>NC_140670.1:4518437-5163214 GCF_054131305.1 Coturnix japonica
ATTAAAGCTCATCGAAGTACGTATTGATCCCTCGCTTCCAGGCACCACTGTTCTGAAAGCCATACTTCCCAGGCTGTAATCTACCAGCTATTTTCAGAACTATACCGCCAAGAAAGGAAAGTTTCTAAAAGAACACTGTTACTGTGCTATTGAGCACAACGATTAATAACTACTTCCTGTCAGACTTCTTGAAGTCATCTACTTTATCAGAGGTACTTTGCACTCCACGCCTTCCCGCATGCTAATTTAGAACACAAATTCTCCTCAGCTGTATCTCATTATCGCACAAAATAAGCAGATTACTCCTCTATCACAATTACTCAAGTTCATCCTCCCCTTTCATTACCTGCAGTGACAAACTGACATAGAACTTAAATCTCACTAGCTTTTGTTGTGCCAGCACTACAATAAGAAACCCAGGAACGGCCCTCGCAGGGCATCCTAAGAGATGGTGGGAGCTGCAACTCCCTCAGGTTTTATGGAGCTGCTGTTTATTTCTTTTAGGCTCCCTGAGAAAAGAAATCTTATTCATGTCCTTGTTTTAACAAATGCTCAATCACTCAATTTAGCAAATTTTCAATGGGTTTTGATTAACAGCAGATTGAATTTTGTTGATGCCATATGTGCTTTAAAAAGTTATCTAAAATTATAAAACTCTATTTGCATTTTTCTGCATGTATTTATCTCTAAGCAGTACAGTTCATATCCAAGGTGGGATAGTCTCAGCTTGCCAAGAAAGCTCTGGGCATCCTCCCTCAGCCACTGCCTGCTTTCCACCTGCCACCATCTTTTTCAACCACCGCCATCTTCTCGCCCACTGCCTTCTAGAAGTAAACTGTGGCACCCAGGAGCCCAGCTAGGCCAGCGCCTTCAGACCGAGGGTCTGGATGAAGCAGGAGGATGGAACTGGACCCATCTCAGCTTCTTCATGTGCCCAATGCTGGGCGCAGCACTCCAGCATCTCCTTGCCACGGCTGTGTGAAGTCACCTAAAGGTGCTCCTCACAAGCAGAAGAGTCACAGCCATTTAAAACGCATGCCAGTTAAAAGGAAGGACATACGAACTAGTTAAAAGGGAGAACACTGTCCACTAACAACTATCAGCTTCTTTAATCCGTTTACGGATCCTTTACCAGAAAGCTCAGCAGAAGAGAAACAGTGCTGTTTTTTCTCTTCCTTACCAGAAATGATGAAACCTTGCTCTCATTTATAACTGCATGCTTACAACTTTTACTTATTTAACTTTAAAACTGGAAACAGATGCACTTTTTTTTGCAATCTACTTCCTTTCAACTGGAAAAAAAATCCCATCAGCTTAAAGCTAAGAAAAACAAGGTCAAATGTAAAGAAAACCAAACAAGTGTGATCATTTACAAATATGTATGAACCCATCACAGCAGTGAAAGCATCCTTAATAGTACAACTCCTACGTCAGCTTCAAGATTACTGTACTCCACAATATATACCCTTATCTGGGTCATGGGAATTCAGCATGACTCCTACTGGCACATGATGGCACACATTTCAAGTCTGCTCATTTTACACATGCACAAAGAACCAGAAAGATGACTCTCTCATTTTGAGATTCAGACACCTTAGTTTGTTTCCACATCTTCTCAATCATCTAGTAAAGACTGAGGAAAAAACACTGTTGGATACCCCAGCATTCTCACTGTCTGTGGTTCCTCCTGCGGTTTCTCAGTACTTCACTTGCTCTGCATTAACAATTTCAAGTATTCATTGACGAGACACCACATCATCCTGAGACTCAGAGATGAGAGTAGTTAGGTTGACTGAATGTACAGGAGGGAAAAGAAAGTATTCCCAAATAAGAGAAGGCGAGAGGAAAGAACCAACATTTTCACGTAAGGGCAAAAAAAAAAAAACCAAAAACCAAACATTTTCCACTGTCATCTAATCAGGTCTTACGGAAAATCAGTAAGAAATTCAAGGTACCAGTGCAAGTTGGAAGCATGCAAAATAGATTTGGTAGGAGGACTGTAAGTCAGAGCATCTGTACTTTCCAATTGGTAAAATACTTGCCTACCAAAAAGCTAACACTCTTTTGTGTTAATTCTACACTGGGAAACAACCGTACACTTCTGGATCAATGGCCATGGAAACATTCTGTGTTCCAAGTAGCTAAGACTACTCCATATCAGTTAAGCATTGCGAACTTATACCATAAATATACAATATATTCATTCAAGACATTTTCACAGTTGCACTAAAGACCTGCATTAATACTTTTACTAAGACTAATGACATTAATATTTGTTGCCATTCTAGGACAGCAGCACTTTCTTTCTACAGCATTTCCATATAGATGCTTCTTTTTCTCCCAAGAACTTCTCTATTGCACTGTTATGCCTCAGGCAAAAGATCTCAATACTCTCATTATTCTTTCAGTATGATGACTTCGTTATGGCCAGTGCAATGAAATGGCACGTTATAGGGCACCTGGAGATTTCAGGACGCAATTTGCTGGGGAAGGATGCAAATGTTCCCAGGGAAGACCCTAACAAATAGGATACTGACATCTCTGTTAAACTCAGCTTTCTAAAACTAAAACCAACATTTCCAACATCACATGAGAACTAGTCCCCAAACTGCTTGATAAGGCAGAGTGTCAGCACAATATATTACACTAATATAACTACAAGGCTATGTGCTGTAAAATCACACTTATCCAGGCTTTCTCCAATTATAAAGCAAACGTAAATTCATTTATCTGTGGTGTAGACAGGTCGATGACACATTCACAGTGGTGAAAAAGCTAAGATTTGAGAAAACAGAAACAGTAAAGAGAAAACAAAGACGGAAAAAGGAAAATTAAACCAAGAAGACCAGGATGGCCCATGATGTATTAGATATGATCTCTGTCAGGCAGAGGTTGCAGGACACGAAAGACCAAGAGGGCCATGCCAGAACATGGAAATTAGGTTGAGGGGCAGATGCACCTGGGCAGCAGAGACAGCATAAAAGATCCAGGGAGAAAGGGGGGTAGTGTCTTTGCAAAAACTAATGGAGCTCAGGGAGAATGGAAATCTACATCCAGAAGGTATCACTTATATCCCAGTTTATTCCAGCACAAAAGAGAACTCCTCCGAAAGGCCATGAAATGTCAATGCATTCACTTTCTTGCTATGTACCTGACACGATTCCCTGCGATGTCTGTGAAGTCTCTGCTATCTGTTGGATGTTTTGTAGTGGAATAAACGCTCATTCTTCAAGCTTTACATGCCAAAAGGAAACTTCAGCCTCAATCCCCAGAAGGACAGTGTTACTAGGAAAGGTCACTGATTTATGCCATGTGATTTGAAGGAAAAGCACCATCCAACAGACAGACATAAGCAGAAATTTCACTTTATAGCATGAAGATGCTGTGCAGTACTATGACTGCAGCACAGGGCTTTCTGCTGAGAAATTAAATATCTTTAATAAAATACTTCTGTGGGAAGCCTGCCTGGGAAAACGTGTGTATTTAATTCAGTGGAGAGAGTGTTTAGAAGTAGCTCAGCCTTGCAAAAAATATTGCCCCTTGGTGTAAGTAAGGTCAGCAAGAGCCTGAGTTATCCACCACATAACAACCCATCAGCCTTTATAATCCTGACAGCAGCTTCATTTTGTCCTCCTGAGAACACGGGAGATGGGTTAGGATTTAACATGCAGTCTGTTTTATTAGTTCCTGGAAGGAAGGATGATAGTGCTGTAAACTCCTTTTTGTAAAAACATTTTAAATGCTTAGTGATTCCAAATGGCTGTTACTCACATTATCCCTGCAGGGTAAAAGGGGAATATTCTTCCCCTCCGTTTTTGGACAGCAGCATTGCATTTGTTTGCAGGTTTCTCAAGGTTGCAACCTCTGTATGACCTAATGAAGAACCATTTTTTTCAATTGCTGTTTTAATGTGTACCTTTACACACTATAACCTTTAACCATTAAATATTCATATGACAAAAGGTTCCATGCGCCAACCCTTTGGCTATTTTCTCCAAGAAATTTAAACTTACAAGATGTAAAACCCCAAAGTAGAAAAGCAAAATCCCTTCAGTTATCCCTTCAGTTTCACTACTGCTTGTATCAGAAAAATGCTACAGATGACACAACATGTGCAAGTGCACTTTATGAGGAAATCTACTTATCATATTAGTGATGTGTGCATGCATATTTTATGTAGGTATTTGGCCTTTCTCACTGTGGGATTATTCAATATTTAGAAATGCACAAAAATACATTAACAAATGGATTCTCAATTTGGATGCAAACAGAAAGTTGCAAATATATTTAATCTAGGGCTTTATGGGGTTGGTTTTTTGTGGTTTGTTGCTGTTTTTTCTTAGTGGGGGAGAATGGGGAGAGAACTACGAATACATTAATTCTGTTTTTCCCTTAAGGAGCATGCGGTACGTTTTTAGACTTTTAAATAGAAGATACAATGAAGAAACAGACACGCATCTCCTATTAAGTTAATGGTTATTTCCATCAGCTGGAGTATTTATCCCCAATTACAGATCTAGAAGAATACTAGGAAGCATATAAACTCTTCATTATCTTCTTCAGGTGAGAAAACCAAATCATTCTGAAACAAAGAATTTAATAGCAAATGCATATTTACTCACAATACTGTAAATGTCTTTAAAATTCTGGACTTGCTCAACAGTCTGCTTCTCTGCATGACTTCTTCAGTTTGATTAGTGGCAGGCAGCTCCATCCCTTTGACCTTGTATTTGCATTCACAGTGGCGTGTCCCTAATGGTGCTAAAACAACACTCGCAAATTCATTTTGGTGCATACATAAAAATGAAACACTCCCTGCACTGAAACGGATTTCAGCAATTTCATGAGGCTTCGAGCCAAACACATCAAACGTGCCAGAAAGCTCTGGCTTCTTAAAAGTCATTTAGGAGCCACCATGAGGTTGCCAGAAGTACAGAGGCAAATGGATCACAGAAATGCATTTTGTAATGGGATTAAATGAACTGTGGGCCAGCAAATACTTGAAGGACCAAGAAATTCAATTGCTGCAAGGCCAAAGGACTGTTTGGGGTTGAAAATACACAGAAGTGAATGCTAAATTCCAGCTGCTGCCATGACACCAGGCACACGCAGCTGGGACAAGCAGCATCACTGCTACAAACACAAGAGGTGGAACTCAGCAGCAGGCATTGGGAAGCAACAACAGTGCCATTTCCTCCTCTTCTAGTCTGCTCAGCACTGAGAGCAGCACAGAGCACAAGCAGGTATCTGGGCAAAGAACTCACAGAAGTGATGGACACACAGGCAATAAAAGCAGTAAGATGGTAGCCCTGTGCATTTAACCTAAACACCATGATGGTGTTAAGCAGCTTATGACAACAGTTGATCACAATACATACAGAACAAGAGAACAGCTGTTCCATGTTACATTGACAAGGATGCCGCTACCATAAATTTCTCCACTGCTACAATCATTAGTGTGGTCCAGAGCTATCTGGATCCAGGCTAGAATAAACACTGCTATCCATCTCTGCCAAAATTTAGCTATCACCAAGACTGTATTGGTCTGCCCAAACTCATGCATATTTGTCTGGACAAATAAGCCATCCTGCTGATGTCCTGTCACATGCTACTGTGCACATTAAATGCTCTTAGTCATTCCATACCAAAAGTAGTGCCAGGAAAAATAAAGAGAGCCACAGATATGCTGGGGGGTCTTAGCAGATGGAAGAAAATTATCCTCATGTGAAAAACCACCTCTGGCAGACGTCATGAGGAAGGAAACATGATGCAGAGTAATGAAGGGCTGCTCACATCTATCTGGGATGGACAAAAGAACGCAGCACACAGGAAACACAATTGTTCCAGCCCTCTGCCCTACCTTGCAATGCTTATTTTCACAAATACTTTGTGCCTGGAATGCAATTGTACAATCCACTACCAACCATTTCTGGTTCAGAAAGTTGTTGTAATGCACAGAGGCTCTTCCCGTAAGAAAAGCAGGAACTGCACCCCACCCCTATCCAACTACCAAGGTAGTCCTAACAGACTGTAGGAGTTACCCTTCCAATTTACTAAATGATTTCCAAATCATCACTCCTGCCCTTGCTGTCTGATTCAAGTCAGTGCGAACTGAGAACAAAGCAAATGGTGGGAATAGGTTAAGAAGCAAAATATATCTGTTCACAATGTATCGTGTCACCACAGATTTACCATAAACTCTCTTAAAAGCAGCTTGGATCAATGAAAACAGCCTGTGCCCAGCTGGGCCACACTGCCTTCTGGAGGTCTGAACCAGAGGAAAAAGGCCTGAGCTCCCCCATTCCACCCAGACTGCAGTCAAGTCCTGACACCACTCATCTGAATCCATGGGGACAAATAAAACCAGGTCTTTTCCTCTTGATAAGTTCAGCAATGTAAGCTGTTTTATCCCATCCTCTTGCTAAAAACCTCTAATGACTTTCCTGACAATTTAACTCAGATGTGTTCATGTTTTAATTGCAACATTTGCAAGAAGTACGGGTAGATATAGAGATGACTGGGCAGTCAACTGCAAAATCATATGGAAGATTAGAGTAAGTGAGACATAAAGTGATTTTGCAAACCCCTGGCAATGGGTGACCTCTGAGTTTGCAATCCTGCAATCGGTTGTTTGAATGGTCTCCCTACACAAGTATCTTTAGGAGTAGCTTTGGTTATGTGTGTTCACAGATGTATAGAAAACCCCAACTGCTCTATCGCTGACCCGGTCTCAGCCATGACAGGGGGTTGGAACTGGATGAGTTTTATGGTCCCTTCCAACCCAACTGTGTTGTGATTCCTATTAGTTCTGAGCACTTCCAAGTTTCAGGATCATTTTTATCAAACACGTTATCAAGCTCTTATCACTTAACATCTTCCACCAACACAATATGATTTTGTAGTGAAAGGGAAGAAAAGTTTCCACTTCCTTTCAAAATGTTTCGCAGATTTCACTTTTTGTTTGGAATTTGCCCAGAAGGAAAGCAAACTGAGGGCTGTTTTTCATCTATGTATTGTCAAATGAGCCTTTCTCCCAAGTCAGCGTCAGCAGCTCTGAGTTGCAGTTACCTGAGCTGTAACATTCGTTAACATTACGATTGCGAAGTTAACACTTCCAGAGTATAAATATCTCTTACAGTAAAGTTTCATTTTATGACAAAGCTTGACACGAACAAAAGAAATACAAAGCTCTTCTCAGCTGTTTTATCTGCCACCTTAGGAATACAGGTAGTCAAAAGACATGCTACAAAACTACTTACATTGAGCCAAATATGCACCCGAATTTCAGCTAGATAAAGTCAGCGCAGAATACATTCCTGTTATCTGAGCTATGGTGACAATTTCAGCTACAAAGGTATAAATACACTGCAAGCTATCTACCAAATGTTTTAGCATGTGCTTTAATATTTCGGAGTGTCTGTGAGAGCTCTCATTTCATTCTGCTTAGTGAGACGAGGTTCCAGCTAGAGCTTCATTTGAACAATGGATAAATGCAAGATCCTTCTCTTTAGAGACTGGCACTGCTACAAGGTAATGAAGTATTTATTTGGACAAATAAAGGAGAGACAGCAAAAATAAAGGAGAAAAATGTCACAAGGCCACCATTTAAGGGATAATCTTCCTGACAAAACTAAGAGTGAAGAAAGTAATTTTAGCAGTAAAGTGTTTCTACAATGTTAGCTGCTACAAATACTGAAAGCAATTCCCCATCACCTCACACTTTGCAGACATTCACACCTGGGAAAACAGAGTAGCAAAGGTCACTTGCCTCCACTTTGCAAAGCTGTAACCACGTATTATGCAGTCAGTCAGGTCAGATAAGAGTCTGCTAAGTTCCCCTGTCAGAGCTGGTGTGAGGTCGAGTTTGGTATTTCACTCCATCTGATCCAAAAGAAAGGAATGAAAACACTGCAAAAATCAGTTTGCTCTTATCTTGTCCCTCCTTCTTCCGATAAAAGGGTCAGCATATTTTCCAATACAGAAAATGACTCCTTCTCAGTTTATATCAAAAAGTGCATTCACTAAAAAAAAAAAGAATAAAGGAAGAAAGAAAGAGGAGCACTAATAATCCAGACTGAGATGAGATTAGGGATGATTCAAACATGGCTGAAATGCTGCCAAATACTTTATCTCAGGTCTCAGTAATGGGAAGAAAGTGTAAACTGTGGATCAAAAGAGAAACTATTAATGAGAGTAGATGCAAGAAAAAACAAATCACTACATGAGAGAGAAGGAAAATGCAGCGAATCTCAGAGTAATGAAACGTCTTGTAAAGATCACAGAATCATTAAAGCCAAAAAAGAACTCTAAGATCAGCCGGTCCAACCTTCAACAAGAAGATGTCTGAAGAGCTCCTGAGCTCAGCCATGGTCAGCCTTCTTCACGAGACAGCGATCAAGGCTGGAAGAGGCCCAGAGTAAACCACAGGCATGGCTGGGAAAAGGAAAGCTTGAGTTAAGAGAAATGAGACTGCTCCCAATTGGCAAAACATAGAGAAATATCCTGATCAGGAGGGGAAAAAGCATCCACATGACCCCTAATCCAGTGTTACCACCCCCATCCTCAGCTATATGAAGAGGTGAAGGCCCATGACTACCTCCAAGAAGGTGGCAGTCTCCTCTGGATTAAACACTTGCTGTTAGAACTCAGATGTTGCCTAACCACAGAAGTAGGAAAATAACAGAGGTATAAAAATCCACACAAAAGGCATGAAGAGAAATCAAACAGACGTGCAGGGCTGCACTGCAGTACACTCGAGTCTCCTGGTATCACAGCAGTATATACAGGGCATCACCTAAACATCACCTTTGTCTTAATTTTACTTTAATGACTCGGCTTTCAAACCTTAAAGGGCTACACATACCCAATTTCTCTTGCTCATCTGTAAGATCAAACCTCACCATCAACGATTCCTGTGAGAGTCATGCACAAATCTGCACATCTCTGCCTCTGTCTGACCACAGCTCACTCATACAGGTGCAGAAGATGCTGCCAAAGTGATACATATTCTTGGTTCTTCCAGTTACAAGTAGATTTCAGTTCATTATTCGAGAGGAAAGGAATGAGATACAGTTGGCCACCTACTCCAGCTTGCCACCAGAGGCAGCATTCAATGACAGAAAACGGAACAGAAAACTGATTCGCTTTTCTGTTCAAAAATCTTTTTCCTTTTCTTCTTTTCTTTGAAGTGCCACTTAGAGCAGACAAGACACACTAGTGCTACTGAAAATCTTGCTGCAGCGTGTGTCAGATTGTGGCAGTGTGCTAAAGATCTCACTGAATAGAGCAGAAGAAAGGTCTTCGTTTCCCTGCTACTTCCACCCTATATTTCACCTGGAAACACTCCTGAGTGTGCTGAGAGCATCTAATTAGAGGACAAAGGGCCTGAAACCCAGTTTTAGTGAACACTCACCCACCTGGACAGACGGTTACTTTGAAATGAGATTTTCCCTTAGATCAGAGAGAGCGAGGCACTGAAGAGAGTGAATAACGTGCTAAGAAGTACTCTCAGAGACATTTCATGACGGGAAGCACGGGGCTGTGGCACAGTCTGACTGGACCCCTATCATTTATATATACCCTCTGATGCTTCTTACATTGCAAAGGAACTACAATTGTCTTAACTGCACCCAGGAGGAAAATTTTCATGTTTTATGTAGCTGCAAATGACACATTGCTAACACAGAATCTGAAATGCAGGTATATGCTGAATAAATCCATGGTGGTTCCTTCTGGACTGGCAACAATGCAGTCCTTACAATGTACAAGGATTTTGGCTTTTTTACGGGTCTAAACATCGCATAAACAGAAACTCAGAATAAAGATGACAGCTCACTTCTGCAACCCATGAAATACAAGCTGAGCTCAAAACACAGGCACCTTGATTTACTCCCTGGCTGAGAATCGCTCTATTTGGGGACAAGGTGCAGGCTTTCCAGTCCAAGAGATGAAATCCCAAGTGAGCTGTTAAATGCCAAGGAGGAGTGAAATCTCATAAACAAATCCCCAGCTCAAGAGCAGGCAAGGAGATCTGAAGAGCTTTTCTATTCCCGCCCTGCTTTCTGTCATGCTTATATTAGTGTATCTCCTCAATCGCATACAATTTCCAATATTTCCAATCAGAAAGCCCTAATCATTAATATCTCTCTGCATGCTCAAGAGGGAAGAAGTAAGAGGGAGATGCCAGAACCTTACACGGCTGTAAGAGACCAAGGGCCGCTCCTATACCTGCAGTTCTCAGGAGCAATTACAAGTTGAGAAGATTTCAAATGGGAGCTGGAGGCTGTAGCTCGATGAAAAATGTCTGTGGTATTTAGATGGATAAGCCAGTCTTTGTATTTAAAAGCCGCAGTTCAGTAGCGCCTATAAATAGTTTCTCATACCGTGAAATTTCAGGGACCCGTTGAAAGGCTGAAATTATGAGTAATCCAGACAAATGACCCAGAAACTACACATATTTCCCCAGACGTTTGGGGTTCACCCAGATCACTGCAACTAAACACCAATTCTGCGTTTTTAATGCAAAAGGGATTACAGAGAGCTTCTCTCTATAATCTCTTTTATAAAGAGATCATCTCTATAGCAAGGATCATTATTATCTATCCTATTGAGTCTGAGACCATCAGGAGAACATCCGTTTATTAGCATTGCCACATGGGCTTCTCATCATGACATATTCCTTCAAGAACTCTGACCAAAACTAATCTTTTCAGATGCAAGTTCCTATTGCTGCGCTGTCAACAGACCGTCCCTTGCATTTCAGCTACCTTCTGCTTGGTGTTGCACTGCAAACCACAGCTCTGAACAAGTCCATATTGCCAAGTGAGAACTGTTTATCATATGTGCTAATGATGGTCTAACAAATCAAAGAAGGACTTGAAAACAGGAGAACAGGTAACATTAAGTTAAATGAGAAACACCAAAAGGTAGCACACAACGATTGATAAGCTGTGCTAACTTTTAGGGAGCTGTTATTTCCTGGAGAGAAAATTTCTACCAATGTTAATGGGCACCTCCCTAAAGAAGTGTATAACTCCATTAAAACCCACTGTTAACAACTGAAGTGTTACTGGAAGGTTATTTCATCTCCTCCGAAAACCATTTTTCGGTTTCTAATATGTTAACCTATTGATTTATTTGCTGCTTCCTCATATTTATGTGCTTAGTTTTCACGCTGCAATAATATGAGGATTAAAGAGTGTAAACATATTTTCCCCCTTCAGACTATTTAACTTCAATGAAATGAGAACTGGAAGTGATTGCTTTTGACAAACCCTCACTCTGTGGGTTACCAATAGCTATATAAATACCACTGTGAAATGAATGCTAACATACTATTTTTATTTGTGACATTTTTTTCTGTCCAAATGAAGATGCCAACAAGTTCTAAACACTTCAAGTTAGTATATAACAATTACTCTTGGAGTCAGTAGATTTACCACCTTAAAATATGCAGGGTGCATCTATACTGTAGACCATTCTTATTTCTAATGGAAGAATTAATTGAGCTCTCATGGTTCTGTTTGTGTTGCTTACCACGGTAATGCTTGTTCTGTTCCACTGAATGGCACAAAAATCCAGAGAGTACAGAGGAAATGTAGAGAGTGGGTAACTGACTGACTTCAATTGCTCACCAGCTATGTGCAACGAGCCACAGGTCATCTATCTCCAAGTTTAGAAAAGAATTTCCTCAGAAAGGGCAGCATCTCCTGGCTAGTTCTCCAAAAGAACACAAGGCTGACAGACGACAGAGCAGTTTCATTCATACAGAGCTGCAAGTGCTTCCAGGATGCAGTGAGTGATGCAAGGATATCCCAGCTCTTTAACCACCAAGTCATTTACAGAGTTTCATGGCTACACTGGGCTTTCTGGCAAAGCACAAAGCACAGCATGTCTCCTCTATAGTTCTAGTTAGAATTTGTCCCCCCCTCCGATCCACTCTATTCAAGTTTTTCATCAAGCCAACTTCTTGCAGAGAGAGCCCCAGAGGCCAGCAAGCTGGACTGCAGCCAGAGCAAAAAACTTCATCCCTTTGCCAAAGAGGCTTGAAACTGCCCGTGCTCAGCCAAGAGCCAGCAGCAGAACAGCCCTCCGTGATAAATCATGGCAGGTACACAGCAGGAGGCAGATGGGAAAGTGCTTAAACTAAATCTCTGGTCACATACTGGACTATAACTCAAAGATCACTACACAGTTTCGGACGCAGAAATAAACTGCATGCCAAGACAGACCTCAGAAAAGCAGGAAATACTCCTGTGGCCAAGACTTCCAAGCAGTGGAGCACATCCCACAGTGTTACCATGTCTCCTTTCTCTTACCCCAATTCACCTGAGGATATAGGTCCAAGCCCACAACCTCTGTACCTCTTCCATGAGGTTCAACTCTGTGCAAGGTATATATGGAAAGCACAGGAGTTCTCTAGGGATGTTTTTAAGGGAAAACAAACTGTTGTTCTTCGTACAAGCTTCTTTCAAGCTGAATGTCTAAGCATCTGGAAATTGTTCTCTCCCTAGATCTGCACACCATACCTGTTATATTTACATGTACTGTACTGAAATTACTTGTACAACTCGGACATCTGGTAAAGGAAGTATTTTCATGTAAGATCCCATTATTCTTTATTTGAACAGTGGTACAGTCCACATCAGCACACAAGGGCCATGTTCACTTAACTCATGCAACAAGCCAGACTTCAGTATTCAATTTTTTAATCAAGTTCTCAGATGATCTCTCTGTTAACCTGCCATCGTAATGTTAGATGTCTTCCTGTTAAAGCCAGCAGAAGGAATTTCAACATGCTATCTCACTGCTGACCCCTTCTGCAGAAAACCCACTGGGATTGCTTGAGGGAGAACAAAAATCCATGGCCACATCCCCATTAGACAGTGCATGTGATCAAAAACTAAGAACATGCCAACATCTGTGATGGCATTTCACGCATCAAACCTTCCAGTCCCTACCAGCCCCTTTTCCACAAAGCCATCCCTGTGTCTGGAAGAGATTAAGTGGTATCAAGCACCCACTCCTTGCTTTTATTTTCTGTTTCCAACTTAACTCACAAGTACACTGAGGTACTCTTTTAACACTGCTGATGGTGAGAGAAAACTCCAAAAAACCCCTGGTTAACCTCTTCAATCATCACCCTCTGAGGATTTATAGGCCATATTCACAAATTCCTTCCTATGTCAGTAAATCTCAATGAGAAGCCAATGTCCAGAGGGCAAACCTTAGCCCCTTTCTCACACCCATCCATCTGCACACTGTGGCTGCCCCATCAGCACTTCTTTGTCCTCAGCCTGGGAGCAGATCTCAAACAGCAGCGCTGGCCCAGAGTATCCCAGCTGCTCTCCTATCCCATGCAGCCACTCCATCTCATCTTTTTCTGCTTTCCCTGTAGGTACAAAGACATCACCATGAAAAATGCCGCTGCTGTCAATGCTATGGATGCCCAGATCTCTGGAGAGCTCTGTAAAACATCTATTGCTGTTAGTAGACATCCTACAATAATACACACTTCAGGTAAAAAATGCCTCAGCTATTCCAATCCATCTCAAAAAGAAAGTAATTTCTCTTTCTTGCTCATTCACCGTTGTTCTCTGCCACATAAACAAGTGCTACAGGGGGAAAACACAATAAGGATGGCTCTTTAGAGAATCACAGCAAATTCCTTCCTCAATAAACAGACTTAAAAAGAAAACAACAAAAAATAACCCAAAAAGCATGCATATGGAATAATAAACAAAAACGGTGAACCAAACATAGCGTTTTCCTATGTTTTCCATTTAGCCTCCCAATCTTTCTGATGAAAATAGAACTTAAGAACTATATTGTCTTTAAGACAAAGGGACAGGCATCATTTGAAGATAAACTTCAATTTCTGAGCAAGGAAACAGCCCCCAATATTTGACATGAGTCATTTCCATCTACCAATTGACTCCACAAGTAAAAAGTTAACACAGCTGGGCCTCAAAGGCTGAGGATCTCCATGCAGAAACTAGAACTGCTTTTTAATTTGTAAGTACAGCTCTCTAACAGCACGCTGAAGGCAGCTCTGGAGCTGCTCAGTACTTCTGAATGCTGCACTTTCAAGACGTGACTGTCTTTCCTACATTATCTGGTGTAGCTCTGAAGTCAGGGCAAAGGGCAAGGTAATAGAATCCCCAGTCAAAGATTTAGGTTCTGTTCCTTGGCTTTGCTACTTTCTCACCGCAGTGGCTTTATTTTCCTACACCCCACGGCACTGGCTTTTTGCACAGCTACCCACCCTCAATGAGCCCCATGGGCACAGCCTGACACGCAGGCATCCACCTGCAGCTCTGATTTGCTTATCTTGGGGCAGAAAGCCAACAGCAGCCTGGAGCTGGCTACAGGTCCCAAGGGTCTCTGCTAATTGCCATCGCAACATAGAGGAACCGTCAGCAGCCACTTATGGCATCTCCATCACTGTATCCAAGAAACTACCAGAATAACATCAAATTTTGCTGGAAGTTTATAAATTTTGCAGTCATATTACACAAAATTACTTTCAGTCTTAAAACCATAGGTTATTCACTGTATAATGAGATACCTTATCTTGTAATTAAATATAAATCACTGTCTCACATAATTCATAGCAAGGAAAATAGTGTTCTGGAAAGCATTATCCCCAAAGCTTAAAAAAGAATACAAACTAGTTTGCAAGTTTTGTGGCAGAACTGAGACTGGCATGGAAGGTTTGAGGGGGGAGTGTTGTACTGTTTTCAAATTCATCTACCATGATCCATTTTATTACATGATCAAGTTTAAGCTATTTTGGTAGGCTGCTGTCTGATGTGAAGGGATGATCATATATCACAGAATTTAAGTCTTATTCGTGTACACAAATGAACAAACACTCAGAAGACCTACTCGTGTAATTACACGAGCTGAATACAGGGACATTCATTTCAAGTACAGACATCGATCACCCAGTTAGCTGCATTCTCTTTTCTAGCTGCAGAATGGCTGCTCTTTCATACATCCGTATAGAGTTCAAATCAGCTTCTCTGAACTTCCTTCTGCTGCTGTAATATCTGAGCATTTCAAAGCATTCAGCACACCTGTCTACCTACCCAGCTTAAAACCTAAGGAAAATGTCACTGTCTAAGGCAGACAATAAAATGGAGCTCCCCAGCCATGGGAAAGCAACAGAGAGATTTTTGAAGCACACCCAACTCCAAATCAATGCAGAGACAAAAGGGCTTTTCCCCCTCCCCTATTTCTTGTTATTGGAAGAAATGGATCCCCAAAGTATCCATTGCATGAGAATCGATACAGGCTTTCTAGCTCACCAGTCTTCTGAGATTGTCTGGGTGAGCAGCAACACAGATAAATGCTCAATCGAAAATATGGTGTTGAGATCCACTGAATAATTCAAGTGTTTTGTCACAAAGAAAAACAAAAGCCTTCCCTTTTCTGCAGTAAGGAAAAGAAAAACAAACCTTTTTTTCTCCCTCTTTCACAAAAAAAAACAAAACTCCATATAAGCACCCTATGATGATCCTACCCAGGTTGGGCCAGAAGGAGGCACTCAACACAGCCACCCAGCCCTTAGCCTGCAGGTGGAGATTCCCCAAGTCCATTCTGTTTTCTCCCTGTCAGTGACATCCCAAGGAGCTTGATATCTCCTGGGTTTTATTCCCAGACTTTCAGGGATATGTCCTAATTCACTTTCAAACATTACACAGGATTTACATCAGAAAATATTACTGCTTCACTTAATGTGTTTTTCTGTTTTGTAGCTGCATGTTCTTAACTTTTTTGCCTCCAAAAGGACCCCACGGTGGCAAATCCAATCAAGTTTCAGTACTGCAATCAAGCTTTATTGCTGCTGTGATTCCATTTTGTTCCCAGGTGCAAACCCATTACTGCATCTTCTTTCTAACACTGCATTGCAAGATTTTCTTTTAATCATTAAGAGCAGAGTGATTCGGTTTGTTCCTTTGATAATACCATATGAATGGGAGAACACTGGGAGCTCCTGCTCTTCCATTAAACTTCTTAAACATCACAGGGATCTGGGTAATTCACTTGCTCATTGTCTGGAAAAGCACTAAATTTCACCTTCATTTTAACCTTTTCTGATGTAGCTTAGTGATTTATTAAAACTGCTGCTACCAAGCAGACAGCCAGGAGTGTCAAATTGGGTTCCCCTCTGTGTACCTGCTGCCCGCCAGGAAACCTGCAGGCTAATTTGATAAATATATTCATGTTTTCAGTCTAGCTCCCAATGCCAGGATATCACTTCGCTCTCTCAGCTGAAAACGGAGAAAGGTGAAAGAGTTCACAGCTTTTCTCTCTGCTATATTTTATTCCCCATATTCAGACTTAAGACATCATAATTAACTCATCTTGATTTTAGGATAGAGCTCAGATCCAGCACAGACCCAGAATCTGCCCCCGCACAACCCCTCTGCTAAATGAAGAGCCCCACTCCATCAGAACCAGCTTTTAGAATTCTTTTCTTGTTTGCTTCTACATCCACAGTAAAAGGAGTTTATGTGAAGCTATTTAAGCTGTAGTTTAGACCTGGGTACTTTCAATATGTACCTTCCAATTGGTTCGCCTCAAAACAAACACTCATAAATCCAGACAGGATCTTAATAGGGACTGTGAGAAGAAAGTACGACGCGCTTTGGGTGTAACTCAGTTTTGAGAATGGAACTGGATGGCCTTTGTGGTTCCTTCAACCCAAACTACTCTTTGATTCTAAGAACTAATCTGCAAAGGAAGGATATTCAGGTTTTCAAGCGGCTATTTTCTATTTCATCTGCCATATAAATGATAACTCATCCATAAACATTATTTCCTTCTTTCAAATTAACAGTTGTGAGAATCAAAGAATGTGCAAAGACTTCAGTGCTGCTGTTAGTTGTGATGGGCTATAATAAAAGTCACCTTTTTTCTATAACTGTGGGTAGTGCCAAGAGACTGCAGTGAAGAACAGGCCCTTCATTATGTGAAGTTTTGCAGAGACATGGAAAATGCCTGGTTCCTCACAGACCTGTCGTCGAGTCATTTGCTCTTTCCATTCCCTCATTTATACTTACAGCAATACTGATGCTGTCAGCCACGATAAAGTTTTAGCTTTTCCTGCAGTAGGAGGTAGAAGTTAGTAGGAAAAAAACTTGCTTTTAGAAGTTATTAGCAATGCATTTAATGGTTACTGACAAAAAGTACATACTTTCTGCATTTCTGAGGCTAGAAGTAGTTACAGGAATGCCTAGTAAAGGTATAAGAAAGATCAAACAGGGCTGTTCTTTTACTGCTAGCCAACATTATCTGAAGCTATTGCATCACAAGTGGTTTATAACCAAGGCATCTACTGCTCACAGTCTCATTTTCCATTAGTTTATAAAATGACTAAGAATGTATTTCATCATTAAATTTGCAGCACAAAGCCATATCCCAAAGCAAAATTCAATCTGGTTTAAATAAGTTTATTTCTCCATACCTTCCATTTTTGCTGTCTGAAGTGTTCGTTTTGTGCCTCACTTGCTAATCAGTGTCATCAGCTGAAGCTTTCATATGTCACACAGCATTTAGTATTAATATGGATTATGTCTTTCAACTATTTTGAGCAGAAAGAAAAACATCCAGGATTCAAATTGCATGAATGAGGAATACAAGGTGTGATACCTATTCCCTCAAACAGATTGACATCATCAAGAGCAAGCAGATAATGGCTAAGCCCTGCACTCCATCAGGAGGTAAGTCTCAAAGAAGTAGATCCACATCAGCTCATCTTCCCTGGGGCTGCTCGGCCCAACTGGGTCCCCACTACAGCTTCTCATGGCAGAAGCAGCCAGCAGAGCACTGCACTGCAAAGACAGGACAACACCAGGAATAAATATCTTCCTCCCACTTCTACTCTGGATCGGGATCCTCTCTGTAAGAGTTCAAAACAAGCTCCTGGAATTGATCCAAAGTCTGTCTGAAAATCGATGGCAGCTTTTACACCAGTTCTGGTGCATGCCAGATCAGCTCACTGGCTTCCAAACTGCAGCTATAAAGATGAAGAACACCCAAACACTAAGTCATAGTTTTATTGATTCGTAAACAGGTTTTACTGTGCGCTCCAAAAACATTTATAGTGGCTTTTACTGCTTTATCTGGATTTTCCCATATCTTGACATACTTAATTTTCTGCCTGAAATGCGAAGCATCATTGATTGAATCAACAGCTGCACTCCTCCGATAAGGGATCAATTAACAAACTGGGAGGGTTGTTGCCGTTTAGTTTTCACTAACTAAACTTCTGTGACCAGGAAGGGATTCTGGCCCTGCTCACTCCAACTCACCGTCTCACAGGACTTCCCACTACATCAGACACACACAAAAAAAAACCTCTCCTTTCTTTCTGAAGGCTTTCCTGAAGTCACCAAAGCTGGAGAAGTCCCAGTGCTGGCTTCAAGGTGAATTCGCTGACCCATTAAATCACACCAGAGACAGAAGTGCTTTGATGCAGCAGGTCAGTATAATGCTGTGTGCCTGTGCATATATTTGCACACTATTTTCCAGGTCAGAATAAGGATATTTACTTAGAGATGTCATTAGGAAGGCATTTTAGTGATGCTTTTAATTCCAATCCAACATCAGCACAGAATCTTAAACTCTGTATTCTAATCAGCCAGACACATTTAGGACATTGCATCCTGAGACATACATAGAGCTTTGATTTTACTTTCTATTGCTCCTATTTTTCATCTTCTTGCAAATGTGGAGCGTATAGATGTTTCAACACAATCTATACTGGCTATACACTGGTATTCATTTCCTAACAAAATAACCATCAGATTACCACCAGAAGTCACCGCCATGAAGACTTCTACCAGAAGGAAAAAATAAAGTGAGACTGAATGGATGAACCTAATATGATAAGACTCAAACAAATCCATTACCAGTTGCATTTCTTCCTCTGTCATCTAAGAAAGGACCCTCAGATTTCCCAGTTTCTTCTGAGGGATTCTGAATCCTCTTCAGTGTTTAGGAGACAAATCATTTAGTGAACTAGAGGGACACCATCCCAAGTCCCAGCAGAACTTAAATCCTTGTAATAGGTCAGCAAACTGGAGGCCAAGAACTAACTGGATGGGAAAGTCAAAATACACACTTCCCAATGCTTCTGGTGCATTGCAGGTATACTGAATGGCAGTTGGGTTAACTCACACAAAGGACATCATGAAACTCTTAAAAGTCAAAAAACTCTGCCACAGTCAACTGAGATGCAAAGAAGAGTGATAAAAAGTAATGGCACTTCAGGAGAAAGTGATATCAGCATAATGTCAAGTAAGACATTTGCTTAAAAAAGGAAGGAAGAAAGAAAGACCTGCACCACACAATGCTTTTTTACTCTCCATACTGCCTTAATACCCAGAAATATAGAGCCCAATTAAAGCTGCCACCAGTGCATCCAGGCCAGAAAGCTCTCTCGCATGCTCCTTCCAATGCTTAAGTTAAAAATTAAGGTGGAAAATATCATGACTGATTTTCCCAGCACTGCTTTTGATTCTCTACCACTGCACTGACTTCCTGTGCTTTGTATATGGGCAGAGTCCTCCTGTCTGCAAACTAGCGAGTGTTTCCTAGCAACATTAGCCCCATTCTGCAATTCCCAGGGAAAGGAATTAGTGATTGCTCTTCTTCCTTATGATCACTTCTGTTACAGGGATGAAGACAAGGAAGACAGTAGCACTGTACCCTAGAATTAAGGACAAAATGAAAGTTGAGCACTCTCACATTGAGTTGAGCGACTGTGCAGTCACTTTAAGAGATGATGTATAACTCAGTCTTCCCTCTCGGTGCTTACATTTCATGTCTTTCCTACAGTTGCATTTAGACATGACTGCCAGTGAAAGCCCAGTACAATACTTTCAGTCTTCCATTGTGAAAAAGAATAATAATTTTGTTATCCTTATTCATGGGTTTCATTTCTATAAACCCTCAGCACAAAGAACCTGCAATGATCTCTACCATTCAAGTACATTTTCTGGGGTGAGATTTTCACATACAACTGAAGAATGCTATAATACCAAGTAGGGCATTTTGCTATAAATTACTCCAGTGAGAGATTTCCACTGTTGTCACCATCAGGCCAAGCCCCTCTTACAACTTGAGTATCTCAAAAGTGTTTGCCAGTATTCAACAGACCAAGATGAATTCAGCATTCCTTTCTGCACATTTTGTGGCAGGGCCTTTCAAAAACCTGCCATTTTTTCCTCTGAATACGCCACAGGGACTTGTGCCTGAAAACAACTGCTGGGTTTGGCACATCTGCCCACATCACCACCTGACCTTCTCTCTCACGGACAATCTCCCCTCTTCGTTTCTCTACAGCCGACTCTAACCCCTCGCAGTACAGCATTACCTCCACTGTGATGCTGTCTGTCAAGCTGATGTCATTATACGGCACTGTTCTAGTTATGAGCAGGAAATGGAAGCATCTCCTCATGCCCTTTTCACCAATGCCTTCTTCGCATTATTGATGAGCACAGCTGGCACGCCTGCACCTCTGGGATGAAGCTACAATGTTCTTGCTTTTCTTTTGCAGCTTCCACATCCCTACAGTCACTTTTACTGGGCCCACCGATGGTACATTTACATTTAGAACACAATTCCACTCTGCATGCAAAAAAATATAATGAAGTGTGCAACTTAATGCTCACTGTGCATTTAAAGTGGCTGCTTGTGTCAACCACAAACCAAAGTATTTAAATTAAATGCAGTATTTCCCTACATAATGCTATCCATATGCTAATGGAGAGAGATTATGTCTTATATAAGATTTATCAAAGGGAACATGATTCATTTCGGGAAGCATCTCAGTGAAGTCTACTTGAAATAATATGTTCTGCCAAATATGCATTGTATCAAATAAAAGCTCCTCAGATACTGAACACACTCGCGGCACTTACTGAAATAAATACATCTTTTGAATCTTACTGATTCAAAACAACTTATCATAATTTCAGCTCGGTATTCAAATAAAATGCTTAGAAATAATAAAGTTCCCTGATGCCATTTTAATTATCCCATTTCTAATTCTGTGCTCTAATGAGGCGCTGTAAAACGATAAAACGTCTTCAAAACTGATATAAAACATCATTAGGGTCAATCTATAAGGGCAATAAAAGTAGGCAAAACAAATCTATAGTATTTTAAATATTACAACGCTAGCAAAATATCCCATGCACACTGACATAGAAGTCAGCATTGATCAAAAATGCAATGAAAGGCACACTGAGCTGAACCATCCTGTGGTTACTTCTGATCATATATTGCACATGGATCCAAGGGCCAAACTTTACACTTAACAGTGCAAAAAGACTATTATTTTCAGTATTGCAGACTTACAGAGGAAGAAGATAGGTAAGCAGCAAGTCCTTCTCTAAAGCATCCCTCTACATCATTCTGCTCCCTCTTCTTTGCTCTGTGAGTTAGCTGAAACAATACACAACTTCCAGTGTACTTTCACATGCTCTATTCCAGATTCAGACTTGAGCACTGAGCAATGAGTGCTTAAAAGAGAGTGCATGACAAGACTTATTTTCATATCCTTAGCATCAGCCTAAAAAGAACAGAATTGACCTTGCTGCTGAAAACCCACTGAAGCTTTACCCTACCCAGTCAGCCAACAATCACTACCATTTCTTGTGGCATTTCCTCCACCTGACAGGAAAATAACTAACAGACACACTTTTAAGAAGAAATTCATCTTAATTTATTCCTTTAAGAACACAAACATCAATAAAATTAATCTATCTACCTATATGGATAGATATATTTTTAAGTTCAAGACTCCATTTCAGAAAAATAGGAGTAACACAATACTGAGCTCACACCATATGCATGTCTATGCAGTCCCCAAAGCCCCAACATCTACACTGTTGTACTAAGAGCTTCTACAGCACTAGAAACGTGCTCAGCATCACCCCCATCTATTTTAAGGTAGAAAAGCTATTTAACTGTGGCTAATTACACTCCTACAAAGTCAGACCAGACATAGAGTTTAACCTGTGGTAATGGTGCTTGAACTTCACTGTCTACACTCACATTATACCTTCATAGTCTGATTGCAGCCCCCTAGCCAACACAGCCAGTGATGCCCAAAGACCAGCAGTGATGATAAACTGGTTGTGATAGGTATATAACAACATTTTAGGTGACCAAGGGTGGTACCTGAGCTCCTAGTTGGTGTTTAAGGGCTCAGATCCTCCCTGTAAGCACTCATACTTGACAGCTAGGTGCTGACACTGCCGTTTCTGTGCAGCATCCCAAACAGCATTGCTTATGCAACCAAATCCCCCCTTCCATGTCTCTTTCACAATGAGCTAATCACTGTGCGTATCTGTTCATTCTAACAGGAGCTGAGACGGTTGTCTCTCAAGTAGATGCTTACTGTGATGTTTGAGGCACCCCCTTGGAGATGAGTCTCTCAGGGCCATCACAGAAATAGGTCCTGACATGTCCCTGCAAGGGGAACTGCATGAATGAAACCCAGAACTTTTCTGTGCAGAGAAGCTCCCAGCTGAACTGCGTAACAACCAGAATAATGTTTTTTTCTTGAAGTTCAAAATGTGTTTTTCTCAGCCAGATTCTCTGAACAGACTGAAACAGATGACAATATCCCCCTCGGCTACTGCCCTCAAAAATGAGATCACCCTTAGAGACATGGTATTGCCATTTTCAGAACAAGTTCTGATTAAAGGGTGAGAGTGTGATCCACAGAAGAAAACAGGCTTTCTAGCACACAGCCGTAGGCAACTACAGCTATTTGAGGCTCCATTTACAGCAGAATGGAGAGTGCAACTTTTGTAAGCTGTTAGTATATCCACTAGTGATCATTAAAGCTGATTAATGCTCACCATTCAACAGCAAAGGAAAATGCAGTTTTGCAAAGCTGTCAACTCCAAGAGGCACATACATTTCACAAAGCATCTGGTGCCCAGCATTGTAAAACTACTCACAACACCTCACCCAAGGGGCAAAGTATCTCTTCCAGAAGTGCTCTGTATACAGCTCAATGGCTAACGAGACAATATATCTGTAAATTATCTTTTCTATTAGGTAGCTCATTACCAAAAATGCTGTTTTCCAAACATTGCTGTCCTGCACCTCTTTTTACCAGCAATTTTCCCCTCCAGCTTTTATACACAGCTAAATGATTCCCATCTTCCTTACTTATTCATCCTAACCATACGTATATTCCAATTCTGTGTTTTGTTTCCTAGCGTTGGGATATTCAGTATGTTTTATCTATTACAGATACAATTACAGTTGAATCTGTTGCAAAGTGTGGATTCCTTTTCCCCTATTATACTGTGTGGGAAGGAAATCCTGCCCCTAAACATACACACATGTGAATCCAAAGCAATATGGTGCCCTGGAAATCCAAATGAGGGCTACAAGTGCTGAATTCTAGCATTTCCATTTCTGGATCCAGATAAAGAAGCAACAGATCTTGTAGAGTCCCACTACATACACACACCGAGAAAACGAGGTGAACTGTTTCTGCCTGAAATTGTCCTCAGCACCACAGCAGGTGAGAAAATCATAGCAAGATGTTTCTTTCTGCCCCTCTGCTAACCCTTTATTGAAGTAAAGCTTCACGTTTTCTTCTCAAGAGTCAGAGGGAAATATCATGCTGAATCAAATCTCTATTTCCTACACAATATGCTGAAGACTAACAGAATATATACTGTCTATCTCCACCCCTTCCCAGCTACACCATGTGTTTCAATCAATTATAGGTCTGCCCAGGTAATAAAGTTGGTGCACTTTATGCATTCTCACTGCTGCACTTTGCCACTGAAATCCCAATATTTGTGCTTTCCCTTCAATTTGGCAATATATCTTGGCTGCTTTAATAGAAAACTATCAAGCATCACAGCTCAAGCATGGAAACTCAGGAATGCTTAATCTGAAGTTGGCAGTTTCTGAGCTTTCCATCACAGCAGCTACTTGGGGGCTTCAGTTTTAGATGTTTTAGCAAAACTTGTCAGAGCAGAATACACAGACAAGGGTGTCAAGGGTGATATAATTCACACTACAGCACATGTAAGCTATAGCTGTATATTCAGTTTCACCAACATAGCATAGACTTAAGTCACTTCTGGAGAAGAGAGCATGTGCAACATCATGCACAAGAAAATAAGACGTTACCATTCCACTCTTACAGAGCAGCAGATAACTGCAGAGCAATGTATAGGGGACTTTCAGGGCACGACTCACAGGCAGACCCTGAAGGGGAGAGCTGAAGAACATTTGTTAGAAGTAGCAGACCAGGTGAAGAAGGGAAAAAAACTTTTAGGGCTACCAAATGGCAGAGTCAGGATAATTAGTCTTCTAGAGGCCTTGTTGCCTCAGAACTCATTTGAACATTGAAGAATCAGCTCTCCTTAGCAGAATGCACGCTACAAGCCATTAAGCTATGAGCAGCAGTTTGCTTTTTTGTCACCGAATGCAGCTCCTCACCCTAACTAGTAGTAAACAAGGACAATGTGAACCAACACAAAAAGGTAGTAAATGCTGTTGATGATGCAGCTTCCAGGATCCAGGCAAGATTCAACTTGTTTTCCACCTGGTGCCAACCAGACTTCCATGTAAAAGCACTGTGACTTTGTAAAGAATTCTCTTCAGCAGGAAATGGTTTCAAACTGAAAGAGGGAAGATTTGGATTGGATTTAAGGTAAAAGTGTTCTACTCTAAAAGTTCTACTCTAAAAGTGTGGTGAAGCACTGACACAGACTGCTCAGAGAGAGGTGATGGGTGCCCTGTACCTGAAGTCATTCAAGGTCTGGCTGGACGCGGGCTCTGAGCTCCTGATGCAGCTGTAGGTGTCCCTGTTCATTGCAGGGAAGCTGGACCAGCTGACCTCTAAAGGTCCCTTCCAACACTAAGGATTCTAGGATTCTATGACATCACAGCCATTACACTGTAGCTACGACAACAAGTTAAGGGAGTCAACAGAAGAGAGTTTTGATCCAGCTCAGGTAAAAAAATTTTCTGGAGAGCTAAATATTCCATACTTTGTTTGCTACTTAAAATAATTATCACTTTCTGGTGAACTGTCATGACACAAAACACAGCTATCAAAATTGCAAGAAAGCAGCTTCTCCATTCATTTGCTGCTGATAAACTATATGTCCTACCACAACTGATCTTCATCAGCTGAGCAAGCTTATTCTACTCAGCATATCTGTGATGTGAGTTATTTAATCCATGTTCCAGCTAGGGACACAATTGGCACCCAGCTGCTTAACAATAGCCTCCAAGGTCTCATCATTATAGAGGGAGATTAAAAACGTCATGTACACTACACAACTACCTGCTTCACTCAATGAAAAAATACTCTGTGAAATCCTGCTGTGCTCTTCCCCAAAACTCTTTGTATCTCATTGAGAATTCTCCTGCAAATTAAGATGGGTGGCATCTACATGACCCAGACATTCCTCTGTATGTGCAACTAAGTGCAATACTTATTAATTACTCATCAGGGTTGAATCATATTGTAACTTCAGTATACAAATTCCTGCTGAACAAAGGCTGTGTCACCTCAGTAGTAAATTAAGGCTAAGCAGAAAGCAACATATAAGGACCAGGTGAGAGCCATCACCCCACAGGCATACCAGCACAGCGGTGGCTCTGTACATGAGGACTAGACTTTACATAAGGATCTACATCCTCTTCAAAGGGCTATTTCAGAGGACAATGAGGGGCACAGTGTTTGCCCCCAGTTTGCTGCTGTGTCATTGTATTCAGCCATTTCTTCTGTTTCAGGCACACTGCATATTGATACAAGCAGCAGAGTCATTGCCATTGGAATGTCAGACAAGCTCTTGCTCCAGGTATGACTGATCTCAGCGCTTTCCTGAACCATCCAACCCAGCCACTCCTGAAGCACTGCTCAGCCCTGTGCTGAGAAGCAGACAAGATCAAATCTGAATAACAGAAGTTTTCATTTCATGAGAAATTCACAGGAAAATTATTTCAAACGTGGTCTTTTCTCCAATTACAGCAAAAACTTCATTTAAGACTAATGCATGGAGCCCACTGAAGACTTCCTCTTTTTTTTTAAGACATTAGCAATTCTTGTCTTAGAATGGCTTTCTAACACCTTCATAAAGGAAAGACTTATAGACACAGGTGGCTTTAGTACGTCTGTATTTTTACACACACACAGTATAACTACCATTAGAATAGATTGAGATGTCTCCAGTTAAAGAGAAAAGATAATATAATACAGTAAATTAAATAAAGTCTCCTCAGAGAGACACAATGATCTGATCAGCTCCCTATCAAAGATAATGAGATAGCAGACACGCACAAAGGTCATGAGATGTCTGAAACAATGGCTTTGGTCTCCCATCTCCTAATGAAAGATGTATGCTCACTTGATTTTGCTTGGGAAGATATGCTTGCTGCTGAAGTTAATTGGTAGTGCCCACAGTTTGTTTTGTCTGTTGACACAGTAACAAGTATTAATGGACTCAGTGCTCACACGTGTTGAGGATTGAAATGAGCCCTTAGTAGCTTCAATATGCAGCAACTTTCAAACTTTCCTGGACGCCACTCCAGGTAATTTTCTAAGAATTTAAGCAAATGTCAGAAGTGAAATATACCCCCCTTGCAATCCTTCATCCTTATATACAAATGGTATTTTAAGTGTGATAGCTTTTACAACACACGGACAGGCAACAGAGTGAGATTTACAGAAACTACAGCCAGAGCTGACAAATTAGAAATGAAAATCACACTCCCCCCTCTCCCACAGATTCAGCTGGCTTTCAACAGTGGTACACATAGAAAAGTTAGTGCTTTATGTTAAGGAACCTCTTTTGTCCTAAGGACTCCCCCACAATGTCTGGTAGTGGCAACTCTGAAGCTCTCCTATTAAACTACTCTGACAGACAGTGATTTGGGCTCAGGAGTAATTATCTTGAAAAAGGAGAGAGCGGAAAGCAAAGAACTGAGGTGGAAACAACAAAGAGAACTTGACTCCTTCCTTGTAATGCAAGGCCACACAACAGGATGTTTGGGGCAGTCCTTGCTTTCTTATTTACAGTATCACACTGCTTTTTTCTCGATGGAAATATAAACAAATAAGAATTTTGGCTTGAAAATTGATGAAACAACTTCCCATCAGTTGCTATGAGCCAGTCCCAACCCAGCCCAGGCTCAGGAGCTCATGCAGAGAGGGAAGGACACATGGGGACAAAGGAATGAAGAACAGCGTCCAAGAGCCTGTCTCTGTATGGAACCAGTGCGCACACTGATCTAGCTGTGAATGGCAGGTGGTCACACAGAAACTAATACATCACAAATCATCTACAGTAATGCAGTCTTTAAGGTAATGCAAAATGGGGGTGGGGAATCAATTTGAGCAGATGGTAAATTGACAGCTTTAATTAAAAGAGGGCCCTTTATTATCCCAAGTTTAAAATGAAGCATTAAATGTGCAGATTTAATAAGCTCCCCTGCAATTTTACTGTCACACCACTTTCACTGGATAAAGTTTGGGGTCAACAAGGTGTGGAGGGCGGAGTTTGAAAGCTCACCCAAAACTTTCTTCTGAGTGCAAAAGATATAATTCCTGCTTCAGCAGCAATACAAAGCAATTCCTACAAATGACTACAGACATACACAAGATTTGGCTACCACAAAGCAAACACCTTTCAAGCTTGAAGATATGAAAGATCTTTCTGTCACATCTTGTTGCAGCATAAGCTAAAAGAAAATAATCACTCATTACCCCTTCTGAGGGACCTCTCATTTGGCCCAGCTCTCTAATAATATATTACCAACACTGCATTTTAGTACTCAGTTGCTTCTGTTTTCTTGATTACAGATGATTGGTAGCCTAAAACATACCACTACATTTATAAGCTGGAACAGAGGAGAAAAGCATGGCATTTTGGCCAGGCTGGCATTTATTGGTTGTTGGCCTGTAATTCTGCATCACAGGCATATAATAAGAACAGTGCCACTGACTTCAGAGACTTGGAATCAGGACCGTACCCTGCTCTGAACAACACATCCTGGCTCTGATTGCTGTGTGCATCTGACTGCTTTCCAAATATTGAGGGCACTTGCAGCTGCTTCCCAACAATCAAAACTCCCAAAACTGCAGTCTCACATTTGATCCCTCCTGCCAGCAAGGGCAAAAAGCATCAAGGATTTGTATTTAAGCAGAACCAACTCCACATCAGGCTTCGCTAATGGCAGAGACAAATAATTTGTAAGAGTTTAATATGCTACCCTGGCAAATAAGCCTGCTGTGAGCTCTGTTAAAAAGATGAGCATCACTCAAAGACAGAGTAAAGAGACTGCATGACACCTTCAGATGAGAAGAGAGACTGTAGGTCGGAATACTGCAGTGGATGATGAACACAGGGGAGCAGGAGCATTGCAGCATGCTTCGCATCACCACACAGGAGTGAAGCAGCAATTCAGACAGTCAATAAATTGGGTGACCGAGCATGGGAAGCTGAGAGCTTAGAGCCAGCATGAGATAGAAAAGATGGGATGTGGCAAACTCAGAGGAGGTTAGTAGCAGATGGAAAGCACTTTAGATAAAAATAAACTTGCTTATTGGGGAAAAAAGGAGGGGAGAGGGGGGAATATTACTAGGATTATGAAGCAGATGGTGACGTATCTTTCATATAGAATCATTATTGTAAAAGATCCCTAAGATCATCTAATCTAGCAGCTGACCAATCAACACCATGCCCAATAAACCATGTCCCTAAGTGCCATATCTATACATTTCTTGAGCACCTCCAGAGACCATGACTCCACCTCCTCCCTAAGCAGCCTTCTACGACATCAAGCAATCCAAAGAAAATCTACCATTACACTTATGGATATGACTAAGGGCAATTGTCATGAGGGCTTTGTTGAGTAAGATGGATCGTGACTGGCTTTTTGTTTTCCCCTCCAAGGTTTTCCAGTAAATGTGAGGCTTTGAAATTCAAGTTCAGTGGGAATGATAGCCACATAAAATTCTTCAGCATATACCCTATAGATGGACAAAGACTTTCCTTAACAAAATCTTGTTCCAAAGCTTCCATGAGAAATTCACAGTGACCAAAACTTCATATTGAAATATCTTGTTCAGGAAGCCTCATAGAAGTAATGAAGTGAGAAGCACTCAATAGCTGTCAGTAAAAGGAGGAGGGATGTAAGGATCTATTGTATAAAGTATGGGCACTTACTGCTGCCTCTTCACGTTATCCATCTGCTTTCTCTCTGAGAGCATGCAGAAGAGCACCCAAAGCAGAAATCCATCTAGCTTGTTTCTGGAGACTGCTGGCATGAGATTTCTTTCGCTGTTTCAGCTGAGATCAAGACTTATGTGTATGGTAACTCAGTAGCAAAATGCTTCTTTATTCCCAAGGCTTCAGAAGTAGCATAAATGATTAGGACAGCATTGCATATTTATGTACAGAAGAATAATTACATTCGCTCCAGAGTCATCAAGGCTGTAATTCACATGAGGGTTTCCAGCTCACTCCATAAATCATGGTAATACTGGTTGCATTGCTTATTATTATTGCTAGGACAGCCTCACAAATGCATGTTGCTTTGCACAGCAGGTGCTTCACACTCACCCACTGCAGAAGCTGCTTGTGTAAAGCCCCAGCAACCACTGGTGATACACACCAGTGTACTCATACATGGCCAATGACAGCTGACAGAACACACACACTTCACTCAGCTCAGTGAGCAAACCAGCTGTTATCCAGTGTGAAACTTCCCCCTCAGTACTTCATTCTAAAATGCTACATAACTCTTAAGTAGACTTCTCTCCAGTAGACCACAATCATTCTGCACTCTACTTCATCACAGAGACTCTCAAACTCACCACTATTGCATATAAATGGTTACTTCATTAGACTTTTTAGTTCTCAGTCTTGCTCAGCCTAGCTTTTGCATGCACACAATGCTACGTTTGGTCATGCACAATAACCCAGCACTGTCCTTACCTGCATCTACACATCTCTGGGCAAGCAGCACGCCATGGATCTGTTCATACAACACTGTATTACACATTTGTCTTCACTTGCTCTTTTAGCTCACTGCCTTTTTCTCCTTAGCATGATAAGTTGTACCAGTTAAGGACACACAGAGACGAGCCTTTAATCAAAAGGGGGGTGAGGCAGGAGAAGACAGCAGGAAAAGCACTTGGATATACATCTGGACAGAGAGAGCTCTGACTTTTAGCACAGGAGGTTTCACAAGCATCTTTTGTGGCATATAAGTAAACCTGCAAGCCTACATCTCCCCATATCAAACAAAAAACAACCTGATGAAGAGATGATAGAATTTAAGAAGAAATTTGTTTTTCTGAGATCGTTTACCTTGGAAAGTAGCTCAAACAGATGCAACATGACTTAACCACTGTGGGCTCCTGGAGGCTATGTACACAGGCATCGTCTTCCCAGTTTGCCCCATGCATTCTGAGTTTTGAGACTACCAGTGTTTACAGTGGAGCACAGCATCTCCTGCAGCATGGGGCTGTGTATTCAGCTGCTGAGAACCAACTCTCTGCTGCTATCTATCATCAGACTTTATTGAGTCAGGCTACCACCAACAGCAGGTAACAGAGAGAAAATGAAAGTACAGACTGATTTCACACTCCACCCAAAACAAAGGAATCAGATCCAGACGATGAAGATAACGATCACTGATAAGGCCTGGCAAGAAGTGAACAACTTGAGAACACAACAGTTTGGCAGAATCTGACAGTATTTTCTAAAGTCTGAAGCACGCTCACGTGGCATAAATCTCTCACTCAATTAGCCACTTTGCGGGAACAAGGAGACACTGCAGAATGCAGCCAGAATATGCAACTCCATCTGCAGGAACTTAAAAATAGCTGCTTACAAGACAAGAGATGCAGAAAGAAGCAAAAGAAAGGAGAACACCACTATATTGCAGTCTCTCACCAGGTCAAGTAAAGGACCCTGCATGTATTCATATCTGTCTCCTTTATAATAAATGAAGGTCTCATTTGGATTGATAACTTGTACAAAAAATTCTGTAATATCAAGAAGTATCCGAGTAGTTTCTTGAAGTATATTCAGACAGGTGAAATATTACTGGACAAGTACAAGCAAACAGAACCAAGAAGTAAACTTAAAGACAGCTGTGCACACAACTGAATGTAAAGATTTCATGTTGTATGTGCCATGGAGGCGTTTCAGTGAAGACAAATGTAACCAAGAGCACAGATTCCTGACTGAATACTGAAACACAAAGTGACCTATTAAGGAGAAGTGAATGTGGGGCAGTGCAGGGCTCTGCTCAGAGGCAACCCCTGCAGACCCAATACAAAAATCTCACCACATCAGCCTAATGCCACCTTTTATGAAAGCAGATGGGAAAAGTCTTTTTGAGCCTCATCTTTCTGATAAATGAGAAGAACATGGGAATCACCATCCCCTATCAAACCTCTAATGTCTGCTGCAGGTATAATACAGGCCATTGTACCAAACTCATACCCTCCCATGTCGGTTTCCCCTTCTCTACTTGTAGAAAAGTTAATTTCTATGTATGGAGGCACCATTACTCGTGGCATTCACACAAACATTTGTTTACATAATAGAATAGACATAAGATGAATTTGTATCTTCCAAACACTTCCCTCCACTTCTATAGCTGCCAATACAACCAGTAAGCAGAGAAGCAGCCATATGACTACAAAAGATGTTGTTCAGCTGTGAACATATCCACATTGTCTCTAACAGCGGAGGCATTCTCTTTGTCTCCATTATTTCCTATCCCTTTTTCAAACCTTGCTGTATCATTTTACTATCCCTCATGTCTAGGACTGCAAGCTATCACTACTCATTTATATGAAAAAGGGTTTCTGCTGAGCAATTTACAACAAGAGTTCTTCTCTTGTAGCTATATTCTTTCTTAAAAAATTTGGTAGAACATGAAAAAATAATAGCCCAGCAGTGCCAAGCAGGAACTATAAGAAAATACATATTTCTCTTCCGAGTTGAATTCTTTAAGCTGAATACACAAAATAAAATAGACTCTTCTGCCCGTTACTCCCCTGATATGATAACAGATGGCTCAAACTCTTTAGTTGAGTCTAAAGAAATCATTTAGTTATGACAACTTCTGTCTCCATTCTGCGTCCCAGTTGTTTGGCTTTTTGTGGGTTTTTTTATTTAAAGAGGGGCAGAGGAGGGAAAAAATACGCTTTACCCTTTGCTACCTTCATTATGTCTCTGTCCCATGGGAAAAAAGCAGCCATATATACATTATTCTTGACAGATCTGGGGTGGACAGTCTCTTCAAGCAAACACGTCACCTTCAATGTTCTAAATTCTTTCCTACTATTTGTCTCAAATTGACTTTCTAGTCCCAGGCACATTGGACATTCAAACCAATCACTCCCTGACTTCTTACAACAGCCTTGTGAAGTGCGGGGCTTTTCATCTGTAGGTTGCCAAGTGCTTTCTTCTTTATTATCACATCACTCTTTCATCCTTTCTTGTAGTTTCTTATTTATAATGCAGAAACTTACCTACTTTGCATCCCCTTTTTTTGCAGATACGGAGAGAATGGTATTCAAGCATAGCTCATCCATAGAAGTGGAAGTTGTTTTCCAGGTACCAAACAAGAATTTCACTCTTCTCCTTGTACCCATAGCTTTAGAGTTAGCCAGAGGCAAGAATAGCTTCCATTTTGCCAGCCAATTCACTCTAAAACTCAGAGACATAAATACAATAATGCACAATGAAAAGGATGGCTGAAGGTGATCTAAGCTTTCTCTTCCCTTCTATTTTGCAAGCATGCAAGAAGTACTGTTCAGCTGTGGAGAAGAACTCATTCTGTCCGACTTTCTATTTTCCATCAAACCAGGAGTTCAAGAATTTCCTCCCTTGAGGAAACAGTCTTATGACAATCCATCTTGTCATAATGAGACATTCATCTTCTGGAGACTGGGAAATCTACATTCAAGATTGCTCACCTTTTCTTTTTTTAAGCGTACTGTAAGTAATACAGATGCAAATCATTTATTGAATGGACTTTTCCCTTCCTTACTCCCTCCCAAACACCTTCCTAATTGTAACCCACCCCCTCATGAGACAACACGGTCAAACCTTCCACCCAACACTCAGCATCTGTATCATCTCTTTGGGATGGTGAAAATATTCTTCAACCAATCACACTTGTATGCTCCTTCACTACTCAGGATTGAGATCCACAAATTAGACTAGAAACTCTGTGATGAGGAGGAATGGCTGCCCATCTGCACAGCTTTAGGTACAGTAGGAGGGAGCGCTCCCCCCCCACAGCCACATACACTTACATTGCAAGTGGCAACTGGAGAAACACAAAAGAAAATGATTTCCAAATAGGCTCTTTTTAAAAACTTGCAAAGACTCTTCAAAGCCAGCAATGACATAAATAAGGACCTTTAGATTTTCAAATAGCATTTAGGTTGTGCATATAACTAAAACCATAGGGAAGATTTAGAGCACAAAGGAAAAAGAACACAATATACGGGAAGCTGCACTACGGCATAGCTTCCCACTGATGTCAAAACAACAGCACAAAGGACCATAACAAGGACTAAAGAGGGTAAACAAGAAAGTAACAGTCATCCTCCTCAAAAGTCTACTTCGAAAATTCCAGAAAGTTACTATCCCCATTAAAGCCAGACCAAGAAAAGAAAATCCTTCAATTTACTTGCAAAAAAATACTTTCTGTGCAGGAGCAGCGGATGTATAAATGGTGGTCTAGCATTCTGGCTATGGAAAACAACAACAGAGTGAAAGCAGCAAGTAACCTCACCTTCCTATTGTATGGCTCGCACTCTTACATGGGTTGTGAAAGACATTAATTTAACGTCTTTTTGAACTCAATAGTACAAGAATTCTTTGTTCAGCAAAGTACAAGAATGGAGGAGTACAGAAGAACAGCCCCCACTGATGAACAGAAGGGGAACACTCAGCAAATGCCTACAGATTTTATCATGTCCCCATAAACATGATGCACAATGGCAGTAAAGTCACACTAATGTGATATGAAAAGGGCAGTTGCAGCGATACAAAGAGGTCAATCACATACCTGACCTGGCAGTGTTATTGCTGCAATGGGTCATTATTACAACAGGACATTTTAGCCCACACCTAAGATATTTCAAGGGGAAAAGATGACCACAGCGTACATTATTAATGCAGTACTTACATCCCACTGTTGTATTTCACCAACAAGAAAAGATAATAACATATCGTAAGCCAGAATGACACCTAAATCTTTGTTCTGATTCACAATAAGTCTTCTGACAAAATGTTACAGGAAGCCTTTTGTTTCTCCTAATTCCCTGTCACCGTATTTGACTCTATCTAATAAATGCACCTACACAGACAATGAGGCCTTTGTTTGCCTAGAAAGAAAACTGTTTTCCTATAATTCTTTTCTTATCAGATATTTTGCATGTATACACAGGTTAGAAAACTCATTGTCCATTTACTAACCTGCTGATAATTCTCCCTGTCCTTTATGCTCTGTAGCTCTCCATGGCAGCTTGTTCAACATGCAAAAAAACCACAATTCCAGATGAAGAAACCCACAGCCCATATGAAGATCTGCACTACTTGGATCTCCAAATCTAGCCTTATTAGAAGAGCCCAGTCCTTCCTCCCTCCTTGTCCCTGCCACATTTTCTGTGAGATGACATTATGCCAATGAACCAAAAATCTGAAAAGTCTTTACTCCTGATTCCACAGATAATCTCAGGATATAATGTTATCCTAATCCAGGAGTCCATACATTTACACATAGCTGCGCACCACAGATGAGAAGGGTTGTGATCTATCAAGAAGCATCCCAACTGGCAGTATCTATACATTTCCGAATATGAAACAACAATCTTCCCTTTGAAACATTTTTTCAGTACCCATAAGCAGGTTCTCAATGCTTTCTCTACATCTGTCTTAATGTAAAGGTCAGATCAGCAATCCTTGAGGTACCCTACCTCCCTGAAATGGAAGTCTCAGATGGGGAGCAGAATAAACCCCAGAGTATTGGAGATAAGTGCTTTCAAATGGTTTTATGTTTCTAAGACACTTAAGTGAGCCTTCAATTAAAACTCCTTCAGAAGAACCTCTGTGCTATCCAAGGAAACAAACAGAGGGACTGCCCTGTGTCCAATACATACAGCAGTGACCTCTTAACCATGCCTTGAGCATGCACCAGAATGGAATATGAACATATACTAGTTTAGTTTGTGCTTAAAGATGGCAATTTCATCCTATCAAAAGCAGCAAGCACTTCAGCCTTATTTGTTATTTTACATCATGAATTTTACATCATCAAACAAGAAACAAATTCTGAGCAACTCAGATCCTGGCAGGAAAGGAAGGAACACATGTATATAGCGGCAATTAACTGCAAAAAGAATCACACACGTTCATTTCTCCAAGGAGAAGTATGTACTTGCTAACGAAGAAGCATCTGATATGAAATATCACTGGAAGAAAAAGGACACAGGCATAGTTGCAGTCATTTTATCCTTTTTCCTGAATTAAACAGATTCAATTAGTTATACCAAATTTACAGTGCTTTATCTTGAGCAATCAACTCCGTAAATAGATGAGGCCTGCAGGCCCTTTATTTGGACTTCTTTTTGGCAAAGCAAAACAGTCATAAATCCAACTTAAGCACTGGTGGATGCTTTGTGCTGCCCAAGTGATAAAAATCACTTAGAGTTTGTCAGTCAATATGCACCTCTATTTATTAGAGGGCACTTTATTCTAGTTGCTAACATGAATGACTGGAAAACAACTCTTCAGCCTGTTCCATGCTGCATGTCAGCATTCTCTCTCAAAATTATTTTGCTCACATGCTGTTGCTACGTTTATTTCTAGATTTCAATCCATCTGAGACGCCTTGAGAAAGCATTTTGGGGAAACTGCTTCAAGCTGGATATATTCAATACATATGCATACGTAAAGCACATAGAAAAGATATACACATTGAGCTTATATATGTATTTGGATACATATTTATCCATGTACGGAGCATGATCTCCAGGGAGTTGTGACACTAGAGACTATCCATCCAAATAAAAGGTGGGTTATGGGATGTGACTTGGAAGCGTACACAGTAGTTCCACTAATGGGAAAAGTCAGTCCACCAGTTATTACTACAAAACAGCTAAACAAGCCACACTCCCTCAACCTAGCCTCTTAAAAGAGGTGCTTCAGCCCCTGGAATAACTATTATACCTTTCATGTATTTTTTAGATCAAGAAGTCCAGATATTTTTAAAAACAAGATCAATAAAGCTGGATTCTCAAATATCCTCTCTCTCTCACAGATAAAAATAAGCCTTCAATGCGAAGTGGGTTGAAAATGTACTGAGACGGATCAATACAGGTGCCCCTAGAGCACAGGGAACTTCTCCGAGAGGCAGCACAGCTTCCACCAGAGGGGGTCCCAGCAGAGAAAAGCAGCAGGGCTCACTGCAGAGGTTGAGCAATCCTGGGAGAAGGCTGGAGTGTCAGCCTGTAACTATCTTCTGACTTGGAGAGCCTGGTGAGACTGGAACTTGAATGCTATGAATGCTTCTATGCTTAGGGGGATTTACTGAACAAGTGACACAGTGGTCTTCACGTGGCAACAATACAGCTTCCAAGCAAAGACAGTGAAAGCCTTCTCCAAGTTGCTTACTCACATCCAACCATACTGCAACCAGGACAGGACTGGGACAAGCAGTAGCAGCCAGGCTGTCCTCGTTTTATACATCTCATTTACCACATCTCAGTAGAGGCAGAAAGAGGTTTGGAAAAGCAATTTTCCACCAGAAGTTGGTCAGTCAAGGATGACACAGTGGGTCACTCTAATAATATCTACTCAACAGCAATCTACCCTATGACCGCACAAGTAACTATATAGCTGTTCATCTATATCCAATTACAGCACCCACTGCCTTTATCGACAGCTTCCACGAGATGAACCAGAGTGGTGACCACCCAAAGGCAGTCTCTAGCAGCCTGCCATTTATCAGACAAGGTCAGAGCATCTCCATAGGCATGCTAGCATAGCTCTGCCTTCCCAGGGTGTCAGGGCTTTGAAGGCACACTGGGGAAGTGAGGCAGTACTAAGCTCACTATTCCCTTCTGCAGTAGGGATCTGCTTTCCAGGAGCTTTCAAAGAACAATCAGCAGAGCAGAGCTTTTCACTGCTGAAGACAGAAGATGGCTTGAAAACTCTAGAAATCGATGTATTTTCAGCTTTCTTCATAGCAAGAAAACACTGTGAAGCCTTTAACGAACAGGAGGTTAGCGATATTGCTGGCTTCAGGTATTCCTCATATTTCACTTCTTCTGACAACAGAAAATGAAAGGCATGAAAATCTTTGGGTTTTGCAGCTTTTGCACTTTTTTGCACTTTTTGTTGTTTCCCCTCAAGATCCAAGTTTTGATATGAAAAAAAGAAATCCTTGTGTTTATATGCATTTACATTACAAAGACCCTCAAATGTAAGAAATACAGCCTTTTCTGTAAGCTCAGTCACACAGATACCTGCCTGGAGCCAATTAAAACAGGAAAACAAAGTAATAGCAAAAGAAGGAAGAATATTCCTCCTGATCTACTCACATCAATGATGCCTTAATTTCAAAGATTAGCAGAGACTCTTTAAAAACACTATGATTCAGCTGTCAGAGGGTCACCTTCACTACAGAAAAAGATGTAGCCTTCATGAGGAAAAGTATGGACCAAGAGACATGGCGACCTCTGAAAAAAGCTAGCCAAAATTACTAATTCAGGCTTACATGCACATTAACTACAGTATTTTTTAATGCATTCTGGCACCTACCATCAAATACCTTCATTCTTTGCTTCCCAGGGACCAGCTGAGAAGAAAAAAGATCCGCTGAGCTTAAGAAAGGGCTTTCACAAACACTAGAGATGGTTCTACACTTAACTGTGCGCAGTTGGTTTCATTTGGTCTCTGCATCATTTTGCTCAGTATTAATCACTACTGACAACTTAATAAAGATACAGGTATTATGATAAAAATAAATCAGCTAAGAAAAAGGACTTATTTTCCCTCCAAAACCTTGGTTGTAAATAAGTGATATGAAAGGAACGCAGCAGTTGCTGACTATGTGCATGGCTCACACCTCTGCCACATTTTCAGTCTGTGCTATAAGAAGCTTCTTTAATGAGGGGTGTTGGTGAAATTAAAATGTCGGCCTCCATTTCTTCTCCTAAATGTCTTCAGTCTTGCCAACTCAGCAAATGCACACATGGAAACGGGCATTCAGGTTTTGAAAGAGAACACAACTGAAACTGCAGGGGGAAAGAAGTGCTGTCTAACTCACAGGTTGGCTAAGCTTGCACCCTAATAGGAATCCATGATCCTGCAATGCTGGGAGGTTAGGAAGAGCTCTATTATTTGTCTTCCAAGTAGAAGATACATATACAAGACTCAGGCAAGCAGCAGGCAACTCTGAAGCCCAATTGCCTGTAGCTCAGCTGAATAAAACACTGCCATGTCTTATCAAATGTATGACTGTCAGATAACCATAAATGAGAGCCCAAAGGGACAGCATCAGTCATTTCACTCTATAACTAAATGGGGCACTGAGTCTCCTCATTTCAACGCACTTTACAACAACAGCAACTTAGTAAGCTTAGAAGGGAAGTGCAGATCAATATTAACGTGAATTCGGACAACATTGCAAGCAGGTCTGTAACACGAGTCTCTTCAACCTCACCCCCTCGTTCCCAGCTCCGCCTCCAGCAGCACAGGGCTGGAAGTGGCAGCTCCGACCGGCTGCTCCTCCCTGCCAGCCTCACCCCACTCCCCCCGTCTTTGCAGGGCAGCAATGAGGATGGTACCTGCCATCCGGAGCACTTCACAGCACAGGGTTCGCTCAGCCCTCTGTTCCGCCATGTCCCTGAGGCGCCTCAGGGCACTAGAACCTTCCAGAACCTTCCCGAACCTTCCCGAACCTCCCCCCTCCCAGCCCAGCCCCCAGCACGCGGGGAGGCTCCTTGCAGCAGAGCTGCACCATGCCAGGGCTTAAGGCACTTTTTGTATGCTTTATCCATCCTCACGTTAAAACTGGGTGTTATCTCCAGGATGCTGGACCAGCAGAGAATTACCTGTGTCCTTTTCATCAGTGTTGACAAGGCTTATGTAACCGTGAATAGGAAATTCAGGAGGCATTCCTGCAATACAGTAAGTAGTAATCATCCAAAAGGCCTATCAGAGTTTAAGCACACAGACTGACGTGGTACCTCCCTGAATTTCCTTTGCTTTTCATCAGGTTTTCCTTTCAGGTCACATTCAGAACTATTTTGTGTTGCTGCTACAGCAATTACAGCAGCAGCCAGACCTTAGCAAAGAGGCAGAGATGCTGCAGATATGAGCAGAAGGAGCCTTGGAGAAAATACAGTGCTTAAGATTTCCCAGAGACTTGTGCAAAGCCAGCTTCCTATTTGTACGGACACCTATTTTGTTCCCCTCGCAAACAAGCATTTAATAACATTAGTGAGGTTTTACCTGTTAATTTTCTCAAGTAATCTGAGATCCCTATGTTTGCTTAGCAAGGTTTTAAATTATTACCATCATGCTATGAAAACATTTCAAATGAAAAAGTCTATCAGGGCTTGGTAACAAACTGAAATATCGCTGCTGTGAATGAAGGAGCAGCGTGACTAATGACAGTGTCAGGAATCTGATGCTTACTGAAACTACTGCTGTATATTAAAACAGCCCTTCTGTACTGATAACTTTCAGAAAGCGCTGTAACAGCGTCCTTTCAACTCGAGCTTTCCATCTCTCCAGATATTTCATTGCACTCCTAGCTTCAATATCACCTTCCTTTTAACAGAAAGGATGCACATTATAATATCCCCTGTGTTTTGGCAGGGTCAAAACCTCCAGTGCAGCTGAGAACAGAGGAATTTTACTATTCATCAGTAATTTCTTTAGAAAGCCTGATGTACACATATGCTTCTGATGCAGAAATTCCTGGTGCTCTCAAAAACTGTTATGTCAACTGCCAGCAGAGGGGACTTTCTTTGCCTTTGTTAAATTGTAAGGGTTAAATAATGTTTGGTAGGTGAGAAATGTTTGGGTTGTGGTTTCTCCTTTAACTTTTTCTTTTAATCTAAGTGAGTTTGAGTTCATGATGAAGTTTCACGGGCTGATTAAAACAGGCACAACTCGAATACATGGGCCAGGTGTCTGCTTGGTTTGTTTTTTTCTACCAAGAAAAAAACTAACAAGGGAGAATAGTACTAACACGCTACACACTTAGTTTAAATTCAGTCTCAATTGCACGCTAATGCTGCTCAACTGCTGTATTTTTCAGGCCTGTGCAGGCATTGCTATGGTAGACATCCCAGTGATTGCCAGGGAGCACCTTAGCTACACTGAAATCCCATGCATTATTCCATCAAACTAGCTTCCCACTATGCTGGCTGGTTTGTTACGCTGCACAGCCTGATGCAAGCGTGCCCCTCAGGCACATCAAAAGCAACTGGGAAATAAGTTGGTAGATCTGAGATAGGGAGGGAACTGTAGAGAGGGAAGGAGAAAATGATCTGGGCTTAAACCAGGCACCGAATCCCTGCTATTTCCCAGCATTTTCTCTAAAATCCTGCCTTATTCTTGCACCTGAGGCAGCTTGAATGGACTTATCTCCTCTCCTGGACACTGTGTCTAGAATGGTTTTAAAATAAGGTTAGCAATCCACGTACAGTTTTCTTCACAACATTCTCCACCATAGGCATTTCATAGTCTTTCCTTCTTACACAGGCTGGCCTCTGAGGACATGCACAGCAGCTATGTTCCTAGAGAACACGGTGTGCTTCCATTTCCAAGTAAAACCACTACAGTGGGGAAAGGAGGCGCAGCTCCGCAAAAGGTAGATTTTAGCTTACCCTGTGTGCATTAGCTGAGATCAATTTGAGTAACACGGTAATAAATATCAGTAACTCAGCAGTAAATATGAGCAACTATTGCACAGAGACAGCCCAAATTTCAGCAAGTTCAGTGACTCCTACAGAATCCATAAACACTTTCTCAGTAGAAGCTAGAATCTAGCAATGGCCTTTTCTTTCCTTTTCCTCCACATTTCATTTCTCAGCTTTCCTTTTGTGGCTATCTTTTGCAATGTTCATCTCAAGCAAAAATAAGAACAGCATATTGTAGAAAGAACCAAAACAAGCCAAAGGACAAATCCATATATTAAAATTTCCTTCCTTCTATTTTCTCTCCTACCTTCACCACTCAACAATAAAATAATGCTAGATACTAATAATTCCTACAGTGTTAGGCCTTAGACAGTGTTTAACCTGAGAGCCATCTATTAACGTGAATGGAAACAAGGAAGGTTTTGTCACATCCTGATCCACATAACAAGCAGAAATAATCGGCTGTTGCCACAGAAGTTTTCAGAAGAAAAAAAAATGACTCAAGTGAATAGAAATTATAGAAATTGGGAAGATAAAAAAGCCACTATATAAATCACATCCTTCTTATTAATGTTATGCATTTTTATTTTCCAAGAATACTGCCCTTTGTATGCATTCGGAAATCATAGTTGCAGTCTGAAATGCTTAATTTACATGCAAATTAGATTCAAGGACCTACCAGTTGCAGATATTTCCTTTCAGTCACAGGCTGGCCTCTCAGCCTGAGTAAGAGGGAAATATTATGGCAACAAGATTAGTACCAGTCCCATTCAAGTTCAGCTTCAAATAGCGCTGCAGAGTTGATTCCGCCAACAGGAATCATAACAGATGAAAATACAAATTAAAAAACAAAAAAAAGGGAAAATCTGGGTCTCCAGAGCAGCAAATGTGAATCTGCTTAATTTAAAAAATAAACACAGTGTAATGAAGGCTTTTGGACTTATGCTGCTTCCTCATGTGTGAGCTGTCGAGAAGAAGAAGCCCGCTCATTCCTCTTATTCATACAGAGAAAACGCTGGTAGTTTACTGGATTTGGCCTATAATCTCTTGCTTTCTCACAATATATTTAACTGATGCAATATTCATAATGGCTTCACAGCGACAACAAATACTTAAGAAATAGTTTAGCAACAGAAGATATTATTACCTAAAGTCCAATGAAGGGAAAGGAAGATCTCCAGGCTATAATGCATTTAATCACAACAGCTCTGTCCGGTACAAGAAAAACAACTCTCCAGAGATTTATTTTAATCAGAGTTTCACAAAAGCACTGAAATATTCAGTAGATGGACCATGCGAGAGCAGTGTTAGGGTACTTAGACCCGATCGTCTTTGTAACAAATCCAAATATTATTGGATGGGAAAGCTTATTTCCTGAAGCCAAACCAAAACAGGAATATACTTCTTCTAATGGTTACATTAGGTTAGGCAAGTAGGAGATGCCGAAATAGGATAAAATATTTTATCCTTTCCTGCCTCTGGCTCAAGAAGTCTAAATGGAGCAGCTTTCAAGACATCTGAAATATGTTATATTTAAAAGGTGCATGTTTTCAAGTGAGAGCCCTTTCCATGGAAGTGGAGGACATCTGACAATGTGCCAAACCAGCCTTTTTCAGGGCTAAAATCTTATGAACAGCCTCCACTTCTCAGGGAAGGAAATCACTTCAGCTAACTCCTTCCTTCCAATTTTATTATGTGTAAAAAATACCCAAAACATTACAGTGTTTTTATATAGTCCATGTGTGTGATCACAACGGCAGTATTAGTTCAGTGCTACCCTGCAGGGAGCCCACAATAGCTTCATTGTAACGTAACAAAATAATGAGAAGTTGTGTAGGAAGTTGATAAAAATGCCAAGGCAATGTCATTAAGTGTCCTGAGCACTGTGATGGGAAGACGATTTGCATGCTACTTGCATAGGGATTCTTATTACAAGGTTTTCACACTGGAAAATTAGTTTAGCCAAATAATCTCCCTGCATGGATTCAGAATTTTCTCATGCATTCTGCTACTAAGCACAGGGCTAACTCCTTCCCTCTTACATGGTGTACAGCTTTCAGGGAAGTGCAAGTTGCTACAAAGCTTATCTCAACCAAGTGTGTCCCAACAGACCTTAGTTTAGGTGTCATAGAATCATAGAATGGCTTTGGTTGGAAGGGACTTCAAGGATCACAAAGCTCTAATCCCCCCACCACAGGCAGGGCTGCCAACCTCCACATTTAATACCAGACCAGGCTGCCCGGGGCCCCATCTGACCTGGCCTTGAACACCTCCAGGGACAAGTCAACTTGAAACTGCATTGGCAACAGCCAGAGAAGGAGGAAATCTTGTCCTTGCAGAGATGGACAAAGTTACTGTAAACTGAACTTGCAGCCCAAGTGTGTTACATCTCCAAGACAAACCTGTCACACCTACTCATTTAAGAGACAAGAAATTATAAAGAGAAATTCACAGACAGAAAAGTTTGCATATATAGGGAAAAAAACTAAAAAGAGGAGGAAGGAATTTGACTAGATAAATGCAGGTCAAAAACACTGTAAGGGCAATAATAGCAGCTTAACACCTGTCCAAAAAGTGTTTTTTCTCCTATCTTAATGTTCTCCAACTCATTTTCACAACAAAAACAGTTGACAATAGCCTCCTAGATCAAAATCCTGTTATCTTGACTACTCTATACTCATTTTTTCTTCTTCAATTTCTTTTTTAAACCAGCTCACCTATTCTTTATCATTCTCGAAACCAGATGACCAAAACTTGACCCCATGTTCGAAACATAATCTAAAAAGTACTTCATATAATGTTAACACAGTACCTTGGAAACAGCTGTTTTTCCCTCTTCACCCAAGCCAATATCCTACTAAATAAATTGTACTGCTGCTTACATGGTAGACTGGGGATTTAAATGTATCATACCTACTTTGGTTTCCTTTACAAAGACCAGATTTAAGTCATGCTTTCTAAGTATCTCCAGGTCTGCAAACACTGCCTACATTAATTTAGAATGCTAATTTAAAAAGCAGGGGATTCACGTGAATGACTGCAAATACTGTATGCTGGTGGGAGAGAAATATTTGCAGTGTGTAAACTTCCACATAAAATGCTGTTTGTCTGAAGTTACGGTAAGTCAGGAGCTGCAAAGCCACTGTTGAACTTGGACTCCATTCCATAAACACAGTAAGCTCTGATCATATGCTTCCCCCCACTTCAAATATTACACACAATAGAAAATCACAATAATAATGTAGTAATGAGCTATATATCTATAGACGTGCCAAGTCAGGTGGTATCTAGCAGTGTTCTTTATTTGCCCATAACAGGAGGAGTCTGTAGAGGGAGGGTGGTGATTCCCAGGAAGGTAAAATCATTTCTGCTTTCAATTTCTTCATATCCCTAAAGGTCTGTCTGTCAGAAAATGAGCATGTTCTTCACTAAGATGCTCCCATACGAGCGCCCCTGCGCTGCTATCTGTTCTTCTTGTCATCATTTCATTTCACAGCTCACTGCTCTGACCCGCTCATAAACGTTCCATTTTTTCCAATTTGAGAGAACTATGGCATCACAAGTGATTTATTAGGATTTTATCTATGGCTAATTATGACTGATTTCAATCACCTGTTTCTCACGCGCTCACAAACTATTGATTAGCACATGCCTTCTTTAAAACCCTTGCCTCAGATCCACACACTGAATGAACTCATGATAAGATGGATAATACAATAGATCTTCCTACTGCCACAAGATGTGCACATGCATCTCTTAACCTTGTTCTGCCTGACGCTGTACAGGTGAGCATGTAAGTAGAGTTCACTGCAATAATTAATCTGTTGTGTTCTCTGCAGAATAAGATAATAAACAGCTTAATCAGACAAAAAGGACTAGAAAGCCTCATGAGGCCTCTACTGATTATAGCTGCAGACCAGGAAAGAAAAACTAATAATATAATTTGTGTGGGTGTTCTTTGTGTATAACTATGCATTGCATGCAATGCAGTGCAACTAAATGTCTGACTGGAGCTCATTAATGGGATACCTCTACAATCGGTAGAAGAAAAGCAGTACTTTGGAAAACAGTTCTTCCTAATGGGATGTGATGAAGGGAAAGACTAAGCAGCCAGATTAAACCGGCTCCCTGACATTAAGAGGGCTGAGTGGAGTTGAAATGAGCCTCACTGTCCGTGTTTGACTTTGATTGCCTATGGTAGGCCTGTTTTTATACAAATGATGTTATCAAGTGACAACTGCAACACAAATAAACACTTCATTAATGAGGTTCTAACATAATAAATATTGGTCATTAAAATAAATCTAAGCTGTTATTGCTAATGCAAAAGAAAGTCTGAATGGAAATGTTTCTATAGCTCTTTTCTAGATCTTATCCTTAAAAATCCTTTAGTATGTTTAGAAGCTCTAGGCAAGCTTGATGTTGCAAACACACATTTGACATGTGAATGAATCTGGGTCCACACATTTTATTTAGCTGGCCTTTCGCATTAGGTCCTCTTTCACACTTAGTGAAGCAAAGCAAAACGGTCACCGGAAAAATAGCTTCTGGTGTAACGTGAAAGAAAATAGCTTTTTGCAGCCTGTAATAGAGTACTCCCACTGAACTACAGGGGGAAAAGTGAAGCACAGAATGAGACTGACCAGCCCTTCTAATTGAGTTTTACTCCATGCAACCTGAAATTGCTTTTCCTCCAAGAATCCCAAAGCATGCCAGGCAACCACAAACAAATATATTACGACAGTGAGGTCTCAGAAGTTTCAAAATCCCTTCCATTTTTTATTGTTTAACAGTGGCATAGAGATAAAGCATTGTTTGTGACCTGCAGGCTTTCTGTAAGTCGTTAAAAGTGGGTTTCCCCACTGATGGATAGGCTACAGGCTAAGCTCAGGAGCTGTGTGTTGCTGCTAAGCAGCATCGTGCATGTTATCAGCCAGCAAGTACAGCCACCCCTCATACCCAGCCAAGACACTTCAGTGCTTTTCCAGAAACCACATGGGGAAATGAGAGAGAACTAAGAGTACACTGGGGACACTGGGGATAGAAAGGCAGGCAGGAGCTGCAAACTCCTCAGCGTAGGCATTGTTCCTTCCATTGTAAACACAAAGACTTGCTTACCTCTTTTTAATTGCAAAAATGACTCCTAAGGAGAATATCTTTCTGTGTTTATGTTGCTTTCTAAATAAATGCCAGTCACAACGTTCACGAGGCAAACAAAATTGTTGACTGATTCATTAAAAATAAAACAGTTAGACCTTGGAAAACCACTTCCTTACAGTTAACAGCAGTATAAGCTCTGCCTCCAGGGAGCTCATAATGCCACTCAAGTGAGTTTTCTCTGCCCAAGTTTCTCGTTCAGGAAATACATTTCAGGTGCAGAGCTGTTATCTACCATTTATGCAGATATGAAGCAGATACAATACAATAGCAAAAACCACTTTGGCTAAGGCTGGCAGTGAAGCTCACTATCACCTAACAGCTGTTCAGTAGCCAGCATTAAGTGAACATGTAGCTCCAGCAAAAGTCCAAGCAGAAAAAATCCAGAAGTAGGAACCATAACATCAGAGATGCAATCTTCATATTGTTCTTTTAGCTGAGGCAGTAGAAAGGTCAAAATTCAAGCACCAGCAGGAGCACAGGCACAAATGGAACATATCTGCACTCCAAGAACTGACTGTTACAGCCAGGAGGTGGCAGGATAAGAGGAAAATGTCCCCAAAGCTTCAAAACACCAAAGTGCAGCTGCAGCTCTGCCAACTGGGTGTCTTGCATGGCTACACTTGAAGTTCATTGTAAAGATGAAGTGGTTCATTGTAGAACCAGACAGGCCCCACCATCTGGTTCCAAGGGCAGACAGAGTTGAACCAGAGCAGCCACAGGGGAAATGCCCCCAGCAGCACTGCCACAACACTGCATTCCTCACTGTCCTTACAGCAGACTTTGCCTATACAGCAAAGGCACTGCCTCTGTGTCTGTGCTTATGCCTGTGGCTCTGCCCCATGCAGTGGCTTCTTAACAATCTTCCAACTCGACAGCCGTTCAAACTGTTTGAGTGCTAGATGTAAATGAACCTTAGATAACAGCTCTGAATGCCCCTGAGGCATAGGTAAAGGGTAAAGTTAATTCCAAGTACATCCCCTTGTGAAGCACCAGACATAGGCATTCCCTCATCCCTGGGAACAACCTGCTGCACTTCCCAACCACAGTTGATATCCCATACTGGAAACCCTGGGGTTCATCTTCCTCCTCCTCACCATTGGTAAGGTGTGTGGGCAGCGTTCACCTTTTCCAAGGGGACTTGCTTTTTGCTCCCTGCTGATGCGGGCAACAACAGGCAGAATGTTCAGACAGCATATACCTGTTCTGAGTACCTACAAGGATACATCTTGCCTGCCATCTGATCTACCTGAATTACCAGCCTCAAGATTTAATACAGGAAGATGTAGGACAGCATCTTTGAGGCAGGCATCCTTCAGAACATAAGATGTGTGTTTTTTCTACAGTTCATTCCAAATTCTATTCCATTTGGGACTTCTTTATTTCAAATCTAAGAAGTCTATTTGTATGAAACCAAGTGAACTTCAATAAGCACGAGGAAGCAAAATACCATATGGCATATTCAGACTCACGGAGCTGCTACTCTGCTTAATAAATCTTCCTTTACATACATTTTTGATAAAAGTATTGTATCCTACAGGGATTTTAATTTCATGTCTCAAAAGGAGGTTAATATATTAAATTCTACTGTATACAGATTAAATGAGGACTTTTGAAAATTCTCAAACTTATCTGCTCAACTAAATACGTTTTCTGACTTTGCACTTGGGGTAATTATAATAGAGTTTTTGATCCCTGGGTAGATGGATGTAATAGTCCTATAAATCCCAGATTTTCAGCATCTTCAAAGACTATAAAAAGTTTATGAGAGAATATGGTTTTAGAGACATCTGGTGGTTATATAAGCCTAAGGAGAGAAATCAACTGTGAAAGTATTAGACATAAATTCTACTTTTTCAACCAAAGAATCCTGTAAAGAGAAAAAGAGATCAGCTTATTCACTGTCTGTGCATGTCAAGGCAGAAAATTTGCCACAAGAGGTGGCCTTGTTTATGGTGACTTGCCAGCTTTGCTCACATCTGAAGAAAAAGTCGTTTTTCCAAAATAAAAGTGCATAATTAATATAAGTTTTCTTCAACAGTATTTAAGTTGATCACAGCTCAGACAGGGGCAAGAGATTGAAGACACTGAATATTTTAAGCACCACTGCTAGACAAAATCATCACCCCCTCCTGCTTCCATTCCAGTTTGCATGTCCTTTGTTCTGGTGTGCCTTTTTTGTTGTTGTTGTTCAAAAGTCTACAGATTGCCCAGTATAATTGTACTGAAATGCTTGCCTGCTGCTAGAACAGCTCAGAAACAAAGTAGGATGGCTAAGCTTGTCAGGATCAAAACATAAGAACAGTACAGGTACTCAGAGGCAAAGTGAAAGATCCATATGTTTTTATACTCATTGAAAACATGCTTCAGTGACTACCAAAGTGATTTATAAGGACTCCTAATTTAAGTATAGGGCCTTATTAAACATTCAGTTATACAGTACCACATCTAAGCATCCTCTGCATCCCCGCAGAACTTTTACTATTACACTGATGTAAATACGAAAGAAAAGGAAGAAAAAGAATCCCCATTTCAGTTTTTTAAAAGTCACTTCCAGTTTAAATATGAATTAAAAAGCTGAATTGGCCTCACTTCCCGTAACGGAGATGACAGGGCTGCGACTGCATAAGATCCAAGCCCACGCCATAGTACAGATCCGAAGCACTTAAAGCAGAAGAATTCACAGCTTCTGTTGTCTGGGGAAGGATTGCTCCTTTGGGAGTTTAGGTGGGTAGGGAGGGCCCTGGGCTTCCATCACGTTGGTGTTTCCAGCCCACTGGCAAATTTCCTGGCTATTTCAGGAGCATCTGTTGTATCAAACAACGTGTTGCACTCCTTCGCTCTGCCTGCCTCCCTGCTCATAACACTGCTGTTACCCATTTTCACACTCCCTTTCTTTGCTTCGTGCACATTACAGTAAATTTCTGTTAGAGCTATAATTGGCCTAACAAAAAAATAACCCGTTCAAGAAGGCAGAAGTTTCTTGGGCAGTTGGTTGTTCAGCATTACAGCTACCAAACATAAGACTCAATGTTCTCAGATGCAAACAACCCCAAGTAAGACCAAAACAAAAATCATGTCCTCACGGTTTCACTGCCAGCAGTCCCATCCCAACAGCATCGTGCAAATGCCTCTTAGGGGCACCACCCCAGCACTGCAGCAGAAGGCACAGTCATCAACCTTTATCTGATGCAAACATTCAGCATTGCTTACAAACAATATGTGCTCACTTATTTTCAGTGAAGAAAATAATCAGCTCAGGAAGGAAATGTCTTTTATTTTAAACTTTCTGAGCATGAAACAGCAGAAATTGTCACACTAGCCAGGGCTTTCTCATGAATTTTGTTCCATCCAGTTTTTTCTTAAAAGTTTTAACTCTGAATGTAATTTACATGCAATGAGCTACATTACTATTTCATTATGTTTGAAATTATACGCGTACATAATTCAGGATATTTAAAGCCGTGGTTGCTGCAGAAACTATAATTATATTTCTTGTTAAATCATTAAAGTTAACATCATTTACAAAATTACACAATATTATGCAGGGTTGGGAACAGCAAAGTGTGAGGCAACTTTACAACCGAGCTCCTCACATACATCAGGAAATGAAAAACTCATTGGCATCACCAATGACTACCAATAGTGTAAGGAGCGCAACAACATTGCTCCCATTGTAGCTAATTATTTTCTGTCATCACACACCTGGGAGAGAGTACACATGGCGCTCTCGACATGCTACTGTAAGACAAAAACTCCATTTGTGGATATGCCTTTTCTCACAGAAGTCCAAGAGTATGTAAAAGAGGAACAAAATGCCTTTAAAAATGATACTCCATCACTTCTTTGAAAACACGAGCCACTTCCAAAAAGAGAACAGCTGTAGGCTGATATGTGGTTCCTATTAGTCACACGAAAGCTGTCTGAATTAGTCATGTCTCATGTTCCAAACCACAACAGAATTAGTATTCAAGTGCACATCACCTATATCATTACTTAAATTATCATCATTTGTCTTGTGAATCCTTGCCTCCCTCACTAGTGATAATCCATTGTTAATTGAAATGTTGTGCAATACAAAACCTGCTGGGAGAATCTTAAAAATGTTAGACTACTCATGTTAAGATGCGCTACTAGATCACTGGTACAAAGATGCATGAGTCTCCTCTGCTGAATGCCCAAAGTTATTTCAGCATCAGCATTGATTTTATGTGCTTCATTATACTGTAGTTTTCCTTATAGTTTCTAGAGAACTGCATTTCTATTTAAAAGGCATTTCTACAGGGAATAATTACTATTTGCATTGACTGGAAAACAATATCACAAGACAGAAAATAGCCAGTGCACTGTTGCAGTTAGGATTCTCACAGTGAGACCGTGTGCAGCTAAGCAGACTTCTTAAAATACAGCTGCTTCAGAGAATGGCAGCTTGGTAAGGCATGCAGTGTAATCCTTGGGAAAGAGAATTTCTGCTCTTGCAGCCATCCATGCTCATCCTGCAAGACATCTAGACTCTTCTACTGCTTACTTCTCTTCTGCTGCTGCTTTAAGTCCTTGCATACATGCACAAGGCACGATTTGGAACTTGGAAAAATTCAAATACTTCTATCACTTTTTTCCATATTTTTGTATTTTTACGATGGCATCTATCAGCTCTGAACACCAGTTCATGATTCATGGTTTCCTCTCCTCCTTGAAAAGCCAAGTACGGAAAAATCACGGTGAGTTCACATCCACATCTTCCACAAAAGCAAGTCATCTCTTACTATTTATCGGTGAGATGAGGACTTCAGCCCATTCCCACTTTTCACTGTACCTTTTATGAAAATTGGCTAGATGATAAAGTCTAGTGGTACTCGACATAGTCCAAGGTGCTTGCAGCCAACTATCATTCCACCAAGATTTCAAGCAGTGCCCCAAAATAAAGTACCCCCTCATTTTTCCCCATCACTCCTAATTACTTATTATTCAACCTTGCTTTGCTGAATGACTATTCAACTGAGAAACTAAAAGCAAATCACTGCCAACTGTCATTCAGATTTCTGCAGCCTGAAATAGTTGCTTCTAATTGAGAATCTATCAACAAAAGTCATAACTGCTGATTTAATGAAAGATTACATCGGTTTTGGAAAAGTCATTTCAACACTTTAAGCCATTTTAAAATGATAAAGCTTTTAAGTCTCATTGCAAGCTTTTAACTGTTACTGGATTTACCTGCTATTATCAGAAGCCCATGTAGACGAGCTGAAAGAAAAACAAGTGCTACTGTAATTTGTTTATACTTACTCTAACACTAACAGTATCACTAAGTTCTATTCAGAACTTATTCAAGTGTAACAACTGGGTAAGTATAAGTTTTCGTAAAAGAAAAAATAAATAAATAAGAAGGATTAATAATTTAAAAACCCATCCAAAGGCCACCAGAGTCATTAGAAAAAGGGCAACTTTACTGTTATCCGAGTTCACGTATGAGCACCAAGACTCATCTTTAAATAAGGAACTGACGTTGGAGAACAGCACAGGAAAATGAATCATGTCCCGACAGCAGCTGCATGCTATGCTTTATATTGTAAAGATTCTCGTCATTATTAAAGGTTAAGATTTTTGTATGCTGTTGTGGGGCTTCCATCAACACTGCCAGGTAAATCTTCTAAGGGTTGAGTAAAATACCAAAGAGTTTCATGCTTATCTACAACCTGGAGAATGCTTTTAATATACTTAAGCAATTGTTGCTGCTCTGAAGCGTATTTTATTATTCTGCTATTTTATTATGCTGGCTCATAACATCAGAGGTGGATACTACTGGTAAGGCAGTAGACGTTGAACTTTCCCATCAATATTCCATCACATTTTGTTGCAGTGAGACAGATGGCAGCAGAGGGGCAGTCTGACAGAATGATGTCTGATGTAGAAATGTGCATGAAACAGAGGAATGGAGCTGAATTCTCCCATGGGGGGAAAGAAATGGTACTGACTACTGACCTTCATCGGTTCTTGCTGAACTTTTATGGAGACCGAACAGTGGATGTAAGTACAGTGAGGCTGTGGGTGGTGTGTTTCACCAGTGGCAACAGCAACAAGAAAGGCAAGGCACATTCTGGACGCCACGTAGATTGTTATATCTGTAGCATGCAGGTTCTTGTTCCTCGCTGGCAAAAATGCACAGCTCATGGTGGAGACTATGTTGAAAAACAGTGTTTTGTAGCAGAGAATCTGCTCTATCAAATAGGGTTATTGTGCTCTTTGTAACAGTTAACAGTTCCACAGAAATAAATCAGAGACATTACTTTCAAAGTAGTTTAAATATAAAAGAGGAACAGATTTCTAGCACTCCCTCTCCATGATGGGACAAGAATGAAAAGGCCTTTTTAATTATAACTTTTTTTTTGTAACTCATAGCGTGTGAAAAATAAAAGTGAACAGGTGGGAAATGATATACTTGTCTTTTTTTCCATTCTCCTTAAATTACAGTCCTGCCATCTGAGGGAGGACTCCTAGCAGAACAGGTTATAATTTCATCTTGTCACTACAATCCAGTTCCGTATTTGACTAAAAGTTTTGTGCTTTTGGAAACCTCCCTTCTTGCCCTTTAAGTTGACAAGGCCCTTCAATGGGAGTGCCCTGAATGAGTGAGCACCATGCAGATGGGAAACGCATTTTAAAGCCATTTAGCTAAACATTACCCCCCTTTAATCACATCTCTGCTCTGTCTTGCTGTAGACTCACTTATTAATGCTGCTTTGGAGACAGCAAAATTTTCCCAAAAGATTCAGCTAATGATAAAATTCATCTTTCCAACATTTTTCTCATTGTTGCATATTTATCTGGTTTATTTCTATTCATACAGAGGTGTCTGCTTTCATTCACAGGGCTTTCATTTGGCTTCTTGCATTCTTGTGGGTTGTAAAAACAAGATATATGGGGGAAATGACAACAAATTAATTTTACAAGCATAATGCAGAGAGAGGAGGCCTACAAAGCTGTCCTCCCTCGTGTATCGTTGCTGCTTATGGCATATGAATTTAAATGTTCATTACTGGACGAGGTAACTCAAGAAAGTAAAGAATGTCACTTCTATTTACTGTTTGCAGATTTACTGATTCTTCCTAATCTATCATGCAATATTTTATAACCCAGAGAGAGAGAAGAAGAAGAGAAAAAATCATTACTTACTCATGTACTTCAGTAATGGCTTTTCATGGCTTACCAAAAAAAGGCCCAAACTTGAGGTTATCTCAGTAAAACAAGTGACCTCTTGGCCAACTGCCAAACCCAGTGCATAAATTCCAGTGATCATCACTTCTTAGGCCTGTACTTTATGTATCTGCAATCTTCATCTGGTCTGGGTGGGTCTGCAGGGAACTTCTCCTTCCCCACTACTAGTTTTTAAGTCTTACTTACAAGCAATGGAAAGAAGATGAGTAGCCTCTGAATGGCAACTAACCCTAATCTCAGCTGCACAGAAAAGCAACAACCATCTCAGAGATAAAATCTGTTTCTAAATTTGTTAGCTAGACCAAGAGCATTTTTCCCCTATCAAGCAGCCTGTGCTCACACCAGAAAGAAACCGCATCAGCCTCTCCCCTCAAAATGCCAGAGAATGATTGACGCAGATCAGTTGATCAGAGCCAAGCTGCCCAGAGTCAAGGCTTGTTCACACTTCTCTCTTCCACAGACATTTTTCCACAGTGCTTTTCTCCCGACATGAGTCATGGCGTTTCTTAAAAAGCACTACAAGATGCCTCACCCTGATTATGCTCTTCCAGGTGCTGTCTGCAATAAATACAATACTATTTCTTTATCTTCTGTCTCCCGTAATTCACCCTTGGATGTAGTTTTCTGAATGTAAATGCCAAGGTCTCCCATCACATCCTCATGCTTAAATTTAGGAAGCATGAGGTGGACTGAGAGCTGGCTGCCTGGCAGAGCTCAGAGCGTTGTAGAGTCTAGTTGAAGGCCTGTAGCTGGTGTTGTTCTCCAGGGGTCACTATGAGATCCAGCCTTGCTCAACATCTTCATAAATGACCTGGATGAAGGGATGGAGTCCATCCTCAGCAAGTTTACTAATGATATCAAACCAGGAGGAGTGGCTGACGTGCTAGAAGGCCGTGCTGCCATTCAACAAATCAGACTGGAAAGCTGGGCAGAGAGGAACCCTGTGAAGTTCAGCAAGTGTTGGGTTCTGTACCTGGAGAAGAATAACTGCATGCATCAGTACACTAGTTAGAGCATGACCTGCTTGAAAGCAGCTCTGCAGAGAATGACCTGAGTGCCCTGGCAGACAACAGGTTGGCCATTAGCCAGCAGTGTGCTATTGTAGCCAAGAAGGCCAGCAGTATCCTGAGGTGCATTAAAAAAAACATGGCCAGCAGGTCCAGGGAGGTGATCCTCCCCTCTGCTCTGCCTTGGTGAGGCCACATCTGGAGCACTGTGTCCAGTTCTGGGCTCCTCTTTTCAAGACAGGCAGAAAACACCTAAAGAGAGTCCAATGCCTACAAGTCAAAGGGAAAAGGGAAAATCAAGTCAATGTAAGAGCAAGGTTGTCTTCATTCTCCTTTCTTCACTTTAACTCAGATTTCCAAGATGAAAGAAGTTGCCATTGTTGTGTTCTGTAGATGGTGAGATATGAATCCAGATTCACCTAATTAGCTACAGGAACGACAGTTTACAAGCTGTTACTTTCTGTTAGCTTGTTTGCTATCTGTCAGAACCACCATCTACCAAAAGCTGTTACAAGAGGTATTTTTTAAAGGCTGATTGGATACACAATACCTGCTAATCATCAATCTAGGAAAACTGCATTTTAGAAAGACTTAATTCTTCATGTACATTATTATTTTTCTGCTGAAATTGCACATGCTTAGATCACCATTTACAGCTGAAAGAAGTACAAAGATTGATGCTTGTAACAGGCGTGCCTTTTTACTTTAACTCATCCTCTGTAAGGCTGCACAAGGCCTGGGCACTATCAGAGACAAATATAATTGCATTATTCACCTCAGTGAACCACATAAAAACACGGGGCAGGAACAACACTGTTGTGCTAGAAATCATTTGCCTCCAGGCTCTGTTTTTTGGGAGCATCTCTATTCTGGAGCATCCTGTAAACCAGGACATTCCTGCATTCCCAGTGGTAGCATTTTTGAATAAGACTAAGGGCTTTTGGCACTTCTCTATCAGTACATTGGGTTGGTTCTCTGTTCCCCCACCCTGGTAAAATTACATATTACATTTTCCAAACAGATTTTCTCAAGTGGAAATAAGCTCATTGCTAAATGCCAAAGATCTCGTTTGTTTACTTTCTCTTATCTAATATCCCTGTTTCTGGCAGCGCATTGATTTGTGCTCTAGTATCCAACCAAAAGCGTCAGCTTTCAGACATATAATAGTCTATTCAGCTTCGGCTGCATCACTACCTTCTGCTCTGGTACAGAATTCCTGCAAGCTAACGGAGCTCATATCATCACCTTTGTCCAAACAATTGTCATGATCTTTTTTATTAACACTCACCACTGTGTTATTGGGCATTTTCTTATTTTCTTTTTCATCATCCTCTAAAATCCGTTTACCCCTGGAAGTATCTTACAGACTTTGTAAACTTTTGAGCATCACCCAGCATCCTACCTCCTGGCATCCCAGGGGCATTTTGGACTTGCTGCCTCCTCCACAAGTTCAATACACTGCACACTCCGTTTATTCCACTGCTGAATTACTTACAGGGAATTCTCACTGCTCTGCTGAGGGTTAACTCTTGATCTCCCATAGTCCCTCCCTGAGAATTTCACAGACTTTCTCCCTAATATTCAGTCCTTCCTAAATTTCAGTGCTGAATTTTCAGCCTTCCATGCATAGCAAAGGCTTCCAAGATACAACTTGGTTTACATACACATTACACAAAAGCACTTCTCTGACATTTCTTGTTTTTATAACCCAGCCTTCCAATACCTGCCCTGTTTTAGCCATGCTAGTAGCTGTAGGATTCAACATTGAAACATGGCAACAAAGGGCTGGCCTATATCTAACATTTTGTGATTCAAACAGCGCTGAACAAGACCAAACAAACAGGGCTGGACAACTGTATTACAAATAATATGTTACTGAAAATCCAAATCTGGGGAATCTTAATTGTGATAGAACAAAAAAAACCTTTCAGCTGTGTTCTGTTCAGAACTGATTCGCTATCCAGTATGCACTTCTGTGCCCTAATATGAATCAGAGAATTGTTGGAACAATGTACCTGCCTTCAGACAGATCCTGGACCCAGACAGACAAGCATAAAACTGGAGTAACTCAGTTGTTCACGTGTTTCTTCAGGAGCTGCGTTCATTTAGCTAACAATTGTCTTCAGATCATTGAATAAAACTGTTTTACAAGGCAGTACATTCATGCTCCCATTTTTGAAATAAACATACATATATTTTCATCACATTTTACATAAGTTCCATTTCAAATGCATTAATTCAATTACCTTGTTTTATAGATTCTGAGCATTCAAGCAGGTTTTTATCAGTGCCAGAAAGCCAGTAGCTAGTTCCTGCTGGCAATATTCATAGCAAGACTGAACTCTAAATGTGCATACATTTACATTTGTAAGCTGAGACTTAGAGGATGAAAATGTAATTACCTAAATTCCACAGACTTGGACAAAATTATGTTCTATATATGAATTTTTTTTAACATGCATAACTGTTTCAGCCTGCAACCTGCATACAGCATGCCAAGTCCTTCTCCTTAAATCACTGCAGCTGAATTCATGTTGGCTCCAAAGGGAGCAAAATTTATCCTGCAGTTCCTGCTTCTAAAAACAATTTGCATTCTGTACTTGTTCAATACAACCTTGCCACCCAACACACCTCTTTCTTCAAACACTCAACAGCATCAGTTCTCACTAACAACTTTATCTGTGTTAGAGGGTTCACCAACCAATAGAGACACTCCCCAAATCTCCAGTCACAAAACCAGGACTGGAAAAAAACAAAAACCATCAGAAACGCTACAACTTCTTACTTTCCATGTAACTTAATTCCCCTCTCCTACAGAGATAAGCAGAAACATTAGTTTAAATCTGCCGTATACTAGAAAACATATCATTTGGATGACTGATGTTCTTCAAGTTCATCTCCATTCAAAGTGAGTGAGCAGCAAGGGCAAGACCATCAGCAGCAAACAAAACCAGCTCCCTCCAGCATCACTCAGTATTGATGCACAGAACAGGGTTTGCCTTTGTCCCTCAACACCATCTTTTGCAGAAGGACCCCAGCAGTTTGCATGGAGGAGGGAGAGCTCAGTGCAAAGTGAAATCTGCCTGTTTGTGTCAGGTTTTCCTCTTCATTTTCCATTGGAATGGTTCAGATTACTGCAGTTGACAGGAGATGCCCCACTAATTTCACAGGACTTAGGCAAAACGCACCAGTGATTTAATCCCTCAGTTGTTGCCTCCTAGACATATTCAGGAACAGGAACAAATCAAGGAGTAGAGGTGACAGACACAAACCCATAGACTGAAATGTGCCAAAGGCAGTGGCACATTACTCTCCATTCCCTCAGTGGTGAGCACTGAGCCATGAGTGCAAGCTGCTGCAGCTCATGGTAGAGCAGAGAGCATCCAGCCATCAGCTCTGGCCAGTGAACATTCAGCCCTAGCATTTGTCCTGGGATTACAGAACAAATTTGCTCCCATCTGTCCATACAAGTTCAAACAGCATTTGGCCAAAACACCACCAATTATTTTTTGAATGGCCACGTTGTCCTTTGAATACTCTTTGCTTACATACGGAAAATACCAGTGCAGCCACTAAGGTAGTGGAACACATGAGTAGGATGGACTTAACACAGAACTCACATTACACTGGTATTTGATGTTGTGTATATTTAGAATGTATTTTCTTATGGATTATCAGAAAGTCAGAGATCATTGCTACCAAGGACGAAACTCCCTCCATGAGCTAATACTATGCATCTAATCTTTCCCTCCAGACAAGCATCCCAGTGCTAAGAAGCAAGGAGATGGAACAGTTCACAGACATGCAGTCAAATCATGCACCCATCCAGTTGGTGGCAGAAGTTCTAGCTTAGTCCTGGAGATTAATCCTCTGAAGGGGAAACGCACCTGTACCTGCTCCTGCCCTACAGTTCCAAAGAAAGAAATTCTCTACCCAGGTTTACCCTCTTTCTCCCTATACTGCATACACACAAAAAGATGCAAGTCAGAACACAAATTAACTGAGTGACGTTAGATACCATCCAATGACTTCCTTTTGGGCTTCACATAGTAATCATTATTAGATATGAAGATCATTATTCACATAAGCATTGCAAAAATATTGTTCCAAGGCCTAACACTGCCTTTTTGTTTAAGCAAATCCCTTGCTCAAGTGAGGATTTCTTCTTTTATTAATGTTTATAGAAAAACAAAAAGTTCTTTTTAATTTACTCAGCAAAGCAAAGAAATGAACAGTGAACTTTAAATATAATACACTGGTTTAGATATCTCAAGCTCCAAACAGCTCTGGTTTAATGAATGTGCATTTTTGGTTTGTTTTTTTTTGCCTGCATAATGAATGTTTCTAAAGATACTCTGAAAGACTATTTATGGTATTAATATTTAATATCTCGCAGCCGTTTATATGGAAACAATTTGCCATGGGTATATTTCTGGTGAAAGAAAGCAGCTTTGCTGCAAAGTTGAAACGTACCTTTGGTCATGAAACCACTGAAGCACCCGTGGTTTGCATCCTGAACAGCAAATGAAGGGCAGCTGTCCTCAGAATCTTGAGATGAGCAGGACAGAAACCAGAAAGCAGCCACATGAAAAGTATGATTTAAAAATCTTGCGTAGCTGTTCACGTCCACATCTATTTATAGGCTGATAGACTTCAAAATCGTGTCAGCTGTAACTTCTGCCTCTCTCCCAACACATCTATCTTTTCTTTTTTTTTTAAATGATGCTATTTGAAAGCTGTTCATTTCCAAATGCCAACACCTGTGATTTTCACATCATCCCTTGAAATCCCATCACCTGTTACTGTGACATAGCCAACATTGAGGGCACCTAATGCTGTTTCCTAGGCAGCAGCAGGCAGCCAAGCAGGGCAGCCCCATCACCAAGGTGCCTATTTACACTACTGAGTAACACTTCTCACCTCACAGATTTGTAAAGGAAGCAAATCCATGCTTGCATTATATTAATTACATTCTCCCATCTCTTTACTCTGCATAACATTTGCAGAAAAGTCTTCTCCCAAACTCCATAAAGAATAACCTTCATCCTGTCCTTTTTCTTCTTCCTTAAAATTTTGTCACTTGCTTTCTTACAAGCACAGTAAATAACACGTGGTTTCTCCAAGGGAATTAAATCTTAGAAGTCTGTGGCTCGAGTTAAGGCCTTATAGTTTATCACTCGAGAAAGAGATACAAGTCTTCACATCCTACACAGAAGCAATAATTACACAAAGCTTTTTGTGCGCATGCATTCTATACATAAATGAGAAAGTACGGAGCCATTACAAATTATAGCCATGAGCTTCTTCCACGTCTCCATTTCTTCAGTCTCTTCTCCTAGGCCTGGTGCCCTAAGGCCCATATTCTCCAGATCCTATAGTTAGATTTATTACTTCAGCACTACCACAGCAGCACTTGAAAAACTGGGAAGATTGTCATAGCCATAATACCAGCTACCAGTTTACTGTTAGTACGGGGAAACCCAGCTCTCAATGATTTATCCCTTCACGTGCTCCAGATGGTGAAGATCTCTTAAACCAGCCATAAGATGGATGTACATACTCATCTACTGCCAGACAATCCCCATCACCTACACATTACCTGGATATTTCTCTAGAACTAAGGATCTCCTTCTGATTCTGCCACTTCCTTGGGCTCTGGGGGGGAAAAAGCGCACTGTAACTATGTGCTACAAGCCTCCATTATATCATTCCGTTTTGGCCACCCCTGTCCCCCCGTAGTCAGGGCAACACTGCCAGCTGAATGAACACAACCACACTATTTTCTTTTCCACTTGAGCCAGTCCAGCTACAATCATCCCATTTTCTGATTACTCACACAGTGCCCTGAACACATGAATGCCTTCAAAATGCACTACATTTAAAATATTCTCATGCAGAAGTACTCCCCACAATATTTGCAAAGCAGCGTAGCAATGAGTCCTGGATGTGCAGACAGAGTTGAGGGGCACACTCATTAGTGGGCTAAATCCATCCGAGCAAACAGAGGAGATTTCCCAGCACCTCCCTAAAGTCAACTCACATAGCACAACCCCTCTCTGAGCTGTTAACATCCCTGAATTTCTTGCTGGACAAAGCTGAAATACTGGCAACACATCCCTGCATGCATAAAAGCCATGACACCCAAACCCTGCTGTGCAGACCTGCTCTTAGAGGTGAAATGCTTCCCAAGCACCTTCCGACCCCTAGAGCTATCAGTCTGCTTGGAAGCTTCTTTTTAAAAGCAGTGACAAGAAATATATCTAAACCGGCCTTTCACTTATCCCATATTTAATACAGCTTCAACTCCCATTTGCTTTTGTATTATTTTGTATTTATATCTGCTTATTTCACTTGACTTCTCTAGTGCACAGAAGCCAGCAGGTTGGAAAATGTAGTTAATGAAGCAATTCTCTCATGTCTGCCTCTTGTTTCCTTATCAGGCTTGTTGCATGCAAAAATTGGCTGAACTTCCACCACTGTGCTTATCTCTGGAACCTCTGGCACACCCTTTAAAGCCATCCTTTCTGCCCTGGATGACAAGCCATGGACACAAGGCGGGACACAACCACCTGCAGAGATGTAGAACAAATCATCAGCAGATCAAACAAAGCATTTTGCTTCCTCCATTCCAGCCTGCCACTGGGTCTTGTTTGGGCTGACTCATTAGAAAGCCATAAAGGTCGGTCGTGCTCAGACTACAGATCTCCTTGGTAACGCTGCTTTTAAGTAATTAAATAACAGTCTTGCCATGACAGCCCCATGCTCTTCTGTGGGGTTCTTACCTCTACAATAATGGCGCACTACCAAGAAGCCAATTTCTGGATCTGAATTTTAGCTGCCTACAGGACGGGAAATATGTGAACAGGTAATAATATGCACATAGTAATGGAATAGATGTTAGTGCAATCAAGACCTGCCACAGTAATAGAGAACAACAACCCACAGCGACAAGTCAAAAAAACCAGAATATATACTTTTCCACACACACAGACACTTCCACACTAATCCTTGACCAGCTTGGCTCCCTTTTTGTTTGAGGGAGAACACTGTCCGGGATCTGAAGAACAGCAGCTTATGCAGGTGGCACAGCAGTCTCTCCCTGTCACCCCTCCACTGTCCCCACTCAACTGGAATATCATCAGGACTAACTCTTTTGTAGCGAGTAACAGGCAGACACTGCCAGGATTTAAGGATTTAGCATAGCATGCAGGAAAAGCAAGAATTGCTGCTTTATTTTATTTATTTTTAATGTCCTACCACTTTTAAAGCTGCTAATTTTTCACCAATCATTCTGGTACCGTCTGTACCACACTGCCCACTTATGCAGATTGTTTGCTGCCAAGCCATATAATTTTAATCAACAACTGACGTGCTCAACCCACCTTCTAATAAACAGTGATAAATAATTCCAATTAGATACTTAATACCAGGGCATGTGCCCTTAACCTATAATTGCACTTTTCCACTCATAAAGGGAGATAGCATAGTCTCTGCTATATATTTACAAATAATTTTCTCTCATATTTTAATGCTTTCAGGGTGATTTGACATTTCATTCTCATGCTTTTCTCTTCCAATTATTTTTTATTGGCTGTGATTTTGTGCCTTCTACCATAGGTGCAGAGAGCCGTCTGCCAACAATTCCACCTCTGCTACACAAGCCTTGTGTCAACATCTCCCTCCACCTAGACAACACTTGAAACCTAGAAAACAAAAATCAAGTATCCAGCCTGTTCTTCTCCTTCTATTGCCTTGCTGGCTTCACAATCAAGTCCAGAAAACCAAACCTGAGACTTACATTAAAATATAATAATAATAATAAGAAGAAGAAGAAATAAATAATAATAATAAGAATAATAAAAAGCATTAAAAAGTCTAGTGACAAGACTGTGACCCCATGAAACAACACTCCAGTACAGGCATAGGAATATCAAAAGAGACTGGCATACTTCCATCTAATTTTGAACATCTCTGGTTTTATTTTTAATCTCTCTTCCCCAGATAGGCAGGATTTGCTCACAATTAGCCCAAACATTAAAACTGGAAAATATTGGTGAAGTATTTTGTTCATCTACCATTCAGTAGGTAAATATTCTTAATGAGACCATACAGAATTTGTGACCATTTCTTGCTTTTTTTGTCAGCAGAGTAACTGACTCAGAACTGGTTTCCTTTATCACCACTACTTCTAAAACCAAACTGTTCTTCTTCTCATTTCTTTCAGGACCCTTTTAACTACTCCCAGCAGAGATACCACACTCCATCAAAGCACTGCTGCAGCCCTCACCAGCAGAGCATAAGCTGAAGGCACCTAATTTGGCTATCATGGTGTAATTAGCCAGCCCATCAAAGGCCTGACCCAGCTGCTGCAGATGCTCCATCACACAGAGCTGTATGTCTTTGGGAGAGACCTTGAGAAGCAACAGAGAAGCAGCAGAGCTGAGATCACATACACAGAATCAATGTGGAGTAATTTGGGTTTTCCCTTGTCCTCAAACTTAAGTTTTCTCTTAAATATTGCAGCCATTAGCCCTCTGACACCAAAGTAAATGCTCTCATTTCAGGCTCTGCGTGCTCTATCTTTAAGGGCATCATGGGTGTTTTCCATTTTCAATATTCCTCATTAGAAGTCACTTGTATCTAACATTTACAGCCTTTAACGGAGCCACGTTTACCTTCTGTTGAATGTTCTGTGTTGGTTAAGGTCATTACTTTCATTCCAATGGAGAAGCACCAGAATTCCCCATTATTTTCCTCTCAGACACCCTTCATTCCTTTCCACATTTTGCTCCATTTGCTCGCAGTCCTCCACCTTGTGATTTTAATGGCTATGCAATTGTTTCTCTAATTGAGCACTGACCTATTCACTTCTAAGACTATTTTTACTTTTCACCGCCTAAGGTTAATTTGCAGCCTCTCTCGCAGCCAGTGGAACTGCATTTATTACATTATGCAGAGCAGCAGGCTCTTCTTCTCTTTCTGGGACTGTGTATCATCTCCTTTATCTTCATCGCCTACCTCCTTTCCCGTCTCCAGCACATCCATTTGGAGATAGCACGGTGCTAAATCTTAGTTCTCTTGCCATTCGTATGATTGCAGCTGGGCACTATCATTTCCCTGCTGGGTAAATGCTTACTGTTCCTCGTAAACTTTAACACCTTGCTGCTCAGTCAATGCAGTAGTTTTGCAACTGTTGTTTTCGCTTCACCATATATTTCTTTTATCTAGTCAATTCCTGGGGTATTTGAGGTAAAGAAAATAGCTTTTGTCTTAGTTTTTCTTTGCACAGCAGTTTGTATTGTCTAAAGTTTAGTCTTTGCAAAAAGAAATTTCTAAACCATCATACCAGAGGAGCTCCTTGCACACTACTTGTCGTAGCCACGAGTATCTGAATTTCCTCAAGCCATTATTTCTCTCAACTTTGTTGTGACTGATTTTCTCAGCATTATTATGGATAGACACTCTCAAGGCCACTGGAGGCCAGAAAGGAACATGGCTGAGTGCCTTTGGTCTGTCTCTGCTCACGATGATCCCAAACAACTTGCACTGCACAGTCCAGCCCTGCACAAACTCTACAGGTCCTGACCAGTATGGACCAAAAGCACACTGCATTCATCTCTTGCAATATCTAGGGCAGAAATATTGTATTTCACAGAGCAGCTGGATACCTGACTTCACTCTGCTCTGGAACAAAACCCAAATCTTTCTTAGTTCCCTCCAAATGAATTCACTGGCACAGCAGCAGCCTACCCCAGAACCTGAGCCCCATGAGATATAGCTCCAACTTGGCGTGAGCCGCAAGTGTGGGATGTCAGCAGCTGCTCCATATACATGTGAGCCCATGGGAAGCCCAATTCCTGTGGCAGCACCCCAGCACCAATGCTCCAAGCATTTCATTTTCGAGCAGAGCCCCTCTGCACCTTCCATTTGGAAAGACAAAGGCAGAAGAGATTCAATTTTTAGGAAGGATCCCTGCTAGTACCCAATTTTCATTGTATGACTTCTGTATCTAAACACGGTGTTTTCTTACTCTATTTTCCTCCAGTTCTGTCCTTAGACAGACATTTTTCCCCTTCATGCTCCTCCAGAATGTCATTCTCAATTAACGCGTCATCTGTACAATTTCCAAATTAGTGTAATTTAACATTTCTTGATTCCATTCACTTCATTCCTCAGGAATATTCAGCTCTGAAGTGTGACAGCAGTATCTTAGCTGTATATTAAAAGCACAGAACTCTCTTCCTCCAGATCCAATTACCTAAACTCATCCTTGAGTCAAACAACTATTAAAGCCATCCACTCCATTTCCATCCCTACATAAGGCTAGATTAAACAATGGATTGAATCATACAACAGATCAAATGGAATTATACAGTTGATTAAATCTATCGTATTAAAAAGAAAACTGCCTACAAATGTTTTCTTCTAGAATTTTGTGCTAAGCATGTCAAAATAACCTCCAGGAAACATCAAGTGTTAAGGGTGCTCTTTTTCAGTTCTCAATAGTATCAGCAATAGGATATCTTGATAAAAACATGCTTAATGTCACAGCAATGCTGACAATGAAAAATAAACAGACAATTATTAAAAACACCTTTGCATCTGGGGAAGATGCAACAATTAAGCAGTGCAAATAAAAGGTTATGCAATTTGAAGCCAGGTTAGCGTGACCGTAACAAAATTTAAACCTATATACATGGTTAAGGCCATAGAGGTCTCCTGGCACCTAACAAAACGTGAGAGGTAATGCAGATGTACTTCCAAAAGTTCTGCAAGTCTTGAGTCTGAACGTGGCAATAATATTCAATTTCATTCATCATTACCTTTTCATTAAAGCTACTGTTCTTAAAATCCTGCTTTTGCTTTATGATAAAGTTATCATTTCAGTATTCCTTCAGTCTCAAGATTTGTTAGAAATGTTTCCTTGTTCCTCTAGAGAACATACACGTGCTATACGTGCACCATACATACACCATATGTGTACTATGTGATATATATAATCCACTTGGAAGACATTTTAACTTTTTACCCATGCGTGTCCTAATAAAACTCCAAAGCAGACTTTCTATTTATGCATTCTACAAGGCATGTTTCTCCTAAGCGATGCTTAGCATCAGAAGATCCCAAAAAGGCTTAAGGATTTCTTGTTTAGAGGACATTTAATCCCAGATCTACCCCTTTTGCAAGCGTATTCAAGCCATATTACATCTTCCTTTTGCAATTCTTGACCTGCTTATTATAAATCACAAGTTCTGAAGATTTATAGCTTTATCTGCCACTAAGCATAATGTGCTGACCTTGCTGGTTGTTTGATGTCTTCTGACATGTTTTTTTATTCACTTGCAGTTTTTTTGCATATTTTTTTTCCTATAACTTCTACTTAGAAACTACTCATTGCTTTGCTACTCACATTAAGTTTTTTTTGAGACTGCCTCTGCTTTCATTTTGCTTGTTTGCTGTCTGTACCTGACTGCATCACTGTTGACCACCCATATCTTTGTTGTTAGAAACCAAACATTACCTCAGTAAAATAGTTTCCAAAAATACAAAAGCTTCAAAACAAACAACACTAAAACCCAAGCTAATTTCCAGCTTGAAACATTGTTGTAAAGATTCTAACAAATGTCTCTAATTCCTTAGGCTGACTCTTTCTAATTCACGCTAATGAGCCGCTCTGAACACCTCTGACAAAATGTGTTCATTTTTTACTTTTGAAATATACAAATTGAGAGTATTTTTCTCTTGATTGCATATTTTAAAGCTTCTCACTGCACTGTTTATCTCTAAAAAGCATAATATGCAGCCTTGAACCGAATTCATTTCCATAAGATGCTGTTGTTTTAACCCTTGATGTGTATCAGAAGTACTTCAACGGCACCTCACTGCCACCCTTTTCCTTCATAGCAAAAATATCTCAAATAGACCACAGCAGAGTAACTGATGTCACAGAGTTAAGGGTTTCCTCTGAAATCTCCCTTTTTTCCTAGGCCTTAACTAGTAGAGGTGGTCTGAGAATTCATTTAAAACATTTGTATTTCAGTTTTGAGAGGAAACATTACTGCTCTGTTCATCTTTCAAGTACTCCAGGTTCCCTTTCCCTGGGACACTGTGCCATCTGCATTGCATACTGCAAGTGTACACAAAATGTCCAGGGAGCTTTCCAAACATACAGTACAGAATCCTTATTGAGAATAAGCTGCAGGTCAGAAAGATATGAGAGAAAGGCAATACTTACTTCAGGGTTTGAAAACTCAACATTTACAATCTTGGCTGGAGGAAGAATCACTGCAGTAAGGTGTTAAAAGAAATGAAACATACAAGCAGGCCAGCACTGGCAGCATTTTGGTGAATCCACCAAAATTGGAGTCACCATTTGAGAGTGGTGGCCGTGAGCAGAGGCTAAGAAGAGGCAAAGAGTAATACAGACATGGGGCGATACCTTCCCTGTTACCAACTCTCAGTTGCAGTGGAGGAAGACACGAGACAGTCCTTTAATCATCAGTAAAAAGCTGGACACACATGCAGTGAATTCTCATTAGTGTGCAGTTAAGCAGCGCTACCTGTTTTATTATTACATTTCTAACATATTAGTGCTGAGGTACCTCATTTTGGATAAACTTTGTGCTGCCTTCTGTAACAACTGAACAAACTGAGATCTTTTTTTCCCCAAAAAGCTTTCAATTCAGGCAAGAATACAGCTCAGATCAAAGAAAGGCAGGTGGGAAAAGATGGAGACAAGCTCAGGATGCTGTCACATCCTCCACAGGCATGGCAGAAATAAAGAGAACTGGATTTCTTCAGTAAAGAAAATTAGTTAGTTTGGCCCCATAATGGTGAAGGTGGCACTTTTAGATTTAAATTTGTCATGGGGGAACTCACACTGGCCATGAGATTTCCATCTGGGCCGCCCTGGGATGTGAGTACAAGCGATGGCATGTGAGCACCAGTTCTGGGGAAAGACAGCCAAGTGGGAATGAAAGGAGAAGAGAAGAGACAACATTGATTACATTTGTAAATTGTTAGAAGCTATACTGCAAATACATAAATCATAAACTGAGCCTTCGGCCAAAAATCAGTGTCTTCACACCATTTTAAACCGTGTATGTTTGGTACTCTCTTGTCATTGTATTCCTGCCCTGGATTTCAGTTTAGGACTAGCCAGTAGGATCACAGTATACTTGAGTTGCTCTCTCAGGCTGAATTTCACTGAATTCAGTGACACTGTTCCCTTAGGGGAGATTTTAGACTTTCAAAATCAAGTAAAATAGTTGAAAGTGAGGGGTTAAGATGGAATAGGCCATTGATCTCTGGAGAGCTCTGGGCAGGTAAAGGACACGCATACTGGTTGTAGTTTTGGCAAAGTAAATACTCTGAAACCATAATGAGGTTATGTCAGATGAAAAAAAAAGTCATTCAAAAGGCTCTTTTAACCACCTTTACTGCTGTAGTGAAAATTAAAATGATAAATCATCCTTTGACAGGAAACAATTTTAAAGAGCTGTTTTAGATTTGGGCTCCAGCAACCATCATGAGCTTTTTGCACGCCTTTTGCCGCACAGTTTAATAGGATGACACTCCATACAACAGGAAAAATTAAGGGTCTGAGATGTGCTGGTTTCAACCCAGGAAAAGAGATCAGCACAGTTACTAAGATTTTAAAACAGATTAGCTTGTCTGTTTCTGCCAAATTAACTACAGCAGTAGAAGCATTTCCCATCATAAACATACCTCTATGGACTAGGTGGAAAATACAGCCCAGTGGTAGCATGAAAAGCACTCAGTTAAATACAGACGGCCTGATTAGTAAGCAGGAAACCAAAGCACTACTCGATTTGCAGCTATTATAACTAAGCACATTACAGATGCTCTTATTTACATATCAGTACAATACTAATAAACTTGGCTCACAGCTGCTGCACTGCATTACAGGATACCAAACAAAAGGAAATACCAAACCTTGGCATAGTTCTGTTCTCTGGCAAATGACTCACATGGACATTTTTGGAGTTTGCTTTCAGACAGCAAGCCAACTTATGACGGGATTTGGAAAACAGCATCGCTGTTCTCATCAAGGTGGCTAGAACAACCTTCACCAACACAAAGGAAACTCTTAAACTGCAGAGTTTCGTGCAACTGGGTGAACTGCTCTGCAGTATTTGCAGATAGACAAACCCCTAGACTGCTGGAAATCCAAAATATTCTGCTACACTTTTCACAAGAGCATGTCTAGTTTAAATCAAGTCATAGTATAAGACAGTTCAAACTGCAAATCTTATCAGCCCTAACTTGATGATGTATTTGGATGTATTTGTAAAATCTAGGCATGGTGGTGTAAAAGAAAGGTCTTCTGAATTCAAATCTGATGGCAGCCAGAAGGAACATGGCTGGTCTCTTTTAAGAATCACAGAATAATTAAGGTTGGAAAAGACACCTAAGGTCATGTAGTCCAGCCACCAACATCAGTTCATAAACTGTATCCCTATAGAGACAAGGGTGTGCTACATCCAATGATCTATTTTGATATTTGTTTCTTCTAAGGCTTTGTGATATCATTAATAGAGGACATAAAGGCCAGCGCAGAGTCCAGACTTCACTGACAGATGTCGTACGGCCAACAAAGCACAAGAAGAGACCTTCAGAACTCACTGGAGTACCAAGTCATTTTGCAACTAGTCCCTCTATAGTCAAACTGTGTTTAAATCTATATGAAAAGGAAACAACTTCTTCTCTGATAAAAAGCAGGCTGTCCTCACTTAAAGGGACAACGGAGATAAGGAGGTTAAATCTGTAAAGATCCTGGAGGACCCTAAACTGGTCTTTTTGTGAGAATGGGGAAAGAAAAGCCTTTTTTGATTAAATGAGTCTTTTTGTTGTTGTTGTTACAGATGTAAGGAGGAGCAGAGAGCCAGGTGAGGCAGGACTACAGGAAGGAAAGCTGACCAGGGTCTTGCTGCCATCCCAAAAGCCATTTAACCTGGGTCTGGAAGCAGGGACAGACCTAAAAGAACACAGTGGTAGGGGAAGAGTTAGGTATTCGTCTTTTGTATTGCTCTGTCTCATCTAATAGTCGGTTTGAACAAGTTACTTATGACAGTGAATAATGAAACCAGGATTTTAAATTCAAAAGCTTTTTAAGGCTTCTGTGAATGGCTTGATAGAGGCTCGTTTGTTGAGCAATAGGGATTCTTACATTCATTGAAGAACCAACATGTTAGTTTAGTGAAAGAAATCCATGAATGATAGTACTAAAACTTTCCATTTCAACTTTAGTGGGTGAATAGTCTTGCTTTCCTCAATAATTTTGCCCTGGTGACATAATAGAATACTTCTACATTTTGCCTCAGAAGGTATGAGGACTTCTTCCTTGGGTTCCACATATGTTGTTCTTAAAAGTTGCTCAGTACAGCTTAATAAGCAATGGAAATTTTTCAAGTTGGGAAAAAGCAGTAAAAAGTGAGTCAAAAACCTCAGTGATGAAGCTGATGTGGAAAATGGTGAAGAGGTAGGTGAGCACTTGACTACCCTAGATACTACCGAGCATGGCTGAAGGGACATTAGCACAATCTATGAGACCTTGAAAAAGAATGAGTTTGTACATCAGTGTACTGCATATGTATGTTTGAACTGTTCAAATGTAGAGCCTAAACTCTGAGAGAGTGTGCTTGCTTGTCAAGTCACCTGATATGTATTGTGAGCAATAAAGGAATGCCTCTATCTAGCACCTCCCTAGAGTTAGAGAGTTTTCTTCCCAAAAATGAGGTCTAAGTGCATCTAAAGGGGCAACTAAAGGGGCCTGTCACAAATCCAGAGGTACAATCTAATAACAAAATTTGGGAGAAGAAACCATATTCACTGGACTCCCATGATCCTGTATCCCTCATTCTAACTGTTTCAGGACATTTCCCTTAACAAGCAGTCTTAATATGCTCCATTTACAGCCTTTAACTCATTGGTTTCATTCTGCTGTAAGGAAACATTTATGTAAACATGATAAAACTGCCAGCAACATCAGCTCTTCTTTTACGTCGAACATTTAAACTGTTTATGGGTTGTAGTTTTCTGCATATTACAAGATTTACTACCGTTGCAGCCTGTGATACTGCATGATGTACATTACCCAGTTTGATATGGTAACTAATGATGGTAACAGCTGTAATGGTCTGAGCTACATCACAGCAAAAGTCTGCACTCTCAGCTCATGAATAGAGTTGTGAATTTCAGAGTAATGCCAAGTGAATCAAGAGGAAGCAGCAGAGAATCTACAAATCTCTTTTATCAGTTATGGGGAGAGGAAGAATTATATGATTTAGAATCATAGACAGAATTACTCAGGTTGGAAAAGACCTCAAAAATCATCAAGTCCAACTGCAGCCTAACCGTAGTACTCTAACTCTAACAACCCTCTGCTAAATCATATATCTGAGCACGACATCCAAATGGCTCTTAAACACATCCAGGGACGGTCATTCGACCCCCTCCCTGGGGAGCCTATTCCAGTGTTTAACTACCCTTTCTGTAAAGAAGTGTTTCCTAACACCCACAACACATGTGCTCTGGTACAAACGTTATCTGCACATCCAGTGTGAGCAGTTGTGTACTTATCCATCCATTTGGACATAAAGCTATGCTCACAAATGCTTGAAGCTCAGATGCACGTGGGTGGCACAAAGAACATGAGAAACGCACCGTTATCCCACACCCTTCATTTCTTTGACATTTATGGGCCAAATTCATGCATAAAGTCTGCTTGCTTTGCTCCTCTTTCATGACACAAAGCAATTGTAAACCTTGCTCAACTACTCAGCTAAATTGGATTTACTGCACCTTTGAATCTCCCCAGAACAGAAAAGCACCTGGAGCTTATCAGTAAGCCTGCCCCTGTGCTGCCCATAAATGTAGTACATGCAAAGATCATCTGCCTACACTGTACGCAGTGCTCCTGCTATCACTCCTCTCCCAGTCCGCCTCTATTAAAATGCTTTTACATTCTCTGGGCAATATTTTACTCATCATACAGACAAAGCCTTTTCTTTCATTTTTGCTTCATCTAGAAATCTTTCATTTTATGACAAATAATATTTGTGAACCGATAGGCAAACCCATGTCTAGGAGTACTCATAGTGTGCCACCTGGCAGCTCTTTAAATTATTACAATTATATTACAACTCTCAGCAGAACTACCTGGAGAGGAACTTGCTTTTTCTGAGAGAATCCAATAGTAACAGCTAAAGCTGGATTGCGCCTTTGAACTTCAGATAAGGTGTTTTATTAGAAAATTCGCTGTTTGCTGCAGTTTAGTCCAGCTGAAACCAGAAAGGGGGGAAAACTATTTGCTACTTGGGAGGGGAGCTTTAAATTGATCATTTTCATTCAACAGACCTTTTTCCTATTCCCTATGCAAATGTTGAGCTGAGAACACTACATAGACCACACTATGCCAGCAAAACCCAGCAGCTGAAGCTGTAAGGAGAGTGGCCACATAATAATACATCAGCCTCTTTAGGTAGTGATGTTATACTTGTAAGGTGTAAATCTTTTCCAGTTACGCTACTTCAGCAAGTTTTATGAATCTGTACAACTACTGATTCCAGTACGGAGCACTAAAACTGCCCAGCACTGTTCAGTATCTAGTTCTTCAGAAGTATTTGCACAGGAAAGAGCCTCCCCCACTTGAAAATATGACACCGCTTAAAACATCAACAGCTTCTACTGCTTCACAATAAGCAATAAATATAGAAGTAACAATTGGCTCTGAGGTGCAGTGCTTATCCTCGGCAGCTTACAGGTGAGGATTGGAACAATAACTCAGAAGAGATCAAGTCTGTATTCTTTGACTGAGAGCTTCACTGTCAGCCCAGAGGAGTGTCAACAACCTTGTTCCTTATCTATACAGACAAAGAAATACAAAAGAGGCAAGAGTGGAAATGAACAAGGTGAGTCAAACAGCAGAGAGATCTCACGATCTCAAGCAACGGTCCTTGAAAAGATCCACTTTCAAAAGCTTGAATAGCACCCAAGCAATTTTTGTTTTCATTTCTTTAAGGTTTCCACACATCTTCAAGCACAGCACACAATGCAAAGGAGAAGAAGGAAGTCAAGACCCAAGAGAATTATAGTGGTTAGGGTACATTATAAACGAAGAATACTTGTAAGAAGCTTGATCAGCCTATCCCACCATTACAGAAATATTGGAGAGTCTACCAGATACCTGTCTGGAAATGGCAGCCTGATGAGTCACTTACCATGTAAAAAAAACCAGGCATGTGCACAGCCTTGTGACAATACTGGCACTACAAGTACAAATGTCCTTGCCAGATAAGAGACTTGCTCTCTCCTCATCACCTAGAGGGGAAGATGGCTATTAATAGCACTGAATAATCATTTTAATCACTGGTGAATGCTTTTGTTTACAGCTTTATGATGCACTGCTTTTGCAGAGCAGATACTCGGTACTTCATCTAACACCATTAGATCCTGAGCATCTGCATCAGCTTTTAACTGTCCAATATATTATGCTCCAAAATATGAGTTGTTTTGGTTTAGCATATCTTTTTAGCCACCAAATAACTCACCCTACCAGCAGAGAACACAGCTCCTTCCAGATCACTCCACATAGCTCCATTTCACCATTTTCATATACTGCTTTCTCCAGTTAAAGAGATGCCTTCCAGTGGTGAGTAGATTGTATCAAGTCAGTACCTGTGCAGGAAAAAAACAGATGAGATTTGCTGCAGTGAAAACCCTTTTTTGCTAATTCTTTAGAAAAACTAAGGCTAAGAAAGGCAAAGTAGGAAGAAGAAAGTCGTGACATTTTTGGACCCAATTCAAATGTGTAAAGAGTATAACAACATCCCACATTAGTTTAAGGCTTGCTCTAGATCATTTGTACAGCCTCCTCAGTAACTCTCATTTCAGGTGGAATAAATACTTACAGCACGCACTGGCATATATACCTTCTAGATATATATCAGCCATTATATTAACATAAAGCAAGTTTTATTTCATTACTTAATGCATTAAAATGCAGTCTTTTCTAGTAGAAGAAAAAAAGGCTCAGCATTTGCTCTGGTACTCTGCAGGTATATTCAGAATGAACATTAGAATGCTTTTATATATCTGGGGACAGGCAGATGTCAGCTCATTGAATTCATTGCAGACCAGGTCAAGCCAGCTTCAGAGTATAAGGCAAGACTCATCTATCCACAGCAGACTGAGGAATACCTTCAGGAACAGAAGGGATTTGTAATAGCATTCAGCACAAGCCATGTGTTTAGAATCAGCTGCTATCATATACCTCTGTAATGGGATCGGTGCCCTCCTATTATCACACACGCTGAAGCATTAAGTGATCAAGCCAATTATTTTTCTTGCTTTTCATCATCCCATACTTCACACTGCATTCTGCAACGACGGCTTGGAGAATATAATCAGTACACTGTGCAAAACCACACCTTCCCAAATGTTCTTACAGTCTGTTCCATCAACTTCAGCTTTACTTCTCTTCCGTCCAGCAGCCTCAACCACATAATCAGCACCCATTTCTTAACATCTTGGAAGTAATTCACATACATCGGTCCATCACCTCTGCTGATCAGTGCCTGTACCTACAGACTTAACATGCACCATTCACATTTCCTGAAGCTTTACTAGTAACCAAAGAGAGTACAGCTCAATCTATTTTATGCTAAGTGTACAATGCAGACCTAATGTCCATTCTTTTCAACAGTGTGAATCTTACAAATGTGAATTTCTGCAAATACACGCATTTGGCAATGTCAACATCTATATTAAATCTTAGTAAGCTGCTACAGACAGGGGCACCGCATCAGATGAAATAAACCCCGTTGGTATCACAATGTACCTTTGCATAACTCAACTAACAAATAAAAGCTGCTGTGCTTCCACATGCAGCTGTAATTTAAGTAAGTGCTGCAATTAAAATGCAATCTTTTTCATTTGCGATGACTTGGCAGTGTATATTTTATATGCCACATAAATATCACATTGTGAGAGCATTGCATTAACAATAAATAAATGAATAAATGGGTGTTTGTTTTTTAAGACTCCAATACCTTCCAGAAATAATAGAAAAAAGTTTCTGCATATATCCACCAAGGTTAGGTAGGCATGTGTGGTGTCTGACCAGGCTTCAGGACGTGTGCCTTTTCTCCCCAGCCTGCAAACGGGCCTTCCTCAAAGAACTGGTCTGAGTGGTGTCCTGTTTCAAACCTACCATCAAAGCAATGTTGATACTGAAAATGAAAAACAACTGAGGATTACATTACTCATTCTTCATATTTGTCATTCTATACTCAGGCAGCTCCTCACAGATGGTGGTGGGTTTATGGCCACGTACATATCAGATACCTGAATATCTAAAATGGGAGCAGTTCAAAACAAATCCCATGTGCTGACCCCGATGTGACAGCAAAAACCTGTCCAATGGATTTTTGAATACACTGGAAATTCATTTTTCCACAATAAGCTCCTCAGTAAATAATTCCAGAAGATGGTTGTTTCTGACATTTGTCCTATTATCTTCAGTTTGTTTTCTACAGCAAAAGGAATAGATTTCTATTTCTGCAATTCTCACTCGATTCAAGCAGTTCCCCTGAAGTCACAGCAGTGCTTCTCAAACGCATCACGGCTGCACAGTTATACCATGAGGCTGTGAACAAGTGTGGAAAGGGGCAGGAAAATTGAGAGCTCAACAGAAACCAAGATATACATTTTTCAGCAGGAGAACAGAGGGATGTGTAAAAAGCAGAAGTATTACGGTCGATCTAATACTGTACGACAACTTCTTCACATTGATTTGTAACATTCTGAGTTCAGCCAAAGAGCTGAATACTCAATTTTTCCGCAGTGTTTTAGCTGATGACAGTTTCTTTATCGAAACCGGGCACATCCTCCTTTATCTTCTCCAAACCCTTTCTTAGCGCTCTCTGTTTCTACAGCAGATGCATCATCCTTTTTTTGACCACAAGAAAACAGCCCTGCTGACTGCTATCAGCAGCATCAGCTCCTGTTCCCCCTTCCCCAAAAGCAAAAGGCACACTTTTCAGGCAACGGTACCACCTTTTCCACCCAAAACAAGGATAAAAACATTCAGTACCATTTCCAGCGGCTGGGACAAACCCCTCCAGAATGAGGCCACATCTAGGATACACACGTGCTTTAATTTAATTAACAAGAAACACCAGCAATTTTAATCACAAAGCATCTGATGTTCCTCATCAGCAAAAAGGTCACATCAGCTCTGAGTCTCTTCTCCTATTGCTCCTTTTGTCTCAAATCTGAACCCCCAGTTTTTTGGGGGGGAAATACAAACAAAAGATGAAAGTTATTTTGACTTTTATTTTACCCCTGAACACAGGAGATGATTTAGAGTACCAAGGCACTGTAATTGCATCTGCTACTGTTGCATTTCTCTTCTTCAAAGCTGATTTCGGCGTTTCTTGATGGTGCATTTTGTTGACCAACAAAGAAACATCCTGAAATACGTTTCCATCTCCCTCGTATTGATTTAAGCCAAGCCTAGCAATCACTTCAAATCTAACACTTTACAGTTTGCCAGAACAGCCTGAGACACATGAGGAAAAAAAAAAAAGGTTCTCAGCACAAGCAGGTGCATCACAAGCACTTGACAAACCCCAAAGCAATAGGGCAGATCATTTTTCTCCAAGCTCAATAGGAAGAGTCTCATCTCCAAAGCATCAGACTTCTGCAAGCTGTCAAAGCCCACTGGTGAATGAAAGGCTGGAAAACATGACGTACATTTTACAGGTGAGGAGATGCATCTTTTATCAACCAGAAATTGGCAACAAGTCCAGCTTCCTACAGGATGCACTGTGCAGGACAGCTCTATAAATCAAACCTGGAAATGAAGGCCAGTTTTGGAACAGCGGGGCAGGTGCCAGCTGCAACATGGTGCCTCATGGCACAGAGTCCTCCAGGACTAAGCCTTCCTCCATTAAATGATAGAATCATAGAATCCTTAGAGTTGTAGTAATCAGACCCCAGAGGATCGTCGACAGATGACTAGAGGAAACAACACAGATCTTTTTCGGTAGCAGTTAATTCAGACAAAGCTTGCATGATGTTGGCGCCAATGCTATCAGACAACAAAAGGCCTCATCATATTTTCCCAGCCCCACGCAGTATTCATTTGTGTCCCTCGGCTAACTATGCAGAATCACAAAAGCAATATAATTCTGCATCAGGAGGACCTGACACAAAGAGCAAGAAGAAAATGTCATCTGCAGAAACAAACTGGATAGTTCCATTGGAGACTGCAGCGATGACTGAAAACAAACTTAGCTCTAGGCACACTTAGGAGGTTTACTGTTCAGACCAGCACAGGATGAGCTGTCAAAAATTCCTTCCTAGAAGAGTTAAGCAAGGAAATACCCAGCAGAAGACAGAGCAGAGCACAGATTCCTAGCAGAAGGCCCCAGATTTGCAAGGAAATAGTAATGCTCAATAAAATGAGCTACTTGAATATTTTTTCACTTATGCAAATACTTCTCCCTGCTTGTTTTGTACCTTGTATGATCTGCCTCTCCCACTTCTGCTTTTACTGAACCATAAAGAATACACCAGGGAAAGATCAAGCATTAGAATTTCTGTCATTCTCATAAGCAAAGCCACAAAGAAATAAGTCTTGCATGTTAATCATTTTTGAAGCCTTGTAATTGTTTTCCAATGAAGGTTGATGATGGTACAATAGATCTCTAAAGAGTTATGTTCAGTAAAATGACTTTTTTCATGCTGTCTTACATATATAAACAATAAGCCTGGGGAACAGCCACATACTCTAATAGCTAGTTCCCCTGATAAAGCCCTACACATGAAACTTGTAGAACACAAAGCTCTCCACATTCAATAAGTACATGCAAAGTTATGTGTTAAAGCGCAAATGTGGTTTCCACCTTAACACCCACCAAACAAATGAATTTATTAAAATATCAGTTCATGACAAGAAGACAGTTTGCTCATCTACTGCATGGAGCAGCAACGATGATTATCACAGTATCTTAATGCTACTTTAGTTGTTGAATGACACAGCTTTAATTGCTTAAAACACAAACTGCCATTAGATTGATTTTGTGAAGTCAGGCTCACCAAATACCTTTCAAATTTCAACACAGAAACTCCTTTGTTAATATTTACAGGTGTAACTCTAATGCTAACCAGTAAAACAAGGCACATGAAGCACAAAACACACTATAAGGTATAGTGCACCAGGCATGTATCTGAATTGGAAACTTTTTACAGTCGGGTTTCAAGTTCGATAGCTTTGTTCACTTAAAAGAGTGTGTCTTCTGTGAGATTTCTGCTTTTATTACCTCACTTCTGTTAAGTCAAAAGGATTCTCGCTGTGATAATAAGCTACCAGAGGCTGCCTGTTAGACGCATGCCTATCCTCGCAGAAGCAAACACAGTGAAACACTATGATGCTCCCACTGTAAAGCCATAAAACATTTCTCATGACACCCGCATGGTGCAATTAGAAGCACAAACCCAGTTCAAAAGCAGGTCTAGTTTTTCCTCTTGCTGTTTGCATCTGATTCCGTTCTGCTGCCTTGACCAGCCGTGAGAACTGAGGTCTGAAAAAGGAATGGCAGCAGGGACAACCCTCTGGGTGGGTATTAGGCTTCAGAGACCCAAAAGAAGTCAAAAGACCTCATACAGAAGAGGAGACCATAGGCTGGAAGCCTATGGACTCTGCCACATCTCTACCACCGTTCCCAAAGAAGATCCTTCCCCGTACAGCAGCTAGAGCTCAACACAGGACAAGTAGGGTGCTCAGGAGCTGCCTACATTAGCTGCAAGGACACAGACTACATCAAAACATGGACAAAGAAAACCCAAAGATCACTTCATCTGCCCTCCAGGAAGAAAGCTGGTGCCCAGTCCCATTTTATCAGTAGTTCTAGAGACAGCAATGCCAAGAAGTAAGAGCAGTGTTCTCACAACATGTTGCATTGAAATATAACAGTCTGAAAGGTTACAGAAGTGGGGGACAATCATAGAAGCTGCCACACGGGTATCTCATTATAGGCCATCACAGGAGCACAAGCCTCAGATATCACCAAAGCTAGCATCTCCCCAGCACAGCAGGTCCAGTTGTCTTGGAAAAAGACATTTAATATCCTAAACTTTGTTATCCCAGGGTACAGCACCATTCTGACAGTCAAGACTGGATGCCAAGTCGCTGCAATACTACCAAACAAACCTCCAGCAGAGTCAGCTTGTGTAGGAGGACCTGCTTGGAAAATGCCTCTCCACTGCCACAGCTGCTGGGGCCCTGTTGTCACGTCACCCAAGGCTAGATGATTGCCAATACACCTGCATCAGCAAACTGCTATTAATGACTGTAACATGTGGGGATGCTGACTGCATGGTGCCAGATGGTGCTCTGAAAATGGCGCTGACTCACAGAAGAAAGGAATAATGAGATACTAAGCTACCAATAATTTAGCTTGACTCTAAATCCCAGAGTGCCATTGTCTTCCAGTAAATATCCCATAATACCCATCAAATGAAGAACCAGAAGGCATATAGCTAAGCAGCACAGAAATGCATCACAACTACTTAATGCGTTGTGCTTTTGTGTATCAAAGGGATATTTTGCATAACAGAGGCAGGAAGAAAGGAAACAGTGCTGCCAGGGATGAGGGATAAACCTTCACAGTCCTTTTGGGGCAGCCCAAAGCCCCACACAGATTTTGGCTGGGTGTCATGCAGCATTTTGCAGTGCTTTGCAGTCACTGTGGTAACAGGTCTCCAGCTCCCTCTTGCATGGTGGTCACAGATGCTATGTCAGAGATCAATAGTTCCCTCTGAGCAAGTCACCCACCACTGGCATCTCCAAGATGCTATTTTTACTCTACAACCAGATTTCCATCCCAGGGCATTTTCATTGATTTGCTATTTGTGTTGTTTTCTTTTTGTTTTGTTTTATGCATTTTCAGGAATGGAGATACAGCCAGTGCTAAAATACCTTTCCTGAACCAGTTCTATTCTGCAATGTTCGTATCATTTAAATATATTTCAAGTTGCACTTCAAAGTTTTTCGTTGGACCATCAGTTATAATCTAATCATACTTTTACTTAGTTGGATCTTTTAAAATATGCTTTTCTTATGCATATAGAAGGTTTACAACAAACATCCCAGACAACCAGATGCATTCTCAGGGTTAGGAATTTTTCAGTCTTTGGAAATCATCTCATTGTTACACTGTACAAGATGTTTTCTGAAATCACAGGATACTCACTGACACATTTCTACTACTGGCTGTGAAATGAAACGCACAGTTCAGTTTCAGCAGCATGGGTGGCTTTTCCCATCCAGCAGCTTTCAAAACCCCTGGAGTTGCACTGTTTTCTATTTAAAGCAACGCCTAATTTAAAGGAGTGATTTATTACAATTAATGCAAATGGCTTAAAGATTTAAAAGACTATTGAGTGTCTATGCTAAGCCAAATGCGCTAATTATTTGAACACTACCTCATTATTTTCACACGGAAATAAACATTTGTGAGCTTATAGACTGAGGAAATTCCAAGTCATCTTCTAGACACAAATAAATACTTAATGATATTCCAGAGCAGCCTGCTCAGTTTAAGAAAAATTAAACTACCTACAATTAAGCAGATTTCTATTTAGATCTCAGTTTCACTTTCTAATAGACTACGTTATCAAAGAAATTGCTCAGATCACGAAAAAAAAAAAAAGTGAGAATTTAGAGCAAAGAAGTACTCATAGGACAAGCAGTGAATGGTAGGGTCAACTCTTGTAGAAAGCCAAGAGGGAAATCTGCCCATGGATGCCAAGGTTAGGCATGAGATATTTAATACAGCTGCCTCCTCTGCTGGTGTAAATCCAGAAAAAACAAACACAAAAACCAACCCAATCTGCTCATTATTACTAGACTGCAATTGCTCTGAAGGAAAGCAGAAGCCAGTAAGTGAAGCCCAATTTGGCAAAAGTGGGGATTCCACACATTTCTACAACCATTCAGTGCAGGCAAAGGAGAAGAGGCCTCTAAAGGACCATACCTGTTAATTACATCAAGAATGCACTTAAAGTGCCTTGAAAAGTCAAAGATAGCCTGTCTGGAAATTGTCCAAGAACATATAAAGTTTTGAAAACCGTTATTCTGTTACTCAAGAGCATTCTCTTCTGTATGGCAAAGCACGTATCACTTGCAAGGAAATTTGGGACTTGTCCTCAGTGGTATTGACCTACTTCTTCAGTCAACTGGCACCATCAATAACATGTTGACAGCAAGGAACACACAGGAAGATGGCCTAATTGCCTTTGCCCAGAAGTCACTCAGGCAAGGAAAAAAGTTCTATGTAGCTTTAAGAGTGATCATGTACTGACATCAAGTGGCAGAATAAACCTCTCTTCCCTATTCCTTGGAGGGCTTTTCTCTGCCTGAAACCATAGCCCGCTATACCCTTTTTTTGTGCCATTGCCCCATCTTTAATGGACATCCAAAGACAGTGCAGTTCTGCTGAAGGCTCCACAGCATGCTCTAACTAGAAAAGAAATTGCAAATTATGGGGTGTGTTTGATGCATTTGCCAAGAGAAGCACGCTCATTCCTATGACAGCTGTCCATCACAACAACAACCAGAATAATGGATGAGGTGCATTTTCCTTCCTTAGCTTCCAGTGATTTCCTCTGATCATTAACAATATGAAGCATTAGTTGCTAATCAATCTGACTCAAATTAGGGCTGTTAGATTTAGCAGCCCATCAAAGTGAAAGCTTCCCAGAAATAATGCTTGCTGGGCCAACTTTTCCAGCACATTTCCATTTACATCATGGGTCCTCCTAAAGTGTGTCCATTCATAAGTTTCTAGTGACTTGACAAAGCTATAATACAAAATACTCCAAAGCATTTGCTAAACATGCCAAGGAAACATCAACCTGGGACAAAAGACAAGAGTAAAAACCTCCTTAATTGTGATAGGATTTTAAAAACCAAATGTACTCAAAAATCCAAACCACAAATGTCTCTGCACACACCAAACACAGGCACACCTTCCTCCAGTCTGTAGATATCAATGTATGCATACAGCTATTCTCATAGAGATCTATGTGGGTTACAAATTAAGATCTGTATTTCAGGTAAAATAGGTGCTATTAGTAATACCGTGGACCTTCATCATCAAGATACATATCTTCAATCATCCGAAAGGGATTGTTACTCTCTACTTAACCCTTGTGAGGCCAAATCTGGATTATCACATCCAGATTCATTCTCCGTAGTTTAATGACAACATTAATGGCCTTGGAACGAGTCTAGTAAGTTTGCCAAGACAGTCAAGGGCTGCCACAGCACACAGGAAGGGAGGTAGAGATCTGATTTGGTTAAACCATCACAAGAGAAGGCAAGGGAGCATCTTAATACTGTCAAGTGCCACACAGAGAAAAGAAGTTCACAATGACAGTTTGTCAGACTCTGAATCCCAACAAGCTGGGGAATCCCCATCCATAGAGATACCCAGAGCTCAACTGGGCAAGGTCCTGAGCATGCTGACGGATCAGTATGTTGGAGCCAACTTGCAAATTGGTTGCATTTCAAGTGCTCCAATTATCTCCTATTTCCTGGGTTCTCAAGGAGATACACTATGGTCTGTGGGAGCTGGTTGGCCTTAATTTCAGCTTCCACAGGAAGTTCAGCCAGGAAATTTTTGTTCTCTGCTACCTGCTCCATGAAGTACAGCCACACACTCGGCAGCCACGCCAAGTTTCTTATTCCACAAGAATCAACTGACTGATTGAGTGACAAGGACTTCAAAAGCCACAATTAGTCATTTCATGGTGGGAGCTGTGGAGATGCATCGCCTGCACTTAAAAAGCATAATTTACCAATGGTTGCATAATTACAACAGGCAGTTTCCTACTCTAGAGGCAAAATGCTTCAACGCTATGGTGCTACTACATTCTTTGGAACCAGTGTTGACCCTCTAAAATGGTGAATGCTTTACAATGTGCAAGGGGTAACGCACATATTGACTTGCTTACATGCACAAAATCTTGTCAGCATAATCAAAATATTCTCTAGTGTTCCCAGTTGAAGAGATATCCTCTTTAATTACACTAGAAATGTTAAAATATTTAACATTTTGCATAATAATCAAAACAGAAAGATGTTTAATAAGCAAAGCAAATGCCATCTTCCTGAAACAGGAAAAACAACACGGCAACACTTTATGTCAGGGCATGAAATAACTTAATTTTCCTAGTGATTGTGAATAATAAAGTGCATTACTCGCTAATAAAGCAATCTGCGCGTCAGCATTTGTGAGGAAAAACAGCAATATATTATGTAGAAAGTGAACTTCATTTCTTTCCCAATCATCTCTTCACATAAAATAACTAAGATTACTAATACCTCTTATCAGGATTCTTGCACTGTCCAGATAGAGTGTCAAGACAATTAGATCACTTCTCCTAAGCAGTTCTGCATTATACACAGTCATGTATCACTGTAGACAAAAAATCTCATAAAAAGAAAATTGGGGCACCTCAGTTCCAATCTCCAAATTGTATCTACCGCTGATAACTTGCTTCAGACACTTCAACAGGCAGGTCCTGGTTTGCTGCATTAGGTCTGGATCACTGTCACTGCCACTCCTCCTAGCTGTCTACTTTTATCCAGGCTTCATTCGCAAGGGACAGCTAGATTAATGCTCATTTAACAGAGCAACAGGGAAGGGATCCAGTCTTAGACCAACTTACATCATCATTTAGGGATAAAAATCCTTGCTGTACTAGGAGTTAATTGCATAAATCTCTGTGCAAATAATAATAAATCTAAGTAAGTCTGCTAGGGGAATCCTTCACAGAGCTGAAAAAATGCATTTTAGACTGGAGTCATAAAGTACATGGAGGAATGGTTACGGTATTTTTTAAGATATTCATGCCTCCAGGATGATTAGCTCTCCCTGTGCACAGAAGGAAATTGCTAGAAGGGGCTGGGAAAGGTATGGAGATTAAGAACTTAGACTTGATCTAAAGCTTTCATGGCACAGTACAAACATTTTGATGAACACCCTTATCAGATTGCTTTTTTTCCTTGGGACTTTTTCAAAATAGATCGTTAAGAGCAACCTTGGGAATATTCAAACAGTTGAGAACAAACTGGTGTTTGATGAGCCACTTGTGCCAGTCAAGGTGGTCACATTATTGTTAATGCATGAATACCAGAGCCTGGTTATTATTCCTCTTTCAGAGCTTCTGGCTTAGGAGGTGTTATACAATACTCCCAAGTGCAGCTTTTCAGCTTCTTTAAGACAGGAAAAACTGCACTGTTTATTTTCCTCAGGGAACACGGCCTTCCATTCCATACAGTTTCTGGGTAACAGCCCTGAAGCACCAAAACTCTTTCTGCATCACCTACAGCAAGATGCTATTCTGCATCTACATACAGACAAATAGTTCCCTTCAACTCCCTCTAGCTACTAGCAAGCTTATAAAATTACTTTTAAACTCCTCCATTGCCTGTTGCTGTTTGCATTTGTGTGTGCTCTCTTTCTGTATCTCAGTTCATAACAAAGCTCCTTGCTTAGCAGACCTACTGGAATTCACCTCATATCTGCTCTCTTGAAATCCAAGGTCATAAACTCAGCTACTCACTCTCCAGTTCTTTCTCAAAGTCTTGAACCCAGCCATCACTGGGTTGCTGCAACTCAAGCTATCTCCTCCATCTCCATTGCCACCACCTATTCTCTTCTGCTTTGCTATGTTCTGTATTGAATACAATATGGTAGAACTTAAATTGGTAGACTGGCTTTGACTAAGGAAGATCTGAAGTTCAGTATTTTTTCTACTTTATCCCCTTCTTATAAGCAAGCAGTCCTTCAAAGAAGGACTCAGATCTGAGCACTTAAGGAATCAAGGAGACTTGGGTTTCTGCATCATATCTCTGATGAATAATGCACATTAAAAAGCAGTTAAATAAATGCACGCAAAAAGCAGATTGTTTTCTCATCATAGAAAAAATACTGAAAATAGATTGCATCTTCTTTGTCTCTCTAGAGCCGGTTAAGAAGTCTGTAGCACATCCTCAATGTTATTTGTATGCCATCAGCAAACTTTCACACCTGCTCATCCTTCAGAAAGGTAGATTTAAACAGAAAAGGTGACAGTGTTTTTAACTGCACACTTAACTGCACAGAGGTTTAGTTCTGAAGGATTTAAAGTATTATTGGAATGAGGGAAAAGTGTTTTCAAGATGCTAATGGGAAATAAAAAAAACTTGACTTTTCTTTGTTATGACCAATAGCAGTGTGTTACAGTTCATGAAGTACCAGAGACCCTTTTTAATTGGCAATGATCTTATACAAAGTCTTCATCCTGGTAAAAAATAATTGGGCCCTAAATCCCTTGAAGCTAATGCCAGAAATGGTGTTCTTAGGGCTTCTTAGAAAATGTGACACTTTCTTTTTCACCTGAAGCTTCAGTAGTACTCTGCAGGGGAGTGAAACAGAGAAGGTTCTAATTTAAAACCAATTAAAGATCAGTCACTCCATGTGATCGCTAATTGCGCTCTGCTGAGGTGGCATTTGTTTTCCATCCTCATATCACGTCATGAATATGGAAATGTTTCAAATTATGCTTTGTTGTAATGATAGCTTTTCTGCTACAGGTATGCAAAGGAAGCAATGTGATATACAAATCATAATTGTCAAATAGCATTTTAATGCCTCTGAGCAGCCCCAAGTTAAGTAGGTTTCCAAAAGCTTAAGTACCTTGATAATTAGCAGAAGGATCACAAGCTGCTTTGCTTCTCCCTCACCATTCAGAAATGTCAGGCCTGAATATTGCCCTTCTCTCCCTCAAATTAGCAGCATTTTCAAACAACAATAATAAAAAAGTTGCCAAGATAATTAAACACACTGAACTGTCTTGCTTAGCCTTGATGCTGTAGGAAAAGCACTTAACTTATAGGCTAACTACATTCCTCCTTACGGAGGCCGCTTTCTTGTTCCTCTTCCCAGAATATGGCAGAGCAGCACAAGACTCACAAAGACCCTGGGACTATAATCTGAAAGGCAGCCAGTGGATGGGCTGTGTTAGGCCAGATACTCCTCCTTACCAACAAGTTAGGAGGATAAAGATGTTGCAGATGTGGCTGTACCCTGACGCTCGGGGCACAGGTGTGAATGCAAGGCCAGGTGTTACTTCAAAAGGAAGAGACACTGACAGAATTAGTGAAGGTGAAGAAACATATTTAGCTCCTACGTGGCTAATTAGAACAGAAAATGAAGGAAAACTAAAACAACGCTTCCTGCGCTAAAAGCCTATCTACCAGCTGTCTCTGGGAGAAGGACAACCCAATCCATCTAAAAAATGATTCCAAGTCAAGCTATCTACAGAACAGAGCATAGATCCATTTCACACAGACCTAAAGGGGTGAATCACCACAGAAATCATTCCTACTTCTGAAATATCAGAGAGGCACTTTTCCAGCAAAACCTGATAGAGGCAAAGCTTCAATTTCTGAAGGCACAGAAAACAAGATGATCTCTATCATTAGTTTTATACCCATGAAACAAGAGTTAGAATCATACCAAAGCAGCAAACAGAAGCAAGCCTTTGGCTGAATAAATGCTTACCAACACTAAGTCAGCTCTGCCAGAGACTGTATTACAGTACAAAATGAGACAGTGAGACAGAAAATAAAGTGGATTTAAAGCCTAGTTTTATCATAACCAGTATCTATCTCATGAAAACTAAGAGAAGTAGAAGAAGGCATAAGGCTATAATTATTGTGCCTGTCCCTCTGTGTGTAGGGCATTACACCTGTGCAGAGCTAACAAGGCTTCAAATGCAATGATCAGCGCTCCCACATATCAGTACTTTCCAAAACTGCAAGGCACACTAGAAATTATATCAGTGTAGGTCATCACAGAGGTCCTGTTAGCCTTAAAATCAATGTTTGTGTGCAATTTTCCCTCCACAGATTTTGCCATAATGTCTTGCATGCCTATGCCAAATGCCTAAGACTTAATGGATTGCAAGCAAGCAGAGAAACCACGAACTTGCAACAAAACAGGGTTCATCTTTATAGCTTCTATCCAGAGCCCCCAGACAAATGTAAGCGAGTGAAGTGTGCGCTGGATCAATCATTGTGCAGTTACACTGCAGAATCACGAAATGACTGTGCAAACAACAGAGAAGCCTTCTTTATAGCTTTTTTGTACTTTGATAGCCTCAGAAAGCCACGGGGATACCCTATGCTTGCTGGCAGAGTCGAATTTAAGATGTCTCAATCTTTCTGGATTGGAAATGTTATGCCTCTGGGAGTAGGTTAAGTAGCAGTCAGATGGGGATGAATTTACTGAGGTATCTTGTGTGAGATGCCACCACCTGGATTTTGCTGTCAGCAACAGAAAAAGCTCTGCTCCCTGCAGCCTGAAGTTCAACCCTACTTGAAATTTACAGACCAAACTTTTAAGACTGTTGCATTCAGTAGTTTTACTTTTCTTTAGGACGTATGAAGCAGAAGTAAGTGACTTTCCTTTTATTACTTTCCTCAACCACTTCATTTTCGCCTCCTGCTTTTACTTTTCTATTCTCGTTATTTTTTGATACGTTGCTGATTTTTTCCCCTTCTTATTCCTTCTTTGGGTTACAGCACTTACTAATAGAAATCACATACAAGGCAGAACTATAGAGGAAAACGCACCGAGAAGAGCCTGACCCCATCCATTTCCTTCCCACCTCTCTTTAGGTATGACTGTATGGCTGTACCTATGTGCTGCCCACCAGTAGCATCCCAACACCTAAGAGCAGCACACACACTTCTTCAAGCACATCAGTAGCTCTTGGGCTTATTTTGCTCCTGGCTGCTCAATATTACGAAGCACATAACCCTCTGCACAGGTTCTGCATTCTGCTTCTGGCTTTGCATTATTACCGATGGTGTCCGTAATAATAATTCATGCAGCTTTGCATTTCACAGATATTAAATAACTAATTAGCAGTATTAACAAAACGGACCTTCTGCTTTCTATTTCTGCTAATAAATGGGTACAGTTTTGCTTTAGGTAGAAAGTTATGCATAAAGCACAATTCCTGATTTAAATTATAGCTGTAGGGTTAATGGAATACCCCAGCCTGATCTCCCAGCGTAGGCTTTGCATTAAGCTACAAGTAGTCCTGCATCAGCATTTTGAGCCAAGTTTATTTTTTTTAAGCAACAGCTATAAAGAAAAACTGACTGCGATAAGAAAAACAGCATTAGGGGGAAATATTTAAAAACAATGGCCCTGTTGAGATCACCGAGGAGGCTTCTATTTTAAGAGACTCGAGAAGATTTTCACACACACGGTGCAATTGTTATCCAGCTACTGAATTTATGGGTTATCCTTGTCAAGTTGAGAACAACATCACTGAGACCAGAAGGATATGGAAAAATTACCTGCATTAGATTAGAATAGCTCCACCAATTTGATGGCTTGTTTTCAGAAGCCATGCTTTTTATCATATATCACATTATTTAGAAATACCTGCTCATGCTTCCTATTCATTCCTAGAATCCTATGGGTTTGTAGACTGAACTGCAAGATATATATTTTTGCACCAAATACAGAAACTACTATATTACAAATATTTTCACAAACCCTCAGGTAGTATAGATTTTCCTTTTGCTGGTGTTTCTCAGATAACCTGATTTCTTAACACAGAAGAAGTAAACTCATTTTACATGAGTGACACAATTCTAATTAAAAAGCCCCTTGATTCAAATTTAACCAAGCCCGAACCACACCAAATAAGCCAATCTTTAAGACCTGCCTATTTTGATGTATAAACAAGCCACATGACTCAGCTTTAAACCATACATCATTCTCTCTAGTTCTCTGGGTTGTTATCAGATATCTCAGCACTTGCTGGGAATACTCAGAGAGCTGCCATTTCTGTCCCCTGAAGTGATCCCAAGTCAGAAGGGAGGATGTAAATGCATATCATAATTGTATTTAATATATTGTATTTGTAATACTGAAAGCTTACACGTAATAAAATTACACAAAAAATAAAAATGATGATCAAAAACATTACATTTGAGTGGTAAATTCAGTCATCATCAGAGACCTACTTCACGACAAGCACTCCAAGAAACTAAAGTAAAACACCAGAAAGAAAAGCAAAATGCCCATGAATTTCTTGAACTGGTTCTTAAAAGACCCTTATCTTATCTTTGCCTGAATTCATACTCTCTAAACTCTTCCCCCCCCCCCCCGCCTTCAGCTTCTTCAGTACCACATTGGTGTGTAGCAAAGCATGCATTAAGCTCAGCCTCTAGCTTAGCATAAGGGCCTGGCAGCCTTCAGCTGTGCTTCACACATTACATATCTCACCTGCAGTACAGGCATTGATTTCAAGACTAAATACACAAACTGCAAATGGAATTACATCTGTAGGACAGAGAGCGAGTAGGTAAGACATTCTGCAGAAATTTGTATGGTGTCACCCAGTCATTTAGCATTTGAATCTGAAAGCTGTCTCACATGCTTATAATGCAGCAGGAATGGTTTAGATATATTGTTTCAAAGGCTCTCATAAATGCCAGCAGAACAGTATGAAAATATGAACAGAAGCATTGGATTGAGGCATGTTTTTCATTATTGCTTTTATAGGATGTCTAAGAACTCAAGTTCTTGCATGGGATATTTGTTTGGTACAGTTGGAGATTGATAAAGAATCCCAATCCCGCATGTGACACACAGTCTCTTCAGCTATATTGGATTTTTAAGGTTTTCAGGAGTTGAAAAATTACTCCACCTGCCAACAGCATGTTATATTTATCAACTGACTGTCTTCAGGAAAATGAGCTTGCCATTCTGTCAGAAATTGTCTCCTTTGGGAGGTGTGATTAGGCTTTAACCACTGGCATAGAAATGACATTCTTTCTTCCAGTTCATTGCTCTCCAGCCCAAAGGTTTATTCATGCACTAGAGATTATATAATAGCTTAAAATGAACAGTGGGTGTAGCAACTGCGCATAAAAAAAATCAAATCTGATGGCACGTTTTGAATAAAAACTCACTTTTGCATGAAGGTCTGTGTTATGATGAATCTTTATCTCACTCAAGACTTAAAAGGAGTATGTGGCTGATGAATAGCAAATGGATTGAGCCTCCTCGTTTGCATTTTTATAAGGTCTGAGAAGCTTGCAATGTGTTTGAAAATCCAGAGATGCCAAAGCAGAAGAAACGATACGAGAAGGAGAGGCCCAAAGGGGAAACCAAAGCTTCTATGTTTTCCTTTTTAAGTGGGTCTCACTAGGACAGAAATGCAGACTTTAAAGTTCAGTGGTCTCTATCTGTGCTTGCTCACTCTGCACAAAACACAAGAGCCAGGGCAAACTGAAAGGCCAAGGTGAGCCTTTTTCTAAGAACATCCACGAGTAACAAACAAAAATAGATTTGAAATTACATTTAAAGATGGACCCATATGACTGTTTCTCATTCCATCTAGCCCAAGGGAACTCCACATCCCTCCTGGGCACTATATCAACTGGGGGAGCAGCCCACAGAGACTCAACATTTCTTTGCTCTGCAGAAAACAACCGGATGCCAGATATGGGAAGAGTGATACAGACCAAAAAGGCAGACCAGCTCCACTGTTGCTTGGGGAGCTCCGCTGGTGCCAACCCCAGTTAGCACGACTCCCACTGCTTAGTCAACAAAATGGGTATAATCATTAGAGATACTCCAGGAGCCCTCTCTATCCCTAAACACTGCCGCAAGACCAATGTGCTGCCCATGTCTCAGCATATCTTCCTTATTCCAGGGAAAATCTCTATATTTTGAGAGCAAAGATCCCAGTTATGATGGTGTCCATCTCAAATAACCAAGGAGTGCGATCTAAAAAGACCTCGATTATTAATCTGCTGATCACAACTGATCAAAATAATGTAGTATAATTCATCTTCCATCACAACAGCTAATCTTCCATGAGCCTAAAACCTAAACACAAGTGTTTTTGTTAGCTTTGAAGAAAAAAAGGCTGAGCCTTGTATGTATTACATAATCTCTACCTTGGGATGAAAGCGATGTGATTGTTTTCATTAACCTTTCATTCTTATGAAAGGGCAAAAATCAATAACAAATTTATTCAGGCAAGTGAAAGGCAATTTCAAGCAATTTCACAAGGGATTTCATTTCTATCGCTTTTTTCCTCCCACAAATTCTAATAAAAAATATATATATATCATCTGCCCAAATGCAAGACAAATACAGAAGCCAAGATACTGTCAGTTCCTCCAAGATACAGAATGAAACCGCCTTATTCAAGCTGGATAATTGTATTGCTAAAAATACTGCTTTCTTTTGAATCCTAAGCAAGTCTGCAAGGCAATGTGTCACTGACAACCCGTGAAACACTTTGTTGCACAGCACTGAGTTCGTCTCTTAAATAAAGCATCTACAATACATATTTTCCCAATGACAAATTAAGCAATTTCTTTTTGGTGCACTTCGTCCTTTTGCGCTATAACAGAGGTTTAAATTACAGGGGTTTTGATGCGCTTCCCAACTTTGCTCTATCATATATTCCACAGCAGTTCACCTTTTACAGAGTTGCCTTCGAATTCATGTCCGTGTCCGAATAAAGCAGTGGTAAAACAATAGCAGGTAACCTACCAGCAGCCCCATTTTCCACAGATGACATTAACATTAATGGGATCAGCTCCTTGTGGTTCTTCTTAACAGTTACTTTAGAGGGAGACAGTGTCTGGCTTCCATTGGCTGAAATTAAGGATGCTGAAACCACCCAGGCGACTTCTTAAAAGCCTCCTCATCCTCAGAGTGCTGCCCTCTGAGCACGCCTTTCAGTAAGGCTGTGCCCAAGAAGGAAAGAGAGAGAGAGAGAGAGAGAGGTTTTCTACTACAAGAGGAAGACATCCAGAGAAAGGCCGCTCAAACTCAAGTGAGAAGCACAGAATATTCATCAAGTCCTCCACAAGTGACCCTGGGCCTTTGTGGTTTGCTATGCGGGCAGCTTCTCTATGTGAACCTGCCAGCAGGAAAGCTTTGAGAATACTTAACCTAAGATAACGATGACCTTGGTATGACAGTAATTTTAGAGAACCGCTAAAAATGCTACTAATTCAGTTTGCACAGGGGCTCAAAAAAGCCTGTAATCAGTATTTAGGGTTATTTGCTGTAAATTAAATTGTAACACACAAAATGATGAAATAAATATCACAGGGAACAAAAAGCTGCCTTTTGAAGGGCTCTAATTCTAGTAAATGTCTCCCTTTCATTGAAAACCATTACTACATTATTATTCTACCATATTATTAGGATACTGTGTAATTCACCATCACCTAGAAGCAGGGGGAAAAAAGCCCAGCTAGCAACAAGATATAATGGGGAAACCAAGGAGTTTTAAGTTCCAGCAGTAAACTCTAGTTTGGGGTGTCCCAGAACTCATCCTGGTCTCAAATCAGAAACTTTCAGGTCTATGTGGGCATCTATGTACTGATTATCACTTATTTATTGTGAAAACTGGTCATTATTGTCACTGTCTCGCTCCAATTTGTAGGAGGGAGGCAAGGTTCTTTAATATGTGTATACCCGGCGTGAGATTAAGAAGCAACGGTTCAAATGTTGGTCCAACCAGTTTATTAACGTCCTAGGTGTTTTTAGGGAGACGGGGAAGGGAAGGTAGGCGATAGGGAAAGTAGGAAATATAAGCAAGGAGTCTTTGCAGAGAGCAAAAGAGATAGTCACCACCGTGGGTCCAGCGAGGTACACAGTAAGTTCGTTGATCTCAGGAACTCGTCTGATCACCGCGGGGGATGGGAGACAGCCAGGGAGCTCCGCAGCAAGCCGGTCCCGGGGGTTCTTCCGACAAAGTTTTCCCCTCAGGGAATTCTCCGTCAAAGGTGTCTTTGGGAGTTTGTCTCCAAAGTCCCCAGTTTAGCGAGGGCCTTTTATCCCCCATTTCGGTGAGGTTGTTTTTCTCCTTCTTTGAAGTTTGACACAGCATTTTTGGGAACGTATCTCGAGCAAACACTGAACTTCCAAACAAGCAGGTAAACACACTTTGTAGTAGGGATTTAAACCAGCTTTTGTGACATTCCTGGCCCACAGATAAGCCAGCAAGGAGGGGGGGGGGGGGGCTCTGTTGCCAGACACAAGCATTATCGCCTTCTGCAGTGGTCAGCTCCTTCGAGCAGCACCCCTGAAGAAGACTGCTTGTCTTGCTTCTGCTTATCTTTGCAATCATAAGCAGAGTTGCTGTGGCACAACAACACCCACCATTCACCCTCCTAGATAGTTAGCAGTCGCCAGTCAGAGTCTTATCATCAGGAAGGCCTCATGAAGCAAACTTTGAGACAACAAAAGAAAACCAGTTCTGTCTTTCACACCACCCCGTGGCTCAAAGGTTGCTTAAAATTGATGTGCAAATGACCATTCACGGTGGTGAGGAAAGAAAAAAAAAAGAAAAGCATAAGGGAAAAACGGGATAGGTGATATGGGGGAATTAAACGTTAACAATCATCATCATTCAATCAAAACCTTGATTGATAACCATAATTATTTTCCATCAATATATATTCACTCATAACAAACCACTATATTAGATCTCTCTACAATACAAACTACTCAGAAAAGTTATTTAGAGCTACAGTTACTTATTCCTATTGTTTGTTACAAAAATCATCTAAGGGTAGTAATTCTTGATGCAGTACAGAGTGAGATGCACCCGTATCTACCAGAAAACAAACATCTTTACACTGCTATGTGCATGTTGCATTCAGTCCACTGGGGCAAAACTCATCCTGGGATCTTCAGATCACGCTCTAGTACAGCTGCCACCGTTCCTCCCAACTCCACCACCACAATTCCCCCTCCACACAATTTCCAAGCTCCATCAACAAATTTGTCCAAGTCCCTTACTTCTGTTCCCAAACTTTCTCACTTTCCAAACTCTCATCATTACATAAACTAACCTACGCTATTCCACTATTTGTACCCTCAGTTACACTTTCACATACCCTCAATTATACTTCTGTATCATTAACAGTTACACTTTCTTATACCATCAAAGCAGTTTGTCCCATTCCCTTCAGAACCCACAGATCAAACAACACAGCTCTTCAGTTTCCACAACACCCTTAGTACCATATAACTTTCCTTTAGCAATCCATACTTACATATACCATAAACATTTAAAAATCACAAAGACAGTGACAATAACCAATAGTATCAAATAAAATAAATAAATAGGGCTATTTATGTCAGCTGTTTTTTACTTGAGCATTTCCAAAGCAGTTCAATTGCTGAGAGATATAAATGCTAGTTAAGCAAGTTAAAGTACTGTTATAGTCTACTGAACTTTTCACAGGACGGTGTATATGTAGGATACCCCACAGTATAAACCATAATAGGGATAATCCCAGAAACATACACATCTCTTATCAAAACTTAGACATTTTCCAACAACCATGTTTTGTATGGAACTCCTGGACTGATGTGACACTGAAAAACATCAGTGCAAAGGGTTTTAAAATAGATTTCATTTTTGACCACATCTAACAGATATTAGATAGGTCCCTTGGCTCATTTCCCAATTTGTTAGGAATTTGGAAACACTATGGAGGAGTTACATGCAAACCACAATCAGTTTGACAAAAAGGGGTAAAAGAAGGGATCGGAAGGAATGGTTATCACTGTGCAGAAAGTACCAGAAAGCCAGGATAACCTGAAAAAACTCTGAACCAAATTGTGAAGTTTTAACAGATCCAAGGACTGATATCAATCACAATCCACAACAACAAACAAAAACATAAACTATTGCAACCAAAATATGTAACAACGAGTTATATTCAGAATTCTAGCACGATCACATCTTCAATTTTTCTGTCACAAAGCACAAATGGTTAAAGTCAGCTATGAGCCATTCTGTTCAGTGAAGGTCCCACGGGGATCTTCTGAAAAATAAAACAAGACAACAACTTGCCCTTTTGGGGCTTTGTTAATACAATTAAAAAATTAGAGAACAATCTATCGAGGAGTATATTTTACATTCCTTTTTCGGGGTGTCCTTAGCCTTCTAAGGATATTTGTTAAGGGATTTCATTAAGGTTAGGGAAACACCTCATGTTAGCTGAGTCAGTGGACACAGGCTGGCCAGAGAGATAAGTGTTTCCCTAGCTTATCAGCAACTGGATCATGACTCACAGGGGCAATTGGCAGGAGTGGGGAGGCCTTGGGACAGAAGATGTTAACAAACATCCACCCTTCACTGCCTTCCCCCCCCCCAACCTCCCTCTCATCTGGGGGAGGGGGCGAAAGCATCAGCTTTCCTTGAGCTTTTGTTCTGGCCACAAGTTAACTAATTTCTCTAACCTGACTGTGGGTAATCCATTCATCAGGTCTCGTGGAACACCCTTTTGCCAGCCCAGTGTCCAGAGACGATTACGTTTATGATCAATATTTCGCCTACCCGTTCTTACTGGCAATGAGACCCTTCCAGTTCCACTATGCTTTGGACTAGGTGGCCTAGGAGCAAGGGTGGTTGCTGCGAACCTTACTTCCTCTGGTTCAGATATACTGGAAGAAGCCACAGGCCCATATTTCCTTTCATAATTAATCAACTCTTGGGCAACCTCCCCCCATGTCCATACTTTATACCCCGACTGCAAATGGCCTGAGGTGCCAGTTCCTTTTAATGCTGCTAGGGTTCTCTCTTCCTGAGGCATAGCTTGTATTTTTCCTTGTAGTTGTATACCTATAGGTTTCAGTGATTCTGGAAGCCCCCTGATTAAAGGAGTCATCCTTTCAGGATCCATAGGCATCATCATAGGTGATCCATGATGTGTCTGCAGCTTTCTATCATACATCATTTGCAGACAAGCAGCTTTTTGAACACTTTCCACTAATTGATCAGCTGTCCCATTAATAGCAAGAGGGTCTCCCCTTTCTAAAGGGTTAAGACCACCTGCCCAATAGGCAGCCCTTTGTGTTAGGGACCAGGGAGCACGGTTATTACCAGTAGTCAAAAATACACCAGGCCCCCAATAACCTTCAGCTTCCTTTTCAGTTAACAGTATTTGGTCTCCACCAGTTAAGCTGACTCTCCATACATATTCTGTTTCCGATTCCTTTGGAGAGCGGCTAAAATCCTTTTTCAGTTTTGCTAATTCAGTGGCAGAAAAAGGAATTTCTTTAACATTCATTTGAGGATCCAGATCCTCACTGTTATCAAATGTATATTCAGTTTTTATCAAAGGACGCAATTGGGCTGGCGAGTCCTCTAATTTGCCAAGCCCTTCCTTTATTCCTTGTAGTTCCTTCTGAGGAAAAGTTTTTTCTTGAGGCAAATTATGGACAGCAGTATTGCTAGTATTCTTATATGTTAATAGTTCCTTAAAAGCCATTTGCAACAAAACTGTATTATGTTGCTCTCTTTGTAATTGTTCCTCAAGGTTCACTATTTGATTCTGCAGAGTTTTTACCAATTCTTGTATTACTTTAACTGATTCCTGTAATGCTTGTATGGTTTGGGTTTCTGCCGAATGCTTTTCATCTCGGAACTCCACGGCAGCTTTTAAAGCAGCACCGAGTACCGCACAAATAAACGATTTTCCTTTCCCGGCTCGAGTATGAGCCTCATATTGTAAAACACGAATGCGGTCGGAAACACTCTGCAAGTTATGCCAGTTTTGTCGTGCCCAATCCACCCCTGATAAAGAGGGCCGAGCACCATGCTTTTCTAAAAGGTCAAATAGCACATTTTCACTTTTCATAGTGGCAACAATTTCACTCATTTCTCAATACCCTAAAAGATCTACACTAAGGGAAGAGAAGGTACACTTAACTCCTTACCCTTCCCCAGGGAGACACGCACCTATCAAACAAATGCAAATGCTACAATCATTCCTCCTTTTCACAAAAGACCAAGAAGTCCAATCAACACTTACAAAGAAAGTGTAAACACCTAAATCGCTCCTGGCTACCCTGTCAGGCCAGAAAAACTTCAAGCTTAAAGCCACACAAGTTACAAAACACTTCTAGGTTTCTCAGAAAGGAATAAACTTCTTGGAGAAGCACAAACGTCAAAAAATTACTTTCTCACTTCCCCAAGAGGTGCACACACAAAATTTTCAAATTCAAAAATACGTTACTAGATACTTAAACCACAAAAATGCGAAATAGTCTTCCCGAGGAGGCTCACACGTATAAAACAAAAGCAAATAGTCAAAATTAATTCATACGTCCCCAAGAGGTAAACACATAAGCAGTAAAGTTTCAGAATATGGAGCGATCTTCCTGGAGAGGTGCTCACATCTAAGTTACCAAAATTATCGGTCCTTGCAACTCCAGGAGGTACATACAGAAAAATTTTGGAGTTTTTGGAAGGACAACACTCTCACGGCGGGCATCCTGCCGACTACGCCAATAAAAATGTCTCGCTCCAATTTGTAGGAGGGAGGCAAGGTTCTTTAATATGTGTATACCCGGCGTGAGATTAAGAAGCAACGGTTCAAATGTTGGTCCAACCAGTTTATTAACGTCCTAGGTGTTTTTAGGGAGACGGGGAAGGGAAGGTAGGCGATAGGGAAAGTAGGAAATATAAGCAAGGAGTCTTTGCAGAGAGCAAAAGAGATAGTCACCACCGTGGGTCCAGCGAGGTACACAGTAAGTTCGTTGATCTCAGGAACTCGTCTGATCACCGCGGGGGATGGGAGACAGCCAGGGAGCTCCGCAGCAAGCCGGTCCCGGGGTTCTTCCGACAAAGTTTTCCCCTCAGGGAATTCTCCGTCAAAGGTGTCTTTGGGAGTTTGTCTCCAAAGTCCCCAGTTTAGCGAGGGCCTTTTATCCCCCATTTCGGTGAGGTTGTTTTTCTCCTTCTTTGAAGTTTGACACAGCATTTTTGGGAACGTATCTCGAGCAAACACTGAACTTCCAAACAAGCAGGTAAACACACTTTGTAGTAGGGATTTAAACCAGCTTTTGTGACATTCCTGGCCCACAGATAAGCCAGCAAGGAGGGGGGGGGGGGGGCTCTGTTGCCAGACACAAGCATTATCGCCTTCTGCAGTGGTCAGCTCCTTCGAGCAGCACCCCTGAAGAAGACTGCTTGTCTTGCTTCTGCTTATCTTTGCAATCATAAGCAGAGTTGCTGTGGCACAACAACACCCACCATTCACCCTCCTAGATAGTTAGCAGTCGCCAGTCAGAGTCTTATCATCAGGAAGGCCTCATGAAGCAAACTTTGAGACAACAAAAGAAAACCAGTTCTGTCTTTCACAGTCACACATACAAAAATAAATAAATAAAAATAAAATAATCTCTGATACTTCAGGGAGGCTTTCATCTTACCCTATTTTTGCTCTCAGTTCTCCAGCCAGGCACAGCTGCCAACTAGCTCCACTTATGTCAACATCAATGGATCTCAGCATTTTCTCTGGGCTCACATCCTGCTGTGCTACCCGAACATCTCATATGCCATCATGTCCAGAAGCAAAATGAGATCTACAGCTGTTGCAAAGGCAATTTAATGCTGCTGCTACTTCAGAGATGAGTACAAAGAAGGGAAAAGAGTAGGAGATGGCATAACCCCCCTTTAGCCCCATAGCTACCTCCATCTCTAAGCCAGGAATAATTGGATCCACTGTGGGACACTTGGCTCTTGATGTCCCTTTGTGCCTTTGGTCCAAATAGAACATCTACAACAGCTGATACTGGCTGCTGATTTTAACTCAAGCAGCTTTGTCATGGCTTCCAGACAGTAAACAGAGGTTAATTTTATATCATAAACAAGAGGAAGCTTGCAAGAAAACAGGCTGGGCAGTACTCATCACACACACATCCCCAACATTAAGTGGAAGATTCCAGGATTCAGCCCATCCTCTAGACTGACAGCAAAAAGAGGCTTCAGGGTCCCCAGATGTCTAAAATCTGAGAAAGTTCACTCATTTGCCAATATCTTACATATCTTTCTCATTTTCTTGCACGGCAGTGTCCTTATGGGAAATTCACTGGGAAATTAATCTTCTAAGAAGACACGTTTAAGGTGGCCTTTAATTAACTTTCAAGTTATTTATTTCATTATCTACAGCACTATATGTGTTTTTGAATAGACCCAGGTACAATCGAAACATGCCCATCTTCCACTGGTGGATCTTGGCTGTCCATGCATCTTGGTCAGTGAGTTTGTTACTATCTGACAGTATACCTGAATTTTCCCTATATTTAGTCACTTGCGTATTCAACTTATTTTATGTCCATAAGCTTATTCCAAGACACACTTTGAAATTACAGTAGCATAAAACGTAGGGAACTTTAAGCTACAAAACCCTGACACTTATCCTATTCTATATGCTCAAAGTGATATCAAGTGCTTCTTAATCCAGGACATTTTAATGAAATGTTATTATAAGATGACAGAAGGCATGGAAACATATAATAGTCCCTTTTAAAAATCAAACAAGTTTTTCTCCACCCCTTGAGGAAAAGCTGGATTCTTTTATATCCTGTAGATTTACACACTGAATATTCAGTATCAGTTACTCTCTTCAGTGCCAGAAACAGGTCATTAACTTGCTTTTTTCCTTTTAATTATCAAGTCAGACAAATTTATTTTCTGCCTGCTTTGAACAGGCAAGAGACAAGTTACCAATTAACTCAGCACTCCAACTACATCACCGTCACTGAGCTTGAACCTTTCCAGGCAGAACAGCTGAAGCAAGACCGGTCATTTTCCCTATTTATAGACCATGCTGCTCTTGCTTGGCTGAACACACCAAACCACCCTGGTACACGTATCCACCTGCAGAGAAATTTAAGCTCTTTTTTTCCTGTAAGCAGCCAGCATTTCTACAAAGGACATATTATCATCTCAACTCATCCGTACCGAGGTACTCAGCATAAAGTTGCTCCATTTCTGAAGCAGATCAGTAGCAAAAGGTTCACAGAACCATGGAATCATTTGGGATCGAAATGACCTCACAGATCACCAAGACCAACCCCAGCCCACTCCCACCTGCCCACTAAGCCACATCCCTCAGTGCCATATCTCCATGGTTCTTGATACACAACAGAGTTTGGACTTGCTATGTTCCCAATGCCTCCAGCATAGATTTGGGAGGAAAAGCTGCATTTGTCAATAGAAGGGGGTTTTCTTGGATAAGAATAATTATTTCTTCTTCTGTATTTTTTCATCTGAAACTCCACTAATCACATTTGAGTTTATTTGCTATTTATACATCAGTTATATTAAATCTTAATTTCCTAGTATCACCACTAAAGAAAAAAAGAGCAACGTTCCCTTGTCTTGTCTCTTTATCTTTCATCTTTGCATCACGAAATGCTCTGTGAATTTGCTAAATTAAAAACAAGTGTTAATCTATTTCCGTATTGATTTAAATACCCGTAGGCCCTCCTTGTGTATTCACTAACTGGAATACTCTGAGTTTTTCCTCTCCAGAGAGGGGTGGGCAGCCTTGCTCTACAGGTTGTTATTGCCTCTTTGCCCTGAGGGTTGCAGGTTATTCAGATGAAATGAAAGGCTGATCAGTGCTCTAGTATTTCAGCTTTGACTCCCACTGAACAGTGGTGCAAAAGCTCAGCAAAGGCTCCCAGAGTGACCTGAGCATTTTCCTGTGGGACTTTATGTTATAAAGAGCAACTTAGTCCACTCATCTGCCAGACTCACTTTGGAGTGCCTTAATATTCCCAAGAAATGTCCTGCGATTCTTTCTGATACAAAATCATAATGCCAAAATCTCACATCAAGGCTGAGTGATGTGTTTCTCCTCAGAGGCTGGAAAACAAAGCCACCTTCCAGTGATCATAGATTTGAACATCAATGCTGTCTTACAGGTTAGGCATGGAGCAACATGAGGCCAGGGGCTCTGCTGTTCAGAGTCTGGTAAATTCACTGCAGAACTCAAAGCAGATTCTGTCATACCATTGCACTAAGATGTAAACGTTTACATCAAAAGAAAAAAGGTATAAGATCCCAGCTAATACAAGGAAGAAAAAAACCCTACACTGCACACACTTAACATCTGTCATCCAGTGTGCTTGTGCAATGGGCTCTGAGGACATCCAGACTTTAGGAATGCAAACAGAATCTTAGCATTCAAGGTCTCCTTGAAGGTTATCTCCTCTCCCAGTCCAATCCTGCTGCTTTTAATCACAATTCACTTGTGGCAACGACATCTTTAACATAGGACCTCTTAGAGTGGTCCTCCCCACAGCACAGTCCCAATAACAGGCTCAGATTATTCCAACAACAAACCAACATCTTTCTTTCCCAGGTCATGCTATTGCAGTCATGCTGCTTTAAAACTACTCTTAAGAGCCCAAAAGCAACTCTCCAATATTAGATTTTTCCCACATTTTTTCCTTTATCCTTGCTTCACATAGCTGATTGGAGAGGTTTGTGGTGATGCTCATGAGCAAGGTCTGCCATTTATGCACCTGCCTTCTACAGAACCCAGGCAACACCTCCTAGGTGGAATCAAACAATGCAAGAGAGCACTTCTGTATGCTGGTGGTGTTAACTGGCATAAGCAGCCAAGCCCACACTGGGCTCAAAGAAACCACGCAGCCTTTCTCCTCCATCTATGCTTATAGATAAGCTCCTGCAGTAATACCTCTTTGTGAGCTATGGTGTCATCCTTGCTCCTCTGAATTCCTAACAGAACTGGAAAAATAGCTACAAGTTTTGAAGCCTTATCCCTCTTGTCATTTTCAGGCACTGAATCCAGCTGCCAGAAACAAGGAATTCTTAAGGAATCTTGGCAATGCATAACAAAGAACAGTGATTGATATAAAAACAAGAAAAAAACCAACCATATTAAAGGTTCATGATGCAAGTAATGCCAAGCAGAAGGGATAGTTACATAACAGACAAGAAGATTAATACTTTCCCACATGATTCAGAGGATTTGTTCTCCAGTTAAGTTTTACCTTGCCTTGTATAACACACACACAAAAAGGTACCTAACTTTCACCTCTATCTCTGCTAGAAGATAATACTCTTTGCTAGGAAATATTGGCTTCATTTCAGTAAAGCCCCAAAGTTCCTTCTTGTTGTCACAAACATGTCTTAAAACTCTGCTACAGAACAAAGGATTTCTGGTATTTTATTACTGCATAATTTAGAAACTGGATATAAAACTCTGCAAAGTGTTTTCTATGTTCCACTGATGGGCGCATAATAATTTTCTTGCTATTCAAAAACAAAGGCAAGAAATTTGGCTAGAAACTGAGATCTGTCTCCTATGTCCCACACACTTCTCTTTCCATAAAAGAAATAACACGCAACTGTTTGAATTGTGCTTGTTATTTAATCAGTTGCTCCATGGAAGAGCAAATTAAGGCAGGGTGTCAGACACTTAAATAACCAGCAGTCAATTAGTACTTCAAAAATTTAGCCCAGCTGTGCCTGTTTCTCAGCATCAGGAAATGCACTTCAACAGACAGAATAAAAATGCTGCTGTCCTCTGACAGCGATGCCTACAGCTCTACTTCTTTCTCTGAACCACAATGTATATCCAGCTATTCTATCTAAAGTTTGGAAAGAAAAACAACATGAATCCCTTTAGAATTAGGTTCAGGGAAGTATCTATTTGTGGTACCACTGCCAGAAAGACTGACTAAAATCAAAGCCATATATGTTATAAGTGGGAAGCCATCCAAGCATGCCTTCTAGTTCCCTCTGCTGTCATGTTAAGCGGAGGCTGGTGGTTTATTTTTGGCAAAAAGCAGGTTATGATGTTTTGGTTTTATTTTCTTTTTCTTTGGAAAGCCAAAAATCACAGGCTGTATAATTTTTTTTCTTGTAAGGTTAAAAATCGGAAGTTATTTTCTTTTTTTCTGGAGGTCAAAAAGCAGAGACCAAAGTTTTTTCTTTTTGGATGCTAAATGTTCCCCGAGCCTTCTTTACTCCCTTCCTTATGAGAGCAGTGTTTCCCTTTTTACAGTCACCGGGGACTTCACCTGACACCCACAGCTTTTCAAATATGATGAAGAGTGGCTTGGCAACAGCCAGTTCCTTAGGACCCTGGGGTGTATATCATCTAGCCCCATAGACTTGTACACATTCAGCCACAAGAGGCTGTCTCAGACTCACTCCACTCTTACACTGCAAGGGATTTTGCTCCCCCAGCCCCCGCTTGGAGTTGAGAGACAGGAGAGACTTAAGAGGCCTGAGTAGCAGCAAAGGCTGAGGCAAAGAACTCCTCAATCTTCACATTTGAGTAAGCCTTTTTCATTTGTCAGAGGGAGTACGCTGTCCTTTGCCTATCTTGTTTGACAAGTGCACCTAAAGAAACCCTTCTTGTTACTTACATGCCTTAGCAAGCTTAATTCCATCCTTGCATGTCCTGGGCAGCATCTCTGCATTCCTCACAGGCCACACATCCCTGCTTCCACCACTTAAACTTTTCCTTCTTTTCCCTCAGCCTTACCTGCAGGTCCTCAGGTTGTTCAGCCACATTAATTTTCTGCCTCCTCTATCTGAAGGCAAACCCTCCCACCATTTCTTTCAGTGCCACAGACTACATCTTAAAACAGGATTTTATTCTTCAGTATTACCTGGTGATAAATCCAACTCTAAGTAGATGCAACACCACAGTCACTTGAGGAAAGCAGTCCTTAAACCCATGCTCCCAGGGCATGCACTCAAGGACACAATTCCTCATCGCAGTGCTTGAAGAGAGAAAAAAGGCTGTTGGCTCAAGAGCAAACGGCCCTGGGGTTAACAGCAAAAACGCTTATGTTCCTGTGACCAAGGATTAAGAAACCTGATATGTGGTTATCTGAAGAGAGCACGTAACATCACTGAGCCCTGGTAATTATGTCTTAGGAGTTTTGCCTTCTGCAGAACTTTGACCGACCTGTATTTAATTATAGGCTCTTAATGACTGAAGAAGGCAGTGTCATTTTTTGTTCCTTGCATGAGCCCCCATAAAATGAAACTGGAGAGTATTATCATCCGATCGTATGGTTGTGGAAATTGTCATCTAATGACCTAGTCCTTTTACATCAGCTAATGAATATGTCACCTCAGCGAGAAAGCCTGCCACAAGTACATCTGTGCTTACATGTTTACAATGCACAAGTCCAAGAGCTTAATTAATAGCGACAGAGTTCAAGGACTACACACGTAAGCACTGGACAATTTGATATAATTTTTGTTAGAGGAATATTAATTGCAGGCCAAACTTACCGCTGGTTCTTGTTGTTTAGGTGAAACACTGCACATTCATCAAACCCTATGTCTGCATACTGCAGTGCGTTACAGCAAGAGCCCACAGTGGAAAATCCTGGCAGCAATTAGTATATTCTCCAGTTTTAGCTATCAGAACAACAGATGAACACGCAGGACATAAGTCCAAGCATAACCTAATGAAATATCACTTCTAGCATTCAATGACAAGAAAAAAATCCAACTTAGCTGTCAATGCTTTTTGAGATATATCTGTCTTCTCCCACATTCCAAGCCATAAATTCTCCATAAATTTTTATCATCAGACCTCCTTGTGGAGGATTTGTGGCATTTGAACGATAAATCAATAGCATGTTATAAAATATTGGCTTACTGTGGAGGTTCTCCGAAATGACACGCTCAAGAAAAATTGGATCTGCTAGAAAGACTCTCTATTTTCCCTTTTGGAACAGATCGTATCTGACATTCAGCATCACTTCCAGTTTAACCGGGGCAAAGAAGCTCAACTCTCAATGACCATCACAGGAAAGATAAATCAGAAGGGGAAGCTAAGGAAAAGAAGAAAAAATATAGTGGAAATTTAAAGAAATGCAGTTGGACTCTAGATCTCCTGCCTATGACACTTTGCTGGATACTGAACAAGCCATTTACCCATCCCTGCTTTCTTCTGTCTCCCTAAATAGGGACACACTCATCCATTATAGTCTGTAAAATGATGGATAAGAAATTAAGGCCTATTTCTTTAAAAAAGCTTCTTTTTTGTACTAGTAGTGAAAGATACTAGAAGTACATGGTGGTTCGAGAGGAAATGTGATAACACCATTTCTAATTATCTACAGCAAGAGTTGAGCAGAATATTTTATTCTTAACTCTTCCTTCTTGCAAACACCATGTTTAACACCCAGACTGATGAAAGAAGTTACTCAACTTTCCACTTAAAGCTGAAAATCTCTCCTTAACTAATACCGGCGGTAGTAAGACGACTTACAGCAGCAGCAGCACAGCCAGGAGCTCACACAACTCATTAACAGATATACTCATTAGAAGACTTCTCAGAGATGCTAAATACCCAGTAGGCACTGAGTTTTTAATAGTCCAAGGCAGTAGTTGGCTGGGCTCCCAGTATGTTAGAGGTGACTGGAGGGTGCAGTAATGTCAGAGTTCACTCCATGCCACTCCAGTAAATAAGAGCCTACTGGCAGCTCAGCATCTTTCATGAGCAGTGGAGAAAAAAAATGAAGAAGCAGGTTAACAATGCCACTGGAGAGCTCATTAAAGTGTCTTTACTTGGCCTTTTTTCACGGAAAAAAACATCTAACTCAACTGAAAATTGCAGTTTATGGATCAATAATGGTTGCTTTGCAAGAGGGATTGTGAGAATCTGAATTAAAATAGATAGTTTTCCAACTCACTGCAACTGGCAGATTTGGTCTTTCCAGTCAGCTAATATCAAGAACTAATTTGTTCAGCATGCCTACAATTAGGTTTTAATAAAGACTGCTATTGCTGGACAACAGTGCTAGGGCTTCAGCATTGCATTTGTCTTCTGCACTGAGCATTCAAAATCATTGCCCAGTACTTCCCTTTTGCTTTCAGTAGCGAGCCTTAGAAATGAATGTCATTATATAAAGGGATCCATGTTTTCTACAACAAGCAGAAAGAAAAAAAAGACAAGTTCTGCCAGATAGAGGGAGCAGACAAACTGAAGAAGGCCAAAATGCTTTCCCTTCTTGACCTGCCAGAGCAAAGCTGCATTCCTCCAGCTCTTCCTAGAGTATTCCTCCACTCCAGCAGCAGCAGAGTGCTCGTGGGATAAGATCTCACTTCCCAATGTCAAAATTACTCTGCCGTTTCCTTCCCTGCTTTTACTAGCAGTACCTTTTATATTTCCCCATGTATAAACTTATTTCTATTACTTATTCTGTAAATTTCCATGAGAAACTCTGCAGACTTGATCTCTCCATGCACTCAGAATCGTAGAATTGCAGACAGTCGGACAAGATCTTATTGGAGCTCTTTTCCAACCTTGGTGATTCTATGATTTAAGATACTGAGCTCCCCTTTCTTCATCCCCTTACATCACTTATGCTCCTCAACAAATGATTCACACATTACTCATCTTCCTCTCACTTCCACCCCTCAGATTTTTACTCCGATTCTCACTCGTCTTCTGTTTTTTTCTATGTCTAATTCATATTAGTTCCCTCAAGTTATCAGTCCTGTTGCAGAGTCAGCTGCAAACCATCTCTCGCAGCTGCTCTCAGCTAACACTGAAAAGTCACTTAAAAACTCAACAAAAAAAGTAAAAAACTTACTGTTGTTTTAGTCGTGGCCATTTCGTTTTGTTCCCAGGAAAAATAAGCCTTCAGACATCTGCAAAGATCTTATAAATATTGCATTGTGCCATATCAACACTACGCCCTCTATTTCTTTTCATACTATAGACATGGGCACATCGTGCAGGAATATTTAACTTGAATACAAAATAATTAACTTCACCGAGTTACTTAAACCAGCAGATAATTTAAACGTAAGTTTATGGTGGCCCATTAATTTTGTTTTTAAAGAACCGATTGCCTCCATCCACAAAATACTCTCATAAAAAACTCCCTAGTAAATTGCCCATCGTTTTGCACGCTCCTGCTCAGTGCTAGAGCAATGAAATCACAGTCCATTTCAGCAAATAAGCATTCACTCGCCATAACAACATGCTAAACTTGCTGGGGGCTGTACTACCAGATGGCAAACCTCTAGCTCCACATGCCAACTCCCCATCATTTATTTAGAGATTCCAAAGAAAAACAATTTATTTCTTTCCACATTTGGAATGTTTTACTAAAGAAAACATTCACAGAAGGGCTGCAAAAAGCCTGCTTTTTTTCTTGGAAGGAGGATGCCAAGGTTGGCCTGAGCTCAACACGCATTGCTTGGCATACCAGGGGAAGGAGCATGAGCCAAGAAAAGCCTGAAGCACCAAGCCTGGCACACATTCCTGGCAGTCATGTGAAACTCATGCATCACTGCTGGATTTCCACTTCCATGTACCTGCTGGCAGTCACCAAAGGCTCTGGGTTTGCTTTTAGCCCTCCCCACAGTAGGCACAAAGAGTTGATTCAGGCTTTTGAGCTTTGGCACTTGTTGCCAGCTCAGCAAATGAGTTGTAGGAGAGCATGTAGCTTTCACAAGAACCTCACAATATTGATGCTGTTAAAGGCACATGGATTACCTAAGGTTTATTCTTTTTAACAGAGGTCTGTCACATTTCTGTGTTTTGATAGAAACACATTGTCTCAATGACAATAACTTTAATAACTTAATAATTGCAGACTTGTTTGAGTTGGAAAAGACCCTTCAAGGTCACCTAGTTCAACTCCCCTGCAATGAACAGGGGCACCTACACCAACATCAGGAGCTCAGAGTCCTGTCCAGCCGGAACTTGGGTGTTGGCAGGGATGGGGCATCCACTACCTCTCCAAGCAGTCTGCGCCAGTGCCTCACCGCCCTTACTGTAAAACACTTACTCATATTTAACTTAAATCTCCCTTCCAAAGCTCCATGGATTGTCCAAAGGAGCCTAAAATAGGCAGGCATTTCCCAAATAAATATTGTAGTTGCTCCTAGACAGAGAATAGGGTGTATATAGGCAAGGCAAGTAAGTGATGGGCACATTTGCATTCATCCTTTGCTCAACACAGTGGTGTGCATGCAGGCATCAGGATTTAAGTCAAGTGGCCCGCACTTCAGAAGGCAAACCAGGTTTGGTGGGTGCAAGAACCCAACGTTTGGGTTTTTTTGGGTCACTTGAGAGTAGTTTTTCAGACTGGAATACAGTTTTAAACTAACTTTATATCCCATGTTAATTCATGCTGATTTAAGCAAATAAGAATTAGCATAAACTCAAGGGGCAGAAAATAAATATTTTTCTGCTATTTACTCATTCTGGTTCACTTATCTGCAGGATGCAAAAATTGAAAACATCTTCAACATAAAATAGCTAAAGGTCATTTCTCAGCTGAATGTAGTTTGCATTTTCTTTTACTGCTAAGGAAAAAATTCAGGTGCAAGTCTATGAACCAGCAGCATCTCTCATTCCCACTATTTGTAAGACACAAGAAAATCTTTCTCAGGTGTTAAATTTCATGCAGAAAGTAACCCAGTTCTTGTGCTTTCGCTCTGAAATGTGACCTTGCTGATGGCAGGGGCAGCTTTCAAACACAGTTTCAATCCGTAGAAGGATGTGTATCACAATCACGGATGGGACTGGAAGAGATCTGAAGAGCTCATCTAGTCCATCACCCTGAGCTGATCTAAATGGTTCATCAGTTAAAGTCAGTCTGGGACACATCGTTCCCATGTTAACACTGACTTCCTGACAAGGCAGAGCACGTACCTCAATCCTTTTAAAACAGAATCTCTGCAACCATTTTCTCCCATCGAATATAGGAGACGGCATGGAAAACACAATTTCACGTGACAACACAACACGAATGACCAAGAGTATATTTTTAATTCTTCTACCACACTTTTAGCCCTTAGAGAACATTGATCTATTTAAGCTTCTGCTTCCAGCCATGCTGTAGTGTTACAGCACCAGGACTGGTACTTTCACAACCTTCCTACCTCAACACTTGGGTGCAATTACTGGAACTACAATACCCTGCCTCCAATGGCATACAGATCTTCATTCTCTCCCTGAGCCAATTAAGGGATTACCCGAGAGGTTGGCATTGTTTTGAAATTAGCACATCCCCAAGAGCTATCACCGCAAATAGAAGAGACAAAAAGCAGCATGCTGGGATCTTGCTGTGTTCCACCATTGAGGCGGATTTCCCTAAACTGAGCTCCCTATTGTGCTTCATTTGAATGGAAAACTAGATTAATTGTTTTTGTTTTGCTTTTTAAAAACAGAGCAAGCTTAAAGCAAAGACAGAACAACAAGGTTTGTAGCAACTCTCCTCTTGCTCATAGCAACCCTGTAGTGGGTCTGTGCTCCCAGCCTTACCTTCAATTAGCCAGATGACTCTTAGATGGCATGAATTGCTCCATCCTGGCAGGATCCTCCTGCCAACAGTAAGGCTAGGCTGGCTGCTCCCCACTCACAACTGCCATCTCCTGCATCCCATCACCTCCCAGACTTCCTGATGCTCACAAGCAGGGCCATTTTATGGAAATTAGAGGAGATACAAACAACATCAGTCACACAGAGCATCAAGACTCCAGAACAAGAATGGAAAAATCTCATTACTGATATGCACCAGAGCCTGGATCAAAAGGACAAAAACTCACTCGTTCATCTGCTTGGTTCCCCTAGGTGACATCTGCAGTTTCATATGAAGGTCTGTTTGTCCACTGAAAACACGATATTTGTTGATATTCATTACCCTTCACACAGGTAGAAAATGATCACAGGAACAACTGAACAAGCCAGTACTTCACAATGCTCAGAAACAGCAGATGCCACTTCGACAGAAGCATCCACAAGTGCACTTTTGCTCACTAAAAGCTCTGTTCATTACAGCCATGAACAGGCCAGAATGAGAGCGAACACCACAGAGCTAAACGTCAGAGAGCTGCTGCCAACCAAGCACTGGGAGGAAGGGTGGGCCCATCTGTGGTGCAGGCCAAAATGGAGGCTGCAAGTTTGGCAGACTCTGCAAAACTTTCATTGTCTTCTCATAAAATGCTGTCAAGGTGAAATACGTAGGGAAAATAGCTTTTCCTTGAACATAAATAATAGAAGTCAGGCATTTAGGTATGTCAAGATGAAGCCAAACACTTGGCCTTACTCCCAGCTGTTTCTTTCCAAGACAGTGGTGAGTCCCACCGATGCTGTCAATGCAGAGCATCCCTGTATGTCCCTGCTCTAAGTTTTTCATGTGTTCAGAAGCAAACTAGGCCAAGAAAGAGAAGGGAAAAAATAAAAAGAAAAAAAAAAAGCTTGGCTGGGTTTCTTTCAGAAGTTTATCTGCCCCATTTATTTAAAAGATATTACAAGGAAACTAACACAAGTTTTCCCTCTACCTTTCACTCTCATTGACACTAGGACTGCTTCTTGAGACAAAAACCTACTGATCCAAGCCCTGTTCTGGCTTCCCATCACTGCTCAGCCGTAGGGCTGCTTTCTTTTTTCATTTATATCAGAGAAACCCCACTAAAAATGACAAATTTGTCACACTGCAAGGAAGGAAAAGCTCCTGCTTGCATAATCCTTATTACTAAGATGAGTCATTTAAAAAGTTGCTTTCAAGAGGGTAAATGAAACAGAACAAAATACAGCAGAGAAATTACTGTAGCGCAAAACAAACTCTCCCTGGTGCCTTCCATTTGAGAGGAATGACGTTTCTGAACAAAAACCACTTCTTTCCCTGATTACAGGACATATTTCTCAACATGACTCATACTCAGGGAGGAAAACTTGTTCTGGAAATCTCGAGCATTATGGTCTGCAGCCCAGCATTCCCTGAAGGATTAAGTCTGCAATTCATGCCAGAACATACCTCTGAGGACCCTCTCTATTGATGGTGGATCATTGTCAGCCCCTGAAGATCCACTTTTTTCATTTTTATATTGCATTTGGGAGTCCCATTTGCTTGGTGATGTTAGCCTGCCCAGGATAAGACACCTGAGGCACAGACCTTGCAGCCCCACCCTTTGGTGACACTATTCCTATTACCAGTGAAAGCTACCTGGAGGAGTGGGAGGAAAAGACAGACGTGAGAGTAAATCTATTTTAAAATGATTACAGGAAGTAACGCTGATTTCTCACACATCAAGTAAATTGCTCCAGAAAAGAAAATTACTTTTTCAGCCTGAAAAACAGCAACAACCACGTTCTTCATTATCCTCCTCTTGCTCCACTTTAGAGCAACAACGAAACTTCTGTCAGCTCCAGCAAAATCGAAGCAATGCCAGTGCTGAGAGCACCCAAAGCCCAGCACGTGGACTCGTAGCTTCATGCAAATACGCTGGGATCTGGGGATTACCACCTGCTTACCTCACAGTTCCATAGAAACCGAAATTGCAGGTGTTTGCACAGAGCCTAAAATCCAGCTTGATCCTTACCTCAGCAAAATAGTGCACTCAATGCAATAATTTATGAAACTACAAATAGAACATGTGCTATATATGATGGAAACGTGTACGTATTGCTCTGCTTCCTGAAAATGCTCTGTGGTTTTGTAGGGCAGCACCAGGAGAACAGGAACAGGCAAGACACACAGTTCAAAGTTTTGTTTGCTTGCAATCAGGAAAACTTAAAACAATGCATTAAGATTTGGCCCAGAAAGAATATCACTTCAGATGCAATAGCCGTTTGTGCTGCTCAAAAGTTGCAGTCCTTTTAAATGAAGCATAACAGCAGTAATTATGTTCCTTTGAGTGTGCTAAGAGGCGAATGGTGTGTGAATCAATAACGATGCGGCCCGTACATCATTTATCTCTTGGCATGATCTGCAGGAAATCCAATTGCATAATCACATTATTCACAGCCTGCTGAGAGAGCAGAATAAAGGGATCCTGTTAGAGTGCGCACCTACTCCTGCTTGCAAAGGGCAGCTGCCCAAAAGGGGGATCTGGCCAGCTATCAGTGTAAGAAAGGTGTTGTACACCCTGCAATTACCAGCACTCCAAATGAGAACTTCATTTCTATAAGTATCCTTATTTAGAAATTTCTGGAGAGGTTCTGAGTGTGCAGTTGCTATTAAGCTGTTACTGCCAGTGTTACTAATAGGTCAGCTACCTTCAGAAATCTTTTTACCAGGAAAGAATTAGGACACTCAGACACAGGTGCTTTAATGTGATTATAAATCCCTCATTGAGAGACCTGAAGAATCAGCAGGTATGGAAGGAAATTTGCAAGCCTAAATTCCAAAACAGTCATTAAACTGTGCTGCTGAGAATAGACTGTGTTGGATGAAATTTAATGCCGGTGCCCAAAAAGCATATGGCTCCAACAGTTTATCTGCCACCATCACTGAAACACACATTCCTAACGTCTACTGATTTCTGCTGCATCATTTATGAATTTCCTAGGCCAACCTAAGAATGAGACAGCAATGCCACACCTGGGGACAAACTTAAATAGCGACTGGTCCTGACCAACACAACCTCATCTTGCTGGCTGGACCCTCTTCCACTCCAGTCCTTGCTGTGTAATATTCATCTCCCAGTAGGATAGTTTGCCTTACTCCAGAAACTACCGACACAATACAACCATAAGGACTATTTCTGCTGACCCACTTAATTTAATAAGCAGCAAGTTCCTACACGTCTCTTATTGATCTGGAGAACACTAAATCCTGGCAGACATATGGCTGAGGCACAAGGGTGTGCGGCTGCAATATAAAAAGTTGAACTTTTTAAGCTCAAAGTAAAGTCTGCATTTCAGCCAGCTGCTTCTCGGAAGAGAAAGACAATATTGAGAGAAAGATAACACCCAAATAGCAATGATTTTTGAAATAAATATCACTGCACACTGCAGTTTTACTGCTTGTTTTCTGTACAAATTGCCCACTTCTAAACAACGTAACCCTAATGGAGCAGTTACTTCTGGATGTACCTGCAACTCCAAGAGTTCTTTAGCCACCAGGGATGCTGAGTGCCCTGCCAGGTCATCCCTTTTTCTCCCCAGAGAACTTCTCCAGTCCCACAGCTGGATTTTAAGAGGATAACTAAAGTAAAAGGCTTTTTGCTGCGCTCTGCTACCCGCTTTTCCCTCACTGTGTCAGAACCCAAAACTAAGCCTGAAAAATTCATGGCAAATTATTTCCTTTCTTCATCACAGAACAGAGTATTCCCAGAGAAGCTGCTGAACCACACAGACAAGTAAATGTCTCCTCGAGGCATAAACAGATGGGTTACAGGTCTCTGTGTTTATGAAACGGGGAGAAATTTATCGCCTCACACATTCTCTTCTGCCATGGGATTATCACTTCAGTAGTTGACCTGTTTGGAAGTAATACTGCAGTTTGCTGCGGCTAAAAGTAGTTACTTTTATCAACAGGGTGGATTAGAGGTACACGATATGAAAGCAGGATAAGAGCCAAACCTTACACTGTGACATTAACTGGGTTTTATTAGTAGCCCTGAAGGAAAAAGAAAATGGAAAATTTTAAATAAACACCAAAGAAACACCTACAAACGTTAAAGGATGGGTGAACACTTAGAATTTAAAAGCAGAAGAAAGGAATTAGATATGTTTTTGGTGGTGTGTTTTTTTTTAAGACATCAAATTAATTTCTATATTTTAATACAATAGTTTTTTTATGTTCATTACTTGCAAGTGAGGTGCTGAACTGCTTCCCTATTAAGCATATTGTAAATTAGAATAGACCCAGGATTCTGGTGTCAGGAGCCTGGCTAAGAGATGATGAAAGAAATAGGAATTTTCCCTTGAGGTCATATCAAGAATCAAAACCAAGAAATAGTTTTTTACACAGGGACTCATTTCAAGCTGAACTACGCTGTAAACTAATGTGGGTTCAGTGAACATTTATCTACTCATAACCATGCCAAGACACCACTACTCTTTGCTCTCCCAGGATATGACCCTACATAACTGCTGTTGAAAAAGGATGCATGGGGAACCAGGAGGCACATAGAAACCAAATGTTTCTTTGCTAATGGTACTGACATGAAGACTAGAGAAGGAATATGTAACAGGCAGGATCTTGCAACAGGCAGCATTTTTCACTGCTGTCCACTGAGGCTACAAATTGAAGTAGAAACAAATATATAAAATACAGCCTACAGTAATTTATTTTTAAACCACAGACTGTATTCAAGACTTGATAGCAGCTTTCTGGTGACAATTGATTTCATTATCATTACTAGTGTATTATAATATTTCAAAGCAATCTGGATCAGAAAGTTCAGAAGTTCATAAAGAAAACTGAAATCTAATCAACTTCTGTATGAAGAATCGTGTACAGAATCATTTGGCTTGTTGAAGCACCTTCAAGCCCAGAGCAAGAAACATCTCTACCACATATGGAGTCTTCTGTGGCTTTGTCAGAGGCAAGACTTCCTAAGGCTCCTTACAAAGGGAAGACTCATTAGAGATGTTTTTGTGCCTGCTTCTGAAAGCGCTTGCTTTAACTCCTTGATGAAGTCTTGAGAAAAGCTATTTTGTCTTCTAACTATTTAGTGTCTGAGACAGCTGTTTGTGATAAAAGACCAAGGTGTACAAGGCAACAGGACTGAAGTCTTCTCATGCCAAAGGAGAAACAGATTCTATGTGCAAAAGCAACTTTGGTTACTTCTCAATTCCATTTAAGTACAGAAAATTAAGACATGAATTCACAATCCCCTAAAAAGTGAGAGACTTTCCTTGCATCAAAGCAAAAGGTACCTGGCCAGCACAAACTTGACAGTCCCTGTAAAACTCCAAGTCCTCAAGCTTCCAATTGCTCCTGGCAACTATCAGGATAAGGACATGAGATCAGAAGGATTTTTAGTCTGAGAAAACACAACTTTCCTTTCTGTATTCCAAGCAAAGGATGTTGACATACATAGGATTTAACTGCAAGTGCACAAAAGACGGCATCGCTCAAGGCATAAAGCTAATGCTGATATAACTCACTCATGTGTACGTGTGTTGCAAATTCCGTGCTGCACCAATCCCCTCGTGTTGTAAATTGTTACAGCCCATGGCTACAGAGCAGCACAAGCTACAGCAGCACGCCATTTTTCAGGTTATCAAAAACCCAGCTCGGCTAACAGGTCATTTGTATGGGGACCTAAACACGATGAGGCTCCTTGCTCAGGGCTAGAAACCAGTGGGAAAGATAACATTTTAAATTATTTAAATCAATGCTGAGGAAGGCTTAGAAGCACCCAACAAAGAGTTACAAACAGCACATGTCCAGCTGCAATTCAGACACACTAAGTAAAACCGCTATGAAATAGAACAAAACGCAGCACAAGGGAAAAGCTGCAAACACAAGTGGTTGAAAATAGAAATGAACAGGAACTTTCACCAGCTGAGCTGAGCAAAAACAAGCATGCCTGCCTAATATAGATGCAAGATAAATTTGTTCTGACACAATACTCATCATATACTGCCTTTATTTTCACGTTTAGATTTTCACCTACAAATCACCCAAGACTTCCTTTGAAGCTGGGACCCGGATCTCAGCTATAGTTAGATAAAATAGCTTCCTTACAGACTGCTCTTTGCTTACCTACACTACTCTGCTTCCCTTATTCTCACAGCATACAGCCTCTACAGAGATACAGCTAAAGTCCCAGAATCATATAAATGCTTGAGATGGAAAAGACCATTCAAGGCCATCTAGTCCAGCTCCCCTGCAACGAACAGGGACATCTACGGTTAGATCAGGTTGCTCGGAGTCTCATCCAGCCTGACCTTGAATCCCTCATCCTTTCTTTTGGTTATCAGCCAAAAAACAATTGGGAAAGAAAAGAAAGAAAGGAAAGGAAAGGAAAGGAAAGGAAAGGAAAGGAAAGGAAAGGAAAGGAAAGGAAAGGAAAGGAAAGGAAAGGAAAGGAAAGGAAAGGAAAGGAAAGGAAAGGAAAGGAAAGGAAAGGAAAGGAAAGGAAAGGAAAGGAAAGGAAAGGAAAGGAAAGGAAAGGAAAGGAAAGGAAAGGAAAGGAAAGAAAGAAAGAAAAGAAAAGAAAAGAAAAGAAAAGAAAAGAAAAGAAAAGAAAAGAAAAGAAAAGAAAAGAAAAGAAAAGAAAAGAAAAGAAAAGAAAAGAAAAGAAAAGAAAAGAAAAGAAAAGAAAAGAAAAGAAGAAAATGTTCCTTTGAAAATATTTCCAAAATTCCCCTAAAAACATATTATTTTTACTTCATCAGGGAATTCAACATTATAATTCCCTCCCATTGTTGATATCTCTAGTTAATCTACAATAAGATAAATGATACTGCACCTTTATGGAGTGCTAAGAGTCTGCCACTGATTAAAGACAGCCTTTTGAAAGCCCCACAGGCAGGTGACTGCCTGCAGAGATCAAACTCTTGGCTACACCAGCTGCACCTCAGCAGAGCACTGCTGCATTTACTCAGGTTTGTAGAGTATCTCCAGCTAGAGAAAAACTGAGAACTCATTCTGATTTTAGTGTTACTCAATGTACTTTATAGAGAAAAACTGTGTGTACACAATGCTCAGTTGTTAAAGTAGGAAGCTGGTTGAGCAGACAAGTAAAGGAAAAATAGATACATACTGGAGAAAAATAAATTGACGGAAAGAAAAATAAGCCAATTATTTTGCTTTTTTTCAGCCCACATGCACCCTTTCTTGAGTTTAACCACAAGCTCTCTGAGTGAACTTGATGGTCATCACATCACGCACACAGCCACTTGGGATGGAAAACTAGCCAACAGAAGATATCCTTTAAACACTCCAGTGAAGAAGTGATAGAGAAAAGTGACAGACCCTGAAAGTCAATTACTTTGCACAACATAGCAAACCACAAAATTGCTCTTTGGTGGAAAAAATCCCAACATTACGCTGCATAATAGCATTTTCAACTGAAGATGGTATTGCATTCTGTTTCCATTATTAACATCTGATAGGTATTTAAGGCATTTGAGAAAGCCGAGACTTAAATAGAATGGTATTGCATTCTTGGTGTTATAACCCAATGTGGAAACTCAGGCAACAAAGAAGAGGCACATTCTGGTGTCAGAGACACCGGAACCATTTATTAGTCTTCCTATCTATGTTGCGACAAAGCAGGAAATAAGTTGCCCTTTATCTGTGCTTATTGCTATTATTTATAAATATCTGGACACTTAATGTTGAAAATAAATCCTTTCAGCACCAGCAGATAGTTTGTTAAAAATATAAGGAGAAGCCCAAAATAAGCCCAAAATAGAGTAGAAACCTATCTATCTGCAAGAGATCATCAATGCTTTGTACATTTTCACTCCCTTCTTCATTATCATATCTTCCTTTTGCCTTTGTTCACCACGCAAAAAGTCTGTATGCTAAGCATAGTTGTTCAAGCAGCACAGATGCAGGGATTACTTGTGCCAGGAAAATAAATGTTGAAGTTAAATTCACAATAAAAATGACTGTGAGTCCAAGCTACCCCAGTGCTCTTTCCAAATGGATGGAAGGGCTTCATCAGACTTGGAAAACTTTACCAAACAGTCTAGAAGCCAAAAGCATTTGGATGCACGGAGAGAGCTAGAGGACAGTGCTGAAGAAGGAAAGAGAGAGTGAGTTTTTCTTTGCATTCTTCCCTAAGGTATCCACTTGTGACCACTGCTGTGGAAAGGAACTGAGACTGGACTGACATTGGTCAGCTGTGTCACACTCACACGTCTATCCTGGAAGCCACTATAGGTTTGGGAGAGCAAGATACTTGACCACTGATGTAATTTAACTTATACATTAGAAGGGGAAATAAATAAATAAATAAAAGGAAAGAGCCACAGACTTAAGTGGAAGTTGTGCTACATTTTCATTTAATACTTTTACCTGACTTAATTAAGAGAGCTCCTACTACCGAGATCAACATAAGAATGATAGGTTTGAATACATTAGCAGAAATTCATACTCCTGAAATTCCTGTGCAAAATGTATCTTGCATTGTCTGTGGTTAAGATGTGCACCGTATATAGATGTATACTGGAGCAACAAGTGCAAGCAGAACTATCAACCAGATGCTGCATTACCGCACAGTTACCCAATGCAGTGTTTCAATGAGATTGCTGCTGCCAAGCCAGAGGTTAAACCCTTAATAGAATTCATATTAACAAACACTTAGTAAGCCTAAATACCCTTTGGGACTTCTAACAAGTGATTTCAGCAACCTCCTGGAAGGTCCGCGTGGGTTTGATGTGCAAGTTAGACTCCTGCAAAGCAGCTGGGCTTCGCTAATGGGATCTATTTGGAGTAGACAGCACTGAGATGATCAAAGAAAGGCTCACTGATCGCCTCTCCAGACCACCAGTATTTGACTAATTCATATTTTATGTTCATTGATCTCTACCCTGACTGCTTGTGAAAGGACACAATATATAATCCAGGAGAGGCATGTGGTATTCCTACTGCCTGCTGCAGGCATTCGGCTCTGCTGCAATTCTCCAGACATCAGTAGGGAGCTCAAATGCCCTCATGCTTGCAAAGAAAATGAATTCAACACATTTAAACTGGAGAAAAACAGCTAAAAGCTACTGAAACCTATGCTGTGTTGGGGTACTCTCACCTCACATCACAGGAAACTTATGGTTAAGATGTTTATTATTTTATTATATTTATTATTACTGCTGCTTAAACCCAAACAACATAACCTTTATGACAAATAAACCAGTATTCACAAAATGGGAAATCAAGACCCTCATCACTTCTAATGTGGGCCATAAGAGATGCCACCCACTGAAATCAGCTAGAAATCACCAAAAAAACCTGTTGGCCCCAAAGCTAGACATATTAGGGTGGGTATTAATGCCTTTCAGAATTCCATCCATTATTGTACAAATTCAAGTCGCACATAGGAAGAAAAGGAAGACAGGGGTGGTTCCATTTTGGCTTACAATCCTCAATCCTAGGGGGTCTCCTGAAGAAGAAGGGGTTAACCTTTCTTAAATCCCAGTAAGTATTTTCCTGCTTCAAGTAATTCCTTATTACCTCACAAATTCTTGCCTGAATCCTGCAATTGCAAATTTGGACTATTTTTTTGTTGGATAACTGAACTTGCCCAAGAGCTGCATTCAATTTAGTTGCTTTCTCCATTCCTTCAAGTGCATTAATGTGAAAGCTAAATAGAATCTTTGGGCAGCTTTGGGGTAGAAGTATTAGGAAGGTAAAATATCCATGGACCTCCCACACTGCCAAATATTTGTCTCAGCCTTTCCTCCTACGGAAATACTCCAGGCTTCTCATCATACTTGTGGCACCATTGGACTCTTTCTAGATGTTTCTGAGCACTGTGGCCTCACCAGGGCAGAGTAGACTGGGGAGATGATAAGATTTCAGTGTTTGTTGATTATTTGTTTTGAACTCAATGCACAACAGCCTATTTTTCATTAAAAGTTACTCTAACTCCCTATTTATTTTCTGGATAAATCAAGTGACATCAGTGCTCAATTTTAGGTGAGACAATTTGATACTCTGTGTTAGGAGCAAGGCTATGCAGATTTGTTGATGTAAGAGAAATACTGAGTTAAATCCAAATGAGAACTTCATGTTTGCGTTTAACATGCATTAAGAGAGTAGTAGTTGCATATCATGCACAGACAAAATAGATATTCGTCAATGGCAATTTGTTCCCTTCCTTGCTCCAGCTCAGCTATACAGAACAACAGGGAAATGGTGGAAAGCCATCAACACTTCCCAGGGATGATTTTTGTGATCCAACCACACAATCACATTAAAATAACGGCTAAGTTCGAAAGCTCATTTTTACCCAGGCCTCCAAGCAGCCGTCAAGATAGCGATGACACACATAAAAACACTAATGACATCAGTTCATAACGTTTCAACTGAGATCCCCTACAGTCAGAAATGCAAATCAGTCTAAGTGCCTGTGCTGCTCATTCCCTGCTTTCACCCACTTGATAAGGAACAAATCAAGTCAGAGAGGTTTTCAGAGACATCTCAGGCTATCAAATATACTTCTAATATTTCTTCTACCTGTTGAAGTCAATTCATGTTCAAATACTGAGCATTTACATTATGCAGGAAAAATAGGATAACATAATTACTGTTAATACAGTATTCAAACTCAAACTCATAACTGATCTTCTTCCATATGAGGGGTTCTTACAGATTATGTGATCTTTCAGCTCATGTCTCAGTGCCTCCAAAACAAATGGAAATCAACGAGTACAATAAACTCGTTTATTTCTTCGCCATTTGTGTACAATTGGAACTAATTCAGGGAGTGCTGCCATATGTGGGCAGCTGAGAACAAGGGCAGATATACAGGTGCACTAAACACACCGAAATCAAATCTGCTCAAGTCAATGGCACCAAGCACCTGAGGAAAGAGGGAAGAGAAGACATGGAAGGGGGGAAAAAAAGCATCTTTAACCAACTGGAAATGTACTATCAAGTCCTAGATGCTAGATGAAAGGATGGGGTTTAACAGCAGTGTCCTGCATAGGGCTCCTCACAGAATGTAATTGCTCTGCCAATAAAAACATTAAAATAATGGCTCAGATCTTTCAGTCACAGTATGCAGAGAATAAATACATTTCTATAAATAGGTGCTGAAAGGATGCGCCGCTTCAGCTCTCATCAATAGACTGACTGATGAGTAAATTACAAGTAGAATACTTTTAAGAACCTGGAAAGTCACATAATAACCAAAGTGTACCGTAATGACACCACAGAATTTAGAGAATAAAGATCAATAACATTAATAGTCCGTCAGTAAGGAAAAAAGCAACAAATTTGTCGAGTAGTTACAATGCATGTCAGGGATCAAGGGCTCCTTCTGGAAGACATTCAGGCATGAATCAAAAAGAAGCAGGGATAGTTGGGAAAGACTTGTATGTAGGAATCATTTTGAAAGCCACTTGTAGACTCAAAAGACATCTTTAAACAGACAGCTTGACTGTTTAATAATCACAAAAGCAAAGAACGATATTCCAACCTGCCATTGCCATCTTACTCTGTGCTCCCTCAGTTTGGTCACTGTGTAAAGGGAAAGAATAGGAATTGAGCAAACTTTAAGCCTTCTGCCATACCCTACCACCCACACTGGTCAAAACACACAACAGCCCTTGCAAGATCTGCACTGTGCATGTAACAAAGATTAATGCCAAATGCTTCCAGATAGATTTAATATAGTTCTGGGCGGATAAGAGCTTTCATTTGCATAATGTTTTCTTTATTTAGCCTTGGAGCAAAGAATGCAATCACAAACAAGGTGGTGATTGGGTTCAAAATGCATTTGAACCTTTTGACATTTAATCAGAAATAATAAAGGTCTCGTTACAATTTAACACCTTTTGTGACAATCAAAATACGTCACACTTAAACTACTCTACTAAATGAGTACAGTCATTAAAAGGCACTGGAAGTCCCACCCCTCCTCCTTCCATTCCCTAATCTGAAAATATCCAATTAGGAATAGCATAATGAGGAAAGCGCTTATAGTATTTTTATTAAATCTAGTGTAAAATTAGATTTGGTCTCAGTATTCGTGTGTAGTTTCCATACTCGTTCAACCCCTAATTGTTGGCTTCCTGAAAGACTTCATCCTGTTCAGATTTCTGGCCTTTAGGTATCTTATATGTTATATGTATGTATATATAAAACATAGATGTGCACCCCAGTTGAGCCCTGGATTAGCTGCTGCTCTATCAGCCTCTGCCCTCAGTATGATGAGGGACTCAGACCTACACTCAAGGCAGCCCACTAGAGAGCTGTTACCCACTGTAGCTAAAATTACACTTGCATGCGACTTTTCTCCACTCATGTTAATGAATGCAGGTTGCAGCCTCCCTATTCATTTTATTCAAGTCTCAAGTTGACTAATAGCTTTTAAAATACTAAAGGATGATATCCAGTAATGCACAACAAAAAGGAAGTACCATCAGAGCACCCTGCTACCATGCAGTATTTCATCTCCAGAGCCTCTTGTTGATTCTGAAACAGTATGAATGCAACAACTCAGCCTTGGGGCTTGTCTACATACCCCAAGAAGATACTTATTCTTACTCGTGTGCAGATTAATCACCACACGCACCATATGAGCTCCTACTTATGCTGGGGAGAAATAATAGCATCCAAACACTGCACGTTATTTTAGCTAGTAGTTTGTTGGGCATGCTGCAATGATTTAGAAGATTATTTGGTAATCTCTGTGGATGCCACTCCCATAAAAGTGTAAGTTGGCGTACCTGGCATCAGCATACAATCCAGACAGAAGATGTTTTCCTCAAGGCAAAACAATGATAGAAAGAACAAAGGTTAAAACTGAATCATATCATGAGGTCTTCACTCGTCAAGGAGTACCTATTTGTACATCTACACTGCACAAAACACTACAGGGCTATTAAATTGGAAGCTAATACCACAGGGGTACAGCAAGTGTTGAAATGGAGAAAGGGAGCAACTGAGGCTCCCTTTGCCTAGGGGAGGCTGCTGGTTTTACATGGCTATTTTGTTGTATATGTGAATAGCCAAGAAAATAAGCTCTGCTGCAATCTAGGTGAAAGTGCTCCTCAGCAGCATAAGAACAATTAGATTGCTAGAAAATCCTGTGTTATGCAGAGAAAACTGAAGTTTTGAAATACACTCAACAACCACCAAAAGGCATTAACAGTTTATGCAGTTTCATCTGTCTTAATGCTGAGCTTAATGAATCATCAGTACTTTCTACTTAGCATATAGTTCACGATGCTAGTCACATCTTCCTCCTTTCTGAAGCTAGAAACAATGGTCTCACTCTCATTAGGCGTGATTGAAGAAACTGCTGGCAGGCAGTAGGATTTTCTGACATGCTGGAAGAGCCTAAAGCTCACAAGCAGGACTTTCCCAAATCCAACACACAGACCAGTTCAGCACCTGCTCCAACACAGTCTGCAGCCTCACTGCAAGAAACAAGGCAGGTACTAGCAGAACTCCCAGACTGGGCATGGGGTTGGAAAGAGCAGCAACAAACCTGCAATCATTTTTATTCCCAAGACAACAGCAGAACTGCAGGCTCAAAGCACACAGTGCCATACTCATATCAGTGCAAAGATCCAGAGAGCTCAGTCACTTCACCATCATCAGGAGATCACCGAAGTGAAAAAGGAGCTCAATCTTGAAGAAGAAAAAACATTCACAGGATACAGCAAAGGTCAGCCTGCCAAGGAGCTGATATGTATTTACTGCTTCAGTGGGCTGAGTATAATGTACTGGAGCTGACCAAGGAAATAATTCCTGAAAAAAAATGTACTTTTGAACAAATCGTGTTTCTTTGGACATGAACTTTTTTTATTTTCATCTGACTAAACCATTTGAAAGCATAAACTTAGCAGGAACAAACAACCTAGGGACTGCAGCTTAAGGTACCGTCCTTCTATGCCCAATGCTGCTGGGCTTCTATGCCCAACAGATTTGGAAATGACATCTGCCTGCGCTCTGTCTCTGTCAAATGCTTTAAGTAGCTGCACAGACACTACAGAGGTGTCCTACAACTCCCTAATACATGTTGATACGAACCACACCAATATACAAACACAGAGATTATAGTCAGCACTTCATTTTTCAGGAGTTGCTCCGAACTCTTACTCCCCATCTCATGAATAATTGTCACAGAATGGCCTGGGTTGGAAAGGACTGTAAAGATCAGCCAGTCCAACTCCTCCTGCCATGGGCTGGTTGCCTCCCCTCCAGTTCAGGCTGCTCAGGGCCTCATCCATGGCCTCAGGCACCTCCAGGGGTGGGATACCTACAGCTCTCTGGGCAGCCTCTGTCATGGCCTCACCACTCTCTGAGTAAAGAATTACTAATACCTATTATGTTGCCCTTCTCTTATAGTTTAAAGCCATTCTCCCTTGTCCTGTCACTATCAGATTGTCTAAGATGTCAGTCTGCCCCTTCTTTTAAGCTCCTTTCAAGCACTGGAAGGCTGCAATGAGGTCTCCCTGGAGTCTTTCCCAAGCTAAATAAGGCCAACTCCCTCAACCTTTCTTCCTAGAAGAGATGCCCCAGCCCTGTCTTTGTGGTCCCCTCTCTCAGACTGCCTCAGCCCAAGCACAACACCTTGCACTTTGCCTTCTCACACCTCTTTTAGTTCTTTTACTCTCACTTCTTGTGGCTGTCCAGGATAATCTGAGACGCACATAGGCAACACACAGCAAACCTTCACTCTCTGCATACTTCCCCTACTTACGCATCAATCCTAGAGCTGTGTTCAGAAGACAAAGCAATTATTTTTACAGCCAAAAAATTATTTTTAACTGAGGGTGACATGCATTTATAGCACACCTGGAAACAGCAGGACCTGAAACATCAATACCACCCACTGCCCTGGGGAGCTCACCAGCAGCGTAGGGTGAAAACTGAGTGCTTTATTGGCAGCTTCGGTTCACATACAAGTCACTAAGGAAAAGCATTTCTGGGGCTGCTCCACACAGATGTAGCTGAGCTCTGGTTCCTCCTAGCATCATTACAGACAAAGCACCTTATTACCACCATAACCTTCTCTGCAGAGAAAATACAATTTCAGCTGGAAGACTGAGCAGCAGAGCAAAGCGTTCAGGTTGAGGTGGAAGAGAAAGCTAAGCAAGCATGACCGGACCCTGTCACAGATGAGCTCACACAAGCTTAAGCAGTTTGGCAAGAATGAGATATTTTGTGTAAATATATAAAAGGTTTATCCCAAACACCTCCTAATGACAGACCCAGAGCAGACACGTGCCAGGAGAGGTGGGGGCACAGGGACATAAACCCTGCACGGAGCACATACATGGAAGTCATACCCCAAAATCTTCATCACCTGGAAGAAAAGCAATGGAAATTGATACCAAACTAGCGGGTATCACGAGGTTCATTAATAGAGAGAGAGAAAGGGACACAGAGACAGCAACACTAGGCGAAATAAAGTCACTGCTCCTACACTTAAATCAATCAGTACAGAGTAGACAATAATATGTTGCAGCTTTGAAGTGTTGCACACTTCAGATATGAAAACAAACTACTCAAATTGAAGCTGAGTCTGCAAAGACAGTGAAGAGCATCAGGAAGATAATGCCGTCACACTAACCCCAGTACAGCCATACTGAGGGCAGTTTATCTTGTCAATTTTAGCACCGCTTCCAGGATCAAAGCAACAAAGCATGAAGAGTTGTGGCATAAGCAATACAGCATAGCTTGCTGTAAGAAACATTATAGAGAACTCCCTTTAGTTTGGCTCTGCTTTGCAAGGCAATCACCACACAGCAGAGACTGCAGCATCCACTAACTCTTGACAGTTTTTACTGCTTCTTGGTGTATCAATATCATTTTAGGGGCTATCAAATGAAGAAAACAGAGGAAACATTCCAGACTCCTGGGAAAGCTTTGTGATTATGTTATTCATCAAGCAATGGGACAGTCTTCTGAGTAAAGCTACCGATGTCCCAACACTTGATGTCTGTTCCAACAGTTCCAAATACTGCAAGAAAGGAAAACTCATTCTCATTTTTCTTGGAGGCTGTTGGCCTAAGTACACTCCAGTGTCCATCTACACCTTTAATCTGCACAGTTCTTCAAGAAAAGGCTCAATGAGAAAAGGGGAGGAGGCAGCTGGGAAGCAACACAGTTAGGTACAGAACAGGGCAAGGAGGAAAGAATCAACTAAACACAAGGAAAAAAGGAAGAAAACTAAATGTCTTGTTTAATGCCAGATCCCCATCCCCCTAAATCACTGCACTGCCATTCACTGCACCATTGAATTATGTGTTGCTTGGTGCTCAAAATTTACAGACCTTTTCTGCACAAACAATCATGTTTTTGAAGCATTTTTTAGAGTTGCCTTGAGAATTTATGATGCACTCAGTAGTTTGCCTGCATCTGCTAGATGAAAGCTTGGGGACAAAAAGGGGACTTATCTAAACTCAGTGTCACAAGGCAGCTCTGCTTTTCCAGTGGGTAAACAGAGTTCCTAATTTATAGCATCATGCTCAAACTTGCAGCAAAGTCCTTAAAGAGACACAAAAGTGGAGACTGGACTGCTGCATTTTTCATGACTGCAGTGATGCCAAAAGCATCCTTTTCTTCTGTCTAGTGCCTCGGAATAAGGAGAGCTAGAATGAAAATAGAAATTCCATTTGCAGTTATGAAAACAGACTAATTTTAAACAGAAAATGATGCTGCTAGGAGATAAGATGTATTTGAACGTGCTCTGCCTCAGAGCAGAAAGAGAATTAAGTGCTCTTTACCATTAAGAAATCCACAGTTAGAGACTCCTTGAAGGATGTACAGCTGGAAACCCACCCAGCTTGCAGGTACTGTTGCCTTTCCAATTCCTCTTCATCAAACCAAGATGGAGCTGCTTGAGCCTCCTAAGGCAATTGCAGCCCATTCTCCAGCCCAGCTCCTGTGCTGCTCAGAGCTCCCTGGCTGCCCCCAAATTAGCAGGGCACGAGGTTGGCTCATAAGCAGCATGCTGGATCATGTGCAGAGAGATGTCTTGCCTTCCCCTCCCACAGGCTGGGTATATGGCTATGGTCACATCAGCTCATTCATTCCTCATTTCACATTTAGCCCTAGTACACAGAATATTATGCCCAATTTACCAAATAACTCAGACTACACTGAACCAATGGTCTGATCTCTCATTATTTATCACTCCATTTTTCCCCCAGATTAGGAGTTTACAGATGGCAATTATTTGCGCCATCTGAAAATTTCTATCGCAAGTTATCTTACCAGCTTTTTTTCTTCCTCAAATGACTGATTCAACCACAAAATAGCACAGAGACAAGGCACCAGCTACGTGAAACCCTGCCAGGAAAACCACTCCAAGCCCACAATTCAATGATGATTGCATTTTATCACCCTCTGTGGTCCCCACAGTCAACTCTTCTGCCATGCATTTGGTATTAGATGCTTTGTTTCTCAATCAGAACACTGTGACATTAACACCACACAGAAAAATTGTACTACACCAACATCATTACTTTTATCACGAGTAATTGGTTTTTATTTGGTTTTGTTTTCAGGATGCATTTCCTGCAAGTCTGGCATAGAAGGTCACATACTTTCTGAGCACGCATTCATCATTCAAAACCTTTGCACACCTTCCTACTTGCTCAGCCAATGGTCTTGGAAGCTTTTAAGACTGAAACTTGTTGGGTTTTATTCTGTGCACTCTACACACGTAATAAAGTTACGATCATTGTACCTTATCTACCCTCAATTTTCAATCCCATGTTTCAATTTCAGCCTGTCAGAGTAAAGTCTAATGTAGGTTTTGCTCTCGTAAAACACAGAAGAAAACTACCCACCTTAAAACACACACTTCAAGGTTCTTATTCAAAAGAAGGCTCCTACCTCGCAATGTAGAGCCATGTCAGCAGGAGCTTTGGGAGTGCTGGGCTCTGCACAGCCTGCCTTCTACCCAGGGAGCAGTCCTGAAACAGCTCAGCCCTTCCTCAAAGAACACTTTCCTTGCTTCTTTTGTGCTCCTGGCCCTGCCCATGGGGGGGACAGAAAGGTCATCTCAAACACACTGGTGCTGGCCTCTCACTAGCTGTTCAAACTAATATTTCTGATAAGTCTCCAAGTGGTGATGCCTTTCCTCACAGCAGCATTCCCACTCCTCTTTTTCATTCAGGCTTTGCAAGACAGGTCAAACCCAGGGTTTTAAATATTCTAACCACGCAACTTCACTGCCAGGTTTCAGCAGCACAGTCAGATCCGTGCTCACAAGTGAGCTATTGTAGGTCCTCCTGTCTATTTTCCAGGTTCACAGCACTGACAGGTAAATGGTAACCATTTCTCTTCTCCCTTTCATGTCTTGACTAATTTTATTCATAACGTCTTAATTTTACACTAAGTGGACACTCGTTTCTATTTCAGCCTTTATTCTGTAGGAGTTTAACACCCTCCCTTCCTCACTGTAGCAATAAGCTTTCTAACCCAGCCGCATTCACCATCTGGCCCAAAGATAACAGGCAATTGAAGCATAAAATTCCCTCTGGAGGCTAACATACTCCTTATCTTGAAGGATTTGCAGGTGTTTCATACCTCAGTTGCTAATACATCTCATGCAAGTTAGACATCACCCACAACATATATCACAACAGCCCCTTAACAACCATCCCAAAGAACAGGAAAAACACAAGCTTCGTGAACTTACATCATTCCACAAACTTCAACTTTTCAGTATTTGCACCCATAGCAGCTCCAGCTCACACTTTACTATTAGACTTGTTGCTTCACTTTTATTCAGAGTTAACTGAGAATCAGAGCATTCACAACTGAGTCATTCTCCCCAAGGTAGACAATTTCCATGCTCAGTAGAAGTAACCCCTGTCTGGAGAACTCTGCTTCAGCATGGATTCAAGATCCAAAGATCTTTGGAAGAAGATCCTCTCACTGTCCACTGGAGCCCAGTGCAAACTGAAAAACTGGGAAGTGCTGATTTCTTCATTAAAGGTTCATTTAACTCACCTCAGTAGGAGACCTATCTGAGGCTTTCACATCCTGACAGAAATAAAGGGGTAGCTCCAGCATCAATGTTACAGTGGGGTATGTGTATATAAATGCATGTCATTGATATCCTAGCTTAACTGCAAGCTCCACTGACAATGAACATTACCTAAGTCTGCCCTCACTCACATTCTGAGTCTGTACATACACCTAACGCTTGCAGTGCATCCTGATAACCTCATTTTTCTTAAACATTGGCTTGAGAAAAAGTTATTAAAGCTTTATTTTTTTTAAGGAACATAGACAGCAACCATCTAGAAATGTAACAGCAATCATGGCTCAGAGCTGAACATACAGAGAGTAAAAAGAAACTGGAGGGCTCTGATAGAAATGACAGCCCGTAGCTGAAGAAAATGCAACAGGAAAGACAAGGAAGAAAAATGGTATTTACTGCATACATAGAACCTTAATGTTTTCTCCTTACTGCAGTATATCAGGGGACTGAAGGAGGGAGATGAACTATATATGGAGAGATAAAGGCACACTTCTGATGTCACCATCACTACAAAGAGAAAACAGGACTAGTTTCACTGAAAGCAATAGAGATAGCAAAGTGAAGTCATAAAATTAGTAACATGCACAGCAGTTTTTTTGTTGTAAGCAAAAAAAAAAACCAAAGCTGTTTCTAGGCATTGATAGCAAATGTCATCTCACAGAACTTACAGGGACGTGCAGACAAAAACAATTAACTGAGCTGCTGGAGGTCAGCTCCTCTCCTTCCATGCTCTGATGCGCTCTGAGGCACCAGAGACTGGCAGACTCTGTGTCTCGGGGAACTGAAAGCAGATTTGATGAAAGGCCTGAGCATTGTTAGTAGCTGCCAACCCGACTGACAGATTGCTTCTTGGGCTGCTCAACTTCAAGCAAGAGCAGCTGGAGCAGCCGGGCTCGTGGAGCTGCCTCTCACCAGCTGCTGTGTTATGTGAGGAGCAGGGGGACAAAGCCCACCTCTACTCACTGAGGTACCACACCACTGCAGTTACCAAGCGTGATAAAAATTACATAGCTTGTACATCACGCTGCTATATGAGATCTTACTTAAGACCAATTAAAAAAAAGTGGGCAGTGAAAAACATAAGTGTTGGGATTTTCCATTTTTAATGTGTTGAGACATTCCACCCAGATCAATCAACAACGCAGATGTCAGTCAGGCTCTATAGTTCCTTGCTGTACTAAGATGCCAGTGTGTGACTAGTACTGGATTCTGAGCATTCAATTATTTTGCTCCAAACTTCATTATTAGCATTGTAAGGGAATAAATACCCATTTCCATCTGGAAGAAATACCACTCATTGTTTAGCAGAAGAGAAACATTTTTAGATACCCCATGAGCCATATCAGAACAGACTCATTTTGTTTCATCAGTGTATATCGAAATCTCATCAGGACTCTGGCACAACGTATTTAGGGCTCAGCAGGGCTTTCCTCCACAGCACCCAAACATCTTCTCAGTTTCCAATGCAAGAAAAGCAAACCAAAACACTCAAATACTACTTATAGTAGCACTACTTACACCACTTTTTTTTCTTTTTTTTTTGTGGGGGGGGGGGAGGGAATTAAATAAAACAGTAACTTTAATAAAAACAAATCAGCATTAACATTTAGTGAAATTTAACATGACTTCTAGAACAGCATTCTGTAACCTCACAAAGCTTACAAAGCATCCAATCAACTTTTGAAGCTGGAGAGCCATCTATGTGTTTTTCTGTGTGTCCATTGGCTTTCTTTCTTCAGGAGGGAGGCAAACAGGTGTGTTTTTATAGGGTTGACAGATCTAGTGCTTGGTGTAACAGTTGTCAATAGTGCCCATGGCAAAGGGGCTGGAAGCGGCTGATCTTTGAGGTCCCTTCCAACCCAAGCTATTCTATGATTCTATGATCAGGATGGGTATCCCTAATCTTTAACAAATTGGAACTGACTAAATGGACTGCCTCCCTTTTGCTGAACAGAGCTTGGGAAATGTTGCGTACAGACCACGGGCAGAAACTTCACGCTTCTTTTTCCAGCCTGACCTCGAGCAAAACATTTGATTTAAAACCACAAGGCAGAAAAATGTAGAAAAGAAGTTTTAAGACAGCTCCTGGTCCCAGGAAAAGCAGAGCAGGCAAAAGCCAAATACCGTTACAAATAAATAAATAAATAAGCACTCTGAAAACCCCATGAAACTCCTATCGAGGACAACTCCCCAGCCAGAACAGCTGAATGAAGTGCAGTTCACATTTTCATTTCTACTATTCCTGGACAGATTAACACTTCCAACAATGCCCCAAAGTGCCGTAAACTTACAAATGTTAATATTTTATTATCATGGGTAGAACATAAAATTGAAGGAGCAATTTTCAGAAATTAATTTAAGTGCCTGTCTCAAGATCAAGGACTTCACTTAAGTGAGACTAAAAATTGGTTTGTGGTGGCTACCTATTCCCATGTGAGAGCTGCTAACTTCCTTAAGCTTTCTCTTTGTGTGAGAGGCCATAATACATTCATTTCTGAAGCCTACATTAAACACCTGTGGCAGTTTGCTACCAGGACATGCAGTACTGACTCTGCTACTATTTCTCTAAAATTCTAGGCTTTTTTTCCTTAGAATAATGAACCCTCTTAGAATAAAGAAGACTGAGCATTAGACTAAATTAATTATAATGCGCATCTTTCGCATTCCTTAGGTTGGCAGTGCTAGTCACCCGCACTTCACATCATCACCTTTTGCTGCCAACCGAAGGTGATACTCCCGGCTCCTTCCCTTGCTATCCCATCTTCTCCTCCTTGCACTAAGGCATAGTGCAGTCTGCTAGAAGCTGTACCATCTCCAAGAGTAAGACACATACACCTCCATCTGCCTTCTTGTAGAGTAAGTTGATCAAATTTCAAGTCTAACACAGGTTGTGGAAAGGAATTCCATTGCAAGCCTCTTCAAAGCACACAGTTACATCTTTAGTGCACAAGATCCGCTTGACATATTTTAAGCCATGGTTCTTCCCCACGCTTTGCTTAGAAATTAACTAAAGATCTAGCTAAAAAGAAACAATGCTAAGAAGCAAGAGAAGCATGAGGCAAATGGTTAAGATACTCCTATTTTTGATCAATTGTTGACTTAACTACAGTTAGCAGGGTGGAGTCTCTTCATTGTCTGAACATAAGGAAGAGGTAGAAGCTTTTAGGTGAACCAATGACAGGTTTTGCTTTTAATCACTGCCAAGTCTCATCACAAACCCAAACTCAGCTGGCAGCTTTGAAAGACCAAGGAGCCAAGCAGCAGACAGCATGAGATGGAGCGTCTGAGCTGGAGCCTTTAAATAAATACGTTGGGGAATTCCACTGAAGTCATAAGGGTGCAATGCAATTTCCAGATTTTTAAGTACATGAGATTTAAGTCAGACAAAGAATACAATGGGAAAAACAAAGCATGGGAGGTTAAGTCTGCAAGAAGAGAAGAAATGTTTGTACCGTCAAAGTGCCCATTGGCTTGCAGCACCATCAGGAGGACATGATCCCTGACAAGAACATGAGGACAGCAAAGGCTGCTGTCCTCATGATACCTTCTTCACAACCTCCTAGATTTAAAATGAGTTTCTATAACAGTACCCAGTGTGGGGAGAGAAAAGAAAAAGCTCTCGGATGGAGAGGAAATTCTCCGAAGGTCACTCTGTGTCTAAACCTGCTGCTTCAAAAGAAAGCTGAAAATTTGGCCCTTTACAGGAACACCCAAAGTCTTATGATAAAGGTTCACCCACTAATGCATTCATCTCACAAGCTCCAGAGGATGCAAAAGAAAGACAACTTAATCCTATCAGTAACAAACAACAGAATGGAAAGTCATACACACCGATACATCTGCTCAAAACTTGTATTGCCAAGGAGCCTTTTAAAAACAATTAAGTGGTGTTTCCTAACGTCCAGCCTGAACCTCCCCAGCAAAATGTGACGTTATCATTTACCCTATCACTGTTACCTGGGAAAAAAGGCCAACCCCCACCTCACCACAACCTGGGCATGCTGCTGGCTCACATTCAGCCAAGCACTGATCAACACCCCCCAGGATCTGTTTCCTCTGCACAGCTTTCCAGTCACTGTGCCCCAAGCCTATAACACTGCCTGGGGTTGTTGTGACCAGAGAACAGAACTCAGTGCTTGGTCTTGTTCAACTTCATCTATTGGCCTCAGCACAGTGATCCAGCCCGTCCAGGTCTCTCTGTTGGGTCTCAAAGAATAAATAAAGAGAGAAAAGGTGATTCTGTACAGCCCAGAGAAATATCCCATCTTTCGGGATAGAAGTCTCATCTGAGGCCAGCTTGCTTTTCTGTCACCCCAGAAGGCCCACCAAAATCCTTCTAGAAGCCTGAGCTGACGGAGGGCTTGAAGGGGAGGAGGACTTCTTCTGAATGCTATTACAAAAAACCACTAAGCCTAGCTTGACTTATCTTGGTATCTTTAACCTTGAATTATAAAGGTTCTCAAAACTATCGTCTGAAGAATGTTTTATTGCAGAAGAAGACATTATTACCACGCAATATCCTGGCCACCCAGTACAATTGAGGATAGTGTCATTATTTTTGAACGTTAACCTTTCTAAATGCATTTCTAGGCAGCATCAGTGGAGACTGAAGATGAAGACACCGCTAATAAAATCTTTGAAAAATGGGGTAGAAAAAAAACTTCCCTGCTTCCATTTATTACAGTCAATTTGGATAAAGCCATATCATCAAACTGCAAGAGATTATTCTGTTTAGGAGGGTAAAGTGAAGTATTTCATTATGAAAAAACTACCAAAGTCAGTTTGTCCCCAGTTCCAGATCACTTATGTAAGTGGTATCAGGGAAAAGTCAGGGGTGCAGCCACAGTCAGATCAACAGAGGGGTGCAAGACCGTCCATGACACAGGGATGGAGAGTGAAAGGCAGTGGGGACTGAGAGCTGTAAGGTCATCTTCAGGGTTCTTTTTCTGCATGGACTTCCTGCCTTTGACAAACTGGGGACAGTGACGTGGGATAGGATGAAAATGACCAGGAGAAGTAAGAATATAGTAGGGAGCAAACTGGTGGGGCTCATTGCCAGGGCTTTAAACTAGAGCTGTTGGGGGTGTACGCTGAAAGAGTGCTTCACCTGGGAAGAACATAGGAATGACATTCACACTTGCAGAGGTGAGTTTAGGAAAGGCAACCACACGTAGAACTAAACTTGCCTGAAAATAGAAGGCTGCAGGGAGACCTCATTGTGGCCTTCCAGTATTTAAAGGGAGTTGATTAACAGGAGGGAAATCAACTTTTTACAGGGGTAGATAGCAACAGGACAAGGAGGAACAGCTTTAATCACAAGGAAGGGAGATTAAGATTAGAAGCCAGGGGGAGTTTATTACTGAGAGAATGGTAAGATGCTAGAAGATGCCCAAAGAGGTTGTGGATGCCCCATCCCTTGAAGCATTCAACACCAGGTTGGATGAGGTCCTAGTATTCAGCCTAGAAGTCAACAACCCTGCCTGTGGCAAGAGAAACAGAACTTGATGATCCTCGAGATCTCCTCCAACCCAAGCCTTGGGTTGTTTCTGACCATGATTCAACCTGTTTTTACCCTTCCCTCCAAATTCATAATGCGACCTGCATAACAAGGCAGAAGACTTCCACAAAGGTTATCACCCCTGCATTACTCAGGGGTTGTGGGGGTTGTTCATAAACAGGCTAATTTTTAAAAAGCAGTTTGAAATGCAGAAAAGAGCAAGCACTGCAAAAGTGGCTGATGCACACCCCAGTTATTTGGGCTGCTTGGTGGATAAGCAGATATAATAACACCACCCGAGTTAGGAGCTTCCATAATGGATTATCAAAGTACATTCTGCCCATGAAGCTTCATATCACATTCCAATTTGATGCTAAATAAAACACAGACACAAATTCTGTAGATAAATCTTCACCACAGGTGTAATTCATGAAATGCAACTGTGCACTGATAAGTTTATGTAGGACATTTTCCTTAAATAAGCTGCATAAGAAAGTTGACTCAAAATATTTGAACTCAAGTGTCCTTATTCCCTTCGAGGTCTTTAAAATATTTAAAATATTACAAAGGTGGAAAGATGGCATAAATTGGCCAAAAAAATGACAGACTACTCACTCAGAGCGAGACATAGGTGCTGCTAATCTTGAAAGGAAACACCACTCCACTACGTTCACACTGCTCACAAGAGGAGCCAAGAGCTACACAAGGAACAAGGCAGACAGAAGCTTCCCCTCCAGCACTCGCTGCAGGGTGTCAAGGCGGCACCACTCCTTACCCAAATAACAGATCTACATGCAAGCATCATAGCTGCTTTAGTGGCACTTATGGTCTCACATGCACCATTAAAGAAATAATTTGTGTGTTTTCTGCTCTCTCCAAGTACCACTTAGTCCCACAGATGGGTGTGCAAGCTTAACACCTTCACAGGAGAAGACAACAGCCAGGCCTGCCATTTGCCATCACCTCACTTATATTTAATACAACTGTGTTCACTATAGGAAATAGATACACTGTCTCCCATTGGTACCTCATAACTGTGCTCAATAAATGTAATAGTAGAAATAATTCCTTTAGCAAGAATGGAGAAATGCAGGCAGATTCACAGAGATTGAGGTGCTGCAATTTATTTTCCATTCAAGAAGGCTCTCACAGGTTGTAACAGACATTCAAGAACTAAATCATAGAATCATCTTGAGCTCGACACATCTCAGGTACATCTCTCCATCCCTGTTAGTACAGTGCATGGACAGAGAGCAGCACAAAACCATGACGAGCACCCCCACCCCCTCTCTATGCCAAAGAGGTATTTGGGCACAGCAAAGCATCCTCCTGACCCAGCATGCACAACCACAGCACAGCGAGGCTGCAGCACTGTGCCAGCTGCACTGCAGGGCATGATAAATGGATTATCTGTCAGAGCAAATTGGATATTAATTACCTTGAAGCTGTATGTAGAAGGCACTGTGGCAATGTGCCCAGCAGTAAAAGGAAAGGCAGTAAGATGTGGGATGCAAGGAAGCAACATGCTAGCTTCCACATTTGAGCTCTAGAAGGAGTAATCTGGAGACATTGGTAAAGAAAACCTTAATTTTATCCAGAACTGTACTTATAAGAGAAGCAGGAGACTAAAAAGAAGCTGAGAAAGCACTTAGGAACAGCTCCCAGGGGACAGCAGAACATAGTATAAAAACAACTCGTTAACTCCCCGAAAGCACTCCTCTTCTTACAGCAGCAACTGGAAGAGGGGGTTTAGAAGAGCTGATTTCATGGCAAATCAAGGAGTGCCACGAAAAGGCCAACAAGGGAAAGGCTCATTGGTCAAAGTGGGATAAAAACTGCCCTCAAAACTGATTACTAAACAGGAGGGGGGGAGAAGGAATTTTCTCAATGTCTAACAGACGAGCAGCTGATGCCACATCTCCACACTTCATGTGTTACACCAAAGTACTCAAAAAATAAAAAGGAAATAAAGAAAGAAAATCAGAGACAATGTCTGTTCACATCCAGCTCTGCCTTTGAAACAGGCTGCCCAAAGCGGCCACTCATATTCTCACATTCAGCAATATAGCTCCTTACCTCCATAATTTAGAAATCTATATCTATATATATAATTATTATTATTATTATTATATTATTATTTTACTTATCTACTTTTTAATACCAAAGAGGACAGATGGTCTAGAGAGACTGCATCATACAGTTGCTGTATCTAGACACAGCTAACCCAAGGGACAGCCCCACTTCTGGGATGCACAGAGCACATACACACTGATTTTGCTTCACACTGTATTTGAACAAGTGTGCAGCCACCTCCTTCCTCAATGGTTGGCGTTTCACTTGAAAACCTCCAGATATAATTCCTTAACATATCTCTCACAGCCTTTTACTTACAGACTCTGCCATCGTTGTGATGTCAACCTTTCCTTGACTGCATTTCTAGCAAGGATTTTTCCATCCAATACACTTCCAGAGCAAAGTCAAGAGGACAAAACAAAAGCTCATCAGCTAAAGGTGACGCATATTGGCTTGTAGAGAACTGTATTTCATGCGATTCACGTGTCGTTTTGTGCACCCCTACATAGTCTGTGCACCAGGTTTTGCATGCTCATGGCTGCCACTTCCACTCATCATATGGGCAGCTGAAAGCACGACTCAGATGTACATCACACCTTTGTTGTGGTCAAAGTCTTCCTCCAAAATTGACCACCTTCTGTTTTTCTGCAAACAACCTCAGAGCCCCCTCAGCACACCTCTTTGCTTCAAAGCAATTAACCAAGCTTCTTTCATCAGCATGACCCAAACACACTCGCACACAAAGTATTTCCATCTCAGCTACAACACATTGGTTGCTCCCACAGCTACAAAGAATGTTGGCTTCATACTACACATACCAAGCAACAGCATCACTCTCTGGTACCATGCCATCGTTTTCATTCATTGAATTATGGCAAGCCTCAGAAAATTTAATGCATACAAATTGCTAGCATTGCCATTTCTGCACTAATGCCTCTTATTAAATTTATCACCACTAGCTAATGATTCTCTGGCACCATTTACAGGTTTATTTCTCTTTTCAACAGCCTTTCAATGAAGCTGCAGAGGTTTTTTATTTCCATTACTAGACAAAAGAAAAATCTTTCCTACCACTCACAAAATTAATGCAGTTTATTGCTGGTAATTCCAACTAACACTTGTACAGAAATACAACTCCAGTTTGTTTTCTTTCCACATACGTTTCCCCCCCATCAGGTATCAAATATACTAATAGACTTGAATATTTTGGGGGGTTAATATCAGCAACAGATTCCCTCCTTCTCCCCTTCCCCACCCAATTCACAGTACAATCAGTTCATCTATTTCAATATGTTTTCCCTTGATTGAGGTCTCATCTGACCCCTGGGATCTTCATTAACCAACCCCTGCTCTTGCCTCTCCAACTGACGATATTTGATACTAACAATAAATAGTAAACTTGGACAGACAGCCTTTATCAGCAGCCCTCAAAAACAACTTACTCCATTCCTGGCCCTTTTCCTTCCCTGCTGGAGTAGCAGCAGGCGTCACTGCATGGCCTGGCCCGGCTGCCTTGGATATCTTAGAGGTCAATGGCTCAGTGTCCAAATGGAGATCAGTGACAAGCAGCATTTCTGAGGGGTCAGTACTGGGACCAGTGTTCTGTAATATCTTAAAGGATGGGATTGAGCGGACCCTCAGCACTTTGCAGATGGCCTCAAGCTGTGTAGTGCAGTCAACCCAATGGATGGGATGCCATGCTGAGGCTTAGGCTGAGCAGAGGGTCCAGGAGAAGCTCACAAAGTTCAGCAAATCCAAGTGCAAAGATGTGCACCTGGGTTGCTGCAGACCCCACCATCTATCACCATCTGGGGGTCAAAAGGACTCCCTGCGCCTGGATTTCAAGACCAGGACCCTTAGCAAAACCTTGATGCTCTGTGTCAGTTTGGGCATCATCAGACACTACAGACATCTGAACATGACCCATGTATCTGGTGTATTACCAGCTTCAAAACCAGGTCAGAAACAGCAGTATTTGGCCATTCCATGTTGATAATGCATTTGGGGGTGACTGAATGACTTTCCAATTCCTTCTGGACATCGGTTCAGAAAATCCTAACCACAAGCCACTGAAGTTCTCAAAACTCTCAGAATTTAGTGTGGTTTTATTCCCAATGAAACAAAAAGAACAATCACGCTCCAAATTCAGACCCTTTTCTCTCCCTTCTACATTATTCAAAAAGCAGGTTCAGTTTAGTGTGAGATGTAGATGTGATGAAGATGACTTTAGATCATACTTCATAATACTGCCCAAAACACTACTATTATTCTTAAAATGGAAGAAAGGCAGGCTTTATTCTGCACTGATTCTGCCTCTCTCCATTTACTGTTCTTCATGTCAATTTGAGTTGCAGAGGTTAAGCAGCCTATTGAAATGAAACTTCATCAGTGATTTTCTTTTCTTGCCCAATAACGAGAATTAAAGTACTTATTTAACTGGGGGTAAAAAGACTATCAAGTGAAATCCTTTGGTGGCAGGAAGAATCAAACACTGAGCCTGCTTCTCTCTGAAGAACTACTGTATAACTACACATACTGCATTTATGGGTTTGGACCACATTTGGTAAAGAAAATGCTTCCTAGTGAGTTGGTTCCAGCCATTAAAACATCATTATAAACATTAATGCATAACAGCTTACGCTATTAAATCTTCTCTTAAATGTAGAATTCATTTGACTACACAGCAATGGAAACAGGCACCACCAACTCTGCTATTTGAGATGCTAATGACTCATTACTGTGCTCTTTCCAGAAATTATTTCACAGCCATTTCTTCTGGGGTTTTCCCCACCTTCACACTGTCCAGAGGCGGCAGCACTAATCATTGCTGAAGCACTAATTAACTGACTCAAAATAGTCACAGCATCCCACCGACATGTTGCTCCTCAGGCCCTGCCTGCAGGGATCTCCCTCCTTACACTACAGCCTTCTAACCTTCCCCACATCGTCAGCCAAAGACATCCACCAGTCACCCCAAAGAGGGCTTGATCTTATCCCAACCCATTTCAGCACATTACCAATGCCATTTCCTACAGAACATCTGATATTCCATCTGCCCTTCCACCTTTCTGATTTTATTCATTGCCCATGTTGGCAGTCCCCTTGACATTTCTTCATTTCCTCCACTACAGATAAGACATTTTTCTTTCTGTTTGTCATGAGACAGACATCACAGACAGCTGGTGCATGAAATAGTGCTGAAGGAAGTCTGAAGTTTCAAACAAGCAGCTAGATTATTCATTGCACATTAGCAATTTCTTATCTGCTCTGAAGATATCGCATCAAAGTTTCCAACAAAAAAAATATTATCCCTTATTAGCCTTTAAGTAAAATTTTTCTCCTGTATTATCACTGTGAGTGGTTGAAAGGGAAGGAATTTTAAAAGCACCACCAAACCGCAGGTCAGGATCCTCGCTGAGCTCTTAATTGGAATAGAGTAGATCCCACAGATGATCAAACTCCACTCTCAGGGTTGGGTGCATTTTGCCACTTCTGATGCATTTCACCCTCAATAAAGGCAAAGTATTTTCACTAAGTTTCAAATTTACCCCTTTTCTTAATGTCCAGAAGGTTTTTTCTGAATGCAACCCTACCTCCTCCCTGGTTCAACCTCACTGTCTCCTAAGGTCTTGTGCAAGTCTAGTATGTCATGCACAACTGAAACCAAACATCCAGCCATGAACTAAGCCCCTGTTTGGGGAATTCCTAATGTGAGTAGAAATTCTTACCTACAGTCATCATCAAACTGCAGCTTTATCTGCATCCTGAAACGCCAATTGAAACCAACCGGTTGAGGAGAAATCAGTGATGACATAAGCCATGTCTGGCTTTCTTCCATCAGCTTCTTTCCCCTTTGTCCCCTGACCAGAAAGAAAGGTTTCTGCAGATTCTCCAGCCAAGGAGATGGACCTGAGGATGTCCTTTTCTCCAGCATAGTATGGGGATGAGTATTTCTGACAATGCAATCATTTTACATGCCTGAGCCATCCGTCTCCATGAGTCAGTCATCCACTATGGAGTGAATTCACCAGGAGACAGAACAGCTCAGAGAATTCACTGGTCACATCCTTCCTCATACCTGGGGCTTGCAGCTCCCCAGTTACATGGAAAGAACAACAGGGAAAGGAGAGCCAAGCTGCCCTAGCTCTGATCCCACACTGCATAGAAACCAACTCATACTCTAACAGCACATTTTGAGGAGTTATCTTTAGGCATCCTTGATCTGATGTATGCCTTTAAGTAGGCCATATGGCATCTTCTTCGCTAGTGCTCCCTCAAGTACTTCTCTGGCAGAAGTGCCTATAGCACAAGATTGAAAAGAAAATATTGACAAAGTGACTTTCCTGAATAAAATTGAAAGCCGGGCAAAAATAGAAACACATCTCCTGTGGTTTTTAAGACAGGGTTGAGGTAATCCAGAATCTCCTCCTTTTGTCAAGCCTGTACGTTCTCAAAGAACACACGTGCTGCTGTCCTCGTTTTGCTCTGAGCAACAACCACGTAACTGCACTGTGTCAGATTGCTGTGCATGGCTCTGCTCAAGTCTTCCTTTTGCCTCTGCTCTGAACCATTGCTATGCTGCCAGCACAACAGGAGGTTTGGGGATGCCGCTTTCATCCTTTGGCACCTCACAACAGTAACCCTGTATGTAACAGCCACCTCTCCGTTGTCATCTTTCAAGCTGCATCCGTTTCTAATTTGCCCCGTCGAGATCATCAGTAGCAGATTTGCTAACAGAGCGCTCCCCCCATTTGTTGCCATGCAAAGGAGACGCCAGATTCAGTGCTTATTTCTGCATTATCTGGACTTCACACACCTGACTTTTCCACTTCATTTGGAACACACACAGACATCCATTACTCTGGGATACGGTTTGTTGAATGAAACTCGGCCCATATGCAGCTGAATTATTTACTTACTGAATTCTGACAGCACACAGTGCTCGTTACTTGCTCTGTGTTCACGTGGCTGACAGCCTTCTGTGCCATTGCATTCACTAAGGTCCTGTTTTAATCCTCATTTTTAAGGCCACAACAGGTGACAGTGAAACAAACAGGCTCTACCTCACGCAGCTTCTGAGCTGAGCTCCTCTTTTTGGTACTTAGCAACCTTTTCTTATTTATGTAAGGCAGCAACTGCAAGGCTTTACTTTTCGGACCTGGATTAGCTATTCATTAATATGGCAGAGTCCGAGTCACTCAGCACAAAGAAGTTCTTTTTATTTCATATGTCAAACTGAGAAGAAATCACTTCCCGCATTGCAGAGGTTCTCTCAGAACAGCACCATTGGATAACCATTAAATCACAGCTAATAGAGGCTTTACAGGAAGCTTTTTTGTACATGAATGCAACACTGAAGAGTAATTGACCTCCGCTGGGTTAGCAAATTCTGCACAGGTAAGAGATGTTTTACCAAGACAGACTTGATATCTGCCAGAACATGTTTTTGCAAGGGAAAACAACAGAAATAACCTCAATAACATAGAAAAGAGAACAGGGCATTGTGGGAATCCTCGATGTGACAGCAGATGAGATGGCAGGTCAGCTCTGCAGTACTGCACCACCACAATTAAACTCCACATCACTGCAACTGTGTGGGACATGCAGTCCCTTCAGTCATCTTGCCCTAAAGATGCCTTCAGAACATCAAGCATGGATCCCTTCCATTGCCACCTCCTCCCAAAAGATGGAGACGCCCTTGGGAGCACTCTACAGCCAACAGACAACTTGAACATCTTCATTGCAACTAAGGAAACAATCTTTCTCCCCAGCTATTTTAGCCCAGCTGTGCTCTGCTGGGCCCAATGATGTAAGGAGAAATATCTTCCCAGTCAATAATCAGGCAGAAAAAACTTGCACTACCCAGTTCAGTTCAATGTCACTTACAGAGAGAGCTTTAGTAATGCAGTGCCTAACAGCTTGAAACAAGAGTAGGAGAGGACTCCAGAAAATAACTCCATGTATTATATATGATATACAATATATATCACGTTTCCTCGTTTATAAGGCATCCATCCTTCTTCCCTCAATACTTGCTTCTACTCCAGAAAATGATGTAAAACCAGAGAGAAATACCTGTTTTACAAAGGGACCAGAGTGACTGAAGCTGCCTTAGAGGAAACGAAATTGATGCCTCTGCAGCCATCAGAAACATCACACTAGTTAAAGTCGCCCAGTGCAAAGCAATTGGATTTTCCCTGCTGAGCAACTGCTTTACTGCAGACTTTCATGGATGGTACCTTCATGTGAGGAGATGCACAACAGTACATTCCTGGCAGCAGCAGAAGGGAGCACGTGGTAAGGGAGGGCTATAGACTGCCAGGATTTGTTCAGTTTTGCAATACAGCACAGTATTAGCCACATCAAGCCTATACAATGTAATTAGAAGAGTCCAAAAGCTGGAACGGAGCAGAAGGCTGCTGAAATTCTCCACAGAAATGTTCACTAGAAAAGAGTGAGAAGAACACCAGATCTCCACTAGAAGCAGCAACAACTGCCTTCCAGGTGTCAAAAACATGAGCTAGCTCCTCTGTTAGGAGGCTCTTCCATCAGTTTGCTTTCTCACACCCCCTGCAAAGGATGTACTAATTGCTGTGTAGAAAACTCAGCACTGAAATGCTATCCTTTCTTCCCAACAAGAGCATCTTGATTGACTCGAGCTGCTGTGAAAGCCTTTGGTTACTCATGTATCTGCCCATAGCATTGGACAATCCTATAGTATCTACTGGAATGAGTTTGCACCACAAGTACCTTAAATATCACGTTAATTATTGAAATAGCAATAGAAATAGAAATAGCAATAGCAAATAGTAGAGTGACTCTGACATCTTCAAGCTCTGTGATGTTACCTAAGGTCTGATTCGTCAATGATAAAGGCATCATGGCTGCTAGATTCCACCGCAAGCCAAGGCCTTGGGGAAATCACTCCTGAAGATGAAGAAAGAAGCTGGAGAAATGAATTCATTTCCCATGCAAACATTTTTCCTTTAGCAGTAAATGATGTTGTTTTGCAGAGATCTTTCACAGAGCGGGCAGAAGCCCTACTCGATAATCTTCGAGACAGCACAAAGAAGCAGCAGCTGTCTTTTCCGACACAAGGCAAAAACGCAGTAGAGATGGAATTCATCTTCTGTTATGACAGCCATAGTCTGCTTTTTGGAAGAAAAAAATGGCAAAGGAAAAAAGCCAAAAAGCAAAAGGAAAGGAATCTTCACTTTATGAGGCAAGTCACTTCCTTGCTATCCTCTGGAAAGGAGGCTGCAGGCACAATGCCTGCCTTCCATCTTGCTCTGAAACCTAGACACCTTGTACCCAACAGACAGCGTGGTACAGAGTTTTAGTTGCCTTTTTGTCATGAGCTCACAAATGCATTAAAAGCAGCTGCCTGAAGGCTTGAACAAGGCATCAAATTAGATAATGAGAAGTGAAAAATAAGATAGAGAAGATGAAGTAGGAAGGAATCGAGAGATTAAAGGATGCTTGTAAGAAGCAAATTCCCCAGTAACCAATGGTTCCACTCCCAGTGATATCTGAAGAATCATGGTGGTGATCTGACATCCCTGGTGACTGGAAAAAAGGCAACGTCACACCCATTTTTAAGAAGGGTAGGAAAGACGACACAGAGAACCCAGAGGAAAAAGGCAGGTGCCTGCCAAAGAGTTAGAGAAGCAACCAGATTAAGAAGCAGCCTATACACCCACAGGACAACAGGGAGAAACATAAGTGACCTGCAGGTTGCCAGCCTGAATGGCAGGGAAGATAGCTGCACTGTCAGCTTTGCTGGAGGAGGGAGGGTCAGGCAGTCAGCTCCATCTCCTCAATTTAATCTAGCAGAAAAGCATCTAAGGAGAAGCAAAGGTAGAGACAGATAAAACCATGGAGAACAACAGAAGTGCAAATAATCCACCTCTAGAGGTCAGCTGAAACTAGACATTATTTGTTTCACTCTCCTTGCTGTCAGAAACACTTCCAAACCTCTTTCTTTAGTGGCTCTTCCCATAGCCCAAACCCATCACCTCTTCCCTCTCCTACAAGCCAGTTCTCCCACTCCTACCCCCCCACACTGAGGATGCACTGACCAATACACCTGGTGAGGAAGTGGAACAGGAACCTGCACCATTTTTTCACGTCTGCAAGACACAGGTAGCTTTGCTGGTGTAGATGGAGAGAAACTAGCAGGTTGCCTGGATTTGAGTGCTGCCAGGCACAACTACACTCCACAGATCGAAACTGCTCAATTAGACACTATCCAGCTACATCCAGCTAAGCCATTTTATACCAAAAAACACAATGCTCACACGTTGGCCCAGGTGTGAGCACATTCATCACAAGAAGCAATGATTCACACAACAAGGATTTGTCAGCACCCAACCCTAGTTCTAGCCACAGATCTGCGCTCAAATGAATCATCACCTAAGCAACAAGAGTGAAGTGCAAGCCAGCACTACTGGGTTTTATTCCCAGCCCTGCCACTGCCTCGCAGCATGACTTCTAGCAGTCAATAAATCTAAGTGTGCTTTAATTTAATGATCTATAAAGTGGATATATTGCTCGGTTAGCTTCACTGTCACCCAGTGAAGTCAGTTAATATTCAAAAAACATTTGAATTATATCCTATTATCTGTCAATCTTAAAGTGGCCTCATTTGAGTATTTGAGCTGGAATTCTACCTAGGATATTTTCCAGAACAATAAACACTGTCCTACCTGATCACAACCAAACCCAATTTAGATTAAAAAGACTTAAATAAGGCCAAAAGTATTAAGAGGATTGTTACGAGCATCCCAACAACAGCGTGGATATGGAGCACCATCTAGCGTCTCACAAAACCCATTTCTCATTCCTGCATCCCTTCAGAACACTGCTTTTTTTCTTTCATGTTCTGTGAACAGCTATGAAAACAGATCAGAACCTGATTATTTTGGGTGTCTGGCTAATGCATAACGCGTCTTCCTTGACTCCACCTTTGTGAATGAGAATATTTTGAAGGGCAGAGTTGCTATGTTACTTGCTCTGTTTGGCAAGGAAAAATCGCTCTGAGAAGCTTTTGGTTGTTTCAGGGTTTGTTTGTTTGTTGGCAACATACTGGGGCAGTAATTCAGATGGGAACTGCCAACACCTCCACAGAAGCTGACAAAGACCCTGTGGAAGAGTCAGGACATCATCTTCCCTTGAGGGTGGCAGCTCTGTCCACAAGATGATGGCAGAAGCAGTTGGAACTGCCCAAGAAACACGTATATTCTCAACCTCCGTGGTCTGAAAAACACTGATTGATCCCTGAAAACATCAGACAGACTAACAGCAAAATACCAGTGTACCTTATCTACTGATTTACCTCATAGCCCAGCAGCACTCGAGGCAGCTCAGCCCTCTCACTCCTCATGAGATCCCCTCCACTTCAGCTCTGCTAACCCCTCTGCTGAGCTAACCAATAAACACCTTGAGAAAAGCAAGCTGAAACAGACAATGCCTGTGCCTTGAGATAAAGACAAATGTATATTATTCAGACCAAGAACAATGCTAATAAGTTCAGCACTGTTAATTTTACAAGGATTTCCAATTGACTTTTTGCTTTGCTTTAATATTAAGCTCCCTCATATAGGGCATTAAGAAAAAATTAGTGTTCAGCAGCCATCTCTGCTTCCAGCGAGATCAGACTTGCTCTCCATTACTTTAACAGGCTCTCATAAAAGCTAACAAAATGAGACCAGACAGTACCCGAGGTCTGCTGACATGACACGACGCTCTTGCACACCCTTCTTACACTGAGACAGACGCATGGAGCCCATTTGACACAAATCACATCTTCTCACAACCAGTTTCTCTTGATTTGTCACATCTTCAGTGTCAGAACGTCCATCCCTGCCCTTATCACCTCCTTACAGATTCATTGCTCTGCCAGTCACCAGCTCCTCAGCATGCTTCTCATTACGCACTGCTCTCCCCTGCATGCAGCATGGAACAGGGACACCCTGACACTTTTCAACTGAGACTCCTCCTACAGCCACTAAAGAAGTTAATTAATTGGCTGGATACAGCCAAATGGTCGACTAGTTGCTACCTTTAAGTATTTCATTAAATATTTCACTGTAGTTTTTCTTCTTTCAGGTAGAAGCAACATATAGAAGAGAACTGAAGACAGATTCCTTGATATTATTCTTTCCATTAACTGTCTGCAAGCCTAATGCTACTGGCACAAGAGATGCACTAAGGTACAGACAGCAGTAGACTGCATACCAAGATGAAATACACTGCAGAAGCAGGAGGTACTGTATCTATGTAAGTTCTTAAGGATCCATGTGAGATTGCCTGCAAGGTAACATCTTGTCATGTTTTTCCCCTCAACAAGCCTTTTTTTTCCCCTCTTTTAAGACCAAAAGCAGCCACTTCATATCCACTACCACCAGCTTTAAGTGACAAATGACACTATAGATAAGACCCGTGCTGTGACACTCCCAGGACACTAAACACTCAACAGGTCCCCAGAGGGGTTCAAATATTAAGTAAAACAACTCCTACATCTGATGCAGTGCTGTTTAGGAAACATTTTCACTGCTTAGACCCTGCTTTTGATAGACTCGGGTTTATAATAAACATCAGCTAGAGGAAAGACCAATTTCACTTGTCTCTAAAGGGCCAGCCTATAATTTTGGAGTCAATCTCTCTCTGCATTTTATGTGCAGACAGGATCCCACATTATAATCAAAAGCAGCAGTAGATATGTGTAATAGCTCAGATTTAGCTGTGTCTGTTAACTAAGTTACCTGCTAACAGCCTACAAGCATGACTGGCTCGAAACAGTTAACTAAAATAAAATGGGAAATTCTGACAATCAAATTCCAGTCTGACACAGCTCAATTATTACCCTTCAGCTTAAACTTCACGCCCAGCATCTCCCAGGCTATCTGGTGAAGGCTTGGTATAAACATGCCTTGAGGCTACTATTGGTGAGCAATGTAACGATCCCAAATTATACTTAGAAACCTCATTAATGTTTCACTACATCCTAGGCTTAATACAAGCCAGTTAGAGATTTCGTTTTCCTTAGACCACAAAACCTCCTAGGGAACCCTTCAAGTCTTGCAGTTGTGATTTATTATCATTTTATTGATTAAAGCTAAGCATTTGGTCTTTGGGAAAAAAACAATCTTCCTGTTAGCAGTCTTGCAACCATTAGGTGTGTGGGTAGAGGTGGAATAGCCAGTGCAAAGACATTCCATCCTATCCCAGCTACAGCAGGAAAAGTCCTAAATCCCTGCACTTTTAAGGACTTCTCCTTAAAGGAAGAAAATCATTCTATGTTAAGATCATGGCATATTTAAGTGAATGGCACATGAACCCTTAAGAAATAACACATAGCGTGCATTCAGTGCTGTTTATGGCATTGTTTGCCAAGTACCAGTTCAGAGGATTTTCTATAGTTCTCCCCAGCCTGTAAAGCAATACCTGCTATTTCCCTGCTTGCAGTAATGGCTTTAAAGCCACGTGTCCACCCCTAAAATGAAAACCAGCTGGATTCAGACCCTGAAGATATAACCTTACTGTCGAGTTCAAGAGACAAATCTTAATGGCCTGGGTTGAAAAGGCCCACAATGCTCATCCAGTTCCAACCTGCTGCAGGTGCCATGGCAGTTCCCTCACATTAGAGTTCCCTCAGCCCAGTAATTACTTGCTAAGGTGGCAAAAAGCTGGTCTTCTCTCCTGCTCCCACTGCTTGTTTTCCTCCCTCATCCACAGGGCAGGGAGCCACTTCCCATCCAGCCCCCAGCACAACCACCTCAGCTTGAAAACAGCAGGGGGGACTCTATCACCTCAGTGCCATTTCTCTACTGCTCCCTTCCTACCTGATATATTTTCCCTTGTTTTTCCTCTTCTCGCATTTCTCCCATTGACCTTTCTTATCCTTCTCTTAGCTAAGAAGACACTCACATTTCAAGGCACAAAAATCTGCCTAGTGAACATGAGTAGAGTCAAGAGGCAAAATTAATAGCTTTATTCTGGAAATAACACTGCTACAAAAAACTCCCAGAGCACTCAGCCCCTCAGGCTACATTTCCTAGTAATTTTTCCTCCAGTAGCTGTCAAAAAGGCTGCTCGGTGCTTTACAGGCAGTCTGTTCTGTTGTACAGAGAGACCCCAACAGTAAAATGGCTTTTAAGTCTCAAGATCCCAAAGCAGGAAAGGGTTGGTAACAAACAGCAGATGACAGCTAGATGAGCAGGTTGGGTTTCAGCACAAGAACCTGGGCTTGTTTTGACTCCTCCAAGCTCAAGGCAAACCAATACCACCTGGGCCTTAGAGCAGCAACTTCTGATGAGATACCCAGGTATCTTTTGCCTACAACGCAGACAGGTTTGGTTGTGCCCATCCATCACTGTGGAGACTCCTATCTTTTTCACTCTTATCTAGCAAGTAGCAGATCTGAAACTATAAAAACCAGCATACTTAATGACTGAGCCTTTCCTCACTTGCCTTCATTCACAGGTGCTGCAGCACAGCTGAATTAAATAGCTAGAGGTAGCCATTCATCAGACGCTTCATTAGCACAGCCCCACAGCCCTCCTGGATAATAGTTGTTTGGCTCTTTCTGCTGGACTGACTCCCAAACACTCCTTTGCTACACACTATGCCACTAACGAACCTCTTCCAAATATCTGGTGCCTCTGTTCTTCACCCTCCCTTTGCACAGCAGGTTGCTTTGCAAAATAATAATCCTTTACGTGCAGAAAGCTGCTGCCAGCTTATTAAAAAAAAGAAAGCACTGAGGAGCATCACCTTCATCACAGCCCCCACACCTTTCATGTGCATTTCAAATGCCATTTATTCCTATGACAAATGTGCCTGCAGTTCCTGGCTGAGGCCAGGGATGAACACATGCCTTTGTGCAGGTTGGCCCCATTACAAAGGAACACTAAATACACAAGAGAAGAGAGAGGTGGGAAATCAGCAGTAAAGCTTCCATCTATGCATCACTAACCTCTTTGCAGCCTCATCCCAAAACAAAATATATCCTCATAGCACAGTTCATTCCTTCCTTCCCAAGCTCCTTTCTCCCTCATCACTGTAACACATCTCATTTTCCCACTATGAGAAAAAAAACATCAGCAATAGGAAACACATCAAAGGAACAGTGAGACTACAGCATCAGCAAGGCCTCAGTAGCACTGACCACAGCTGCACAGAGCACCATGTGTCCCTGCTGCCCACAGGATCCAGTCCTACCACCACAGGCTTGAAAAGGTTCCTTTGTAGTTATTTTTCTGAGAAACCAAAATTGTGCCAATCACAAACCACAGGGGATTTCAAGTATTTAATCCTTTAAGATTCCTAATCCTATTTTGGAAGAGAAAAATCCAACTACTGACCTTCCAGGGATGGATTTAAAACTATCTTCAAGATCTGAGTAAACAATGTGTTGCTTCATACCCTCCATATATTTGTATTACCGTATACAGAAAAAAGAGCTAAACTCACCCAACTGCTGACTGGGCTCTCCAGCCACACTGCAATCCTCAGCAAACAGCCCAAGAGATGCTTTCTCTACAGCAGCTGACCCTCATATGAGCCCTGGGTAGGGGCCCTACTGTGAGTCATAGAATAGAATATGGAATCATAGAGCCTGGTCTCCAGGGGAGCACAGGTGCAAGCAATCTGCCTGGGCCAGCCTCACCCCTTCACCAGGTGCTCAATCACCACTTCAAGCCATCACCTGCAGCCAACAGTGCTTCGTTGTGCTCTTCATTAAAGAAGGTTTGGTTTGATAAGTTTTCGTGTTAATATATCTGATATTTGTTAGGGAAGCAAATAGAACGTCACACACCAAAGGCCAGCAGCAAGTAAAGCCGGTATGATTGGACGCAGAAAGTAGCAAAGCACTACTGACATCTAGTGCTGCACTGCAGTTTGTTCGCAGTGAAATGATCCTCTGCACATGCAGCTCTTTCAATTTCATCCCCCGAGGTCAAAAGCAGATCTGAGATAATGCTAGAAGGAGGTTTCAAGATATTTCAGAACCAAAGGCCAGGCCTTCCCAGGTGTCACACCATGTGAAGGAGTTACAGCACTCACTTTGAGGGCGCTTTGGGCTCTCGAAGGCTGAGATCCAGCTGAGAGGCCTGAAACTGCATGACTATCTTTTTCTTTCACATACTTTTGGATTTCTTTAAGATACAGAATGCAACCTTCTGACATCCCAGGAGCTTCAGGCCTGTATGTGCAGACCGTGAGCCCAGGAAACCTTGCAGGCACCTGCTGCTGGGCAGTGAGAGCCAGCAATAACTCAGGGGCAAGAGAAATACCTGCCGGGAGCTGCTGGTGCCCTCCTGCTCAGAATCCTTTCTTTCTTGGCCCTGGCAATGCAGCTGGTTATCGACTCGACTCTAAGCTGCTTTTGAGGGCCAGTTTATTGAAGAAACCGATTAAGGAATTTCATCTGGAGGGCTGAGAGGATGAAGGCTCAATCAGAAGCAAAATCTGGGACCTGTGCCACAGCCCATCTGCCAAACGTGTCCAGAGGCTGCAGCAACCCCCTCCCTCACCACCACCCCCCCTTACCTCACGCAGATGCACCCAGGATTTGGGGGCTTTTGGCTTCATTCTTTTAACACCACAAGCACAAAGAGAAGCACGTGTGCGAAGGGCCCAGCTCGTGGTCACGCAGTCCATTTGCTGTGATAATCACAAGCTCATAAAGATACATCTGTTGACCCAGACTTATTGTTACTGCTGCTTTGATGCCTGCATTGCTCTCCTTCCATTTTTATTGCTTCCATTCTCTTCCCACAGACTGCAAAATCAGTTGAGCTGATACAAACTTGTACCTTTCTCTGTTAAAGATATGGGTCTAATAGGCAACTTTAGTCAAGATGAGATTTAAGAGAAGAAAGCAGGAAGGCCAAGGCCACACTGTCCTTTCCCAATAACATTATTGCTCTTTCTGAAGCTCTCCCTATTAATAGTCATTACTTAAGCTTGTGCCAGACACTGTACAGTGCTGGAAAAGGTCTCTGGTAGTCAATGCAACTGTCTACATCCCTCATAGTGCTTGACAGGTGAAAAATGTTGCATTTTTCTTCCCAGCAGACGGATTAAAGCAGTGATATGGAGAAGTCACTTTGGTCTACGTGGAATGTTTTGATCTACCCGCTGAAAAACAAGAGCAGAGAGGTGACCTGAGCAGGAACCTGGGAGATGCAGCACCCCCAGCTGAGACACCACGACGACTTTAAATGAGGTAAGACCTTAAAGGGAGGGTGTGTGACTGCATAAGGGTCTGCCTAGCTCTGCAGGTGTTGCTCGTGCTGCAGAGTCCCAGTATTTGAGAATGACAGGTTTGTGTTGACCAAAATGCAACAAGTCAGTATTTTCATGGTAGCATTTCCTGGCTTCTTTCTGGCATTTCTTTTATGAAGTAATTTTGCAAAATTGGTACTTTGGCACAGTAGATATTTGATAGCATCCCATTTGCTTGCCCAATTTATATCCACTCCATTTGCTAACAAAATCAAGTTTATATTGCCAGCCATGTTGCAAAGCTTACATAGCTGTAGGAAAATGGGCTGCACTCCATTTCTCCTTACACTTCACCAGCCCAAGCATGAGCTGATGCAGCTCCCACGTCCCTGCTGCCAGCAGTGGGAACAGGCAGGGCAGCAGGCTGCAAGATGCCCTTCAGGTACACTGCACTGCGTATAGGCAGCATTCACTCACAGCTTTATTGTCCTGTCTCTTCCCCCACTGGCATCCTGCGTAAACAATTTAATTCATCTACACAAAGGGATGGCATTAAGTCAGACCACTGCGTGGATCAGCTCGGATGAAGCCCACTGAGGACAACCCACGTGCTCTTGCTTTACCATCCAAAGCACAAAGATGAGGTGTAGCTTTTCCCCATCCCCACCCCTCTGTTCCTTTTGCTGATTAACTGCCCTCTTCCCAACAAGAAGGAAATCAAGCCAACTTCAAGCCACACAGGGGGACTTATTCATGTCTTTTGAGGGTCAATTCACCTGGAGTAGTCTCTACTTTCTACTAACTCACCTCAGCCTGAACTGCCCCAACTTCCTGAAGATTTCTGCTTTTTTTGTTCATTTAGAGACTCACCTCATTTTAAGGAACGACTCTTATGTTACCTGATCAGATATCCCCAACAACCAGTGGCAACCAAACCTATTAGATTCAATGCGCACACGCAGCACATAAAAAAGCGAACCAAGAAAGAGGAATCAATCAGTGCGGGTATATCCAAGGAAACACTTTCTTAGCAGCCTTCCTGTATTGAAAAGAAACCAACTCTGCTTGCAAGTCACTTGCAGAAAAGTTTAATATTTTGCCAAATATACAGCTATTAGAATTACCCTAAGTATCAACTGGAATTAAATTACAAAAGTTGGTCGATAGCATAGTACAATATTCTATAAAATAAAGACATGTAATATTAACAATACCCCCTGCAGTCCAATAACGGCAAAGAGCAAATGAAATTACGGTCCAACACAAAGATCAGAGGAGTCGGAGTGACAGCATCGAACTCTTCTATCAGAGAAACTGAGACCAGACTTGATACATTCATCCATCAAGCACAATAAGTGTCGGACTTTAGATGTTAAAAGCAATTAAGGACGCAGTGTCAGGTGCAATTTCACATGCTTTCGTTTAGCTTCCAGTGCAGTTCCCAGAGCATAAAGTGCCTTTGTGCACTCTGGTTTCGTTGTAGTCAGGTGCAACACACGTGTTTAGGAGTCAGTTCATAAGTCACTTTAGTTACTTTATTTAGGGGAAAAGAAAAAGAAAAAAACAACTTTTGTTTAACCAATGTACACAATTCAAACAAAGGGGTTTTATTGTTTGAAGTACCTTTGTTCTTGGTGACTATTTTCTGTTGAATGTCGCACAACACACAGAAATTCAACTCCAAATGCACGAGGCCCATCCCCACCACACAAGACCACGGTAAAAGATGTTTCTTGAGGTCTGCTTCTGCCTTAGCTTTTTTTCCATTTACCCCCTTTCAAACGCAGCTGAAATAATTACAGTTGTCCCTCTGTAAACAACCTGCTCTGCAGCTTTCACTTACAGATTGGCCTCACACACTGAAGGCAGCACACTTCCCCCGTGTTACCTTCTTAAATCAAGCTACAGCACTGATAGCAGTAAGGAAACATCATGCCCTGTTTGGCTGTCACTCACCTTGCTCTCAGAATATTCACACACACAAGTGAATTTCACAAAACCCGCTTTCCACGCTCCAACCCAAACACGTTCTGTGCTGAAATGCCACTCCTGCCTCTCCATGCTAAGAAGTACAAAAGGGAAATTGCTTTTCCTACGTTATCTGAGGCATTTTGATGGTGTTCTTCAATATCTGCACTTCGAGAGCAGTTATGGGGCATGAGTAGTTTGGTTTTAAATCACTCCACGGAGATGCTACAGGTCACCCACGGTCCCAGGGCTGAAGAAGGCACTCTGGAGGAAAGCTGAATGGAAAATAAACCTTGGGGGAGAGAACAAACAACCGAGCTTGGAACAGCAGGTACAAGTCTCCAACCTACCTCTGCCTTCCTATACGTGACAATACTTCACACTGTGAAGTGAAAGAACAGTGGCAAAGGTTTCTAAGTTCAGGCTGTAAACACCACTGGTGATATGGCAGAGCAGGCCATGCCTTCCCTTTGCTGCTGCTGTGACGAGTCCCATTCTTGGCCCTGCACAGGCCACACTCATCCCAGCGGGAGCTCTCTGCAGGTGGGGAATGGTTCTCTTGGGGCTCCAGAGGAATAACACACTGAAATTCCTTTTAAGAACAAAACCGCGTGTGCTCTGTGAATGAAACAAGAAGGATTTAGCTATTTCCTCATCCGCTGACTGAGACCTGAAACATCCCCCACAAAACTGCAGTGTTACAGAAAAGGACGGGCTGACCACGTGTGACGGCAGAGAAACAGAAAATGGTACAAGTTCCAAGTGAACCACAGATACATGTAAAGTCTCCATTTCTGTTCTTAACAACAATTTGGTTAAAATACTTTCGATGCTTCATAACAGTATAATAATTTTCTAATGTTATTTATGCAGCAGATTCTACCCTCATCCAAAAATACCATATATGTAAATGCTTTTGTTATAAAAACGTATACAATTCAATTACCTTAGGTAAGCATATGCAGAGTTCTCATCATCACCTAGACAGAAAGTCTTCAGAATAAGTATGTTCTTGGAGAGTACATGAACAACAACACTCAGACCCATCTTCCCTTTCGACAATTGATTCTACTCAATCAATCTCTTATTGCTTAAAATGAAAGCAGACAGGTTCCATCAGCACTTGAACCGCACAGCAGCCCAGGGAAGGGACCTGCTCTCAGTTTTGACCCAAGAGCCTGCGGACATGACCACACAGTCCTGTCTGTCACACAGACAACAAACAAGAGGCGTCAATGGCAGGGAGAGAGAGAGGCAACACATATGTATTAGTATAGCGCTAAGATGGCATTTTCCTATCCATTCTGTGAATGCAGCTCCAACTGTAACTGAAAACAGCCCAATCTGAGCAAATACGAGACACCACAAACACCAAATCTCAAGTGTGCAAGAACAACGTGGGTAAAACGCCGCCGTGGGCTTACGCTCACATTCAGCACTATGCCAAAACACCTCCACAACAAGCTTTATTTACACAACTTCCCATTAAAAAATACTGTTATCTTTCAGGCTACGTTTTAAATTAACAGAAATACATCCATAGTAACTAAAAAACAAAACAAAAAAAAAAAACTGTTGAAATTATTTTACTTTTTTCTTTTTTTATTCAAAATAATCTGACAGTTCAACAATATTCCAGGCGCATTACAAACACTGCCATAGTCAACACGACAATCAATACTTAAAAGAGCATCCAAACACTGAAGACATTTATCTTAACGCAGAGACAGGAGAACACGCTTACACTGAGAGCATTTAGAACACTTCCAATAACTGACTCCTTTGAGGCAGATGTCCCATTTCTCTGGCACAAAACATGGATTAAAATCCAGTAGAGATGAATTACAGAGGAAAAATGAAACAGGAAAAGAAATGTTTTCCCCCTGTATTTTCTATTAAAGCGTTGTGAGATTATAGTTACATGGCCATTACCAGCCTAGACTACCCTAGTGTTGACTGTTCATGGGATAAAACATCTAAACCATAACACAGAAACCAGCATCAAAGCCAAAAAAACCACAAACTCTTCCTAGAACATGGCTGAATTAGTTCACAGAGTTGGGAACGCATTACCTACACAGTGCTGTGGAAATACCAGCTGGAAGAAACACCTCATCTTCCCCATGTTTACCCCTCTGCCATCACCGGAATTCACAGGAAAATCTTAACACAATCTTCCTGCCCCTCCTGCAGGCATCTCCCCCATGCTTCAAAAGCATCACCTTGTAGACTGCCTTGATTCTTCAATGCATCGGCCAGTATTACCTCTAACATTTACAAAAATGTTACAAATCACATTAATTTCTACACAATGCTCCGTTTCTTTCCAATTAACCCAGGATCTACAGTGGAGCTTTAGCTTAAACTTCATTTAAAGCAGCGCATTTGTTCAAAGAAAGAAAACAAGATGTGGTAATAAGAACTCATAAGGACGCATACAGACGAGAGTGCATAGTGCAGAACATCCTACAGAGAGCAGCAAGGCCACACCGTCACGTCGAGTCCACATTTAAAAGATGCATCAAGGTCTAAACCCATTCTAGGAATGGGTGCTTGCTTAAAGCATTAACATCTGTCTTTTGGTATGGTGTGACTTCTCCGCCATCACCTGTGTATGCACATTAGGACAGCCATGTGCAAAGTACAGAGAGGAGGCACACCACCATCCCAATCTCATTCTACATGAAAGCCTTAATTCTTATTTTTTCCTGTGGAGAGGGGAAAAAACAAAAAAAATCAAGAAGAAAGCAGGGCAGTTTTGAAACCATACAGCTCGTCTGTATGCCAATGGGGTGAGGGCGGAAACATAAAATGAATGAATAAGTAAACGAAGATGGCTTGAGCTCAGGGTCTGTCGGGCTGCTCCGGGCTGTGCTGGCTCTTGGCAGCACACGGCCCCTCGCTGCGTCGCTCCCAGCTGGTGCTCCATGGCAGTAGAACTGTGAATTGCTTCTTGCAAAAACACAAACAGCTTGAGGACATCTCTCTACGCTTTACCCAAATGCTTCGTCTCTCCATTCAGTTAGTTTGCTTCTAGAAGCAATGTTTTTGGAAACGGGCCATCAGAACAAAGGAGCATTTCCCTTAGTCGCAACATCACACACTCCATTAACAGATTAACTTTCTCTCCTAAACCAAATTAGCTCCTGGAATATCTCACATTCATTTGTTTTCTTTTTTTTCTTTTCTTTTTTCTTCACTCTTTCTCAAAACAAAGTTTCTCTAGCAGTTGTGCAGCTTAAGCCTGTTACCACAGTTTAGTCCAGCATTTTCTTAGCACCTCACACAAATAACACTGCAGCTTATCTGCAATGACCATCGGCTACAAACAGCCACCAGGAGGGGAAGCGCCCACAGCAGTGCTAAAAGCACAGCACTACCACCCTACTACGTCCAGAAATTCTTTTGGATACGCTGGTTCCCAAGTCAGACAACTAAATCTAAACGGGACTTCTCTGCAAGTCGGGTTATAACTCCAGTTATTCCAATGTAGTAAACACAAGATGGCAGTACTGAGGATACCAGTCCTGTGCTGTGCAGTTTTCTCTCCATTTTTTAAAGACCTGTTAATGGAGATATGGCTCAGTGTCAAGGCTAGGTGGGCAAATGTTGTCTAAGCTCAAGTCCTTGTGGGAAGTAGCACAACCCCTGCTTATAGTACTGCTTGGATTTAAGCCAACCACATACACTTCACCCTGCTAGTTTACCTATCCTGCTTAATCTCAAGTATCTTCACCCTATCACACTCCCCAGTTCACTATCATTTATTTTCCTGAGTGAGATTATAAAAAGTTAAACCCTTCTACCAAAAGTACAAAGACAAATTAGATAGAGTAGAACAATACAAACCCAGTTATACAGCATTACAAGTGCAGAAATTCTTCACGTTGCTGCTCTTCTTTATCGTTGGCCCCCAGTAAAAACCATAACAAAGAATCTAGTTATCCAAAATATTTTTAAGTACTGTGATCAAATTTTTCAGACCATAAACGTAGCCCTCATCCTTCGTGTTGCTGGGAAACACGTGAGCAAAATCTATCATTCGGACTTCTACGTTTGCACTTTCCTTGATCTCTGCTGGCATGTGACAGAAAACCTTTTCCAGTTGCGGTATAACGTTTCCGTTCAGATGCTCCTGTGCAATGCAAGTGCTGCTTTTCCACATGTTGTCTTGCTCCAAGCTTCCAACCTTTAGCGAGAGCTGGCTGTGGTGCCTCTTTGAGTATGCCTTTTTGTGAAGTGCATAAAATTTGGACAAGCCTTTACTGACAGAGGCCTCAATCTTTCCGTTCTCTGTAGAACTTATGACATGAATATTGTTGTTATACTCCAGTATGTCTCCACCTGATAACAGCCCTTTGGGCACTCCTCTCTTCTCTGCCAAGGTGACGTCACTCAGCCGCACGGCTGGGGCCTGACTTGAGCCCTCGTAAACAAACAGCAACGAGCTCGCATAAAAGTTGAGCTGCTTTTGGCCCTCAAACCACTTCAAAATCTTTTCAATCTTCTGAATGCTGGCAGCGATCGCATCTCTTCTCAAGCAGTACCCGTTGTGGAAGAACTTGGAGATGCCTACAAGAAATTGACATGTTTGAGGATTATTTTCACCTCTGAAAAAGAAATAAAGCTCAAGCTCAAGTAGCTCGTTTATCATGAGTGGCAGAGCTGACAAGTCAGTACCAGCTCTAAGAGCTTGTCTATCTGTCCTCCTGTCCCTGGGTTGGGGACAGACAATCAGATGCCAGTTAATAACTAGCTGGAAATATTTATCACCAAACAGCCATATGGGGGCAGCATTTTTATTTGTTAGTCTCAAGCAAAGTAAGGACAGATTTCGACTGAGGAGGTCAGAGAAAGACGTATTTTTAATATAAAAGACAGCATTTATTCACAGAATACAATCAGAGATAATACTAAGCAGATTAAAACCATAAATGTCTCTGAGGGATTTCTACCTCATTACAGTATCCAACCTCAAACCTGCAAGGAAATTCGATTCTACGGCAATTACTCCCTTATTAGTAGTAAAAGACACATGATAAGGAAATTCCTTGAAGACACACAGCTGTTACAGCCAACTGCCAACTTAACTTAGGACCAACAGGTAGTTCAAGTGATAGAGAAGACAGCCTTAGACCTATTTAGGGGAGGAGAGAGCGAGAGAGGGGGCACATATAGATACTTATATGTACAGTTCTAAAATGACAACAACAAATAGCCAAGAGTACTACGTTCTGGTACACACGCTCCCTTACCGTCCTTCACTGTTTCCTTTGTCAAGCTCCTCCCGTAGTGCTGGTTTTGCGTCTCGTAGCTGTCAGAAGAGACATGGTAAACCTGCAGGGAACAAAAAGGCCAGCCTGTACATCAGAGCAACCACGGTTTTCTGCAGAGCTAGGAGACACCTCACGGGCAGGTGACACTTTTTGGCCCCATCCACCCCCCTGGTAGCTGTACAGCTACTTAGAGAAGTCAGCACTGCCCTCTAGTGCTCTGCTCTGCTGCACATCTTGGGGTTTTTTAAGCAATAACATGAGGCACATCGGAAATGAGGACCTGGGGTTAGAGTGAGGTTACACAAAGTGAAGGATGGCAGCACCCACGGCACAGCTTTGTCCATATCAGGAATTGCACAAGCTTAACAACTTAATTCAAAAGTGCTTTCCACAGAGACACATTTTCTCTCTAAGCGAAATAATTTCCATTGTAGAAGCGTGCCAGCCAGCCACGCCGAAGTCTAACTTGTTTATGAGAGCGCAGACAATTCCTATTGGCAGCAATAACTCTGGCAGAGCTTTCTTTCTGCCTGGCACTTGCTCAGACCACCCAGCCCCAGTATGAAAACACAGGCCCCAACTCCTGCTCTGCACAAACTACCAACCCTGCATCACACACACAGTTAACTACCTCATGAATGAGCAAGCAGAAACACCATTACATTCATCCCTGCGCTGAAAGCAGAGAACATGAACCCAAGTTCAGAGTGCAGTCAGCTTTCATCAGCCCCTGCTGGATCCTCACCTACCCCAAAGAAAAGAAAGCTGGAAGAGAGAAAGCCGAGCAGCTCACGAGCTGCTGTGCTTCTTGCTGCACGGTGCTTCACTCACGGCGTCACTGCTGCTCATCTGCTGCTCACCCTTCCCAAAAGGATACTTGCCTTTGAAGCAATTTGTTTCTGTATCCCTGTTGTTGTGAATGCCTGCACTAGCCCATTTCTGTCATAACGATGACAAGTCAAGTAACTCAAATCTGTAATCTCAGCACCAGCCAAGAAACTATTAGACAGGAAAATCTCATTTCTTGTCCACCTGCCACAGCTCATTACATGTTTGCTCTGCATTCATATGAGTTTCACTGCACTGCACGAGACAAAGAAAACTCCTTATGTGACCCACCAAGCAACACCTACAAGAAAACTCCTGCAAGATCAGGGCTTCCTGAACATCCTCACTGGGAGAGAACGGGGCGGCATAAACACATCCCTTATCTAACACGTGCGCTGTAATGGGCAGACAGCACCTGGACAGGAAGGTTTTCACGTTAGAGCCTGAATCTTGCAATAAGAAAGGAAGCAAGCAGGCAGAGAGCACGCTACAGCCAGGAGGAGGCAAGCTGAGCAAAGAAAAGGCCTTATTTGTCAGCACGGGCTTTGCTAAGCGCTGTGTGAGGAGAGGAGGAACCTTCTGCAATCTTTTTAGGATCTTTCTTCAGCACACAATTTGGTTCCAAAATCGCATGACATATCTCATCTAGTTAAACACCGGATGGGAAACTGCAGTGCCTGCGAGAATCATCAATTCTAAAGAGGGTTTTAATTAGGGAAATGAATTTGCTGCAACGGGACAGACATACCGATAAATGAGCACGCTGCAAACAATAGTTACAAGCACAAACAGCGTGGATGCAAGCATTTATTTTACGTGAAGACACAGAGAACGTCAAGTACGCTGTTGTACAGATGCGATAAGGAAGGTTATGTAATGATATCAGCCAAATCCAAAGCTGTAATCTTCAGCCTTTCCTCCTGATCTAAACTGTTGGACTGGTTTTTGACTTGACTCCCACATTCTCTCTCATAGGCTTACATAATTACTACTCATGACCACTATAATTTATAGCTGTAAAAGCTTATCTCAAGACAGAGTTACGGCTGGGAGCCTAGGCAATTAGCTACAAAACATTACAGAGATATTAGAATTATTTCAGACAATGGTGCAATCTGGGTGCTGTCGCTATCTGAGTGATGCAGAGCCTTATCTAAGACTTCAGCCATTTCTGTTTGCTGGTGCAGAGCTTGAGAAGCCCTGGCTGCATCTACGTGAGAACAACAACAAACCCCATGTCAAAACCAAAGAATCCTTGAAATGCACTGCATCAGAAATTAATTACTGACATAAACACGTCTGTGTTACCAACCCATAAACATTTCGTACAGCTTTTGTTTATGTTTAAGCTTCAGAGTAGCCAAGACACAAACACTGAATCTTCAACATTCCTCACATCTAAAACACCAGGAGTTGTAACAAAGTTCCTTTGGGCCTCTGAGGGGCCTTAGCCATCTCCTACTAACCTCCTGCTGAGGGCTGTTCCTGAAGCATACATGCGTCCAAAGTGTTTTCTTTGGATGCAACAAAGGAGAGCAGTGTTTTCAAACACACTTCACGTGACGTCTGACACCGTTCCCACCAACACATTTAGATAACACCTCAATTACAGCAAACTCTGGGTGTTTTCACTTGCCAGGTAAACGAGCTGCTGTATCTGGTGTTGGACAACAGGCCAGAGCACAAGCTGAATTTGAAAGCAAAGCAAGTTCTCACCCTCATGCCAAGTACCAGGAAGCCAATCTCTTCCATCAGCGGGTACTTGCTGACCTGCTGCTGGATCTTCTCTGCTGAAGCATACGGATCGTAACTTTTCTGCCCTATTTTTACATCCATTATGCACGGCTTATTAAATTTACGGGTCACGTCTTCCAGTTTCAGATACATATCTGTTGGAAAAACAAAACCTGTGTTAGTGGTGGGTCAAAGCAAAAGAAGCAGCAAAATAGCTTCGGCTGAGTTTCTGCACAGCAGGGAGAACAGTTAAAGGGCTCGCGTGATGTCAGGGCTTGCCTCTAAACACAGCCTAAGTCATGGCTGCTGGCAGCCACAAACTCTGTTAGCATTAAATCCTAAATGCCTTCTGGTTTAGAAAATATCATATAATTAAAGCGTGCCAGCCTAGCACTCAAATTCAAATTATTGCCCGGATGAAACTCAAGAGAACCTTTTATTAAGCCATTAACATATTTTAAATCACATTAACGAGCACATACAAACAGGCATTGCATGGCTGTTTTGCAATAGAGATGGTGTTCTCTTGCTGTGTGTGAGAAGGCTAGAATTCAGCCCACTGGTTGGTGTTTTGTTGGTTTTTTTTTTTTGTCATTTTAAAAAGGAGAACTAACATTCCACAGCACCTACCTAGAAAGGCATAAATGCACTCATTTTTCTTCTTTTCTCCCCTCTCAGAGGGCACCTATTGGGGAGAATGCTCCTCGCACACTAGCTGCCTTTCAGCCATATCCCCAGGTCCCTTTGGTGGCTGGGGGTGGGGGGGGGGGGGGGGGGTGAACCAAATAGTCCCAATCCCTCAGAGTGCCTGAAGACTTAAAGCAGTACTGAAGACCTGGTCAAACAGGTTTTCTCCAACATGGGTAAGAGGTTTTCCAACGTGATTTATGGTACTGATTGTCAAAGCACAGCAGGAAAGCCAGCTCCTCCAGTGACTGCATTCAACTCACTTTATGTGGGTCTCCAGCCCTTGCCAGGGCACCCCATGTGCTAAGAGAAGACGAAGCATCAACACCTTTCTCCTTCTCCATACCAGCTTCTGAAAGCCAGCTTTTATCACCCACAGGCTTTACGGAAACATGCATTTTTCTTTTGACTGCTGCCTATTCCATGAACTTTTTGTTGTTGTTGTTTGCATGAATGAGATCTGAACACACACAAACACTGTCTTCTTCCCCACTCCTTTAGAATAACCAAAAATGGGAATACCCAAGAGAGCCAGAAACTCTGCTGTTAAAATGTAAAGAGCAAAGAGGGACAAAACACCTTGATTTCACAGGCAGGGAACAAACCAGATGGAGACCAGAAAAAGAGAACCAACAACATTCTGCTTCCACTCTGTAGACAGAGGTTCCTTCTTAAGGATAAGAAATGAAATTGGCTTTTATTACTTTAGTAAGTTCTATTTAGGGCTTCAATTTTTACACCATTATCATCATGATGAAACGATCCAATTCCCCAAAGCACACACGCATCAATCTGAGAAATAGATTCCATTTAATCTCTAGATACTTCTCTGTCTATAAATGGGACGAAGCACGTTTTTGAATTTACAACCATGCTCAAAACAAACTGTGTTAAATCAATATACTGTTGTAAAAACCCAGTCTTGCACTAAATGAATGCCTGAGCTTACATTACTTTTTCCAGGTCCTTAGGGCTACAGAATCAATGTATCTACAGCAAATGGCTTAGTTACAGACCAGCTCACCCACCCAACAGGTCTGTTAACTGAGGCCAAAACAGCTCAGACTTAACTTGGAGAAGCCACAGATACGCTTTGTACCAATGAATTCAGATCCAAGCTATCCAAAAATAAGTTAAATTAAAATCCCCTGCAGAGAAAAGAATTCGTAATAAGGATTTTTGTATCTTGGCTTTGAGAGAAAATCCCGAAGATCTATTTCAAGCATTTAAACAGATCATTCCTCAGAGCTTCTCCTCCCCTTGTTCTATTTTGCGGTGCAGAGAGGCAGGAAGATGTGGTCTGACATATTATTTACATAATTTATTACAGCCCCAAAGGAGACGAAGCGAAAGACCACCAGAATTCAGCAAGTATGCGTGGTATGAACCACTGCAGACGTCAGTACGTACGTGCAGAAGCATTCAGTCACTGCTGGAGTCAGAAGTGACAAAACAACTCCAGGCATCTCAAATCATTTCATAATTTATAAGGCATCTCTCAAAACATATGAATACGCAGGAAAAAAGCCTCAGCTCCCTTCAACAACAAGAGAAAAGAAAGGTTTGATGTTGCCTGCTATTTATCCACGCTGTTCTTGGCTTCGCCAGCAGAAACTACAGCCCAACACGCAATGAGCCACAGTGAAGCTGCTTACAAAGAATACACTGGAGCAACACGTACGCAGCAACAGCAGAACACTCAGCAGGAGATATAAGAAGATTAACAAGCTCCAACATATCTTTATAACAGCTTCTCAACTCTTCCACTTGTTGATAAATAAATTCCAGATGCCGACAATGCCACCAAAGGTGAAATCCAATTGCCTCTCTCCAGTTTTAGATTCCCTTCACCCATCTCTCACTGGCTCTAATGCAATAGCATCTGCTATGTAGTTTCTCTGTAAAAGCACAGTGTTTTTTACAAGCTTTTATTGATATGGTATTTTGAATCGCTCCACCCTTCCTTCAATAGAAGACTTAAATTCAGCAGGAGTAAAATCAGCAGAACCCTCTTGCATACTTGGGTACGTGCTCTTGCTCTGCGCCAGACAGCAAATCCTAAATAAATCTCATGGAGGATTGAGGTGACCCTTCCTAGTTTCTGATTTGCACTCTCCATAACATGTATAAAATTAGGAGGGAAGAAAAAAAGATAGCTCTGGTAAAGGTATTTGAGTTCATGCCAAATATGAAAGCATGATGGCAAATTTGAGCCAAGAACATGTTAGGTACTACCACAGTCCTCACCTCACTTCTTTTTACAGAGTTCAGTCAGTGCCTTTGGATGCCACCTTACTGCTGTCTTTGGAAAACAAGTCTATCATAAGCAAAAGAAGATAGAGTTATACTGTAAAGGAGCACAGCTTCTAATTTTGGTGTGTTTGCATTTAAATAGACTAGCTGGCAGCTTTTACTTCTGTATGTTCCTGAAGCTCCACTTTCCCAGTGTGAGAAAGAAAGAGCAGCAAAAAGAACTGTTGCTATTTTAAATATACATTGAGAATATTCATCTTGCCTTGAAGAGTACCAGATACCAGTGCTTTGTTCAACTCCAAGCACTAACACAGCACAACCAGAAGCACTCTTAAGCAATGTACCTACTGAAAATAAATGTGTTTCTATTACATGGCAAGGTGATGGGAAATGCCTTAGGAGATCCAGCAGCAGATTCCAGTTTGAATGCTCTGCCTTGGACCATCCTTTTTCTTCCCCCCCAGAGTCAGACTCTGGCTCTGGTGACCCAAACAGACACAAACAGGCACCCAGCCCACCCCTCCAGCATGGTCCAGACCAAAGCAGCATCAGTTTCAGCTAATTAGGAAATGAGTGCCATGTGAACAGCCATCACTCCCAGCCCAAAGAGATGATCCCAAAGACAAAATCCAGCCAGAGGACTGCAAACTGGAATGCAGTGTCAGAGGGAAAGAAGCCCACAAAGCTTGCAATTGCCAAAAATCAGGCTCCGGAGGATTTTTCCAGGAGGTTTAGATTAACAGAGATAAAATTAGAACAGTACCATTTGGTGCAGTAGGTGGTGACCAGACACCAAAGTATTTTGGCAGATGCTCTCGCAGCTCCAGAAGAACACTGTCGCAACAGTCAGAGTCATAAACCTGAAATAAATTAGAGAAGGGGAAACAGATAATGAGTTTATAATGTTCATTGTATACTTCCTGTTGACCCATAAATAACATTTCTTACAGCCTTTGTTTTCAAAACTTTTAGGGTTTCTCTTCTGCCTTTAAAAAACAAAGATGAGAGCTATCACAGTCTGAGATAAGCAAGTGGAATCCTTTCTTTCAGTTTTTTTAAGTGGAAAAGATGTAACAACTCTAAGAACAACTCCAACGTGTTTGTTTTCATCTGCTATAACTATTTATTTACTTATTTACAATTACCACAAGAAAAACAAGAACACTTTGGGTTTAGCAGCTGCCTTAAACTCCTGAAAGAACTAAACTATTTTGTCAGCACTCAAATGCAGTTCTGGACACTCTGTTACAGAACCACGATTGCCACCAGCTCTCAGTGTTTGGAGAGTTTCAAAACTACTTCCCCAGACATTATTTTTACCCCACAGAAGGTCAGGTAACATGTACTGGGGATAGCCCACAGCAGCTCTGACTAATGTGGTTTCCAGAGGAACAGATCCGTACCCACACAAGTGCAGGCTGCAATATTATTATGGCATGTAGGAGCCGTCCCTGTGCTGCTCCCTCAGCTCTGATGCCATCAGATCGGTGTCCCACCCTGCAGCAGTTGCATGCAGCAGCCCCCAGTTCTACTGCCACTTCAGCATTCAATGCACGGAAGTGTGGTTAGAACACGCTGCAAAGTCAGAAGCGATGCAAAACCAACACGAGCACCCGAACAGAGCTCTGCAGCACTGGCTCAGCTCACTGCTTCACCACTGAAAGTCAGTCATGGTGGGGGAATACCAGGTGACGGAAGCTACGGGCAGTGCATATATCAGCATTAGAAATCTAAGGGTGTGTGTTTTGACACTTCGGGAGAAGGAAAGCCCCAGTGCCACACTCCTGTCACCATTTTACCCCACGCAGCCCCAGCCACCCGCACCACCGCAGTGTAACTCCAGGCAGAGCCTCACGCAGCAGCAGAATGCTAAAATTAGGCAGCTCAGGTTAGTGCTAAATTTAGTTTTCAGCACAGAAACCTCATGCAGGGCAAACTCCAACCAGCACTACACTGCAAACACAAGGTGCTGCTTTGCTGGCCCAGTGACCAGCCTGAGTCGGGGTGCTGCCTTACCACCGGTACCACGCAGTGACTGGGCTGGCAGAGCCACATGAGCACTGACTTATATTGGATCATCCAACAACACCCACTCTTTGGACTGCCTCCTGGTGTCAGGTCTGTCACAGAGAACCTACAGAGCAGGCAGAACCTCTTAAGCCCAAAGCACACCAGCACTATCACCACACCCTCCAACAGCCACTATCTCAAGCGCACAGGCTGTGGGTTAACACAAGCTGGTAGGCTGATATTCATGAACATTAAGGCAGAAAACTTTGCTTGGCCCTGAGCTCAGCACTGCTGCTGCTTCTCATCGATACAAGACACCTTTGATAAGCCTCAGGTGCTGTCAGAAGAAGACTGTGCTCTCCCAGGAGATCACAGCATAGCTCACTCTTACCAGCTTGAAGAGGGAAACGGAGACTACAATTGAGGTGAAGGGGAACAGCCCCCAGCCACTACCCCCTTTCACAACAGCCATGTTGATCCCATTTCTGGGTCAGGACTCAGCACAGAGCACAAAAGCAACTTCACACCGTGCTTATTTTCAGCAAACACGACTTCAGCCCGCTGCAGAAGCTCAGTGTGACAGCAGCTCAGCCAGCTGATGGGGACTGCATTGCACCCAGCACAAATGCTGCTCTCCAGGGTGAATCCAGATACCACCAAGGCACAGCCCCAGCAGGGAAACTGCACACAGACTTAGGACAAGACAAGAGGAAAGATTCTTGCTCTGACTTCCTTTTCCATCCCCTCCCCAGTAGCAGGGTTAAGTTACTAAAGTCTGAGCACACAGTTAACAGTGTGCTTTTGCGCACTTCAAGCAGTAGGATATGATAAAGACTGCCAGGCAACCGGGTGTAGCAGCCCAAAGTCAAGGTCAGACAGTGGAAAAAGCTCCTCAAGTGCTATCTTCAAAATAGCCCATCCTTAATACACTGATATCAAACATTTTTCAAGGAGGAAAACTCACGATAATACTTCCTCGGTAACATCATTTCAGCATGACAGAATGTACATTACCTCTGCCTCTCAATGAAGTTATCTTGCCCCCTGAAGCAGTAATAAACTCTTTATAAGTTTGATGTAATGTACACAAAGCACTTACTTGACCTTAATACAGACCTCAATCTCAGCCCGTAATATATTTATACATCAAACAGGAATAAGCACTCAGTTAATAAAGATCAGAGGAAGTAATTTAGCGTGGGTTAAAGCAAGGGAAACAAACCTTTCAGGAATTACACCTGACCTTATGCAGGAGAAAACAACTCCTGATGAGAAAGGGCCTCAGATAGCAGCACTGGGCGTTTCTGCTCCCCACACCCAACCCAGCAGCAAGCTGCACATTCACATGTCGCTCAGAATGACAAATCTACGTGGATCTATGACAAAAAAAATATCCTCAAACTACATGAGAAATGAACCACGCATCCCAGACCCCAGAAGGTATCACTGGTGGCAGAGCTGTCACCCACCCTAGAACAACCTTTATAAGTGAACCACTGTACTTCTGCTTTTATCAGCAATACACCAGCGTTACTGAAAGACCAGCTCCTGTTTTCTGAATGTAAAAACGCCCATTTCTTGAGCATACACTGATAAATATACACTATTTGTTGCTTTACTGCACATAACATCTTCATCCAACAGATCCAGAACTGCAAAACTCTTCAGTGTCAGCTCAGCCAGGGTAGGTAACCCTCCTACACAGGCTACATTCTTTCAATAGCACAAACTGGAGACATAAAACGTAATCGCCTCTGGGCTAAAAAGCAAGTAAACAGGATGCTGACATTTGGAGGGCTCACAACATGACCATTACAAACTGCTGCAGCTCGCTCATATGAAGAACATGCCCCAGTTACGTCCCATGCCGTTCAATAGTCCAATAGACACCATGAAGTCATAATTTCCAGCCGCTCAGAATGCTTTAACTCCAAGGCAAATTCACGATCCCTTAGCTTTTAATCCAAAGTACACTCTGTTTTGGTAAATCTGATCCAACAGATTCATCAGTTTTTTTAAGGCAAACAGGGGCTGCTTGGGAGAAATGCGAATGTTCTATTCCTTACTTAAGGCAGCAGCACGACATGGCTCTTCTTTGTCTTGCAAAGAGGGCTAATCACACAACGAGCTGAGGGAGGGCAGAACCAATGTTGAAATTCCAACAGGAAGGAGTTAATTAAGTCACATGCTCAAATTAGCAAGTGTAAGACTTACAGATGATAGTGCAGCCTTAATTCTGTCTCCCTATGTGTATGCATTAGAACAGTAACTTTAATTACCTGAGCGCACGCAGCATTTCCCTTCGGACTCCTGCATCACCCAGTTATACCAGGCAAGCATGAGGGCCAGAAAATTGAGGTTGAAACGGCAGCTGTTAATTGAGCAATCCTTAACTGCACGGCTTCACAACTCCAAGCAAGGGTACTACACAAGAGATGAAGCAAACCCTGAGCTGTTTCTGAGGCTGCAGCAGAGTTTCAAGCCTTCAGCAGGCAGCAGCAGAAGCTAACAGGCAGCGGTCAGGCTCAGCGGCAAGGCTGAACAAACCCCACAGCAGAACCATGATGAACATGATGAGCTGCAGTCAATGAATTAGAGAGCTCTCTGAAGTTAGAGATAATCCTTTCAGGACATGCCACAAAGCTCAAACCCTCAAGCACTGTAACCAGACGCAGCTTTTGGTCTTATTTTTTAAAATAAACATGCTCTTAAAGAAGATACCCAGGAAAATAGAGATGGTTGTATTTGCATTGACAGCACGAACATCTGGTAAGCTGCCTTCTAAGTAGGTCAAGAGACTCTTAAATTGAATATAGTCCAAAAACACATAGGAAAAAGCATATGAAATTTGCTACTCCAAAACCTATGTTTGGTCAGTTCACACACAACAGAGACTGGAGCAGAATCCACACTCCCCACTAGAAGCTGAAATTAAAAACAATAAAATAAAATCGCCTGGCTGATCATCTGATAAGGAAGTTTCAAATTTAACACACTAAATACTTCTCCCTCTGGGAAGGGACTTTTTACAAGGACATGTAGCAACAGGATGAGAGGAAATGGTTTTCATCTGGAAGAGGGTAGATTCAGACCAGATATTAGGAAGAAAGTCTTCACTGTGAGGGTGGTGAGACACTGGAATGGGTTGCCCAGCGAGGCTGTGAATGCCTCCTCCCTGGAAACATTCAAGGCCAGGCTGGATGGGGCTGTGAGAAACCTGGTCTAGCAGGAGGTGTCCCTGCCTATAGTGGGGGGCTGGAACTCCATGATCCTAAAGGTCCCTTCCATCACAAATGGTTCTATGATTCTACAATCCTACTCTTCTTAGTTCAACAACATTCACCATTTGCCCAACAGCACTGCAACAACTCAAACCACCAGCAGCCAGAGAAATCCAGCAAATCTTAAGGCCAGTCAGTCCATCGGCTAATTCACACTTCCCTGGAAGGAACATAGTACAAGCAGTTTCTCATCTCTCTTTACAGCTGTTACTGCAACACATGAAGCAACACAACATGAGTATTGCTTTGTGTATTAAGGGAAAATACTGACCTGGTGAGAAACAAAGACCTTGAGAAGTCCACAACCTGCTAAGATGCAAAACCAAGCTGGAGCGATGGTAGTGAGAGGTTTGCATACAAACTTTCTGCTCCAAGATTGTTTTGGAGTAAAGCCAACTACTTAAGGAGTCTATCACTGGGAGTACTGAAAGAAAAGTAAAATGGTAGAGCAGGACTAAAAGGAAAACAAGCCAGCATCACTGCCCTGCTCTCTGTGAACACTACCAAGCATTACCCTTTGTTTCTGAAAAGCAGTCTGATCACAGCTTAAGAGCCACGCTAGGTAGTGACAGAACAAGGGGTGGGAGGAACCCTAGAGCAGTTACATAGGCAAAATTTAACTTTGCATTTCAAAGAGACAGAAAGGGAAGACAAGTCCTGACAGACAGAGTTGGATTTCTCTTTTCTACCTCTGCGAGAGGCAGCCCCCGCAAAGAGCTTAGGGTAGCACTGCCCTGAAGGCAGAGCTTCACAGTGGTTTAAACCAACCCAAGCCTGGGCTGCCACAGCCCCAAAATCAATTTCCATTCCATACCTACAGCAGCGTTTGGAGTCCCACACACTTCTGCCCTATGCAAAACTGGAAGTTACAGAACCTGCTCCAGGCCCACGTGTTCCTTTCACTCATCTGGTGGATGAGCTCATCAGCTGTTTCCCCAACCTGCAAACAAACCCCTGCTCACCGCTGGCAAGAAAGGAAAGAAGCCGTGCTGCACCTGGGACAGAACACAGCAGGAAGGGGGAGATAAAGCCAACAAAACCCTGTAATAATAGCATTTAAAACCTCTGGTGAGCCTTCCAGCATAGTCTGCTGCAGCTAGGCAGAGGGAAAACAAAATGCAGGTTATGTGGTGAGCCAAGTAATTCACTTAGCTTTGTCTTCACAAAGAGGGGCTCTTTTCATCGTAAATGAATCGAAACGTCACTTAAATATTTGATCAGGTCTGAGAAAGTTATTGCTTGCACAGCAAGAACGTCATAGTGCAGTTTAATCCAATTATCATCCCATGGATACGCACATGAAAACCACACTCTGTTGCTTCTTTTTCAGCGTTATCTACTCTCAGCAGAAATCTCCCTTGAAATCAGGTTGATGAGAGAACAGCACTTCTTTTCCTGCTTCCTCGCATTGCACAGACTATAGACTACTTGGTCTGTTACTAACTCCACCCAGTAGTTCCTTGCTTGCATCAAATTGCAATAATGGCCTTTTACTGTCTCTCTCTTTATGAGTTTTAGATTTATTAAAGGGGACTGTAGATTACTGCGTGGCACACAACGTACAAGGAGTATAGAGAACAGATGCTCAGCAGACTCTCCTGGGTTCACTTCCTACTGCAGAGCATGGCCCTCCCAGACTTTTTTCTGCTGCAGGGCCCAAGATTCACAAAAATCTGCCACACTTAGTTATTCTTACTGTCCTGGTACAGAAGGCTGTACGCCATTTCATAGTGCCCTGAAACACAAAGAGCTCCTACGACAGTGCAAGGAACTCAGCAGGCTCTCTGTGCTCATCCCTCATTCCCCTTTATTTGTTTTTATTTAGGAAATAAACAAATACAAGTGGCCAGTATTTCATAATTCGGTCAAAAAGTCATTTCCTTCTCATTAGGTCAAGAGTGCTGCATGTTCTTCCTTTTACTACAGTAACACTGCCCAGGCTCATGGTTTTGAGTGCAGAAGAGATGGTCACGGTTAAGACAGTTTCACACATTGGCTGGGAAACCTAAAATTGCTTATACCCCCAACACAACAGAATGCCTCCAGGACAGCTGCTGAGCTGAAGATAATGCCAAGGACAAAAGGGGAGTGTATCAGAACATACCCACTACATTTGCAAATAGCTAATTTGTAGTACTCCACGAACATCACCTCTTCAACAGATGCAGTAGACCCAAATGAGGCCAAGGATAACATGTCAAGATAACAAGCTTCAGCTCTGAATGCAGCAGTGAAAGGTCTGGGCAAGGCAGTGTGCCCCTCAAACAACATTCAGAGAGCTGCACATGCTATTTCTTGAAGCTTTATCCATACAGGACTTGCAACCAGAACCTTAGCTGGAGACTTGATCACAGGATAAGGCTATTTTAGTACACAATAGCAGAACTATGGCCATCATCCACTCCTTTTTCAGTCAAGAGTTACCATCTAAATCGAGACCATAAAACCAGTTAGCTGAGTTTGCAAAATAGGGTAATTCATCCTGAAGCAAGGCACCATTTCCCTCTCCGATCCCTGTCATCTTCTGTCACCAGCAGAGAACAGTTTACAGAACACAGGCTGCCTTATCGTGATTTGTGCTAGATAGGCTGGAAGAGGGCTAAGCATAATGAGTCAGTTCTTGCAACTCTGTGCAAAAGCTTCCAGGCCAAAACACATCTTTCAGGCTGCTGGCTTGATTTGCTGCCATGGAGGGGGAGGGAAGTCGCTAGAAGTCTTCTGCACTGCCTGAAGCTGCATGAATGCTAATTAAAATAAGGCAATGCAAAAAGGAAAAAGAAAAAGCATCAAGCTGCAATGAAGAGCTGCAGCAGGTTATTGAGAATTAAATAAGATTAATGAGTGGTCTGAATGGGCAAACCTCCTGCACATTTCTCCTTTCCCGTAACCACGGGAGCACGAGGAACATTTGGGCGCTTGGTAATTGGCTAACACTCACATGTTATCCTCTGCCCACAAACTCAGACTAACTCAGGCAAGAGAGACAGAAAAGGCTGCACAAGCAGTATTAATTCTGCCTCGTGTCTAGGCTGTAAAAATGAGTTACTAAGTTCTTTAGAGGAAAGAACACACAAAGACAGGTCATCACCCTATTGAAAGTTACACTATAATGCATCCAGCAAAAGTTCACAATAACAATTGTGCGGGCAACCATGAAACCATGACTTCCTAGCTTTCAAGTGCCCGACTCTCACCTAACATAAACCTCTGTTACACGCTGGAGTTATTTGCGTCTCTTACATCCTGGCTTTGTTTTCAAGACATGTAACAAGAGTGAAAAACAATTCCTATTATCTACAGTGGTAACTGCTTCCTTGCATTCACATTATACGACAGCGGGGCTTGAACTCTGAACTTCCAAACAACTGCTAGAGCAGTTAGCAGAGTAGTCATGAACTAGCAACAGGATGAAGAGCTGTTCTCCAGAAGGGCCAGATGAGCACCACAAATACCTCTTCCCAACACTACACAGAGTCTATCAGCTCTCAGTTCCCAGGCACTCAGGTAGAGGTAAGGAAGCTGCCAGATTGGAGCTGGGACAGAGAGTGCCAAACCTGCCTTTTCACTCCAATCCCCCAATATCACAGATGTAACCTCAGGGACAAAAGCATGTATGAGAATTAGGGTAGGACATGCCCTTACCACAGCCTTAGAAACATCAGTATTGTAGTTAACGTTATATGGAGCCATGATGTGGCAAGGTGACAAGTACCAGCTATGACGATTCTGACACGCAGCTGCTAGCAAAGAGGGGGGAAAAAAGAAATGTTAACCGTTGGGAGTTGTCCAAGCTGCAAGTACTTTATCAGATAGGACAGTTGTCAAAAAGCAGAACAAGGGGAGGAAGGTGTACTTCTTGAACCCCAAGCACCACGCAGTTACTGCAGGAGAGCAAAAGGGCAGATCAAATAAAAGTTTATGGGCACATTTATTGATCTGTTGACTATAAAAACCTCGTTTATTAGCAAGTCAGTTACCAACCTTTAGAACTTCAGTACGCCATGCTCAGAGCAGGTACGTGGAAGTAACAGAGGTCTACAGCCCCAGGAAACCAAAGTCTAAAATAAGAACTGGAGGAGCTATCACTTTAAATCACCCAGCAACCTTCCCTTGTCCTGTTGCATACAAGAAGAGAAGCTCTCCATCTCTTACTGCTAAACACAGAGCTAGGAAAACGTAGCTGTGAAGCTAGCTTTAACAACTGTAAATTCTCTTCCTTGGCTTTAAATATTTGCTGTCCAAGCTCTATCCTTGTGGGCCCACAGAAGCAGCTGCCCTATTTAAAGCAAGACATTCCAGCTTCCTCCCCCTCTTCACGGCACCAACAGGACAGCGGTTTCTGCAGAGCTACATTCTTGATGTGACAAATGAACAAATACCCTCTACTGAACATGATAGCTCTTAAATAGTAGAAGATAGCTATGTTAGCACACAGTGCTCTTGGGTGCAGCCTGGCACTTTGAAACAAGAGCTGTGTTCCCAGCAGAGCACAAAGGTTTCACCTCACCCAGAGACTGTGCCGACCTTTCCCAAGCATGCTTGGTTCACAGGTCCCCACTCACCTGCCTGAAGAGATGTGGTCTGAGGGCCAGGAGGCTTCTTCCCTTCCCTCTGCTAATACTGCTGAATTAAGTCAGACCGTTTCAGCACGTATACACGCACTGGCATAAAGCAGGCTGAACTTAAATACTGAAACAGACTGAGAAGTAGCCTGCTTCTATGGATTCCTTGGTATGCACGTGTAGGCAGCTATCACGACCACACGTTGCCTTGCAGCGATTCACTTGCTTTACTAGAAACAGGTCACCACTACATCTCCTATTAAAATGAATTCTCAAACGCTGCTATTTTTCTGCTTCCACATCTGTGTGCTGCAGCCTCCTCTAAAAGCAGTCCTTTGCAGCACCTCTGCCTACGCCTCCTCACCAAGCAGTCTACATGGATGGAAACAACCCATCATCGGTGAAGATACTCCTTAAAACAACTGCAACCACCCTCTTACAATTACTTCTTCCAGATCCAGATTCCAGCACAGGCGCAGGCTACCCACAGAGGTGGTGTCCCTGCAGACACACTGCAGGCAGCTCATTCTGTTTGGGCTGTAGCAGCCAGCACCCTGCTTTGTGCTCAGTAGACAGTATCCCTCATGTGCCCAACAGGAACAAACTCCTGGTGTTTTGCTGATGTAGGCAGCATCATTTTGATCCACAAACTGCAATGGTTCTCAATGGCTCCAGCTGAGGTGGTTTGCTTTACCCGCAAGTGAAGGCGGCCTTCTTTCTGGCCCAGGTAACTGAACATATCAATACAGAGAAAATAGTTAAATAGAAGATAACCTCAACGTAAGTTCATCTAGAAGCATTTCATTTCTGCACTACTTCTGTTCACCTTTTCTACAAGACTGCCTTGTAAACAACCCCTTGTCTCAAGGACTGGTAAGATTTTCCTTCCCCCGTTCTCTGGAGGATCATTAGCCTATCCCAAGGTAATAAAGTCTCTTCACAGGCCGGAAGTGCAGTGAGCTAAGTCACCAAAAAGGGGCAGTCTTGCTGCTGTTCTCGCTGCTTATCAGTTTAACTGATAGAAAACTTCCAACGAGTCAATTGTATTCATCCACATCTGGAAAACACCAGCACAGCGTAAGATAAATGGCTAAACAGGAGGAAAAGCCTTTCCTTCTTGGCAGCAAAAAGCTAGTGTATCAACACAAGCTGGATGCAGAATTGCATACCTTACACTAAACCCCACAACCTGCAGTAATCCTCACCTTGTCTGAAACATATGGAGTGCTTAGGCATCTATACTTGGCACCATGTGGTTCTTGCCTGAAAGCAAGCATGACAGCAGTTAATCACTGAGGAGCTAGAAACCCCCAAGACCTTTCTCCTGTACTTTCACCTATTAAGCATTTAAGCACTTTCTCTCCTCCCCTTCTCCCAGACAAAGGCGTCCTAGTTCGTGCACAAACAATTGTGTACACACCTTTTCCTTTCCCCTTCATTCTTCAAGAATCACCAAGCCCCTTTTCCAGATGGGGCATGAGCAAAAAACATTCAGTTTCACAAGTGACCTGGCAAGACTCCATAAAGAAGAGAAACTCTCAGTAGCATTAAGACCCAATTCCTTCCCCTCTGACAGGCTCTAGTAACAAGGGCACTCTTGCTTCAAGTTGTTGTCAAGGGTCTTGCTCACAGCTTTTCACATGAGTCTAAGCAACAGGCAAGTGAGAAAGCTTGTGCTGAGAAAGGTTAACATCTAAGCCATGATCAAGCTTACAATCCTTGCTCTCTGGCTTTAGACAGCAACAGTACTTGAGGATTTCACAGAATAGAAACCCACCTGGCACTCAGAGGCATCTGTTTAAGCCGACTCCTTCTACTGAAGAGTAACCATTCAGCCTGGATTGTATGATTCTTAACCTCATCCAAACAAGAGTCGCTGGGAAACCTCAGAGGAATCTTTACTTCTAGGTTTAACTGGCTCCCGCTGAGCTCCTAACTCAAGAGCTGCTGTTTTGTCTAACAGCCCTATCTTGGGAATTATCAAGTAACACTACTATGCAAACACGCTGTTAGCTCAGTGTACATAGCTCAGCCAGTTTTATGCAAGGTATTTCCACAAAACACATAACATCTTCAGTAGCTTACATTAATAACCTGCCAAAAACAAAAACAGAACAAAAAGAGGGTCTCAAGGCTCCTTTTTCATCCCGCATCAAGATTGCTACAGTCATCTGTACCTGGTGCAAAGAGATGACATATCAAGATAATATTAAAAAAACCAACGTGATAAACTACAACGGGCAGATGGCTGGTAAGGAAACAAGACTGTAATTACAGTTTACCTTCAAGGACCATAACCCGCAACAGCTTTCCTGGTGTGTGCTATCCAAGTTACTGATAATGGCAACTGGAGATGAGTCTTGGATAATGAAAACCCTGATGTCCCATGAGCAAATAAGCATGGGGACTGAATAGACTGAAAGAGGAGAAAGCTCTAGACAGCATAGATACAGGACTGCCAGTGCTGTACCATTCAGATATGAATTAAGCAATAATAATAGACTTGTACATGAAGAACAGCCACCTCAACCGTGTGGACCCTCACCTTGTTGTAGAACTCCTGCTCCCTGGGACCTCGAGGTGGGGGCTGCAGCTGCTTCAGGACAGTCCCATCTGGATGCTGCAGTATACCTAGAAGAGAAGCAGTTCCTTCAGGGACAGGTTTTAAGGGCGAGAGCTTTCATTTCATTCAGAAATGGCAAATAAACATCAGGGACAGCCTATTTGTTCAGTTCTACTGTTTCCAGTACATGCACAGTAGAGAAGAAATTGGCAGCTCCCACACAAAGCCCTTAGCAGAGGTTTGCTTGCATTCCTCTTTTTCTAGCCATCAGATGACTTTCCGCATCTAACTCTGTTCAAGGCCAACACAGTAACAGGGAACTGTCATTAACAGTCCCACCCAAAAAAAACATACAGTTGACTATGGAAGATTATACAGACACTCCCTTTTTAAATAACTGATAAGTTGCTTTTCCAGCAACCCTAAGAAGTTAAAGGAGCTAGCACCAAGTTTAACACATTTCTCACAAGCTTACATACCACGGCCCACAGACATATCCCTATACAAGCAGCATCCAAAGAGCACTTCTACCTTACTGGAAGTAACATCCCTGCAGCACTTTGCACTTGCTAGATACTACTGTCTCTATCACCCATACTTACAACACAACACCCTTCCACACGCGCCAGAAAACACTTAGTGTGAAGGTTTTGCAGGACATGACACGTTTTGAATGAATTACTTAGAATCACAGCACTAAAAAAAGGTTTTACAACACACCTCAAAATCGACACATTAGTACAAGTTATAAGACAAGGCAGAAAGACCAGGCAAACGTCCCTAGAAGTAGAACCCATATACTGCTCCATTGGCAAAGAGAAACCCAGAAAGACAAATCACACTGAGTGCTTTCCACCAGAACACTGCGCTTTGGATCCAGGTGGATGACAAGAAATTGATGTAATACGATGCTGTCTGAAGTCCCCTCGTCCTCTGGATTTCTTGACTCCTTCCCTGCGTCTGCAACAGAGACATGCAGGAAGCCAAAGACTCATCTTTCAGCACCCCCCACAAAATCCAAAACCTTCTCCTTATCTAGAAGATATATACAAGAGTCTTGCACAAACACACTCTAAAAGGCAGCATATCTCATCAGCTCCTGCCTCTCTCTTCCTGCCTATGGAACAAAGCCACAGCCCAAAGCTCAGCACCTTAGGTACTACAGCATTTGCTCTCTTTGGAGGAAGGGACTATTGAAAAGAGTGTTCAGCCACAGGTCACTCCTAATGCCCAGAAGTCTGACACGTGTGGTGTAGAGAGGCTGCTGCAGCCCTTCTTTTGCACAGCAGTGACAGCCACAGCATGTAAATGGAAAAGGTTATTGGAACAGAACTGATGGCTGAGACTTTTTAAGGTATACTTAAACAAAACAATACTGTGGATACCTTCAAGTCCTCCGTATGTTTGTATGTAGGGACAGTAGGGAAGTTGGGCACAAGAGGACAACAATGACACACAGGAGGAAGCTGGGCAAAAGAAGGAAGGCTCCGAGTTTCAACCAGCAAATGCCGGTATTCCTTACCAGTGCTATCAATAACTACATATACCAACACATCTGGCCACTAGCTTCATAACAAAGACACCATGGGAGCAGCACTGCAGAATTATACATGACCCTGTATCTTTAGCATCTCAACTGCCTGTACTTCTACGAGCATCATCTGTAAAGACACAGAATGAGAAGATTCAGGGACAAAAAACAAGAGAACTGCGCATATCACAGAGCAGCTCTGGTCTTCACTACAATATGAAACTCAAGTTCCTATGATGTGATCAGTACCCCTGCAAGGAAGCACGAGCCTTGCTCTTAGATACAGGGTCTGTGGCTTTATCTAATCCATTTGAGCTGTGCCCGCAGTATGGATGCACCACCCAGGTGACAACAGCGATAAGAAGTGATGTGCCAAAGGTGAGTCCTTTTTGCCCAACCCCACCCCATACTACAGAATACAATAAATGATGTACAGGAGCCAACAAACCCCCTTGACGTCTACTGCACTGGTGCAGCAGGGGCAGGGTGTGAGAATTAGACTGCTGTGTAAATTATTGGACATGCCTTGAACATGAGCTGCAGATAAGGCCAGCTCACGGTGCCACTGGCACTGCAGTTCCACCCACTGACAGCAAAGGGCTGGTGAAGTTCAGCCCTCAGCCTGCTCAGCTCCTATGGGCAAGGTTCAGAGGCAGCATAACAGCGTGTTCCCCTTACAGCTGTTCTCAAAAGTCACCCTGGAAGCTGAATGGATGAGTACATTGGGCTCAAAGGCAGGAGTTGTACCCAACTGGATGACTGGGAGGGGTGAGAGCATCCCTTGGCAGCATTAGCTCTGCACTGACCGTTGCCAATGCTGAAAGAAACCTTTATAGGAAGGGCCAGCGCCTCTGAAATCAGAATGAAAATCAAGAGCTGGTGGAAACACGCTTCAGTAAACACTAAATCCTCACAGCATCTGTACCACTGCGCTGTTCATCAGCTCTGGGCTTGCTCATAGCACCAAGTCGGTGAGCACCTCACAAGTTGTCCCTTTCCATCTAGACTCACACGTGCATTTGCAGAGAAGCTGTTCAGCTGCTCCGGACACGGTTCGGCCCGGGGGCCGCCTGCGGCTCAGCGTCGTGTGGACGCAGCTCCCAGGCCTGCAGCACGGCTCCCTTCGCTTCCACCTGTTAAGGCATCAGGTCAATGGAAGCCGAACCACGGCTGCCAGGAGCCCGCCGGTTCTGACGCAGCCCTGTCATCACAGAACGACCAGAAGAGAAGGGAACCACGCCGGCCCGTTCCGATCCCCCCACGGGAGGCAGCACGGCCAGCGCCCCGCGGCCCCACCGACCCCCCGCCGTTACATAACCGCGCGCAGCACCGACCCCGGGGATGCCGCGCCGCTCCCGGCCGCAGGTAGGCACCGCCGCCACAAAGCAGCACGCAACCCCCCCGCCCGCCGGCCCCGCTCACCGCCTTTATCCTTGCCGTACATGTGCCCGGCCACCTGGTGCGACAGCGGCACGCAGCCGTTCAGTCCCCGCCGCCGGCCCCCCGCCGCCGCCGGCAGCACGGCCACCGCGGGGCCCGGGGCGGCGCCTCCCGCCTGCTGGGCCGCGGCCTCCTCCGCCTCGCCGCGCCCGCCGCCCGCGCAGCGCCCGCACCCTCCCTCGGGGTGCCCGGCCGCGGGCGGCGCCGGCCGCGGGGGCTCCGTGGCCATTTCCCGAGGGGGAGCCGAGGGGCTGCGGTGTCGCGGCGGGCGGGGCTCAGCGGGCGCTGCGTGCCGGGCTGCGAGCGGCGACGGCCCGCGACTCCATCACCCCGCTCCGCTCGGCGCGAGCCGTGCCGTGCCGTGCCGTGCCGCTCCGAGCCGTGCCGCCCACCACGGCGCTGAAGCAGCGACAGGCGGCGGCACCGCCCCGCTCCGCCCCGCGCCGCTCCGCCTCCGCCCGCCGAGCGGAGCAGCTGCGGGGCCGCCAGGGGTCGCCGCCGTGAGGGGAGGGCCGGGGCCCGGAGCTCCCGCTGCAGCCCCGCCTCAGCGGCTCGATGGAACGGGGCGAGGGCTCGGCCGCCCGGCGGCTCTGTGAGCAGGAGCCCGCCGCAAAACCCACTGTAGGTCGGAGTGCTGACGCCCCGAGGTTGCCTCTCAATGGTTGTTTTCTCTCCGTTGGGCCCACGAACCGAAGCACGCAGATAGTATCGTGCCTCTCAAGTGGATAAGAGCCTTTAAAACGGTCTGGAGCGCCTGAGGCTCGAGGCCTGATATCAATAAGGACTGGATAAAGGTTTAATCACCATTCTGAACGTAACCCCCCCCGTGGGTAGATGCAGGCCTGCATTCGCTCACAGCACCCCCGAGCCCAAGGCTTTAATACGCATCTCTTTTCACAGGGCTTACATCAGCTCTGTTTGCCACCCTGTTGTTCCCGATGTTCCCTTTTGCCGTTTGTTTCCCATTTCAGTGGGTACCCATCTAACTGTGTGACCTACAGCTTGAAGTCCTACTAGAAAAGAATAAAAGGAGCATTAGCAGGTTAAAAATGGGAATTAAAAGGATCTTCAAAAATCTAGTCCTGAATGAATACCTTGCAGATAGCCTTGGAGCTAACAGAAGTGGAGCTGGAAGGGATGAAAGAAATACAAAAGCGTGAGTAATTGGAATAAGTAAACACTGACTAGTTCCTTTTTCCTGGTGTTTGCTTTAGTCAGATTTGTGCATATAGGAATGGAGTGACGTCGGACTCAGCTCACTCATTCCACCCTCACGCTTCAGCACATGGAGTTTGCTAATCTAATCTGGGAGTTTATCCTAAAATAAAACAAGTGAAACCAAGTGAGTACCAGAAAACAGAGATAACGAGCTTCTTCACAAAGCATGACTTCTGTAGGAGCTTGCCCTGAATGCTGAAACTACCAGCAAGACTGCATGGGAATCAGCTCAGCTCAGGGCTCTGCAATTGCACTGAAAGAGAAAGTGAAAGAGGGCTGCAAGCAGCCCCTCAAAACACAGGCAGGATATTGGGAATCCACCAGCAGCGGTGGAGGAGCGGAGAATTGCTTTCAGCTGAAAGAAAGCCCTTCAGAACAGCTAGTTAATAACTAACCGCAAGATGCAGGGTAGGTTAGTACAGGAAATCAGCTCACTCTCCGTGGAAGAGCAGGGGGCCATGAGGTAAGCAGAGCGGTGCTGACAGCAGGCACCGCTGGGTTCTTCAGTGCTGTGGCTCACTGCCACTTGTCCTGTTTGGCCCAAACCGCCACTGCTCTGCCAGGGCCATGAGGTCTGAACAAGAGAAGCAAATCCTGCTGCCCGCAGAGCCACTTCCTGCAGCACACGGCTGTGCTTGCGTAGCTTCTGGCGGCCAAAAGGATTGCAACAGAGACGGCAAAGACTGAACAAACGTTCTCTTTCCTAGCTATCACCTCTTCACTTCGGCATCAAGCACCACGACGGGAGCCTCTCATTAATATTTTACTTGGTCGTGACTAATGCAACCTCTCCGACATCACTCTCCGCCCTAGCAACCAGGTATGCCTGTGGTTCTGTAGTTTGAAAACAGAGCAGTGTTATCATCAAACAGCCTACGCTCTCCAGAGATAATACAGAACACTTCAAAAACGACTTTGACATTAATTTGCTTCAGTTGTGCGTTTTCTGGATCGTCTTTTCTACAAACTGAACCGCAGCTCTGGATTTTGAGACGTCTGTTTTTAGGAAGAACTTTAGGTTGGATATTAGGAAGAACTTCTTTACAGAACGGGTAGTTAGGTACTGGAATAGGCTCCCCAGGGAGGTGGTTGAGTCACCATCCCTGGTTGTGTTTAAGAGCCATTTGGATGTGGTGCTCAGGGATATGATTTAGTGTAGGGTTTTTAGAGTTAGGGTTCTGGTTAGGCTGCGGTTGAACTTGATGATCTTCAAGGTCTTTTCCAACCTGGGTAATTCTATGATTCTATGACAGGTCTTCTAACATAACTTCATATAGCTGCAGACGAGGACTCACAAAGCTCATTTCAATAGTTCCTTTCTTCCTCAATGTTAGACGTTTGTTAGTTGACATTAGTTGTTAGACAACCCAATGTTGGCAGAAGAACTTCCCTGTGGATCAAAGTAAGATAACAAAGGCATGGGAAAGTAATCCAAACCAAAGCTCCTCAATGCGGAACCTAGAAGTAGCTGTCACAGCCCACAAAAGAGATCCTGAAGTCACTGTTGACAGTAGGCTGAGGTCATCAGCCAAAAAAAGCCAACAGAGTGTTGGGCAACATCAGAAAGAGCACTGAGAAAGACAAAAGGCATCACTGAGCTGCTCTGCATCGCCTCAGCGTGCCACGTACCAAGTCCAGCTGGTGCACTTGGCCTCTCACAGAGGATGGGAACACACCCTTGATTAGTCAATGCAGATGTTAGAATTAAACCATGATTTGTGATGAGCCTAATGGGTTTTTGCTGCCTCCAAGCCCAGAAAACAGCAACGAGAGAAGTTTAAGTTTGACATCCTGGGGCAACAAGTTATGCTTCATTCTGAAACAGCGGCATTAGCCAATGTCTTTAGCACTATCTCCTGATCTCATGGATTACAGGTAGCTAAAGATTACTCCTTTGGCCTTTCTAAACAAATCCTTTGCATGTACAGCCTTGTATCTTTATCAGGCTGTTGCTCAGGTCTTACAGATGCATGATGGCATTTTACCAGTCACATCCTCATGCTTTAGGATAACCCCAGTACTTGATTTAAACAATTAACATGCCAAGAGGTTTGTTTAAAACGCACCCATGTCTTTCCCTAGAGGCTAGTTACATTGCCTCCATCTGAGGTAAAACCAAGCATCTCTTCATTGACTACACCCACTGCCAACCTGCTCTTCTATTACACAGTATTTTGCTGCTTAGGGTTGTCTAAAAATAACTAAATTTCAACCCTTAAAAAGTACTTTAGCCGGCACAGATGCCGGAGCCAAGAAGGGATTGAAAGATCACGACCACACAGTTGGAAAAGAGCAACAGATTTAATCATTTCTGAAGTGTAAGCCTGCACTGGCCATTGTCTAGAGCAGGAGCACCAGCTGTGATCACAGTGCTTCTTGACCAGGTTTTAGCTATGTATGGTTACACTTGCCAGCTGTAGAGAAGTATTTGAGAGAAGTTAAGATTTCACAAACAGCTCAAGAGGAGAAAACACAGTAACTAACAGATGTCTGCTGAAGGCATGTAACCCCTCGGGCTCCAAGAGCCAGTTCTCAGCTAACTCAATGACCAAAGCTAAAGAACAGACACTACTACTGCTATTATAAAATGCTCTATTACTGGAGCGAGCAGCGGTGATGCAGCACTGATTCACATTTCAACATGTTAGCTAGCTGTATGACACTTAAAGGGAAATCCCAGTGCAACTGCTACACGACTGTGTAAAATCGATCTCACAGACCCCTACTTCTGCTGCCGGTTGCCCCATAAATACCACAAAGAGGTCCAAATCGCTAAGGTAGCCCAAGGTTTTCACTTCCAGAGCTGCACTGCCAACACCAAGCCCCACCAATTGCATAGCGTTCAGCTCCTCCTGGCGGAGAGGTGTGTCATCGCAATGCTGGCCTCTGAAATCCACCCAGCTTAACGGCACTCGAATTACAACGTGCAGGAAGTATCTCCGAACCTACAGCTGCCTTCTGTGCTAGAAACACCTGAGTACTCGGCACTCACACTATTGTGATAAGGCAGAACTGACTGCTGCAAAATCAATACTTGAATTTGTTCACCTTTCTAAAAGATATGCTGGAAAATAATGATGTGGAGTAGAAATATGCTCTTACTCTTGAACAGAAATCCTCAGCTATTTTGAACTGTGAAAGACAGTTACTGTATTTTCAAGTAAGAGTTTCTGTGTGATGTAAAGACACGCATTTGCAGAATCATTTCTGGATGGTTTAATCTTAGCAAAGGTGAAACCAATAATATCTTTGAGATTGTTTGGTGGAAAGCACTGAAAAGATTGCAGAGAACACTGGATCAGCCAGGCACTCAGACTAGCGTGAGACTATAACCTACCCTGCTATGGAGGCAAAACAACAGAGCAGTGCTTTGTGGTGCTCTTCGAGATGACTGGCAATTTTATTTACTTCACTTCAGGCATCTCTTTTCATTATTGTGTTCTAATAGCTCACATATAAATGTAGTGGAAATTTTAGGTACAGAAAACTGTACGTGCACAGAAATAAACCATGAACATTTAATGGCAACGTTTCTCAGTGTGACGCTTCTCCCAAACGAACCCGCCAGGATGTAAATCAGCAAAGATTCTGCTTCTGCTCCCAGGAAGAAGAGCTTCTCATGGAGACCCCCTCCCTGATGCTCAAGCACCACAAAGCATTTCCCTGTCCTACTGCAGGAAACAGTCTTATGACTGAGAAGATTCATCTGAGATGTCAGGACTTTGTCTCTTAAACACAAACGCAGTTTTCAGTGAAGTTGCATTGCTTCCAAAGCAGCCCGACTCCGCTGCTAACAGAAAGTCTCAGAAGGAAAACCCAACCCAGACACAGGTTTATGGTTACAGCAGCACTGGATTACAGCTCTACTTACAGCGCAATTCTTCCTCGGAACAAACAGCACACCTATGAGAATTCAAACATGACAACCTTGAGATCAAAGTGAGCTCAATTGCATCTATATGAAAAAAAACACAGAAATATCCAGTGCCACATTCTAGTAATACAGAGAGAACTTGTTTTCGGATAAAACAAATATATTTGATAATTTAAGATTAAAACCATTTTCCATATCCATCAGTACTCAGGCACATAAAAAAAAACTAAACAAAACCAACAACAGGTAGCTTTACAGTCAAGATGGGAAGAGAAAGATGAGACTAAATATATTCAATTGCAACCTCTTACAAGTAGAGGTCTGTCACAGACAGCAGTTGACCCCACTCAAATACTCTACCTGCAAACCCTCCTGCCTTTAGGTCTGTGTTGCCTACCTGCTCTGCCAACTAAGACCTCAGCCTCAGAAATTCTCTTGACAAGCTGCACATATGCTAGTGGGACCAGGTTTAATACAAAACTGCCTTCTGCCATCACACTCTTTGGGTTTTGCTTTATAGTCATTTATACTATATACAGTTGATAAATCAAAAGCTAATTAAGGAGACTTGTGGCCATTTATGCAACTGTGTTAGATAAGGCAGACAGGTACCATACAAAAAGAGGACATGAGTCCTCCTTTGTCTCATCTTTCCTTTTGTCCACGTTTCTACCTGTCACCAAAGCCTGTCCAAGTTTGTTCTTTTGGTAAAATTAGCTGATCCACATTAGCAGTGAGCCCAGGAAGGCAGGAGCTATTTAAGACACGTAGAGCCTAAGGCCACTTAATAAGGAAAGGCGTGCCTGCCCCCTCTGCAACAGCAGGAAGCATCTTCTGGAACCAGCCAGACCAATGAAGACGACGGTGGGGTTTTACTTTTTCTTTCAGCTTCTGAAATAAATCAGCACAGCCTCCCTGTCCTGCGGTCTGGGGAAGTTTGCTCCACTGTCAGAGATTGCAAAGGAAACTAAGTGTTTCTAGCAGTAAAAACAACCCTGCAACCCCTCAGCCATCACTCTGAGCACTTCACATCCTTCCACTTGTTTATTGAGAAAGCTCTCACAGATCATCTTCCTAATCCTGCTCTCAATACAGGCCTGCAGTTCTGGTAGTACATTCATGCTACCGCATTGTAGTAGGGTCAAGTTTCAACACTGCTGTAAAATCAAAGGCAAAGTTGCCCTTTAGCCCCATTATGCTCTAAGCATTTCACATTGTCTGTTCATAATCAGCAGTTTTAAACACGTTCTTTGACAGAGCCCACACCAGACAGCCATGTAACAAGCCAAACGTGACATCTGCAGAAAATGAAGCATAATTACAAGTTAAGCTCCATTCTGGCACCATGATTTCCTTCTCACCACTGCTTTCTAAGTGGAACCCTATCCAGACAGACAACTTTCAAACCTCTCAGAACCACCTGCTGAATGTGTCTTTTCCTGAACAGCCTCATACATTCTGTGCGTCAGTTTAGCTTCATACTCAACAAGAGGGTACACACACATCACAGGACAAAAAATCCCAACTATGACTATTTAGTAAATTATGCACTGTAGTGATTAAAACAAGACAAGCCCCAGAAAAAATAAACAAGCCTGATGTATAAACTACACTGGAAATTCTTCAGTGACACGACAATGAATTTGTGGTTTTTCCCCCAATTACAAGCGAGCAGAGGATATGTCAGACATTCATTGCGCAACTTCTACTGTCCACTCTACGCCTCCTTCCTCTTGATGATCAGAGGCCCAACGTTGTCACCAGTTTCGTCGTTGTGCTGTGTGTGAGAGCCATCACACAGCGGGAACTGAAAAAGAAAGAATAAACACAGATTAAGCACATATCAAGAACACTCACAGTCAGAATTAACAACCGACACTCCAAGTTCAATGGAACATCTTACTAAATCCACAAGAAGCTTGTTAAAAAACAAAGCCACTCGACTCCACCACATTTGGTGTTCCAGCCTCAGGTCAGCATGGTAAAAATGCAGGTTACAGCTGAAGGTCAGCTTGGACTATCCAGAGTTTCTTGCTCTCAACACTCCATCTTCCTGAGCCACAGCCAGAACTGAGTGCAGTTACAGAAGTCAAGTGAGCTGAGGAAATGTAACACAATTAGATCCTAAGCTTTTTCCCCACGCTCCAGTTTCTCTTAGCGTGTAACAAGTGAAAGTACAGCTTTCCTAGCTAATCTCTTACTTAAGAGAGACGCTGACAGATAAGTCCCACCGCCAGACAGCTAGAGTAGCAGGCCTGACATATGTCATCTGACATAGCCAGCTTATCTCACCAATACTCAAGTCCATTTGCAAAAGCTGGATTCTACATCAGGATTCTGACCTGACAATGGAAATAAAACACACTTCCTGCTGACAGTTATTCATCGGGGTCTTGTAAGGGTAATATTAAGGAAGTAATTCAAAGAAATGTTTGTTCCATCAACAAAACTGGAACAACCCGGTCAGAGCAAGACCCAGAGGGACTCCTTTAACCAGCTGTAACTGCCCAGGTCCTGGACTGCTCAAATCTATTCTGCTCCCAGACAGCTCTTTTCATATGCAGGAGCCAAAGGACATTCTGTGAAGCAAAGAGTTAGATCAGAGCCTACCACTTCTCAAGGATGTGTTTTCAGGGCTCTGTGCCCTTTTTGCAGAGGAAGCTCTAGAGACAGTCGCATGTATCACACCAGTATTTGTATTCACTTTCTATTTTGTTCGCTCTGGAATAGTCGGAATCTAAGTTGGCTATTACTCAGATTGTGCCCTTAGAGCATCAATATTCCCTCACAGTCACCACCAAATCAACTCTGACATTCTGGTGGTTCCACTATTCACTGACCAGTCATAGCCCTTGATTAAGATTAATGCCCAGTCACCCATGCTTAGCTAGAAAAGATTTCCAAGCATCGCAAGAAAGGAATATCCTGAAGACAACATACTAGTGAGAAAGAACAGTTCTGAGTACTAAAAATAAAGGCATATGCCTGCAGGGTAGGGTGGAAGCAGAGGGAGTGGTGAGAGTTTTGTTTTTCCACAGTTACAAAATGTCAAAACCCATGCTATAAATGGCAGGTGAATTTTCTAAATTAAGAACCCCCAGATTTTGGAGAACAGGCACGTAAGCTGATTCACACAGGAACTTCACTGTCAAATCAGTGATTAGTGACTCAGTGAGTAGGTACAGACAGGCACTTGGCAGAAATTAAACCCTAATATGTAGGATACTCATCAGCTTCTCACCCAGATGTTCCTGGGCCAGCTGTTTCTCCATACACCACCACAGTCTATCTGCCTTTGCAGAAGCACCTACCCAGCTTACAGTAGGCACATCTCACATGGCCCAAGAAGGCAGGCCCGCAGTCCAGCTGCAGCAACATCACTTGAAATTTGCAGGTGACAAAAAAGTGGAATTCATAGTCATTAGCTTGCATCGAGGTGTCTTTAACAGCTACCAACTCGGACAGCTTTGCATCCTCTGGGTCGGCTGGTGTCTAAACCACCAGCTCCCAGAGGATGGAACACCAGGCACAAAAAAGCAAGCCACATACAACACAAAAAACGCTGCTTTTTTATTTAGGGCATCTACTTGGTCACCTTCAAGTCTGCAGCTGGGCCTGACACAGCATGTTTATCCTTGTTTAAGACACAGCAGGCTAGCAACGGCGGTCAAAGCTCAAGCCCTGAGGGAATTGCCCAGTGGTCTGGACAGCTCAGTTTATTTCCCTTGACACCAAACAAGTTTGCTTCTTCTGATGCTCTGCAGCAGTACTCAGCCTGCAGCCTGGGGACTAACACTGCTCTGGAAGACACACAGATTGAAGATAATTACAAATAAACCAATTAAGACGCCCCCCCACCCCCCTTCTCGATCAAAAGCTTAAAAAAAACAACACAGAACAGATGCTGTGCATAATGTTACAGGTTCCATTAACAGCCTCGTGCCTCCGATCAGGCTCAGTCTGCTGAGACAAACTTACACAGTCAAATAACACACATTCTAAGAACAGGCTCCTTATATGATATCCCTCATCTACTTCCTTTTAGCATGAGATTACATGCTAACAACAACACCCCTCAATACATGGCAAAAGACACTTGATCAGATTCTGATTTCACTCCAAAAAGATAGTATCAAACAATAGCTGGAATAACAGCAAGAGCTGCAGTGCAAACCCTACATCCAGACATCCCTTCTATTTTCTACAGAGGAGGCAATTAAGTATAAATACCAAGGGTCAAGTGACATTTATTTTGTCACAAGTACTGAAGAAGGTGCCTACGGTATTTTAACCTGGATTAAACTCCCGTTCAGATACTACCACCAACTGCAAATATTAATGCAGCTTTTTTCCTCCACCCTTCTCTGTTCTGAAGCTGTGGCACTTAGAGCAGCTTCCAATTCTAGCTCTCAGTTGAGATTTAACCCACACATTAGCACCTCAACTTAAAAACAGCTTTTAAATGCATGCCAGTTGTAAACAGACTACTCTCTCTGCCTTCTCTCATTACAGAACCCAGAACTAGCACTACACATGTATTAAGTAGCTCTCAATGGCGTGAAAGGTTAGACTTAAAGCTGATCATAACAGTGTTTCTGAAAGGTCAGATATCACACTTAACACTAAAGCGAAGCAACCGAGGCACGTTCACATGCAAACAAGCTGGACAAACCCATATCGAGGTCGGACCCTTAATTTCTCATTGAAACTCATAGTTTCAATGGCTTTTCTGTAGGGCTACCCCCAAAACCGTGGGTTGCAAAGACAAATGCTTTAAGTCCATCTGCTTAGATTCTTCCGTGACTTAGATGACCTCCATCACCACTGGAAACAAATCTGCTGCTGTACTCCTTTGTGTGGCAAAAGGCAGTTCTCTATGGTACACAGCAATACTGCTACAATAAAAGCAGGACAGCACCATTACCACATGCACAAGCAACACTCCACTCAAACCAATTTTGTATTCTCCCTGTCCACGTGATTTAGCAGTGAGCTCAAGCATGTCAAGTGACTATTTGACACCAGCTCTGGTATACAAAAAAACCTGTTAATGCTTTGCTTTTACCCACACAAATTAGCAGCAAGGAATCTTCTAAATGACACAGTAAGCTTCCAGCTTCCCCCAGTAAAAGGTACTGAAGGTCCTCTCAAGACCGTGGTTCCTGGGCTCTCCTTCATCTATCAACAGACCAATCATTTTGGATCAACCACAGTGGCAAAATGGAACCTGATATTTGTCTGTAGAGCAGCTGGACTCTCAAGTGAAACTGCTTCTTCACAGCCACAGGAACATTGTTTTAGCTATCAGTGCTGATCCGAAGGTTTCACTCTGCATAAACCTACATAGCTTTAAGGACTGAAATACTGCTACATCTCACTGCAGAATAGCTGAAGTGAAAAGAAGCTGGTTTCTGCTAAATGAAGCACTAAGATGGTTTTATTGCAAAATGAATAAGTTCTCCAATGCTGTTGATGTGCACGGCTCTCTTACCTTCTTAGATCTCCAACAACGGCAGTACACGGCCTTGTCTCCCAGATCTTCCATATCAAACGCATGGACTACCTTGGGGTTATCCTTCTGGATATGGAGATTCACCATTGCCTTGCAGCATTTGTCTTTAGAGAGAAATTTTCTGTATGCTAGATACCCAATGGCAGCTGCTCCAGCAGCTAAAGAGACCGCAGCAATCCATTCAACTACAACAAGAGGGAAAGAAACCTCAGTTTATTGACCACAATATCGTAATCAAACCAATCCCAGCAGTGACTCCGCACTCAAGACAACACCTCTAACAATCCAAGAGATCTTTCTGTTCTGCAGGTCAAACACAGCATTTCAGAACAATATCGCTCAGCACATTAAACTACAAGCAAAAAAAGCCTGTTTAGAGTTTCAGTTTTAGGAAGGTCACTAAAGACAAACACACAGCATCAGCAACACAAACAGATCCCTCCAGGGCATGGGCACTGAATAACTCTTTCATACAATACACGCTGTAACCAAAGTAAAGAGATGTTTGGCAATGGGGAAATTATTTAATGCATTAACATAGCACAAGAGTAAGAAATTCCAAGGAACTTGGATTAAAAGCCTGTTGTAGTGGTATAGGAAAGAACACGGATCCAGAAGGATTATACTTAATGGCACAAATTCAGCCACGTTATGTCCCAGCTATATAAAAGACAATTACCATTACAACCACCGCTACCTCCCACCTGTATTTTCACGCCCCCCAGGCAGAGCGCAGACCAGGCCGCTCCTCCCTCACTAAGCTCACAAGAACCGCATTAATTCCCTCAGGCTTAGAACTTGTTGATCCCTACCCCCTTAAACACGGCGGCCCTTTATGTAGCGCCTCACGGCCCGCTCCCCTCACAGCCAGCAGCGAAAGGCCCACGGAGCCGGAGGCCCTGAGGGCGCCGCCGCCATTTTGCCGGCAGGGTTTACCGTGCGGGGCGGCTCTCCCTCCTCTCCCCCTCAGCCCCACACAGCCCCACAGCCCTACCCACCCCGCACGGCGCCATTCTGCCCCAGCCCCATGGCTCCCGTTCCGCAGAGGACACACACAGCTCCGCAGGGCGCACGCGCCGCAGCCCGCCCCTTCTAAAGGCCGTGAAGGCAGCGAGGGGAGGAGCTCCGCAGGGCCGCACCTCCAGGCCGCGAGGGGGCGGCGGTGGCCGCGTCGCCCATCCGGTGCCCCGCGGACACGGACACAAAGCGCCCGCCGCCCGCCCCGCCCCTCGCTGTTACTTCCCGTTCCGCCGGCGCGTGCGGATGCCGTTATCCGCCCGCCCCACCTCCCGGCCCTCCCCCGCCGCGCTCCTCGCTGCCGTCTCCCTGCGCTCCCATGGCGCTGAAGCGGATACAGAAAGTGAGTGGGGGCTGTGGGGCCGCTGTGGGGCTGCAGCCGCCGGGAGGGCCGCTGTGCTGTTGTCTCCGTCAGGTTGGGGGGGGAAGGACGGGTTTGTCGCTCGCTCTCCCTGCCCTGAGGGGAGCGAATATAGCGTGCGGAGGGATATTGCGGCCGTAGGACTCGTGTCGGTGTGTCGGCACGTTGTGTCGCGACAGATGGCAGCAGTAGTGTGGCATTACGACGTGGGGTCTGTCGTGGTAAGGCTTACAAAGCAAAGGTGTATCCCTGAGTCCCTCCGTGCGGATAAAATGGCACCCGTTGCTGTACATCGATGCCTGCTGATGTACAGCCTCTCTATTCCAAGGAGACCGAGGGGACGGGGGGTGTTTGTGCAGTGCTGACGTTGGGGCAGCTCTGCTGGCACAGGCTGCTCTTCATCACTGCCAGAAATACACAGCTAACGGTGGTGGCCGTGTTGGAAAACAGCGTTTTGTAGCCGAGGATTTGCTCTATCAAGCAGCACCGTTGTGCTTTTTGTATCTTGTGATTTCCATGGATATAAACGGGAGGCATTACTTTCGGAGCAAGCTCCACCTCACGCTCTGTCGTGCCTCTATGCGATATGGTGATGCTTTGCGCTTTCTTGGCTTTGGATTTTCTCGCTTTTTCTTCAAGTCCTGCATTTGGAAGAGGGGGATTGTTCCGAATACCTTATTTTTGTCCCATTAAGATGAACAGACAAAGCAAGTGGGAGGTCTGGTGGTGTTGTGGTGTCAGAATGGTGGCATCTATGGAGGTAGCACAACTGCAGAACTTGAGTCTTAGTGTCTTACGTCATATAGGACTGATACCTAAACAGTCCAGCTGCTCTGATCTGTGTCATTACTGCCTTCTTTCACTGGTCTGCTTTGAAGGACTCCATAAAGGACACCCTGTGGACTTGAGAGCTGTACACGAATAATGGAAGGCAGCGAAAGAACAACCCGCTGCTTGGTGGGTGTTGTTTATTCTGGATGTTAGCAATTATTTTACTTACTTAGAGATTTTGAAACCAGCAGCATCTTCTCTGACACATTTGCAGACTGGTTTGATAATAGCTGTTGTTTTCCATCTTGTCAGCATAGTGCTTGATTGTTTTTCTCCAGCCACTCAGTAAGAATGGAGGCATTCCAATGCTCAGATATGCCGTTGAACTAAATGTCTGTTTGTTTCAGCATGTGTTTCATATGCATAGATGGGTGGGACGTGCCAGCTTACATCTTCATGTTGAAAATAACTTGGCTTCTTGTTGAGCTGCATCTTCCTTTGGGTTAATACAGGAGAAGAGGTGGATGTGAGCACTTAGTAGGAAGTACAGTGCATTGTGTAGCTGAGAAACTTCCAAACCTTGCTTTTAAATAATGGTGTGGGGGAAAAGCTCTGGATGTGGTTTCATGTATCTTAAAGAATTAAAATAGCTTCTAGTGATGCTGCTCATGGTCTATTTCTGGCTCCTGATAGCCTGCAGGCTTGCTTAGCAGTAAAAATGAGGAATATTTTTAGGTCTCTCTTATTAGTACTCCCGCTTACTGAGTTTCCATAGGTACCATGCTTAAAACATCCATCTCCCTGTTGTCAAAGTATCCAATCTCATTCCAGTGGCTTTGGAGGAGACAATATCTAACTGTGTTTAATGTGGCACATAACAGCTTGAGCAGCTGCGCTGTCCTCACCAGCTTCACAATTCTTTAGTGCAATATTTTATTTAATTCAGTATTTCTTTCAGTGCTTGAGAGGATTAGAAGACTTAGTGTCCTATCAGTGTCCTCAGCTTAGTTGTCTTCTCTATCCGAGTTGATTATGGTCCTATTGGGGTAGAGCATGGTGTGTGCTGGAGCATGTTGGTGTCAGTATGTTATTTCTTGAGAGGAAAGCCTGGCATGAGTTGGGTCTGTTAGGGTGTGGAAGTTTGGTCCAACTGTTTTTCACAGCTATAAAAGCTTTCTTAATGTCTGAACATGACCTTCACTTAAAACATTGGGTTGAAGAGTGACTTGTCTTCATCATGGTTGGAAAATAACATGATTGGATTGATCTAGGTCTTAGCAAGCTGTGGTTAGAAGCATGCTTTTATTGTGGACGGTTGACAGTGTCTTTAGCCTAAACAAGTTGGAAATGTACACCTTCCTAGCTCCTACCAGTTAGGAAGTACAAGTGTTGGTATGAATCAATGAACTAGTCTTGAAGGTCTTGATAAAAGCATCCAACAAGAGTCACATATAATTGCTCTAAGATGGAATTCTTGGGTTTTGAGATGTCCCTTTTGGCCATCGGTCTTGTGCAGATTGCTGTCTTAATCTTGTGTTTTTCATGCAAACTCGGTGTTCTCTTGTTGGACCTTGTGTTGCAAGTCAGAGCAGACAGTGGCAGGAGCTGCCCATGGAGTCTGGTGATGCGTTGGAAACTTGAGACTTGTTGACTTCTTGTGCAGGCAGTGACTTGGTTACCCTTCTCTGTGCTGTTCCTTCATGAAATTTGAATCCAGATCAAAAAGCAGCTGCACTTGTACAGGATTCTGCTCTTGGTGCTTAGGCTGAGCCTACGCGGGGTGCTGCTTCTCATACAGCTTAGGATTCCCCCAGAGCAGTGAAGCTGGGGGCTGGCAATTCACCCTGTAGTTGTTTGAGTATAGCAGACAACTCCCTTGTTTTCAGTCCCATAGTTGAAGGAGTGACTTAGTGAGGCTGTAACATAACTACATAGCTTCAAAACGTTATAGGCCTACTTAATAAAACCTTAGTGTCTTCATTTTGAAGTGATGACGCTGTGTGCTGTCTGCTTGTGTGTTTAATTGCCAATATTTGTGTGTTACTTACAGGAACTGAGTGATCTGCAGCGAGACCCCCCAGCCCACTGTTCTGCTGGACCTGTTGGAGATGACTGTAAGCTCCTCCTGGGACGTTGCCATGGCTCATCTTATGTCAGTTAAGAAAAAGCTTACAAAAGTTCTCATTCTTTTATCTTTTTGACTTGCAGTGTTTCATTGGCAAGCCACTATTATGGGACCTGTAAGTATTATAACTCATTCCCCCTTAAAAACTAGACTTGTTGCCGTTTACGTTACGGAAGTGGTCGTTTGGCTTTCTATTAACATGGCAGTCAAATTCAGCTGTGCTGTGTGCTGACTAATGATTTGGGGCTTACACTGTTGTTTCTGGTAGTCTAATACTAATTTCTTCTTTTAACTGATCAAAAAAGTCTTTCTTTTTCTGCCTGAAATTAGGGATGCTTAATCGGTCAACTGCAATGCTCGAATTAGTTGAAAGATCTTTTTGAAGATGGTTCCAATTCTGAAAGATACAGCCATCTGAAAGGAGAAAGAGTTATGTAATGCAACGTTGAAGTTGCTAACTGTAAACAAGATTGGTGTTGTGCAAGATTGGGGGCTTTTAGGATATAGCAGGGGGTGTGAAGCGGCTCTGGCAAAACTGGCTTTTGGGAACTCTAAGCCAAGAGAACTTGCGGTTTCTGTGTGAGAAAGATGTCCTCAATCTGAAGAAAACCTCTGAAAGATGCAATCTATGATTCACGACACAAGAGGAGGCGACAGCTTAAGAACAGAACGTTCTAAAGGAAAATGAGCGAGGGTGTGAGCAAGAAGAATGAATGAAAACACCACCTGAGAGAAAGGGTGCTTACAAATAGCACGGCAAGAAGCTGGTATTCCTGGTGTTTTTCCTTTGGATGCAGTGACTCTGGAGGAAAAAAAGCTTTTGGATCTGATAGAGAGCTGGAAAACTGAGACAGTACTTAATCCAGTGAGATGCAGTGGTGGAGGAAAGTGAAATTGTGACTCATTTGGGACTATTTCTGTATTTCCATCACAGTTGTGCTGAAGCAGTGGAAAGATCAGTGAGTGTTTTGTCAGTGGCGGGCTAGAGTCTGTTGTGATGGCACAGCAGGAGCTCTGGTGATCGTGAAAAGCTTTTCTATAGGTAGTAATACTTCTGCCTTTGTTCTTTAACCGCTGTGCTCCTTCACATACCCAGTCATTGTGCTCTTGGCCTTCTGCACTATTTAAAGGTGAACAGCAGAACAGCAAAGAATATCCAAGAATATAGGGCTACAAAAAGCTTTGCCACCAGTATTTGTAAGTCTGTCCTGAATGACCCAAGTAAGGGAAATGCTAGCATTGAAGTTCTAACTTAAATTGTTATGATTTTCTTTTAGTTCCCAACTTACTTCATATATCCTGTAGTGGAAAATGTTGTCTTTACTTAAGGTTCCTCAGATTTCTGTAGTTGAGAATAAGGGTGAGCAACTCTTGCCAGGCTTTTTCAGCCATAACTATTAGCACGTTATCCTTTGTCTCAATAACGTCCTTTATGTCTTCTGAGGGGCTGAGAGAAGCACAGGGCTAAAACTTAGTTTCAGAATTCACACGTGACATGGGTAAATAGGATAACCTCTTTTCCTGTCTGTGGGCATCAACCATTTTATATACCTTACCTACTAAACAGTGTGACCTCACTTCACCTCTGTTGCTGAACTTGTCTGATCTTCTCTTATTTTAACTTTGACAAATCAACTTAGTATGCATGCAAGCAGCCATTTCAAGCCTAATTTTAGGTACAGCGGCAGTCTCTTCTGATGTTACTTAACACTGGCTTCTTAACTGCACTATATATAGGCTGCCTTACATTGTGACGCTGTCTGCATTTTGAATGCAAAAGGAGACATGTCATAGTCTTTGTCTTTGTGGGTTTTTATCTTCTACTTGTCTCTAGAATGGCTTTTTTTTTTTGTTGACTTTTAAGGTGTGAACATTATATTTAAAAAGGAAAAAAAAAAAAGCCTGCGTTTGCTCCCATCAAACAACCCACAGGGTTCTTCCTCAGCTTTGCTGAGGCTGGATTCCTCTCTTGCTGTTTTGGGCTTCTCAAGCAATTAGAGAGATTTTCAGGTTTTCTTCTTCCCTTAATTTGAACTTGAAGCAGTGCTCTCTGTCATTTAGCATTGAGGCTTCTTTTTCCAACTCTTCTAGACAAAAATAAGAATGAAAAGATCTCTTCAAAGGATGACTACAACAAAGTTATTTCTATCTATTAACTGTGTGCAGCCTGGCCGTAAACCTGTGCACATGTTCTCTAACAAAATGCATGTTCACAGATTTGTGCAGGTCACAAAGATGTTGTGTGTTTTAAAACTCCCTGATGTCACCATGATCAACTGAATTATGTTGGAAAATCCTACTCTTTGCATCTGCAAAGAGAAACCACTTCTTGAGGTGAGTATATTTGTAGCTTAATGATGGAGGAAGATCCTGACTGTACAGAGTATACAGGACTGTGTACTGGGGATAAAAGAAGGTTTTCTGCTGTACTCATTGCTTTGGGAGGTTCTCTGCCATCTGAAGAGAAGCTCCAGAATAGCTGAAATGTATTAATAGCTTTTTGTCTGTTTGTTTTCCAGCCTGATAGCGCGTATCAAGGGGGAGTGTTTTTTCTCACAGTACACTTTCCAACGGACTATCCTTTCAAACCTCCAAAGGTAAGAACTTGGTCTGCAGGCTGAAGCAGTTCTTACATCAGAGCTTTGTGTCTGTGTCCTTGCTGTTTGGGGCTCGCTTCTGTAAGAAAGATAAGGACAGAGTGCATGTACAATGGATGAACAGACAGGACTGAATCCTGAAACTGATCGTAATGATAAAATGCACGACTTTACAATGGATTGTGTTGGGTATGGAAGATCTAATATGACTCGAACTGAAGAGTGTCAGTGTAGTAAACAATTTGATGTTGCAACTTTTACTTTGTTTCATTCCAGATTGCTTTTACAACAAAAATCTACCATCCAAACATAAACAGTAATGGGAGTATTTGTCTTGATATCCTGAGGTCGCAGTGGTCACCAGCTCTGACTGTATCTAAAGGTAAGCTCACAGATGTGCTAATGGAGATTTAGCATTGCACACGCTAGTGTTTTTTCCTTTGTATTGCTGCACTGTCCTACGAGGCCAGTGGGACCTCATTGATCCTGAGTGTCCCAAAAGGGACTAGTTCTATTGGAATCCTTGTTATGAACCAGTATCTTTGCCCAGCCTATTTGGAGTGTCACATTGTATCATGTGTTACATATATAACAAGGAAACGTTCTAAAGCAAGTTGTAGGGAGATGGAGTACAACTAGTCTGAAGTGCAGCTTCTCTGTTACAGCTGGCTGTGCATGCAGAACTGAGGAGAAATCTGTAAACAAAGCTGTAAAACCAAAGGAATCTGAACATAAATGGGAAAAACAGGGTACTGGCATGTAGGGGGGCCTCTTTACTTATGGAGTTTTCAAGATGGCTTTTGGTTGCTTGAGCGTACTTGCGTAGGCAGGGATCTTAATCACACCAGATTTTAACAAGAAATAAATGGTTCTGACTGGCATTCCTCTAAGATGAACTTTAAGATGCAGCTGTTGTCTAAGTCATTGCTAAGAGCTGTATTCTATATTCCTGAGCAGGACTGCTGTCTGAAAGCTTCATACTTGTGTATTTCCTTTCCAGTCTTCCTTTCTTCATTTTGTGTACTGGTCTACATAAAGGACTGCAGAAACCAAGTGAACTAACTTGCTTAATTTGGTGTCTCTTTTATTTAGTTTTATTGTCCATATGCTCCTTACTTTGTGATCCTAATCCAGATGATCCTCTAGTACCGGATATTGCACAGATCTACAAGTCAGACAAGGAAAAGTGAGTATAACACAGATGTATTTGTGTGGTACTTGCAGATGGTGATTGGCTACAGCAGCCTGTCCATTTCCTTGAAAAATCCCTTTAGAGATATCTAATGGTAGAGTATTGGCTATTGAAATATTGACAGCATCTATTAGTAAAATAGCAGGAATCTGTAGGCATACACAACTGTTAGATATTTTTTTGCATAAAACCATCATACTGTTGTATGTTGTATGATGTTATTGAGGCTTGCTATTTGTGCAACGCTCCTATGGAGGGTTTTGAAGTGCTGTGATCTGGCTGCCTGCCTGGCTGAACCCCCACAAGATCAGATAACCGATGTAAAGGTCGCTTGCAAATCCAGGGCTTTGGCACTCCTGGAGTTGTGTTTCAGAGCCCTGTGTTCACAGGGTGGCTTCTTCAAGCACTGCAGCTTGAAGTAGTGACATCTGTAGATAGCCAGTCAAGTGATTCATCCATTTCTTAAGAGTTCATAGCAATTGCAGGTGGCAAGAAGCTCAAGCCCTGTATAGTGCAGACTAGACTGTGTGGTTTCTAAAGGTTCTATGGAGAAAATAATCCTTGTGAGGCAAAAGTTTTACAAACAGATCCAGTCCAGTTTACAAAGAGTGAAATAACCTGCCTGCGGGAGTTCCGTGATATCAACAAATATTTCTTACCTTGTAGAATACATTTGGGTACCTGTGGGTTATCTTTAGTGCTGAGTTACTGAAGATCTCTTGCAATGTATGCAAGTAGCCTATTGATTATTGCACGTCTTCATCAAGATCTAACAGCTCTTCACTGTAATGCCTTCTTTCCGCACATACAGATACAACAGACACGCGAGAGAATGGACTCAGAAATATGCAATGTAAACTTGTGAAGACTTTTTCATACACCACAGAGTACTGTAAATTCTAGTGTGTTTTTTTCAAACTTAGAAGGAAACGGAGCACAGCCGACTGTTGGAACGTCCCATCGAGCCCCTTGAATGTTTTCTTTTTCCACCCATGTAAGTGTGTTTCTGGAGCAAGGGAAAACTTCCAAAAATAACCTTATGACTGTGACGAGAGTATTTATCCTCTTTGTATGCTTTGCAGAAGACATTTATTATGGTTTTTAAGAGTTGGACATCTGCATCTTCAGACTGCGAGATCCTTAATGCAGTTGTAAAGCAGCCAAATTATTTTTGCTGGAGAGAAGTAGCCGTTTTTAAGTGATGATACTGTATGTGTGTCTTTAAGATATACGATCTGTTTCATAGGTGTGTTTGGATTTCCTTTTGCTAGTTCACATCTATAATTTGTATTTTTAATTGTATAGACTAAATATATTTTATTTACGGTGTAAGTCATTTCATTCTAGACTGACTTTCTCGTGCACGGTATTGACAACATACAACTGCTGGTGATGAAGGGATATCCTGCCCGCTCTGGGGTGTTCTAAAGACTGACTGCAGACTTCTTAAAACCTAAAATGCTCTTTGCACTGTAATTCTTGGTATGATTACGGACAGACACATGGTTTTGATTCTGTTGCATACTTGACTTAATTTTATTGCAATGTGAACTAATTGCACTGCTGTGTAGAAAAGATATGTAACCTTTTTGTTGCGTTTCACGACTGATTTTTGACACGTGGGCAGCATAACACGCAGACCTTTTACAAATCTAAATGTAGCCTTTTCCATATAAATAAAAATGGATTTTCTACTAGCTGTCCTGGCTGTTGGCTTGTTTCTTTCCCTTTTTCAATGCATGTACTAAGTGTGCTTCACTGTAATCAATGTTGGGTGGCCACTTCAAGGCAGGAGGGAAGGGGGCACGGTAGGAGCTTTGGTTCTGCCTGCAGGATCCTGCTGGCGTTACATCTGTGCTGTACCGATGAACTGTGAGCTGAGCTCCATGGGGAGCAGCTCTGCTCACTGATGGAATGTTTCGCGTTGCTATGAAAGCAGCGCTTTGTTGCAGGGGGCTCTGCGCTCACATTGCCTGCTGGCAGAGCTCGTTTCTTCCGCTCTCGGTTCCGTCCAGCCTCGTACCTTACGTACAACCGGTCTCCGATCCTCCCCAGCCCCTTGGGGTCACCTTGTGGCCCCGTGTGGCGGCTCCTCCCCTGTTGTGGGCGGTGCGGCCTCCTCCATCCCGTGGTTCCCCGCGGCGGCGGGCGGGCTGCGGCATGGCGGCGGCGCTGGCGCTGCTGGGCCGGGCTGCGGGCCTCGCCAACGGAGCGCGGCGGCTGCTCGGGTAAGGAGGAACGGGACGGGACGGGACGGGATGCGGCTCCCCTCGATATCGATATCGATACTGACTGTTGGTGCTGCCCGCAGGGTTTGCGGTGTTGGACGCGCGGCGGAGGCGGGCTGTTGTCGGGCCATGAGCTCGGCCGAGCGCCCGAAGCGTCCCCTCAGCGCATATTTCCGCTTCCTGAGGGACAAGCAGCCGCAGTTCCGCCAGCAGAACCCAGGTAGGGCGGCGAGGGGCTGGGTTTTACTAGCGGCTGGGTTTTCCTCGAGGAAAACTGACTGAAAACACTGTGTGCTGTCTGTTGTGCAGGACTGAACAGCTTGGAGCTGGTGAAGAAGCTGGCAGGTGTGTGGAGGGAGCTGCCGGCCTCGCAGAAGCAGGTGAGTGCCCATGGCTGTGTGGACAGAACTTGAGGCTGCTTCTCTTGCTACCACAGACCTGGATTTTGGAAGTACTGGCCTTTCAGCCTTGTCCTGTGACCTTGTTTGTTGTTATAGGGAGTTAAGTTGCGCTAAGGGTGGCGGTTTCAAATAGTGGTGTAAGCAGCTCCACAAATACGGCTGCCGTTTGTTGCTGTAAGTGCCAGTTGTAGCCAATTAGTGACTGTTTTGCCTGAGCAGACCTAAATTTGATGTGGCAGGCTGCAAACTAATATTATACATTAGTTTGTGGTTGTTATGTTGTTGAACTGGTAGGTTAGAAGTGTCGGCTTCTAACATTCAACTGCGTGGATTTGAGAATGCAAGGCACCGTGCTTAGCTGGATGTTAAGGCTGATGGTTACGTTGTAGGTTTATGAGGAGGCGAGGAAGACAGACTGGCGAAAATACGAAGAGCAATTGGCTGCGTACAAAGCACAGCTGACTCCAGCCCAGGCTGCAGCTTTGAAAGAAGAAAGGAGAAAACGCCTGGCGAAAAGAAGATCCTTCAGGATAAAGAGAGTAAGTGCTTTCAAGGTAACCCACAGCACCCCATGCTATCAGGCTTAGCTGAAGTAAGAGTCAGTCCGTCTGTACTTGTTGTATGAGTTATGAGCACTGATGTGAAGTTTGGCTTGTGGTGAAGGTGTGTCGGATGGATTGAATCGCTTGTACTGTTTTTAAAGGAACTGACTGTGCTTGGAAAACCAAAAAGACCTCGAAGTGGCTTCAACATTTTTGTATCAGAAAACTTTCAGCAGAGCAAAGGACTTTCACCTACGGTAAGCAAGTCAGGAAGGGTTTCTTTGGGTAGTATTGACGTGTGGTTGTGAGAGCTGTCTTAAAAAATATGGTGAGAATCACACAGAATCACAGAATGACCCGGGTTGGAAGGGACCTCAAGGATCATGTAGTTCCAACCCCCTGCCTGGCAGGGCCACCAAACATACACATCATTTACTAGATCATGTTGCCCAGGGCCCCGTCCAACCTGGTCTTGAACACCTCCAAGGACGGGGCATCCACAACCTCCCTGGGCAGCCTGTTCCAGGGCCTAACCACTCTCCTAGTGAAGAACTTCCCCCTAACATCATAACCATCACATTCAGATGTCTCTTAGATTCTGTTGCTTTCCAAGTAATACTTTGAACTAATCTTTCAGTGTCTGAATGTTCCTAGGATCAAGTGGGGGGTTGGTGTCTGTGTTGTTGGTGTTGTTTAGGGTGTCTATGCCAGTATCAGCTGTAAAGTATCTAAAATGATGCCCAGCAAGCTGTCAGACCATGTCTTCAATTATTTACCAATGTCAAAGAGTGTGGGGCAATAAGCCTTTGTGACTTGACTTGCTTTTTTACACTGGTTTACAGCTGGCTTTCAACTGTAACCCTCTCTGATGTCTGGCATTCAAATAACGTTGACATATTCAATATCCCACAGGCAAAGCTGAAGCAGTTATTTGAAACGTGGCAAAATCTATCCGCTTCTCAAAAGCAGGTATGTCTGCGGCTTCTAATGATGCACAGTAAAAGCAGTTTTGCATGTAAGTTATTAGATTTATCTCGGGTGTGACTCCCCCATCTCCTGAGCACCCTGTTCCAATACCTCCCCACTCTTTTTCCTAAGACAAGCCTTTCTTTCAGCCCTACCTGCAGCTCGCTCAAGACGATAAGGTTCGGTATCAGAATGAAATGAAATCGTGGGAGGCAAAAATGATTGAGCTTGGACGCGAAGACCTGATACGTTCCAGAGAGCAGCGGCCGAAAAAGAAGACTGACACCAACACTGCCCGGGGAGGCTCCAAAGCTAAGCTACATGAAAGCCTGGCCAAACTGAAGCTGAAAAAGCCTGAAGAATAAACGGTTCTGTATGTAATGTCTTTATCCTGCTGTGCTAATGCTGCAGTCAGGGTGAGGACTGAAGGCTGCAAAACCCTCAAGGCGCCGGAGAGATTGGAAAGGAGGGTGATGGGGGAAGAGAATGGGGTGTCAATTGGATCTGATTGAATCATGGCAGGTGTATAAACTGAGCTGTGTAATGAGAATCAGGTAATCAAGCTGTGAATGGTGGCACTCACCGACATCAGCAGAGCTCTCCTACTATGGTAGATAGCTTTTGTAACAGGCTTTTTTTTAATGAAAGCAAGATTATTCTACTATATTACCACTTCTGTAACTAGGAGCTGAGATACTGCTGTTTTATTCCCTCCATGGTAGTGATAGACAAGGGAAGCATTTCAAATGTGACGTGCCGACTTGTGGTTTGGTCTTTTTTTTGTATGTATCACTGCGTGTATACCACTTCCATGGTGTTTCATTAAAGCCCATATGAATTTTGTACAAATAAGCCTCCGTTGGACTGTTTATTATGCTGGGCCATAAGTGTTGGGTATCCCTTTAAGAGGAGGGTACCGCCCGCCCCGCCTCGCGCATGCGCCGGGTCGGTTGGCGGGCTGCGGGATGGGGCTGCTGCAGGACTGCCAGGCCGCGTTCGGCGCCGCCGACCTGTACGGGGCGCTGGGGGTGCGCAGGGAGGCCTCGCCCGAGGAGATCCGCCGGGCCTATCACCGAGCATCGCTCCGCGTACACCCCGACCGCGCCGAGCCCGAAAACAAAGAGGAGGCGACGAGGCGCTTCCAGGTGAGTGCGGGGCGGGCGGGCGGTTGGATGACTGACTGACTGACTGACTGACTGACCGCCTGACTGACTGACTGACCGAGTGACCGACCGTCCCCACAGATCCTGGGCAAGGCCTACGCTGTGCTGAGCGATGCGGAGCTGCGCGCTGTGTACGACGAGCAGGGCACGGTGGATGAGGAGGGAGAAGCGCTGCGAGCTGAGCGGGACTGGCAGGAGTATTGGAGGCTGCTGTTTAAGAAGGTGAGAGCTCAGTGCTGCTCTGTGCTGCTTTATGACACACAATCTGCTTTTTGCTGTGTTGTGAACAAGTCACATAACTCGCTTGTGTGCTCTCTTTGCTTCAGATCACCATCAAAGATATTCAGGACTTTGAGAAGAGCTACAAGGATTCAGAGCAAGAGCTAGCGGATATTAAATCGGCCTACATGGATTTTGAGGGTGACATGGACAGGATAATGGAGTCGGTGCTGTGCGTGGACTACACGGATGAGCCGAGAGTGAGGGAGATCATAGAAAAAGCCATTGATGCAGGAGAACTCCCTTCCTACAAAGCTTTTGTGAAAGAGTCCAAGCAGAAGAAGACAGCAAGGAAGAGGCGGGTGGGTACCAAGCAGGGACCAAAAGGAAGCACTGCACACAATGAGCTTCTAACCTCCCTTGGTGGAAGCTAATTCAGACACATAGGACGTATATTTGCCTTAGGGCTGCAGATCTGCTCAGTACCTTCCACTTCCATGCTTTATCGCCTTTATTTTCCACCTCTCTCCCCTCTCCATAACTATTGCTTGCACCAATCCTGATCAAATGGTTGAGAGGTTTCAAGTAGTATCAGGCTGTTGCTTATACCTTCTTTTTTCTGTTTCAGCATTATCCACAGTAACTATTACAGCTCAGGATGTCCCTTCATTCAGTTACAAAGCTACAGTCACAAGCTGGGAGTACAGAGGGGAAATACAATTTGCTTGCTTAGCTGTGAAATGACAGCCCGGGCTAAATTCTCTCCAACTTAATTTTTGGTTAATTTGTTTTTTTAAGTTTTGATACTTTGTACCCTGTACATAACAGTAACCTTCAACTGATAGAAAATAGAATGGCTACTACCGCAAAAACCAAGTGTGGGTGTGGGGAACAAGGATGGGAATGGACATCTGATGGTGTTCAGCGCTGCCCAACAGTGAGGAGCTGCCCCACTACCCAACTGGCTCTCTGTGATTATTTCATTTGTGGCCAAACTTGGAAACTGGTTTTTCTTGTGGTTCTTAATGTATCAATGCAGAGGTTAAGTGTTCAGTAACTCTTCTAAGCCATCCAGATGCAAAATACCTTCCTAAAGGCTGATTTCCTACTCCAGGCTGAAAAAGAAGCTAAGGAGGCCGAAGAGAGCAGAAAAGAACTGGGCCTCGGTGATGGAGAAGATGACTTGAAAGCTCTGATTCAAGTAAGGCCTTAAGCATCCATTGAAGATAGTTGCGTTCCTGGCTTAAAACCGTGTTATCCCTGAGCATCTTTACACGTAGCATCTTGGCAGCTCTTCTTACACAAAATCTTCCTGATGTTGGGGAGTGACCTTAATGCTGATGGTGTACTTCAGTTAATATTCAGAGTATGGTATGCATTTTGTTACCTGTATCTTTTCTTAACAAAGTGAGTTATTATGATATGTTCATTTTTACCTCATATACAATCAAAATCTCTTAACTGTTCTAGTTTGAGGCAGTTGGACAAAGAGTGTTAATGCTTATTTCTTTTTGAGGGATACCACAAGGATATAAAACTTGATCAGTCTCACTAGTCTCCTTTGTGTTTTGGGCAATGAGGAAGGAAATACCCTGTTTAGGTTCTGTTTTTCAGTCTTGCCTTTCTTAATGTCCAGTGGGCTTAAAATAGGATGTTGAAATGAAATCATTCCTCAGATGGTACTACTTTTGGGTCTAAAAAAGCCATATGTTGTGTGTTTTCAATGCTCATCTTTACCTCTGTCTCAATACTTCACAGGAGTTTAGAGCCTGGAGTATAAAGTAGGCGTTGACTTGACAGAACTCGACCTTCCATAGCCTGTGTTCCATACTGAATATATTCCAGAGTTGGAAGTAGCTCTAACTTCATTAGAGTGTTCTGTATCGAGCAGTAATAAAGGTTTGCCTTATTTTGTTTTTCTTCCCCCAGAGCAGAAATAAAGACCGAAAAAAGGCAATGGATGACTTTTTGGCCCAGATGGAAGCAAAATATGGGAGTCAGGCTAAAAAGGGAGGAAAGAAGACCGCAGCCAAGAAAGGAAAGAAATAAAGGACTGTGTATGCTGAAGTGTCAGGTATCATTGCAGTTGGGAACATGTGGATTTGGGAGAGTTTCGGAGTTTCTCTGGACTGCTGGTTCAGAGTGTGAGTGCATCAACTTGCTGTGATGCAGAATGCATTGTGAGCAAGGAAGACAAAGCGTTCTAGCGCTACTGTTTGAAGTCCTTTGGTTGCTTTTTAGTTAAGGTCAAACCAATTCTTGGCTAATAGTTTTGTTACAGTAAGGAAGCGCTGAGATGCCTGGGATGGCTGCCTCTATGTTCAACTCGTGCTGAATCATGTTCAGGACTATCAGTACTGCTAAGGGTGAAACAATGCGATCCCGCACCTCTCAGAGCCTTTGCCACTCGTTCCTGTGGCTTCTGAGTTACAAACCTTATCCTTTTGTTGTTCACGCCTTTCTTTTCTAACCAGTCTTTCAGAGATGTCACTGTTTCTATAAAAACTTTTAAAAACAGAAGATTTAATAAATGGTTTTGCAGAACTTGGTGCTCTTTTACTCCCCCACCCCCTCTATGTTAAGTAATCACCCAGAACACACTGATCCACTAATTATCTTCTGAGTGTTATTAATCTAATAATGTGTTTTCTCCCTTGCGCCTCTACTGTGGGTGTGTTAGCAGCTTCACCCACTAATGAGCTGTTCAGGGCAGCTGTGCTTTGTGGGCTGCCCTGTCTCCCTCACAAGGTCGGGGGCTTTGTTTGGCGGTGTATGTGATCTAATTCTGCCAGGTCATTCCACCTACAGAACAAGTGTGATCGGGTCACATTCAGCTCCAGGTTTCTTTTAGTGCAGTCTAAGCAGGGCCCGCAAGATGGCAGCACAGGACAGCAGTACATTAGGCAATAGCCTCAAGGTCGCTTAAAAACAAGGAGGAGTGGTAGATCCGTGCAATAACCAGCCTAGAGATTTTATTGTTGGTTTTGTGTTTAGATTTTTTTGCTAATAACCACGTGGGCATTAGTGTAAGCAATATCAGAGATAAACTAAAACATATGGCAGTAGTTGCAGCGCTCATTTTAGGGGAGAAGTTTTTTTTTTAGTAAAGATTAGAAATATCTATTCCAGAATCCTAAGTGACTTCCAAGACAAAAAACAACGGCTATTTTTGCATAGGCACAAAAGAAGTCATGGGAAAAACCTCATTTTTGTCCATAAAAGGAGCAGTCAGAGGGTCAAAATGAGTGGGCTTACTCAAAACAAGCAGCGTCCTACTCATTTTTGCATTACTCTGAGGTTGTTCCTCTCACTTCTCTGTTATAAGTTTAATGAGTTTCTCATTTCTACTAGGAAGTCAGAGGCACTTGTTTAAACAAAATAACGCAGTACAAATAAATAAAGTGACTTTTTTTATACGCTGCTTTTGCAAAAGAAATCCTGCAAACAAACATAGCTGCGATGTGTCAAAGCAATCCACTTGGGATCGAGGGAGGCAGCCACATTAAGCTTTCCAAACTCTGCAGCTGTACACTCAGATGGTTTTTAGTTGCTTTCCCTTACTTAACTCTTGAGCCACAGCCTGTTCTGCCCTTCACATCTCAGAGGTGAACTGAGTAAGTAGAAAAGCACATAGAGATTAAAATGCTGTTGTTAATTGTCTGGCACTGTTTTCAGGAAGGCACGTATATGGAAAAAAACTGGACTGGAGACAAAACAAAAGGATCCTAAGTAAGAAAAGTGTAAATATATCTCCTTTTGTATAATCACTGTGGATGAGGAATAAAGAGCTCACAAGAATCCCAGGGCAGATGAGGAGAGGCTTCTGTTCTATCCTAACCCACAGGTGACATTGCACTGGAAATACATGCTAGGCTCTGACTTGTCAGCAGGGCTTTGGGAGAAGCTGGTTGAGGTTTGCTGAGGGGAGTCTGCCTCCCCAGAAGCTGAAGAATGTGGCATGTTTGGGCTGTGAATTATGTGAAGTATGTGGTAGGCAGCACCTCTTTGACTGATAACTTGCACTGTGCGTGGTGGTGTTTGCTGGGAAAGCGACATCAGGCTTACTCGCTCCTACTGAGATGTCTTAAGTGAAACAAAGTTCTGATTTAAATAAATATGATTTCAAGTAGTTCTATAGGGATTCATCACAAATTTTTAATGGCCAACGTGTGTTTCATAGGTGAGAAGACTCAGAGGAATAATCACTTTTAGGTGCTAATTTATATAATTAATGCTTTAAAATTGCAGATAATTCTATGACAGAGGAAGCCTTTTATACTCTACTGTTTTAAGTTAAAAAGCCAGATAGTAAATTAGCACTGGAAACACATATTGAAGGAACTACCACAATCGAGTCAGCATAGCTTTTCGTTTTCAGAAGATATTCACTCCATCAGTTCCCTTGGTGAGTCACTTAAATCAGAAACAAGGTAAATTTGTGAACTCTTAGATAGAAAAGACCATTTATAAAGCACAATGATTTCAGTGGCAAGGGAAGCAAGTGCTCATTAATGGCTAAATATCTTGCAGGAGTGACACTGAATACATTTAGTCTGTCTAAAAAGAGTGTTTTTTATGTCAGACTTTCTGAAACCAGGTCTGATTAAGATTTTGAAGAACATCCGAGTGCCTCAAATGCTGTTGAGTTAACATGAAGAACATCTTATTTCCATGTCACGTGCAGGGGAGCTAAAGTAAATCTGTTAAAAATGCCTCTTGTGAGCTGTTCTGGCTTTTTAACTGCAACCCAAATGTTGAGTGTGAAGACATCCATCTGTTGCATAGGTGCACTGCTGTGCTGATAGCATCTAGCTCTCAAAACCAGGCACAAAGCTCCAACCACAGAGTTGAATCCTTGAGGCTGCAGAGAGAGGCCAGGAGTCAAGTCCAGCAGCACTGAAATTCAGTGGTGGATCCAAGGAATTTCAACTGGAATTAGTAAGGTCAGAAAAGTCAGGGCTCCCTGGGGACGTGCCTTGGAAATGTGAGTTAACCCACACCACCACAAAAAACACTGACAGCAGCGATGATGAATTCTGACTGTAGTTGTATGCTGTGCTTTGGAGGTCTTGAGGGTTCTGTTTGGTCAGGCCTGGATATCAGAATAACCTCAGCAGTATATTAGTTGTTAGGAAATCTAAGTTTTGGTAATGAGAATTGTATTGGAAAGCAACCATTACATTTCTTGGACATTCCCAACACAGAGTTGGGAATGTGAATCGTAAGTGGTATTTCCAGAAGACGTCAGTAGAGAGAGCTCGTGAAACACGCATGTTGTGGGTGTCTGCTACAGGATGCCACAGCTCTCGGTTTGCTGCTAGGGACAGGCTGTGCTTTGCTACCGTAGATTGGGAGCTGGGGATAACATTGAGAGGCTGGCGAGCGAGATCTGCTATGGGGAAAAAGGCTGAGGCACAGGAAGGAGTTAACCTTGGGTTATGTTTTGGTTTTGATGGATGGATTATATATGGAGGATGGAGTACAGCAACCTTTTCATCTAGAAGCTGTGCTCTAAAAGCTACTGTATTTCAATGTGGTCTGCAAGCCTGCCTGGGACTATATAATATCACAGGATTTGCACATTACTTGTGCTGCAGAACAGAAGAAATGTTGTATTTACACAAAATGTATTGAGATGTATTTCATACTTGGCATGCCAACTTATAACATGATTTAACTGTTGATGGGTACAACCTCCTATTTGCTGTTAGTGATATCACAGTGAAGCTTGGTTAATATTTCTTGGTAGAGACACGGCCATAAGTGGTGTCTGTTTAGTTCTTCATTTCCCTTCAGTAGTAGTAATGTCATAACAAGCAATGCACTGCTGAAACGACAGTACAGTTCTTTTCCCAAGGTAATTGAATTCACATGGATTTTGGCCTCGTGTCCTATAGGAAACCACAAGTACAAGGTGCTGAAAAATCCCTTGTAAAGCTACAGAATGAAAGTGGACGTCTGCAGAGTAGAGCTTTTGCTGTAATGTTGTATTTGATCACTAAAATAAGATATGTAGAATACATGCTCCTCATTCATTTTTAATGTGATGAAGTGCTGTGGAATTAAAATGTAATCACATACCTTGACAGAAATACTGTGTGATGCTAAAAGAACTTTTAATAGCAGGAATAGCAAGGAATACATGTATAGAGAAGAGCTTAATCATTACAGAAAGCTGCTCCACCTCCAGCAGACCTTGTGTAACTCTGAACAGTACCGTTTTGAACTTGATTTGTATTATTGATGGCTGTTCCCCTTCTCCTATAACGATCCAGGATTATCTTATGCCACAGTGTCTGACTTTAGACTCATCCTCTTGTGGCCAAGCCTGACAAATATCTGGAATTAGATGAATTTGGGATGTTTTTGTTCCTCCATACTGAGTTTCATCCTGTCACCTATGGTTGGAGGTTAGAAGTCCAGCAGCACAAACACCCAGGTATTGAGGTCTAGCTTATGCACTGGAATCTGACATAAAATTTGGCAGGAAGCTGCTGTGCTGCTCTACAGCTCATCTCAGCACCGTCTCTTTCAGCACAGCAATATGCACGTGAGAGAATATCTTTGCATCTCCGGAGCTCTGCTCAGCATAGAAAACGAGTGGGATGAGTCTTCCTTGCTTCACGCATCTTTACAGCAAATTAGGTTTACCTTTAAGCTGCAATGAGATCATTCCATTTGTTCCTGATTCTTTGATCTTGTAGCCTAAGCTAGAGTGAAGTAGCTGAGCTAGGAGGAGGTGTTTTACAGGCATCAAAAGTCCTCTGGGAGCTGGCTAAGCAATTTCAGGACTACAGCAGAGATGCTGGAATCTGACACGTGATCTTATGCCTTACAAACCATTAAGCTCCTGAGACTTCCAAGATGTTAAGTATCAATGAAAGCTAGAAAAGAACCCATCTAAACCTTGCTTTTCTCTCTATATTTTTTGTAATCAATAATTAACAGTAAGTATGTAGTCGATTTCTGTGATAAGAAACTCTACGTTTAGCCCCGTCAGTATTGCCTTTTCTATAAAGGCATTATAAATGCTTATTCTTTGAGAAATAAGGAAGCAAAAAAATAAAGAAGCACGTTGTGTTATTTCTTGAGTAGATTGGATATGAAAGGCAGAATTAAGAACATTAATAAACAGTTCTTAATTCAGAAGTTAATGAAGAACTGTAACGTTTCCCATGGAAACGAATCACAAATGTTGCTGGTAGGGCCAGGGGTCAGTCAGGACCTAAAATCTCTCAAGTCTATTAAATATAAAGAAGAGGAAGGAAGAAATCTAAAACAAATACATGATGATTGTGGCCAAAAAGATGAAACTGGACTCTGTTTTTGTCGTACTTTTGTGCGTGATTTTGTTTAGAGGCGTTATTTTTCTATTCTATTTTGTCCCGTGATAAATGCAGAACGCTGTTCCAAAGTATGTCCACCACATGTCGTCTAATGAAATTAAAACTGGCCAGCCCAGATTTTTATAACCACAATAAGCTGAAACTTTTTGGTGTGCTATTTTAGGACTTAGCGCATAGTGGGAGACATTTCCTCTTTTCGAGACTATACAACTGGGCAATAGAAAACTCCCCCCTCCTTTCTTTCTGGAAATGAAAAAGAACCCCAAACCATTATCCCAAGGATTGCCAAACCTAGAATTACTGGAAGCAGCTGAATGGTTGGACAGGCTGGAGCTTGGTTCATGAGCAGCATACAAGTGAGTTTATTGGCACAGAGATCCATGCCCTCTGGAGCATTCATGTCAATTGCAGTCCATGACAGCAGTCCTTCATACTGAGGTACTTGCAGTTATGTGATTCATTCATGGTGCATCTTTTGCATCACCAAATTCCCTCAGGAGTTGTCTCAGATTTCCCGTAATCTTTGTTGGCTTCTATGCAGCAATGTTCTTATAAGACCTTGGTATCTGACACCTGTCTGTAATTACATAGAAATTAATCTCCATGTATAACAGCTCGTTTTCAGAGGTGAGCGTGAGGGCTGCTTTCATTATTATCAATAAAGCACTCGAGATTTGTTAAACAGCTTTGCAAGAATCAGACAGATTAACTGTAATGTGTAAGTAATATGGTAATATTTTAGCTGTCTGGTCTGCAATCAGATGCTGGAACACAAATGCTTTTTTCTTTTCCGTGGAGATAGCAAATGTTCCATGTTTTTCACTATGTAAATGGCCTTAGTTAACATTAATCAAAATTACACATCAGCTGCAAAACACACATCTAGAAGTGCAGTTCCAGGGCAACCCAAATCCAAATGGGTGGCAGGCTTCTAACAGATATCTCATGAAACTCTGTTCATCCAGCATGTGTCTCTATTAAAGCTGAGCTCTAGTTCTAGTCCTGTGATATATAAGAACACGAGCCGCCAATGTATTCACTTGGTAACTTTCTGATCAATGCCTCTCTCTTGCTTTCCACGTTTTAATAGCAGCCTCATAATCACTTTTACGGATGTATGTAACACCAAGACTTTGTGATTATGAGGCTGCTATTGTTTTCTGGTGGTAGCCTCTGGGTTTTGATAGCGCTGAGTTTTGCAGTACACACTATTCTGTGAAGCCATGGAAAAATTTCATGCAGGTTGAGTTTACTTGCCAATATTAGAATCAAAAAGGGGCACTGATGAAGCAATGTGTGGGACCTTGGTAGGTTCATTTCAATGAGCAGCTTTAAAAACTTACAAGGAAAGTGAAGAAGCCCAGACTTTATGAATCACAGAATGGCTGGGGTTGGAAGGGACCCCTAGGATCATCAAGTACCAACCCCCTTGCCACAGGCAGGGCCTCCAACCTCCACTATTAATGGAGGCTTAATACTAGCCCAGGCTGCCTAGGGCCCCATCCAAACTGGCCTTGAACACCTTCAGTTATGGGGCTCTCTGGGCAGCTGCTCCAGCACATCATCATTCTCTCTGCGAAGAACCTCCTCCTGACATCTAATCTAGACCTTCCCTCCTTGAGCTTAAAACCACTTCCCCTTGTCCTATCACTATCTACCCAACTTACTAAAGCTTCAATTCTTATTTTAGTATATTTTATAATATAATCATATTGTACTATAATAAAATAACATAGTATATTCAGTATATTATATAAATCTGACTTGCTGGAGCATTTTAATACCTTCTTGCAGTATAAAAAAATCTATTATTATGTCATTCTCTTGTCAAATTATGATGCTTGAAATAGATCGACTTTGTAGAATCTACAACAGCAACATACTGTTCTCTTGCAATTCTTCTGTCATAAGCAAAGGTCGTTTTGCAACATTTAGCTGAGGTTTCCTAAGTAGAAAGACGTGTGCACATGCAGAAACTGCATGCAGCAGTGGGTCAGAGTCAGGCTGGCTGCAGGGTGCCTTGGGTAATCTGGTTGCTCAGCCCATGTGCTGCACAGCTGGGCCTTCCCACAGGCAGGAGCTGGCACCTAGTGCTGATGCATCCTGGCTGCCCTGCATAGGTCATCTGTGCAGCACGTGGGCAGCAGATGCTGCATGGCTGGTCAGTGCTGGCTGTGCATAACGCATGTGCACTGCGGGGTCAGCTGTGCAGGTAGCTTGGCTTAGTCTGGACCACTCTAGAGGCACCGGTGATTTTGGCCACTTGACTGTCCCATGCCTGCAACCTGTATATGGCCAAAAATCTCTTGGAAGAGAAGGTGCTTCCTGCTTAATCTGAATGCTATGGGGTATGCATAGCAATAAAGAATTTTTACATAGTGACATTTCCACATAGCTACATTTCCATTGCGTCTCAAAGTTTGAGCCTAATAGCTCTTCCATTGAAGCCAGGGCCAAAAGTCACACTTGTTCCAACTGTAGCAGGTGTTGGGACCTTGCCAGCCTTCAGCAGGAACCCTACTGTCACTGAGCAGGAGAGGAACCGGGTGATGGGGAAAGGGGAAATGCAGTCAAACTGGTGCCTGTTGACATCACAGCAATCATGTCAGCGACCTGCCTGGAGTCAAGGTTTTGGCCTTGGATTTTAATTCGGGTAGTGAAAAGAAAGGAAAACACTGTGGAATGTACTGGCTTTAGGAGTACATTCAGTTCATTTCTTTGCTGAAATTGCTCTTAGTCTTGGATAGATTCCCTGCAAGAAAAAAAAAAACAAACAGTCTTGATGCGTCCAACTCAAAGGGTTCTAGAAGGCTTGCAAACCTCTCTGAGGTACTCACTAGTGCTGAAATGGTTTTGATTGAAAATACCGCTTTTGTGTAATTCTTCCGTGTTTCCTTTTATCTTGTTTTCAATTACAGGTGTTTCAACAGCGCTGTCTACAATCTGAAACTATGGAAACTGAATACAGAAAGATGTAATTCAGAGAAGAGTAGCTATAGCAGCAGCAGCTGAAAGGAAATAGACTTCTCAAGATCAACTCTATATTCTCAGTTTAACTAGCAGACAGGAAATGGTTTATTTTTTTTCCTAAGGTCCCTAAGGATGTTTCTTTGTTAGGAAGCCAAACCTCCATTTCCTCTATTCCTCGTAACAGATAGCAAACCTGGTGAACATAGAGGAGATTTGGCTCCAAATGCATGAACTTGTAACCTATTTCTTTTACAAACCAGTTTCATTTGAACTTTAGAAGTTTGTCTTTGTTTTCTGCTAGAGAACGCGATAAACAACTAATTGATTTTCTTGTGACCAGATGCTGAAACCTACACTTCTGCAAGTGAAGTCTCATTACCATAAACAGTCTCAACAGTCTTAGTGGGGATAACAGCAGTCAGCGCGCACATGGAAGCCCTTGACACAGCTGTTTCTATGCTGAGAAATGCTGGCAATGGCTTTGTTTCAGTCACCACTTTCACCCACAATGAATTCCCCTCAACTGATTATGGCCAGGCTGTGTAATGCAGTTTTACTGAGGTAAACTAAGAGGTAACCAAGTTGGCTTTGCTAATAGAAACAATACCATACGTTCACTTTAAGGAGAGCTAATTGTATTTTGAGTATCAGGGCATTCTGTCCAAACTGCTATGCAACTAACATGTAGATTTGTGTACTGTCAAATGGCAGGACAGAAATGTCAAGAGCATTTTGAAACACAGCAGTCTTCTAAAGGTCAGATAGCTGTGACCATGGCCAAGAGATAGAGTCGAGTGAACCAGACAGGTGGGATGCCAAGTGAGTGTAGCACAAAGAGTAGGCCAGGCACCGTGTGGGTTGAAGTACTGGAAGGATATATTTTCATTGTTCCTGTTAATAACTTAGTGATCAGTGTGACACTGATAATCAATACTTTGTTTAATGCAGAAACACTAAGGTTCTTTCAGGTCGTGTTCCCAATGGGAGTTTATTTTGTCCATTTATCTCCAGCTGCACTATTCTTTGTCAAATCCTAACATCAGGATGTGGTTAGAACATCATACATGATATTGCATCTCTTAACAACAAGGCTTTTCCAGGAAGTGATGGTAGAGACTTATCTGATACAGTGCTTGCAGCCATGCCCCAGCAGAACACAGACATCTTGTCAGGTTGTCATAAAATATAAATATCCATTCTGATATTTTTTTCCTATTTCTCAGATAAACCATTGATTTCAATAGCTATTTAAGATTGTGTGGTTGAAATAGGATCCAGAGGTGTGTAAGTTTATACTTATCAGCTGCCGTAGTAAAAGCTCTGTGGTTTGATGATCCTCATTAGTACAGATCACCAGTTTAATGCTTAGTGATCCATCATAGTGAAGCACCAGTCTTTGAGAAGTGTCTTTGTGGTTGTTACTGTGCAGTAATGAGACGAAAAATGCTTCATGCACTGAATAAGGTTTGTTATTAAGGTGGACTGACCTCCTACTGTGTGAAGGGGCACATAAAGGCCATGTAGTCCAATTGCCCTGCACTGAACAGGGACACCACAGATCAATTGGTATTGTAGGCAAAAGTTGAGAAGACACAGTTGTTAGACTTTGGGATGCAGAACAAGCAAGCACCCTCAATCTGATCCAGATTTTACTGAAGACAGTTAAAACACGAATCTAATATCATCTGCTGGGGAGGAGACCACATCTTCTATCTGGATTACAAACCCAATACTATAAATCAGACAATGCTTATGATAACAACTGAACTTGAGCTCTGGAAAGGGTTGTGCCCAATGTGTAGCACAAAGCCTTCAGTGCTGTACTTAGAAAGTGTTTAGTTGCATCAGGTGCTGCACTGAGTTTCCATTAAAAATGGTGGCAGGCTGCTCTACTCATAGCCTGCAGTCTGAAAGAATGGGATGGCCCAGACTGTGGCAATTAGAAGCTATTCTGTGCTTTGGTTGCTGAGTCTCAGGTGTTTCAGGCTAATTACTTCAAACTATTTGCTCACAGCTGTAGGTCAGGAGAGTAGCAGCAGCTGTGAAATACTCAACATTTATCAAATCTAGTGTTTTAAGCTGTAAGAAACCACATAATCACATAAATACATAATAGGAAACCATGAAGTACATGGATAGAATTAATTGATTTTAATATTTAATTGCAAGTGAAAGGAGCATCCTGATTGCACATGATCCTCAGAAGCACAGTGTGGTAAGACTTTATAACTGTTAGCAACTAAAAACAATTCTTTTACTATAGCAAATGTGATTGGAAGAATACTTATGTGATACAAGCAATGTAGGAAAATTCCTTTTTGAAGCCCTTCCTTCAAAAGCTCTTTGCTGCATGTTCTGCATGCCGGCCTTGGAATAAGTAAGTAACTCTAAGGGAATGCTATGCTACCTGTCTGCATGCTTTGACCTTCACTCTTTGCTATATCCCTTTATTTGAGGCCATCCTAGCAAGTGGAGCTTTTCTTGTGCTTCAGAGTTTAGTACAATTCTGGGCTATTTAAAAAAGATAAGATTAGAGTTTTTGATGGTGTGCTCAGAGTTGTCTTTAGCATGAAGGAGTAGGGAGGTAAGCTGGGGCATTAGCCCTTGGTTTTAAAGATGAGTGAGTTGCTCTGGGGGTAGCTGAGCTGCTGATCACTCCCTCTTGCTTGTACAGGCTAAGCATGCTAAGATCCCTTTGGGCTGTCATTTGAAGCAGGACTGATTCAATGGAAACATTTGTTCTCATGTTACTTTCCAAAAAGCCATACCTCATAGGGTGGTCCACGTTCAGAAATTTGGATTAGGATGAACTGGTGAAGAAGGTTATAAAGGCAGTGTTATGGGGGTTTGGAGAGTTGAAGAGATATAGCTGATTGTGTTGCTGAAGAAAGACCTATTCTCCAAAATTTCTGCTGGTTTTCCTCCCAACCTTATCTTTCACCTTTTATGTGTTGAGGGGGGAGACTGTTCTCATCTTTCTGCCTTCTTCTTCCCCCCACACAATAAGGGCACTGTGCTGGTGGCAGGATGTCTCTTTGAGTTGGTGATGGAGGGGTGCTCCTGTTCTTGAAGCAGTCTAAGTCTGTCTCCTCTCCAGAGGACAGAGTTGGCTTAAAACTTGCTGTCAATTGTGAAAGGAATTAATTTCTGCAAGTGCATTAAAGATAGGCTGTAACTGGCTTTGCTATTAAGTTGTTGAACTTTTTCTCTGGCAGCAGACCTTTTGGTACCCCCACAAAAAGCTCCTATTAGAAGGCAAAAACCTTTTTATAGCATTGTAATGAATATGAGCAAAGCAATTCTTATATCTCAAGAAAGTTCCTCAGTGCAGCCCAGGCAAACTAAAAGATTGGAGAGATAGTGATAGGACAAGAGGGAATGGTTTAAAGCTAAAAGAAGGGAGGTTTAGGTGAGATCTTAGGCAGAAAGCTTTTATTGAGAGGGTGTTGAGGCTCTGATGCAGGCTGCACAGAGAAGCTGTGCATGCCCCATCCTGGAGGTGCTCGAGGCCAGGTTGGATGGGGCCCTGGGCAGCCTGACCTCTTGGGTGGCAACCAGCCCTCAGCAGGGTATATGGGACTAGATGGACTTTAAGGTCTCCTCCAACCCAACCCGTTCTATGATTTGTAGGTGAGCAGAGACCTGTTCCCAAAGAACTCCTGCATGTTATGTCCTATTTATGAAATTGCAGTGCTTTAACAACTTTTATGCCCTGTGGTCATTTCTTCAGGTCCTCTGTGTACCCAGAAGAGTTGCTGATGGTGGGAGATTATTGAAGAGTGAAACTCTTGAGGAAGTTGGCCAGCAGAAACCTTTGAAATTGAGCCTGGGTGGATACGTTGATGCAAAATAAATTGCAGGGGCCCCTTTGGGAGAAAAGAAGGTGGTCGAGCAGCTGATATGCCTAATTTCAAACTGGGAGTTGCATGGAAACCTGAGGAAACAATGCTAAAAAAGTTTTGGCAAGAAATGGAAAATGAAAAGCAGGCTGAGCAAGGTCAGGAAAAAGGAAACTGGGCTTTAAACTCAATATTTTCGTAAAATGAGCCATGAACTGTGCAGAGCTATCTGGGCTTCTGTAAGAGTAAGGGAATTTTGCACAATGAATGCCCTAGGGAGAGCAGAAAGGGGAAACTGGGGATTATGATCTTGCGGAGCTTGTTGGGTCTTGTTTTGGGATTACAGCTCTTTAGGTTATTCAGCAAGGAGCAGTTACTTTGCTGTTTCCTGTAATCTGGCAGGGAGCTCTGAGCAGGTAAGGTCTCACAGCAGCAGTGGCTGATTGAAAGGGAATAAAAATGGTTAATGCAAAAGGATGGCTCTACAGTAGGCCCATGGGAAGGAAGGCTGTTGTTTTCTTCGGTCCTATTTCCAATTTCTGTTCTACTGCTGCCTTTCCCATGGCAGGAAGAAGGTATTGCCAAGCTGAGTGGCCTGAGGCAGCAAAATGCATCTTGTCCATGTTGTTTGAAAGCTTTGCACTGGCTCTTCTGAAAGGATCCCAGAGGTGTATCACCGATCAGACATGATGACTATTATGGGAGATTATGGAGCTCTTCAAGCTCTGTTCTGAAGGAGATCAGCTGGAGAACTTAGGGACTGTTAGGGGATGACTAGAATAATGATGGTGATAGATATCTAGCTCCAGAAGGTTTCAAAGCAATGTTTTTATCAAGGAAGGTGATGGAAATACAGACACATGGTCAGGAGCTCTTTGACATAAACCCAAGGAGAGCTACTCCCTGGGTTGGGTGCAGTGAATGGCTGGAAGCCCTCAGTCTGCAGCTGTGTGAACAGGACAGATGAGCATTGTCCGTGATGTTCTGCCACAAAACAAGGCTTAGCACGTGACTCCGCTGGTGGAAAAGGAGTGTTCTGGAGGAATGTCTCAAAAGCTGAGGCTGTGGTGTAAGGAATGTACCCGTGAGACCTCAAATTGTCACTTAGTGTGTGTCGTGCCAGAAGCAGTAGTATAATGCTGTTTTGGTTCTGTGTTGTTGGTTTTTTGGGTTTGTTTTTATTTTTGGCTTCATATGACTTTCAACTGAGTTTTCATGTTTTGCTGGTGTTTCTCTTCAAGTTCATTCCAGCGACACCAGATAATATTTGGGTTAGAAAGAATAGAGAAGCAAGAACTTGTTTACAGCAGTTTCTCTCTGATGACTTCCAGTGTTTAACAGTTAAAGTGTCCTCATGCAAATTCATCAAGCCTGTGTGTCTTATGCTTATACAGCTTTACACACAGATTTGAGAGGTGGTGACTGCTGACTTCCTTGAAACATACAGGTTTTCTCACTGGCTACGTACTAAAGATCTGCTTTTAGTAGGTACTAATTTTATATCTTTGAAGAGTAGATGCATCTTTACCGCTATTTGTACCGCAAACCATGGTTGACTGTGGAATATGTTTTTGGTCTTCACATCACCCCTGTAGAAACTGGTGTTGGTGTCATGTTTTGGTGAGGTGCAGAGGGAGAGGGATGTGTAGTTGTCAGCCTTGACTTGTGATATCTGAGACGTAATATGAAGTCTCCTAACAAAACTTTACCTGTTAACTGTTAATGAAGGGGCTGTTGAGCTGAAGAGGGCTGGGAGGGAAAACCTCTGACGGGCAGAAATCTTAATGCTATATGTTATTTTGCCTTCTGACTGGTCTTCCAAAGAAATACACGGCCATATGCAGACATGAAATAAAGACTGCATTGGTTGCTGAGGCTCCTACCAGTCCATCCTGAGCACTTCTGAGGAGTAGAAACTTCGAATTCCTGACTACTTGACATAAACATTTGAGGAATGGGATGAAAACTATAAACAGCCTGCTTTCATCTCTGAAATTAGAATAAAATGCTGGCCCAAAGATGACAGGATAGAGGAACTCGCTGTGCTATTCAGGCACGCTTTGCTTTTCACTTTTAATTGTATGACAATGCAGTAGGAAGTTTATGGCAGCACAAAAGGATTCCAGAGATGAGCTGTGGCTACCTTTGGGATTCTAGATATGAAAAAGCAGAACTGAGAGACTTGTTCACAAGGAAATCAGTGTTTCAATACCTACTTTTCTTTATGTCTTTCATCATTTCTGACTTCTGAGACCTCTCTCTCTGTGCTAGGTTTCTTGGTGCAGCTGTATCAGCAGATTAACACACTGGAAGAATTGACTCTCTGTACTTGATGCTCGGCAGGGAAATGAGATTTGTGAGCTAGTGACTTGTTTGCACCAAGTCCTCTTGTGGGTAATGTCATTCTCCAGGGCTGCCAATCTAGCACCCTTCAGCAGCTCTTTGTTAACACAACCAAAATACACCTCAGTACTTCTGAACACAAACACCATCTTAATAGAATAATCTTTAATTTCATGGTTCCTGTGAGACATGAGATAGATGTAAAAGTTCCTTTAACAAAAATAAATAAATTGAGGGTTGTTTTTGGTTCGTTTTGCTGTGTTGTTGAGTAGGGTTCCACTAATTAAGTAGCAATCCAGTTGCTTACACTTTGAAGTTTCATTCATTACCTGTCTTGTGTTAAGTCAACAAAAGGCTACATCTAAGGCAGCGAGTCCCAGGCCATCACTTTTTTGGCTGCCTAATTAAATGTAATTACTTTATTTTGTGCCGGCATTCATACTTGTGATAATTTAAATTGTGTGTATGCTGCAGGGGGACTGTTTGACGCCAGAGAGGAGACGTTCCTGCTGTCCTTCCTTGCAACAGCACGCAAGTCAAAAGTACAGAGATGTCATTTTCCTACCTACTTATTAGCTGCCCTACAGGAGAAGCTCACCAGCAAGGCACTCATTTTATATGAACAGGATGTCTAACGGACCCACAATTGTGCCTAAAAATAGCCTGTGTTCAGGACGTGCTGGGATTAGCCACAGAGGGAATCCTAGCCATTTAAAAGCAACTGACCTTCCCGTGGCACGTGAGCTTTGCGTCCATTCTCTTTTATTTCATAATTATGACAGATCAAAAGCATTAGGCTGCCAGTCATTATCTCTTAAGAGGGATCTGAAGAATTACTGTCCTCTTGACAAGCAAAATACTCTTGCTGCTTCTATTTGTTGAGATCAAGCAGTAAATATTCCTCAAACAGTTAAATCACCTGTGTTTCATTTTTTTCCCCTCATGCATTAGGAAAAAGATTGTTGCAGAAAGAGTAAATGAGAAGCCCAATGCAGTTAATGAGCTCTGATAAGGCTCCTGACCCATAGAGTAAGTACAAGCCAGTGTGAATTTTGAGTCAGACTTCAATGATTAATAATATGGTAAATCTAGTCTCACTAGCAGTAATAACAGGGGTCGCCTTTGGCTCTTTGTTGGCCACTGAAACGATCACATCTTCACGGTGTGTCAGAACCCTCCCTTTTTCTCAATGGTGCCACCAGGTCTACAGTGAAGCAGTTAAACCTAATGTGAGATCTGAAGAATCTCAAGCTGCATTCAAGTTTCAAGGTGGGGGGGGGAGACGACACAAAAAAAAACAACAAACCAGCAGTTCATTTATGGTACATTCAGTTCTATTTAAAATGTCCTGAAGTGAGGGGGAGACCCTTAATTTCTGTGGCAGATTTGTGAGGGGCAGCAAGATAATAATCAAACATTTGTTCTTTTTGGCTGTGATAGTAGGTCATCAGGATTTTAGGCTGTTTCTCAATGAGCAGGGATATGGGCAGAGGGGACTGTGTGGCCATCTGACTCTCTTTCGTGTTTAGGGCCCTACTACAAGTCATGTCAAGTATGTGCTTTACATGAGGGATGAACATATTTGTCTCCATAGAGCAGTCTAGGTAGCATGAAAAGTATTTCATTTTTGCCCAATAAGCTAAACCATGTAATTTACATTTCACTTTTACCTTATATTTACACTGACTTACAGTTCCATTTGCTATCTCCTGATGGCGGAAGCTTATTGAGATAGGGAGCCCATCAGTCTGTGTTTGATTTCAGATGTAGGGATATCATTAATGATTAACTACCTCCCATTGAATATCAATTTCAGTCAGATCCATTTAAATTCATTTAGAACAGTCAGTTGCAAACGCGGAGTCCTTGCACTCAAAGCCACATAGCAGGCTAAAGTAACTGAATTATTTGAAGGATGAGGTAAACTTTCAGCAAGATTACGGTAACGTGATCCAATTGTAAAGGCAGAAGGTCCTTAAGGACACCCACTGAGGAGCATCAGAAATATGCTTTGTATGCGACTGGTGATTCAATAGAGGGGAACTTAGAGTCATGTCTGATACTGGTGAAAAATCTCAGTGTGTGTGGAAAATGCTATATATATGTATATATATATGCTATATATAATATATATATATATATATAAATTATATCTATATCTATATCTATCTATCTATATATGACCCAAGACACTAAGCAATTAAGTGGCATATGAATCATATTGAGAGCCAGATTTACAATAAAACAACAAAGGTCTATGAAGGATCTTTAGCAAATTGCCCGCACAGTTAAGGGGAGGGAGTCTGAAGCAAGATGGTGCCCTTAGAATAAAAGGAAAGAAAAGGAGAAAGTAATAGTTCTTTGAAGGATTCATCACTATCAATGTGGCCCTTTATCCCCAGTTAATATAGATATAAAGTAAGTCTTTGGCAGTTAGAAGTGTTGTGGAATGAGATAAAAGGTCTTTTAATGGTGAGTAAAATAGTTAAAAGTGAGGAAAAATTGAGTAGGAATAAGCAGTCCGATCTCAGAAAAGGGAGATCACCATCAGGGATTTCTAGTGTTCAAATACCCAGAAATGAGTGGGAGGAGAGTGTGAACCATGAAGTATGTTCACTGATACCAGGCATTTTTGGGGAATAGAGCTGAGGATCAACTACAATGGGCTGCAAAAGGACATGGCAATTAAATGACTTGTGAGGCAAGATACACAAAGCAGCTGAAGTGGCACTAAGCAGGAGGGTGAGAGAATTGTTCCATTCTTCAGGCTTGCAAAGATAAACTCTCTGCTAATTATTTCCACCTGTATGGAAATCGTTGGCTGACTGCAGAAGTTGAAGGAGAAACTCAAAGGTTAGGAGTGGAGAGCACTGTAATGCTGTGAATCTGTTGCAGGTCTGTGTAAAGCAGCATTTGGAGTCCTGATCCTTTCATCCCTAAAAGGATGTGAGTGACTAGAAGAACTCCAGAGAAGACTGCTGGGATTATCTGAGGTTTGCATGATTTCTGTGAGAGGAATGACAAGGGAAGATGTAATAGAATTATACAGAGCGAGGAGTGTCATAAAGACCTACTGCACAGTGTCAGCTTAAACTCTTTCTAATCTCCTTTCCTCTTTGTAAGTAGGCTACCAAGTTCTTGTCAGCATCTCCAAGTTTGGTCTGTCTGCCAATATCTTTTGCCCCATGAGTGACAACAGTGAAGAGTGAAATGGATCACAAGCAAAAAGCTGGTATGTCTGCAAGTGTTTTAATATTTGGTGCATGCTTCAAAAACCCATTAGCAGAAATGCTGTCTATACTTTTGCACAGTAGAATACCAGTACATTAGTCTCGGAGCAGCCATAGGAGAAAGTACTTAACATTGAATTTTTTTGTGCCCTTAAACTTGAATTATAATGATGATAGTGTTGTGGCTTTGTGTTTTACAATACAGCTTCAAATCCAATTTTGGCCTGCTGCATAAGGAGCTCTCCATTCTCTGCCTATATGCAGCCTTGACATTGTAAATTCACTACTGCAAGTTAGAATAGCTTCTAACTTAGCGGTGCGTGTTTGTATACATAAGAAAGGGGTGGTGCGTGGAGATCTGAGGAGACATTCTGAAGACTGAGATCAAGTATTTTAACTACACAGACTGGAGGTGGTGAGAACCCAGAACAATGACCTGGAGGATTTATAAAGTACCTTTTCCTGGTATAAGGTAACGCTAATAAACAATGACTGACAGAATGCTGAAAGCACTGAGTCTGTTCAATCTGCATGAACAAGCCTTTGAAACCTAAGAAACAGGTAAAATCAGGGCTGCTCTAAAAGTGGGGTGAGAACATGCCAGGTTTCCTCTTAGCTTAATGGTCCACTCTCAGTCAGGCAGACTAGATATTCAACGTTTGGTACTGTTTGCTCTGATGAACTGTAATTGTCAGACTCTTGATTTACGTTGCTTTGAATGTAGTTTCTTTCGTTGTCTCTTGATGTCTCTTGGGCTCTTAGATGCTTCCACCTCTATTGCTACTGTTCATATTCTTCCCTCATGATTTCCAGTGCAGCCTTTTCTGGTTTTAAAGCTTTTGTGCTTCGAGTTGTCTGTGACATAAGGTGCTCCTTCATTGTTCTCCCAGTGTTCATACTGGCCAAATTCTATTGCAGAACTATGCAAGCGTTTATAAAATGGTCCTTCTGATGAACAGTGAAAAGCACAGGCAGCCTCCTCTAAACTGAGCCGGAACTGAAACAAGACTGTTCAACTTTTGGCTATGGTGTTTTGCTGTTATCTATTTTTCATTTCTGTTCTCTCTCTCTCTTGAAGACAAAGGTATTTTACCAGAGCCATCTGTAGTTATTATGCTCGATCACTGTGTGATCACAGCCAATATTTCTGGACAAAACACTCGGGTAGATACTGCAGTTAATTAGTCACTGCAGTGCTTTGTTACTTTGGCAGCTGGTGGGTCAGTGATGGCATTGCTCTAGGCTGGGAGGGAAGTGAGGAAAGACATTATTCCAGTAAGTGCCTTTCCTCCCGTTTGTAGCTTGGCCCATTGCATCTTGCCAGACACACAGGCTCCTCCAAGTACTTTCACAATCATCTCTTGTCTCTTCAATTACCACTTCCTCCTCCCCCTGCCTCTCTCTTCCGTTTGACCTTCTAGTAATTCCTCTGGCGCTAGTTCAGAATGGTGCAGTAGGCTATACTACCCGGTCCAATTAAAGATGTAAGTATGTGGCACATTAGAAGTTACCTAACAAGCCTCTAAACTGCCCTTAAACGAGAGCCCGATGTCTCATTGATCTTGCCTGACCCACTTTGAATCCCAAAATTTCATAGGCTGCAGTTAACTGTCACAGCAATTACAGGTTTTTGGAACCTCACTGTTGTGTATTTTGCTTTGTGCTGTCAGCCGGCAGCAGTAAGTTCCTATGTCCAGATTTAGATAGAGGCTGGTTTCCTAGATGCGCACATTGCGCTTGGGTTTGATTTTTAATTCATAGAGGCCACTTAATGTAATGATCAGCAATCAAAGAATATGCAATTATCACTCTTGCAAACTTTCCTGTGCCTCAGTAATTAAACCAACAAATTAGTTAAAGGCTCCAATGCGGAAGAAGATTGGTAGACTGTGGTCAAGACACACATTTACGGATTTTCCCTTAAGCTGCTTTTCTTGAGGAAGCTTTGATAAAGACCATATGATATCAATTATCATTAACTCTGTGTGGTTTTTCTGCATTTGGAGCTCTCAGACGTTAGTAGACAGGAGCCTTGTGTTAAGTCTTTAATGTATTGCTGGCTTTTTATTTTTGCTGCTGCGTAGCCTATTCTCGTTTTGATTTGTCAGCTGACGTTTGAAAGAGAAGATTTAAGGCGATTTACATGCAGACTGTGGCCTGTTGTGCTGAGCGACACTTTCTCCTCTGATTTGATTTGACACAGCGCTATTCTAACAGCAGCCAAAAAAACAACCCCACACCAACCAAACAGACCCTATTTTAAATGCCAGCTTTAAAACCAAACATTTTCACTATATTTCATGCTCAGTTACTGCCCAAAAAACCGAAGGATGCGTTAAGGTGTCACTGTCTGAGCTTAACAACAAAGTCAGCATGACTTAATAAACAGGCTTAAATTGTCTCTTCAGAGAACACACTCGTATAAAGTCCCTTAACATCAAAGTCTCTCTTCTTGCTCTGTTCTGCATTCTATCAGTGTGAGCCTTCCTTCACAGACAGCAGAGGGGATTCAGCAAACATGTATATGTGATTCATTCTTAAGATCTTCAAATATGTGGATGAGTCACTGATAAGTACATGTAAGCTGTGCTGACCAGATTTAAAGTGCAGCAACCAGCACTGGAAATTACAGGATGTAGTTAGGAACAGATGAGAGAGCCTGAAAACTCTTAAATTGAGGAAGTACATATGAAAATCTGTAGCAGGCTAAAGAGTTCATTTGACTGGGAAAAAAAAAATAGTCTACATTAATTCATTTCACTGGAATTTACAGCCAAGTTGAGGCCTGATAGTTCACAACTCTTCTTTGCCACGTTTTTCAGCTGGGGTTTCTCAACAATGTGGGGAAAAGAACAACCACCCAGTCTTGAAACATCTTAGTTCTGTAGCTTGTTGGAACTGGGTTGGCAATACTAGCTTGTATTTTAGCTGAGCTTTATGCCCATGTTTGACCCAGAGGGTGTGAGCTGGATGGTCAGGGGACTGTACCACTGATGTAGATAACCAGGAGGTAAAAATGATTGCCTAGAAATATTTCTCTTGACCTTTTATAGAATCATAGAATGGCCTGGGTTGAAAAGGACTACAAAGATAGTCTAGTTTCCACCCCCATGCCATGGGAAGGGTTGCCAACCATTAGACCAGGCTGCCCAGAGTCAGATTCCCAGATCAATTGGGTTGCCTATTTGCTTAATATTCAAAGACAACACAATCCCAGGGAGAAGGAAGGGAAGAGTTTGAGCACACCACGTGCTCTCAAGCAGTGTTCTTAATTTGAAGAGTGAAGCAGCTCACAGGCTTTACACCCTTCCAGGCAGAGAAATCAGCTTTTTGACACTGAAGAGAAATGTGAAGACTTCAATTGGAGTGAATTTGACTGACAGCTACATGAGGTTATCACGTATCGCTACTTATCTTTCTGTCTTAGGGCATCATTTTGAGTCAACCTTATGTTACTGTGCCTCGTGTCATGTTTTACTTTTCTTCCTTTTACCTAAAAGCCTTCTTGTTTTGTTTTTTTCCCATAGCTACCATAGTCAGTGTGAAACTGGTGGCTTCAGATGTCATAACATAACATTTGTAGATGTGTTACAGCTGCTAAACGTGCAACAAAACAGCCTGTTAAGCAGCAGAATTCCTGCTTGATCTAAGCACACAGCAGAGCTCCACCTGTATGGCAGGCTTGGACTTGACTGTGTGATTTTACACACTGATTCATTACAGGTTATTTAGCTGGCTTGTTAATTTAGTCATAGTGTAATAGGAAAATTCTCTCCTGTTTGATCACCTTTAACAGCCTGTTCTTGTATCTATGAGCAAACATCTTCAAGGACAGTGATGGAAAATTTCACATTGCTATCAAGAAATGTGAAGTGGGTTCAGAACTTGGGGCTTATGTTACAGTGAGGAGTAATGAACAGTAATGAACTTTTAAAAACCCTTTGTCTAGACGTCATTTAAAATAGCAGTGCCACTTAATGCTTACTCTTTTAACGTTCTCAGTTCATATTTTCCCCAGTCATTTCTTTGTAATTATTCTCAGCATCTTTAATGTCCACCTTGGGAATTTTCATTTTAACTTCACGTGTTCTTGCTTGGATGATAGAATCATAGAATGTCTTGGTTTGGAAGCGACCCCAAGGATCATCAAACTCGAAACTGTTGGATCCCAGGATGCCTTCACTGAGAGAAGGTCCTTTCACGTGAAGACTGATTGGCAATACAGCACTAGAAGAAACTGAGAGGCATAGGGAGAAGCCAAAGAAACATTGACCGACCTCTTGAAGTGTGTTCCGTCTTACAAGAACTGTGGTGAGCAGCTCAGGAGAAAATCCAGACAGGAGAGATGAAAACTTCCACCAGCAATCTGAGAGCAAGGCAGTTTGGAATGCATGCCTGTGTTTAACAGAGGCTTGCCCCTGGCTTAAACACAGTTCTTGCTTAACCAAATCTAGCTAAGAAAAGCTTGCAGTGCTCAAGACGTGCAATTTCTGAGCATGGTTAGTGTTGTAGTGAGAGTCACCGAAGAGACAGAAATTTAAACACATCACAACAGCAGAAATGCTGTGCTGTCATTGAGGAGTTTTGCTGTTGAAAAGGTTTTGTGTTCAAGGGAATAAACCATTACCCATCAAAACCATTCATTGGTTTCTCCAGTCTTTCTATTCTGATAGCAGACTAAGCTGGGAAAAAGGTTTTGCATCAGTCTCGCTCTGCAACTGAGGCAGCAATAGTCAGGATAGGAATTAGTTATATTCACTGGGGTACATTTTGACCATTGCTTATATTACTGCATCTTACTGATATTCCTCAGCAAAGCAGGCTGGAATTGCATTTTGCTTTCCCTTTATCTAAGCTTTTACCATTTACACAGGTCTCTCCCTAGACTCGATATTATGCATAGACAGTAAGGCCTTCAAAGCAACCCCAGTCTGCTCAGTTTTGGCAATGAAAATGCATGGTGTTCTCATTGTCTCTGCTCCTTAAGCTAGAACCTATTGGGATATAGCCCCCAGTGTCCTTTGCTCAGTTTTCAGGTTCTTACCATGCAACACTGAATAGAATAGGGGAATAAGCTTTCGCTGCCTTACTCGTGTGATCGTGAGTTAGGATAGAGTAATGACAGGCAATTTTGAGTGTATTTCAATGCATGTAGATCTCTACCCAGCTTGCACTCTGGATACCTCAAAAAACAAACAAACAGAAACCCTTAAATACAGCTTAGGTTGGTTGGTTGGTTGTTTTATTTAAGGAAATTATAAGAAAAATTACAGGGAGGGTTCATTACCTGATAACGTGATCAACATCTGAATAAGACCTAGGCAAAAAGTCTCCAGTAGAGGGAGTGACCAAATTAAAAATCCCATCCAAACTACTCTGAATTGTGTGTTGCTGGAAAGTGTTTTCATTCCCCAGGTGTGAGCAGCTGGAGAAGCACGGAACTGTCTTAACTAGCACTGTGTTTTACAGAGCATCATACGTGCATGATGATGCATGAGAGCCAATGCAACTTGAATTTAATATATATATATTTGTATATATATGCACATAACCATATTTAAGTATGTGAACAGAATTAAGGAGAGCCTTGCTCTCTGCTTTTCCTGCACTGTGACTGCAGTCACTCATGTTTACTGTAGTACATTGCAGTATTCAGTACATCACACACACCCATTAATTACTCTATTTTTCCATTTAAAAGAAGTTTTAAATAAAGTTGTATTTGACCCTCAAAAACATAACCAAGCTGAAATCTGAATATAGACCCTTCTGGCTCTAGAAAAAATACTCTAATTAATCATAACTATTAGAAATTGATTTTGCTTTTAGATAACGCCACCAGGTAGTGCCTAAGCCACAGCTAATTACATCACTGGGGTACCTGTTTATTTCCCTGGTCGTTTTGCTAATCTGACCTTTTCCCACTCTCTCCCTTGCAGTCCCCCAAGCACACACACATAGAAATGACTGGCCTTTCCAAAGGCAGCTCAGAGCCATAAGGAGGGTAGCGATGATACACTTCCTCACTGTGCTTTGAGACACAAAGGAAGGAATGTGCATTTGTGCATTTAAAAATGTCTCCTGTTTTGCTTTGTACGAAGTCTTTTTGCATATTGCATGAGTACTTCTAACTGAGACCTTTGGGTTGCAATCCATCAGATAGCAGAGATGCAGTTTCAGAGGCCTCTCTACTGGGGCTCACTGAACAGCAGTTCAGAAGGTGCAGTATCTAGCATATATATGTCACGTAACTATAGTATATGTAAGTTATTGTGAATGTTATATAATAATAAATAGAATATCCTAGTATGACAATGACATCTTTTCAAGTATTTGATTAGGAAAGCAGTGTTTGGGTATGTTGGAGAAATGGCGCATTTGAGAGGGGAATAACGAGGGTGTGGGGAAGGAGAAAGATTCCTGTCCAACAGGCAGCACTTGAGACATATTTCTGATAGACAGCTGCTTCACCCCTTACCTTTGTGCTTTCCTGCAGCTTTTGAATGTAGCTTTATTTTTCCTTTTTGTACCCGAGTTGAACTATGTGTAAAGTAGTAGTCCCATTTCGAGTGAATTTTTAAGTTCTATAAACTTCATAATTGTAGCACACAAACACTTTTTTCCCAAAGACAAACAATGTAATATCCTCTGGGGAAAACAAGAGGTCTCCAAGTTTAGAAAACAGGCTGGAGTGATCATTAGTGAAGCACAATTTCATGGCAGGAAGTCGGCTTGGATCCCGTCTATGTATCCCAGACATTTTATGGTCTGGATACAGAAAGCTCATATGGTGAATGTTGGGGTTTTTAACAGCCATATTTTGGGCCCATAAAATAACCAACTACAACAGTTAATTTTCACCCACACACCCAAATTGCTAGTTGGTATCACAATTTCAGTCCCCTGACACCCCTTACACAAACATACACTATCACCACCAAAAAAAGTAAAACCAGGAGTGTAGTCTTGGGGGATTGCAATGGGAGTTTAAAAAAAAAACACACACACACACTCGCACACCATACACACAAAAACGAGCAGCAGATGACTGATTATACCTTCCAGCAAGTCACAGGAGGAAACGGTTTACAGAATGCGTTGCCTCACAGCTCTTCCATCTCTCCATCACCTCCCTGTCCTTTGCCTTTCTTTTCTGGTCTGGTCTCTGTCGTCCTCCTTTCATAAGCTGTTGTAGCCCAGAGCAGAATCAGCAGCTTCCAAGAGTATCAGCAACTTTAAAATTTCCTTTAACTCTTTCCAAAACGGATCCATGTGTTTAAGCAGGAAATGCAACAAATAGGTTACTACTGAGTTGTTTTGTGTTGTGAGAAATTGTGAGCAGGCAGCTGGGTTATCATCTCCTCATCCTTACAAGCACTTAGACCTGCTTAAAATATGCTTCAGACAGAAGAGAAATGGTGATTCTCTATCACAAAGTGAACAATGTGAGCAAGCAAAGTTATGAAACATTGTTGGCCTCTCAGTTCAGCAGGAATGAAAAGAGGGAATGAACGCTAAGATAAAGATTTGTGATTTTGAAAAGCTCACTTAGAGCAAGTTTATTGTCAACAGAGATGTCCGTTATTATATAAATGTTTATCTCCAACTACGACCTTCGAGTTGGAAGATGTGAGTGATCAGTAATGCATGGAGAGTGTCATCTCGCTAGGGAGAGAGGTACTGTTTGATTAATTGTATCTTGCTACTCAATAACTTACACTGTCTTCAAAGTGGAGTGATTTTTGAGTGCACATCTAGGAAGCTTTTATAAGATACTAAGAATAAAGGGTAAGGATAGTGGCTCTGCAGCTTCTAAACAGGGAATGTGCTCAATAGCCTTGGAGCGTGCAGATTTATAGACCAGTCCCACAATTGAAGAGTGAGTTAAGTAGATTGAAGATGACCTTTCTGTTATGTTTTCTTTGGTCTTGAACACTTTGTATGGGAAAATTGTATCAAGCATAGAAACAGTTCAAAGAATTGTAGGGCACTGGAAATTCAGATGTAAAACACTGATTTCAAAATGACCGAGACACTCCAGCCACGCAAATCACCTTTCTGCCAGCCTCATGAATTGATCTTGCCTGAACAAGCTACACAGACTGAATGTAACACATTGCATCTCCTTTTCCTATATTTAGACTGGTCATCTTCCTCCACTCAGCTAAGCCAGAGGGGAGCTCAGTACACAGCATTTTTCAGGTAGTTTTGGCTGTAAGAGAATAATAAGAGAACAATTGTGTTCAAGAAACGTTTAGGTGCTGTATTGAGGGACAATGGTTTAGTGGGAAATATTGGTGATGTGTGGATGGTTGGACCGAATGATCTTAGAGGTCTTTTCCAACCTTGGTGATGCCATGATAACAGGCAACCTGACGGAACATGGAGTAGCATATCCAGATCTCAAAACGTGATGTGTGGTACAATGAATGCATGGAAAATCAAGATGTAAATCCACTATTCTAGCATGTTCAGGAGAGTAGGGTGAAAAATAGCTTTACACCCCATCCATCAAGACACAATTATTCTGTAAAATGTGCAACCAACAGTCTTACATATATTCCCTTTAGGCCTGAGATCCATGCCTAGGGAACAGAAAAGCTGAAATGCTGTCTGAGCTAGAGCTCTTTTTTGTAATGTGATATGTAATAGCAGGTTTCAGCTTTAAATATGTAACAATAGCAACAGCGCTCTTGAACTAACTGTTTACACCATTGTGGAAGACAGAAAACTTCTGCCATTTATCACTCAGCTTGAACTAATAATTTTACATTTCAGAGTTTTGGTTTGGGGCGAGATTTTTTCTGGCTTTAATTTTCAAAGATTTTATTTTATTTTCTGATCAAAGTGATACAAAATGAGCCACACAGAACTTAGCCCATATATCAGCACTAAAACTGTTTTCTAAATAGCTCGTTTTCATTTTCTGCTAATCAAATCACAATGCTTAGTCTCGTTGTGTGGTTTGCATGGTTGCAAGAGAATTTAAGAGCAAACTTCAATACTTAGCAAATTCATGGAAATCCAATGACAAACTTACTGAGCTAAGCACAGCTAGAGAATGTTGAACATGGGAGAGTGCAATGTGACGTGGCACAGCTGGCAGCCTTAGTTTCACGATTCATTTAATAATTACCATTGAAAATTGAAAGCTTTAATCTGCCTATAAGGGGCACTTTCCCTTCTAAGGCATTATCAGTTAATGCAACAACAGTAGAGAATCTGCCATGAACTCTCTTCAAGTATTGGTATTTGGATTAAAGCAAAACATTCAACCTTGCAGTGGCTTTAAAAGGTAATCCTACGTATGATCCAAACAGTAAATTGGACAGAGCCTTAGATATGAATTCTAATTAGGTTTCCTTCTCTTACGTGGGCAGTATCATAACTGTCACTCTGCTTGTATATTCATTTCACCAGATTGGATTCAACTGGAGGAGTTGTATACAATTATTTTCAGCAGCCATGTTTTACCCCTTCAGAGGCTGAGTTTGCAGAGTAAAAAGTCCTGCTTCAAAATCAAGCATTCCATGATTGCTATTGTTTATCCCAGGGCTCCTTACAGAAGTTTTTCTGCCAAAATGAGAGCAATCTGTTACTTAAAAAAAAAAAAAATAGAAGATTAAACTTATTGGAGAATACAAAAAAAATAGGGTAGCACTGATCAGAGTGAGCCTTTGCAGCTGTTTTACTCTCTGAACTGCAAGATCTCTAGCAGTGTGCTGTATTTGAGGAACACGTTTTTAAGCCCACTGACACCAAATGCAGAGTGAGTCCACAGCGATTCCTGTGTTGGACCTGGCATGGGGACTTACTGCAAACATGGAAGACGTGTGCTGTTCCAAAACAGAGTGTGAAGCTTTCTTGGTGGGAGGCAGCAAGTAGGTTGTTTGCAACCTTCAGGTCAGGAAACTGGTAAGCTGTGGAGTGCCAATAGATGGGAGGGCAGCCCAGGGAAAGGCTTCTGCTAAAATTGCTGGTTGTGCTTTATTGAGGCCTTCGGCTCTGGGAACAGTCAGAAACAGAGACTTAAAAGGATGATTTGAGGCCCTGACTCGGTATGGCTGTTCCTGTATTATGTTTGGTGTGACATGTAGCAGGTGTGAATTTCCTGAGCTTACTAAACCCTGTTTTATAGAAGTTTGGCTGGCTGGGAAGAAACAACCAACTTGAGTAGAGCCCATTTACTCAGTGATGCAACTTCTCCGAAGTACTTTAGAAACCCATGTTCAGACAGTACCAAAAGTGAGGGGCACATTTTAGGTACTGGTGTGCAGAACCCCATTTTTGTTAATATGAAAAGGAGGAGTTCTGATTCAGCGGGTTGAACCAGGCAGTAACTTCTCCTTTGCTGCAGGTGAATGACTCTGTCTTTCTCTCCTTCCCTGTTGTTCCCAACAAGTACCACAGGGAGCATATGGCTGGGAATGGGACGATGCTGTGACCTGGGGGACCCCCTAACACAGGGTGCGTGCTGGTGGTTCCCCAGATCCCTTGTGTGCAAGGGATGGTCTGCAGAGCAGTGGGAAACGTTTCTTGAACTTTTCCCAGTATGTCGGCTGTACCAGATCAGAACCTTGAGAATGAAAAACACTGAAGGGAAAAAAAACCCTCCCTTTTTATAGCCTACTGTCTCGTTGAAAGTGATTTATGAAATGAAGCTTCCTGCCCACCCAGTGCACAGAACAAATACAGACAGTGCTTTGAAATAACTACAGTACTATGCTATTTTCAGTAATATTTAGCTCAGACTTAGCCAAGAAAGCCCACTAAGCATAGCAGACAGACATAAAAAGAAACTCTCTTTTTTGCATTTTTGTGTGTGCGTGCATCTATTTTAAGTTTCACCAGTTGCAGAGCTGACTATCAATGTTGCAGAGTCCCGACTTGGGAAAATGCTTTAAACCCACTTGTCATTCAAGTAACAGCTCTTGAGCATGCACCTAACCTTAAGTGCCTTAATAAATTTAAGCATGTGCTTAAATTGAAATACTCTTATATCTCGCTTTGACTTCATTCACTTCAAGCAGTGGATAATCTTGCGGTGCACTCACTTTCATGATGTGATTGTGTTTTGTGTATGTGTATTTAGGAAGTACTTGTACCCTTTCAGTGACTATGGGTTTTTATATTGTCACAGAATTACTACCCGTCTGCTGGCATCAGGTCTACACTTAAGGAGGAAGCTCTATCTGTCGCTGTCTTGGCTCACATCTACTGCATTTGCTTTACACTCATTTCTTCCCTGTCTGCAAATTGTGGGATGTTACTTGTTTTCACACTTAAATTTAGGAAAAAATAAGATAAAAACAAGCCAACAAGGTAACTCAGAAGGTATTTCAGGTCCATTTATTCTGCCTTTGGCTGTGGCTGTCTGCAGAAGAATAGGAAAATCAGATTGAGCGCACAGTATTATACCTCCAAAATAATCTTCCCTAGCGATTTGAAGGCTGAAGGACTTCTTAAGCCATCACTGTTGTTTTTGCACTGGATAGACTTTTATTTGAAAGTGTCTAATGCTGTCTGAGGCTGGATATCTGAAACCTCAGCATCTAACTCGGTGTTTCTCATAACTCTGGGAAAGTAGGGATTCTACCACTTGGGTTTTTGTTGGATACGTTTGTCTTTCAGTTTCAAACTGCTCCATCATTATAGCATCCTTTCACATGAACCCATGAAATATCCATTGAGTTCATCAGCTTATATCAAAGCTTCCTTCTCCCTGCTTCACTCCATTTTCTAACTTTTGTGGTTCAAGTTGTCTTTCTTACTCTGACCAAGCACAGGGATCTATCTCACTGATGAAAGAGACATCAGTGATGCTAGCCTATCTAGAAATCTCATATTGAAAACACAGTTAGAAAGGTTTCTCTTCTTGGTGTTCCCACACTGTTAACACGTGGTTTTCTTATTGTGGTTTACTTTATAGATCCAAACCATGTGCTGTATTAGGAAATGCTATGGAAGGTCCATTTCTCATGATAGTTTATCAGATGAAATGCTTTAGAACATACATTAAAAAAATACATCAAACAAAGTCAGCATTTTATTTCACTATCTCATTTTAAGAGAATGGTAGGGAAAAGCCACTAATGGTGGGACTCAGACCTCATGTCTGTGCTGTCATGTATGCAGATATACTCCCCTACCCAAGTGGATCTCCAGAAGAACATTATGAAAGGACCTTTCACTATGAGAAATAACATGCCTCCTTAGTTTCATGATATATTAATCAGTTGCATGATAAACAGATTAAAAAATGCTGAGACTCCACTAGATATGGTAGTGTAGTAGTAGTATTTTATTTATATCCTACCCATAATATGACCGTTTACTCTCTCATCATGCACTAAGGTAATATATATTTAATTAAAAACCTATTTGAGTTGTTTGTGTCTTACATTCATAAAGCCTGAAATGGATTGTCTTTTACCACCCTTAAGAAACAGGATGAACATTTGAAAAGCACTAGCTGTGTGCTCTACAGAAAATCCCAGGTTAAAAAGGGGTGTTTGATTTTTAGCCCAGGAATTAATAAAAATAGATGTTTATCAAAGACTAAAATACTGGTTTGCAGACTTCGTGATACAGCATTACTCAGTCAGGCACACTTCTCCTTTTATAATAGCTGTTTTTCTTTCTTCTCCTAATTCAGGAAAGACTTCGACCCAGCACTTTCTGTCATGCATTAGCAACTCTGAAAACATGTTTACTTAAGTACAAAACCACATTAGCTCAGCATTACTGTACGTCTCAGACACACATAAATTACAATATATTGTGGGGTAGGAACTTTGATCAAGAGAAGCCCACACTGAATTAACTTGGAGGTGGGGAGGAGGGTTGGAGCATTATATGTTCCTTGTCCTTTTTTTTCCTCTTCCCTATGATTCTCACTGCCAGTCAGTCCTTCAGATTGCTCACTATTTCTGCACTGCAACAAAGCAGTATCTATAGCAGTCCTAGTCCTAGGTCCTAACATTCACTACCATTTCCATACACAGAATCTTGGATGACATGTTAGTTCTCCCTCATTCTCCCCAGCATTCTGCCTCTCACCCTGGGGTTCTGGAATAGAAAATCAGCTTTGGGAAGGAAAAATACTGTCTAGACACCTGACAGGTCTGTTCATCCCTTTTTGGAGGACCTCTTGACTGCCATCATGTGCTTTACAAGAAGAACTACTGAGTAGCTTCTCTCCAATTGATTGCATTGCCTTTTATGCCACAAACCGTGCAACAAATAGCCTTAGTGCCTGGATGTTATATAAAGGTTGAGGATCCAGCATCACTTCCACTGAAACTGTTGTAAAATGGAAGCAGAAATCAGTTCTTCCTTTTATGTGAAGTGTGCTTTTGTTGATCAAACATTGTGATACACTGTTAGTTAGGAAAACAACAGATTCTTCTTGTGCCAGGTATTTGATTTTTAGTATTTTTGTAAACAAGCAAAAAAATAACCCTAAAGCAGTAAAGTTTGAGAAACTTTATGCTCAAAGTGAGTAACTTGCTCATCTATTTGTATATAAACACACACAGAGCTTGCCTCTGATAATAGCATGTTTTCCACATTATTCACCACTTGTGTTTTTTTTACAAGTTAGAACATACTCCAAGCCTGAGGCTACATCTTGTGCTCTATGTGTTTAAAAGCTGTGTATAATGAGAAATTGATACTCTTGTTGTATGTGGCTTTATCCTGTTAGAAGCTTTGGATCATGCAAGTGAATGATGGATGTCATTTCCAACAGCCCACCTATAAATAATCCTGAAAAAAATATTTCCTTCTCTTCAGTGAAAAAGTGAACACAAAGGTAATGAAGATGGCTTTCCTGCATCTCCACAGAGATTCAGTGTAATGTGCCAGCACAAAATGAGCTGTAGTTGGTTCAGCGGCAGAATATCACGTACAATATGGCGTTTGGGCAGCACGTTGGCCTGTATGCTACTCCAAACCACCATGGCTAGTGAGTAAGGAGGGAAGGCAGAGCTTTTGCACTTGTTTGGAACTACCATGGTGAAATGTCAGATCAACTGCCAGTAGTAACACAAGAAGTGTTTTGAGATACCCCTGCACATACTATAAACTCCACTGCATATACCTTGGACTTACATAAGTGAGCTGAAAATCTGGCTTAGACAAAGCTTGAGAAGCTGTTCTATTTCAAATAAAGAAAATACGTCTATGCAAATTAACATTAAAGAAACATATAGCTTCTGTGACACATGCAAGAAACTGTTGAAACAAGTTCAGGTATTTCATATGCTGCACATTTTATTTTTGTGTTCCTCAAGACTGTCCTTAGCATTGATAATATTAATTCATGAGCTAATTCAGAGCCATAACAACAATTATGGGTAGTGTAGCTGCCATTAATTGTTCTTATTTACCTGAACCAAGTAGCAGATAAGGTAGAGGACTTAAGTGCTGCTTCATGTTTAAGTGTCACAACAATTTATGGCTGTCATGTTGTTATACACGTTAGGAACAAGCAAAAGGAAGTAGGGAGTGTAAGAAGGATATCTGTGTCATGTAACTTCCAACACAAAAGGAAGCTACTCGTATTTGTTCAGGAGTGTTACCTAGTTTATCTTTTCCCAGATCAGAAAGATAGCAATCACCCAGTTTAAGATCACTGTAAAGGTCACAGCCCAAGCAACAGTGGCCACAATAACTCCTGGTTATGGGGAAAAAATCAAGGTAGTACTGCTCATGGATTTCCACGTGGTCGTATAGGCATCTATCTCTAAGTCCATTAATTATTAATTAATTGAAATTAATTCTCAGTACAGTGGTACAGCTCTTGTAAAGCACAGTTAGATTTCTGTGGTTTAACTGGCATCTACAAAAGGTATCTGGAAACATCAGTTTACGCACTAACAGTTCACTATGCAGATTCAGCTCCATGGACAAGAATTTGTTGGGTGCATTTACAGGCTGCCATTACAAAAGACAGCTCTACAAGATCTAAAATGACACACTCGTAGCAGTTCATCACAAATACAGCAGTCTTCCCCAGTTGGATCTTGCTTATCATGCATAAACTTTCTATGAAGAGTCTAGGTTGTTGATAAAGATGTTGAAAAGCATCAGTCCCAGGACAGACCCCTGCTGGACACCACTCATCACCTGAAGCCATTGACTCCAACCTTTTGGCTGACACTGTCCAACCAATTCCTTATCCACTGAATAGTCCAGCCTTCAAGTCCATATCTCTCCAATTTAGAGATGAGGATTGTGTGTGGGATCATATCAAATACTTTGCTGAACTTCAGTTAAATGACATCAGTTCCTCTGTCTTTTTCTACTGATGCCAACACTCCATTGTAGAAGGCCACCAGATGGGCCATGTATGATCTGCCTGTGATGAGACCATGGTCTTTGTCACAGATCACCTCCTTGTCTTGTATGGACCTTACAGTATCTTCCAGGAGGACCTATTCCATGATCTTCCCAGGTACAAACCTGATGCTCACCAGCCTGTAGTTCCTCAGGTCTCCCTTTCTCCCTCTCTTAAAAATGGAAGTGATGTTTCCCTTTTTCCATTCATCAAAGACTTTGCCTGACAGTCATGAATATGATGGAGAGTGGGTTGGCAACGACATCAGTCAGTTCCTTCAGAATCCTGGGGTGCATGTTGTCTGATCCCATAGACTTGTACACATTCAGTTTCATGAGGTAGTTTCTGACTTGCTCTGCTCTTCCAGTGGGGTAGGGTTGGGGATCTTTCTCCCCCAGATCCCACATGGAGGTTCAAGGAAATGATGACTGTGGGAAGCCTGACTGACAATGAGGACTGAGGCAAAGAAGTCATGGAGTATCTCAGCCTTCTCCATGTCTGTTGTACCCAGTTCTCCCTTCTCATTTATCAGAGAGGTACACTCTCCTTGGGCTGCCTCTTCTGACCAATGTAGAACCCCTTTTTGTTATTTTTCCCATCCCTCACCAAACGCATTTCAATCTGTGCCTTAGCTTTCCTGATCCCATCTCTTCATGTCTGGATGACATCCTGTATTTTTTTCCGGCCACTCATTCCTGCTTCCATTAACTGTAAATTTCCTTCTTATTCCTCATTTTGACCAGCAGGTCCTTGCTCAGTCTTGCTGTTTTCCTTCCTCCTCTGCTTGATTTCTTATGCTGAGGGACAGAGAGCACTTGTGTTGTTAGAAAGGTGTCCTTATAGAGCTGCCAGCTCTGCTCTGCTTCATCATCTCTAAGGACAGCTTCCCAGGGGATCTAATCCAGTAGTTCCTTAAAAAGCTGGAATGTCACTCCTCTGAAGTTTGGGTCCTGTCTCAGTTCTTTCCCACACCCATATTCCTTGAGATCACAAACATAACCAGGGCACAACTGCTACAGCTCACAGTACCTCCTACATTAACTTATTTAATGATCTCCTCTTTGTGGTGAGCATCTGGTCTGGTAACACTTCTCCTCTGTTTGGTTTGTCTAATAGCTGGACCAGGAAGCTTCTCTAGCACAGCGTGGGCTACAACAATCCTGGTGGGACATCAGTGTCCTCCTTCATTTCCTGTATATCATCCAGGCAATATTTTGTCAGCAGCTGCTGTTGAGTCTCAGGGACCCCTATTAAGACAAACTTCACTGGTGACAGGGAGTTGTGTTTCACTAGCTTTCAGATTGCCCTGCATCTTGCTGATTTTTTTCTACTTTTTAATAAATGTAAGTGAAACAAGATCTTCACTTTGGTGTCTCTGTGACCTTGGATTTGTGTCACAGGCTGATAAGGTGATCAGTAGTTTAATGGTACCTGTACACATGCAACAGCACTTATTGCTGAGAGTTGGGCAGAGTTGACATAAACACATGCCTGTCTTTTCTGACAGAGTTACATCTTCATCACGTGGCTTTCCATATCATCTTGAAAAGAGCAGATATGTGTAGAGAAGCTGTCAAGCGATCCCAGCTTGCTTAGTACTTTTCAGACGCTTTCCTGATGCTACGCAATGCCTTAGGCTAATCAATACAGACACAGGTGTTAGTCCCCACCTTCTTCCCGAATTTCCTTGTCTGTGAACTCTATGTATTTATACAGGCTATATATACCCTGCTAAGATTGAGCTATAATGTGCCAGGACTGCTAACCTGCTGTGAATTTCAGCAGCACCTGCTTGACACCTGGTCAGAGTGTTAGACCAGAGCCTTAAAGTTCAGTAGGAAAAAAATAGCTTCTAGAAAAATGTAATGCTGTAAGAATATCAAGAGGAAGATCAAATAAAATGTATACTCAAAATATACTCTGTGTTAAGGTCCACCTGTCTTGGTCTGTTTCACTCTGGCACTGCTATGAGTGAGTTTTTAACTTTGGAAATACAGCTGCAACAGGTTTATTTAACAACTACACAGCTCTGGGCAGCAGCTCCGTCACTTAACACTACTAGGTATTATACAGGTTGAGTGAAACACAGATGCCTTACCCCAAATATTTACAACCTGGCAGACAGATCTGTGCAACTAAATGTATAGAACAGAGCTGATATGTGGCACCTGAATCACTTGTCATTTCTCTGAATGGTTGCATGTGTGTCTGGAGCTTCCCTCCCTCCTCTAACCTTGACCCATCTCTGCATGACCCCATCCCAGGACATCAGGCACCTTTTGGGGACAGAGACAGGCTGAGGCTCAGGCCAGAACTTCAACCCTCTGCTTGGGGTCAGGATACAGGTTAATATATCCATGGCCAGTGTGGTGAGCAGCCTTTTGCTTACGTCCCAGGGAATGAGGAGGAAAATGGAAGGTTAAAAGTCCCATATGTTGAGATGATGATTTACTAAGAAAAGCAAAAGCCGTGCATTATAGCAATGAAAGTGGAAGAATTCATTCACTGCTTCTCATCAGCAGTGTCAGGGGTCACTCTCCTAGAAAGCGGGGTCTCGTGTAATGTTTATAACACTATATTGGGAAAACAAATGTTACTGTGAACATTTCCCATCCTCTTGCTTCCAACAGTCTTTTACAGCTCAGTACAATGTTATATGATACAGGATAATGCTTTTAGTCATCTTAGACCAGGATTCTGTGAGAGACAGTGTTGAAAGCCTTCCTGGAGACAGACAATATCCACTAATCTTTCCTTGTGTACCAAGCCAGTCACTAATCATAGAAGCTGACTGTACTGATTTCAGCTGGGATGGAGTTAGTTTTCTTCCCAGTAGTGTATATGGTGCTGTGTTTTGGAACTGCAACCAAAACAGTCCACAAAAGATCAGGTACACTACTGAATGAAGGGCTTTTGGGTAAGACTGCATCAGAGCTGGCACACCCCAAATGGACTGTGGTCCACAAACAAGGACACACTGAAGCAGGCACACCACAAAAGGGACTGTGAATTCAATGGGCAAATTATGGACAGGTTGCAGGTGTGGTCCATAGGCTAAGGGAATTAAATCTGTGTATATACCAAAGGGCAGGAGGGTAAATGGTGGTTAATGAGGATGTGCTGGATAATACAGAGCCTAAGAGTGATGTAAATGGTATGCAATAAGGGGCGGAGTTTGTACTGGCTTTGGCTGCAATGGAGCTTTTTTCATAACAGTTCATATGATGCTGTGCTTTGGATTTGTGACCAAAACAGCGTTGATAGTAGACTATTGTTTTAGCTGTTTCTGCACAGTGGATTTCCTTGTTGGTTTTGATTGTAACAATGCGCTCTCTGCTACTGCTGTATCCCTGTTTGGATGCATGAAAGAGTTTTATCTTAAAATAGGCATAGCTATCATTAGATTAGAGATATAGCAAAAAGACACGATTTATAGTGAGGTTTTTAACAGTATTTTCCAAGGGGAATAAGAATATAAACACTCCCTGAGACTGTCAAAAACAATTGAACCATATCTCAAATATTTGATGTCTCAAACATAGGTGCCTGAAGCATGGTTGGAATTTAGATCCTCCAGATTGCTGACCTGAATCCTGAGTGCTGCCCAGCCTTGCTGGAGCCTAACTCTTGCAGATACCTTCGCATTTCCACTGTCTCTTTTCCCTTTTTCTCCTTCTTTTGAAAAGAATATAGTATTTTCTGGTTTCAGAAGCGTGCTGGATCAGGGCTGCATGGGCTACAGATGCTTCTAGAAAGTATTTCATACAGAAACAATTGGATAAAATACTTATGTTTACAGAACGCAGGTGCCTGAAGAGGATGCTGTTGCAGTGCTGGATGAAGGTTCCTGGAAAGCCTCCTTGGAAGCCCTGGCACTTCTCAGCACTCATGATAGTGAGAGATCACCAACAGTGTTCTTTTGCTTCCAGGATGTTTGTTATGGTTCTTACCTGCAGCTTCTTTCAGAATCAGGTATACAATTATCAGGACCCCTCGTACAAAATTCTTTGAAAGAACTTGCATGACATTGCACTGCATTTTTAAAGAGAAGCTCCCTTCTCTCGAAGCAAATTGGTAGCACTGGTTTCAAGCTGAGCATATGCCCCCCAGGGAACAATTAATGGCCTTTGGGGCTGCCACACCAACCTCATTGGAAGTTGCTGATCTGGACTGTTGTAGCCCATTTCTTGGGTATTCAGCCCAGCAGGCACTGACATTTGATTGTTCACCATCACTATCTTTCTCCTGGTGGGCACAGTTCACGACCTTAGCTTTAGTATAGTAAAGGGTTAAATAGCATTAGGACTTTTGAGTCCATTAAGTCTCTGACTGAGCAAAGCACTTAAGTAAGCATGCACTTAGCTAGTTTGGTTATCCTGAACATTCCTTACTTACCCAGACAATCCCTTAGCAAAGGGAATAAGCCAGGGTTCAAAACCTCCTTTTGCCATTTTCAGGAAGGGCATTAAGTGATTTCACTTAAGCTTTCACTGGTGTGACTCTGTACCCACATTTATAAATACCTTCAAACAATGAAATAATGGGAATAGCTTGAAAGGTTGGAGATAAGCTAGTCTTAGTCTTTGGGATTCAGGATCTGTGTTGGGATAAATCCCTTTGAATATGTACATCTAGAAAATGTGCAAATAGACATGATCAGAGGCCTGTCTTCAAAGTCAGGGAAGGGTTTTGTTCCCCCCTCCGGAGGAGAAGTTAATGAGAATCCTTTACCCCAGGGTGGATGTCCATTTTCTCACAAAGTTAGGTGATGCTCAGAAGATTATCTGGTCTGGGGCAGCCTGCACACAGGCTTTGTCTGCTCTCTAATATTGCAATTCCAATTCCTTGTCTTTAGGGTCTTACAGACGGTATTTCCTACTGATCTGAAGCCTCCTTGTCTCAGCATAATGTCACCAAAATGCCGTCACTGTGCCCATAATTCCCCCATGTCCTCATCACCTTTGTAGTGTATTTTTCTGTCTTTCTCCTCTTGGTGGCAATTTCAGTCACTCTTCAATAAACAAAACTCTCCATTTTTATTTTCTAAGCTAAATATACAGGATTTTTTTTTTTTTTTTCTTAATGATTTGAAAGTGCAATTCTAATTCCTGGTAGCATTTTTGGCCAAACGTATGTAAAGTCACATTTCACAGTTATTGTCATGACACATTTCTATGTGACAGCAAGAGACATCAGAAACTTGAGAACATGCTCTAAGCTGGACAGAAGCAATACAGCAACAAAATGGTCATCCCCCATTTAAGTGATGAAACCTTTCACTTAGCCAATGACACTGAATTTGTCTGGTCTATGGGTGGCAGGAAATGCTTAAACTGTCAGTCTTATATTTTGGTGATGTTGTATAGAATCATAGAATCACCAAGGTTGGGAAAGACCTCCAAGATCATCTATTCCAACTGTCCACTTAATCACCAATGTTTCCTCACTAATCCATGTCTCTTAGGACAACATCTGTATGTCTCTTAAACACCTTCAGGGACAGTGATTCAACCATCTCCCTGTGCAGCCTGTTCCACTGCCTGACTACTCCTTCGACTCCTTCTACTAGTCATCCTACTCCCAAGCAGGCTGACACTTCCTGCCAGCTTGGTGTCATCTACAAACTGACTGTGGATACGCTCGATTCCCTTGTCCAGATCATCAATAAAAATATTAAACAGAATGGGTCCCAATATCAACCCCTGGGGAACACCTCTTGTGACTGGTTGTCAGCTGGATTTAACTCCATTCACCACCACTCCCAATGCCTGGACCTCCAGCCAGTTCTTTATCCTGCAAAGAGCGTACCTGTCCAAGCCACATGATGCCAGCTCCTCCAGGAGAATACTGTGGGATACAGTATCAAAGGCTTTGCTGAAGTCTAAATAGTCTGTGAACACCTCATCCACCAGGTGAGTCATTCAATGACAGAAGGAGATGAGATTGGTCAAGCAGGACTTGCCTCTCATGACCTCATGCTGACGGGGCCTGATCCCCCAGTTGTCCTGCGCAAGCTGAGTGACACGTATTGGCAAACCATGGGTACTGCAATTGCCCTGTTTGGAGAACCTCATGCTAAACAAATTCTCTGCCTTTCTGTATGTCACTGAATGGCTGAGCAGTGTTGTTTTGCTTGAACACAATCTTATCTGCAAATGACAAACCACAGTCAGACCTAGAAGAAGATGGTGGTATCTTGGCACGGATTGCAGTAAAACTAATTTTACATTCTCTGTCTCTCAACGTAACTCATCCTGCTTATAGTGATAATAACTTCATAAAGAAGGCTAATTAGTTCAAAGTCTAAAGAGTGTGCAAATAAACCGATACCTTTGTGAAAATGAGAATAGCTTTCCAGGAAATGATCTGTTCAACTCATCAGACCGAGGCTCCACAATTTAAGAGAGTATCGGGTGATTAACAATTGGTACTACAGCACATCCTTGTCTTTGTGAACTGCCTATGGTAGGTTATGGGACTTTCCTTTCCCGCTGCTGGGGTACCTATCATTTATTGATTGTGCCCAGGAGATTAAAGGAGCTGTTTCTGTTTAGCCAGAATTCTTGGCCAACACAATATGGAAGGGTATCTGCTAAGTACACTTGTCTGCATTTCTCCTCTGTCTTTGTCAGCAGTGACTTCATCAGTGACTAAACCCTGAACTAGGAGACTTGGGAAAAAGGAAAAGATGTTAAGGATTAGAAATTCCATGCCAACAGCCTTTTAGGAGTTAACCTTTCATATTCAGACTTCTAAAATCAAGCTAATACTGGCCATCAAGGCTCTTTGATGAGTTTTTCTCTAAGCCAGTCGCTTTGTATAAAACTAAGAAAACAGCAAATGGAGTGCGATTTATTGATATTTAGAAAGTAACTGTGTCCTCTCCATCATTCAGAGCAGCCAAGTTTGCTGTGCATCATAGACAGTACGGGGAGCGTGTCCTGCCTCCAAGCCTGCAACAAGGCTGCAGAGGCAACGAGGGAAAATGCTGCCCTGGGCTCCTGCTTACAGAGGGTAATTTTTCAGGGTATTATAAGTAGTTTTGTGGGTTTGGAATTTTCACACTAGCCACTTGAGGAGGAAGTATCAACAATTCTGCTCATTTTCAATATAGCCATAATTATATGTACTTTAAGGTTCTCCGGGGGTCAGAGTGGTATCTGGAGACTCCATATGTATGAAACTCAGCCTCCCTGGTGTTTATTTAATAAACGTTTGTAAGGGACCTTTTTTTTCCTTTTCCTCAGACATTTAGATGCATATGCACAAAGCTCCATAAATTCTTTTGCTTTCCTATTGGCATCGTAAGCAAAATAAATGTGTGTATCATGATGCAAAGTAACCTGCAGATATTTTGTGAGTTTGTTCACTCGGTAGTCTCATGCATCTCCGGATGTCATTTATCTAAACCAGATGTTCTTTATATCACTATGTCTTGTATCAGTATCTATTTAAAGTTAAACTGCGAGCAACTGAAGCCAAAGAGGCATGCTTTGATTTAAATAAATCAAAGCATATCAGAGTCATAGCAATTATTAATCCAAGACTGGAGCAAACATGAAGAGTAGAAGAAAATCATTCAAACAGGATTGTTTTTGTTTCTTGCTACATTTCTAAAACTTATTAGAAGTGGTATTTTTTTTAAACTAGATCAACTCTCACCAAAATGCCTTGGCAACAATAGGCATTAAGAGGTTCAGTCCTGGCTGCCTGAGCAAACAGCCTGTATAAATCAAGCCTGGGCTTTTGATTATAATGGTTCTTTATTTATGACAGGTCAGAGAAAGCAGCACTTCGCTCAAGTCATTCTCAACATTAAATACAAAAGTTCCTGCTAATGATATGGGGTAAGGTCTTGAGCTATAATGATGTTTCTTGCTTAACGTATGGGACAGAGATATTAATGAGCCTTGACAAGAAATAATTACTAACTATGGGAGAGAGAGCCTTGGATTGTAAAACCAATATGAAGTTGTGCAGTAGTGCAGCAAAAACAGTGTCTGGGTTCAATCCTGCTAAAATCAGCTGAGAGTTTGAGTGCCTTCAACTGGAGATCATCTTCTTGTCTTCTCCAGCACACTTATATCACAGTACCAGGTGCCATATGAGCAGTCAGTCTGACAGAACACTGTTGTCCATCACTGGGAAGCCAATACTTGTCTGACTTCAAAATTAATGTCTTTGGGAAATGATGAGCGTCCTGTTGAAGTGGTCTCATTCTCCAGCTCAGACACAGGGGAAGCACTGGAGAAGGAAGTTACTGATGGAGAACAACAAAAAATTAATCTTTATGATAAAAATCCAGAGGAGGTGAAAAGGTCTCAATGAACCTGTCATCTCTTTCTACTCTTGCAGTTAAAGTGGAAGATGTGTGTCACATTTCTAAGGAGAAAACATCAAAACTTAGTCATTATTTTTTCTGTAGTACTTGTAACAACTCAAGAATGATCATTTCACTTCCCTAAAGGTGGAATTATTTTGGATGTAGGAATATATATATGTATATTTAGATTTCTAGACGTGAAAGAAAGACACAGTAAGACCACTGATGTTTTATTGGAAAACATGAAGACTGGTTGAGACATACTGCATGCATACAAGAAGGGCCTTAGGATGAAAGCCAGCTAGTGAGAGATGTGTGGAGGCATTAAGCTAATGCTATTCTACAGCATAAAAATTCCTTTGCCATTCTGCCAGCTCTAGCCTTATCCACTTGTTATAAACACAGCAAAAAAGAACTTTTTGTGTGTTTTCAGAGCAGTGGTCTCAACTGGAAACTTCCAAGAAGAAGCTGGGATGGTGTAATATTTGTGAAAGCACCATTAGAAGGCTAAAAAAACTACAGTGTTGTCAGAACCCTTTTTCTCTACCCAAAATGTATTTTTGAGTTCATCCAAGCAGTTTGTGACAATACAACAATCCAAAATAATATGATGGGTTTTTTTCCCCTCGGAATTGTCCCTTAAAAAATATAGAAATACTTCTTTTTCTTTCAAAAGAACCTTTCTACTTGATGCCAATGTTGTCATCTTGGCCATCAGGGATTATTGTTACTCCATCTACTTTAGCAGCCACTCTGTTCTTTAGCCACACTGGCATCACTGAAAACATGAGCCATAAAGTGTTGGTAAGGCTGAGGTATAAGCTCATTACATGCATACCCACCAAAAGCAGTCATTAAAGTGATCAAAGAGAGATTTTCTGCACTTCACTTAACTAATTCCAATTTGGCTGGCAAACCTGAGGCTTGTGCTCCCCTTACCACAAGGATGTCAGCACTGACTCCACACTGATCTTACTAGGGATTCCACCAGTTAGGACCCGCTGTGATGCTGCATCTCCAGACCAAGGCTAATCTGCTTGTGATGCCTGCAGCATTGCAAGGACTCAGCGTGACTGGAAGCCAGCAGCATCTTTTCGCCTCTTTTCAGCAGACATTTGAGAGTCTGGTACTCATTATCTGCTGAGGGACGGCTACAGGTTTCTGCAAGCGACTGGAGCTGCTATCAGCACAGAGATCACAGCACACGATGTAACTGGTCAGCTCAGGAAGACGAATTGGTTTGAAGAGGAAAAGGAACTAAATGCTCCCACCCTCTGGCTTAATTACTTTCTGTTCCCATCGACAGGCAAAAACATGGAGCGAGGCAAATGGAGCTGCCTCACGCAAAAGGATGTAGCCTCGACTAAGCCAGAAGATGATATATTGCTTGCAGAACTAGCTGTGAAAACAACGGCGCCTAAATAAAGCTGTGAATCATCCCCCTGTCTCACAACTGGAGCAGCTTCCTCTCTGAAGAAATGTAACAAATTCTTTGATTGCATTCTTTGATTCTTTGATTGCATTGCAAATTAATATGGGGATACCTGCCCTCCAAAACCCTACCAGATTGCCCGCTCCCTAGCAGAGCTGCAGGATGAGACCATCCCCACCACTGAATTGCAGTGATAGGGATCCCTGGACTAGTTCTGATGCCTTCCAGATCCTGAAATGATCATTGATTTGTGTGTGATGTTTCTTTGGCAGACGGCTGATGCTGGTCTGATCAGCAATAGGCTTTAGAGCCACTTTGGGTGCCTCCAGGGCTTACTCTCAAACTGGATGTTTGACTGACCCATAGGACTAATTGAGCCAGCCCCTGCTGAACCAGGGAAACTTGATGCATACTTCTTTCCCTGTGCACACGTTGAGTAAAAAGATATCCACAAAAAGGTGTATCACGATCATTTATTTTCTCCGTTTATCTTTGTGAGATGCAGCTCCCAGGCACGTGAGCTCCTTTTAACTTAGTTGGAATACTCGAGAGTTTAAAGTGGATATGGAGTGTTCCCCATGGCTACAGTCCACTCTGTCATAACAATTCACCGAAACCAAATTGGAGTTAGCTGTGTTTCACTTCAATTATGAAAAACAAGATGGAGGGAAGAGCAAGAAAACAAAATAGAGAGCACACAACGTGAAAAACAGGCAGAGAGATACTTTAGAGAGTGTGGGGGGAAACTATATATACATAAGTCAATAAATAGAGCGCCTATTTGTGCTGCTGTGCACTCTGTGAGGTGTTCTGCTTTCTCTGAGGCAGGAAAATATGTTTGTTTTTTTGTAAACTGTGTACCTTGGCCGAAAACAATATGATTGGAAATGGTGGTGAAATGCATTTATTTTTTTACCCTAAATTAGCAAGCGAACTCCGTGAACCCGACACAGGCTTTGCCAAATTCTCAAAACCTCAAACACCGCAAAGTTTGCCCACTTCTAACTCAAGCCCCGGGATGGTGTGAAGGGCTTTGAACGTTGCTGAACCTGGGCAGAGTATTAGAAAGGTGAATGTTTACTGAATCTGTTAGAGAGATGTAATCATTGGAAACTTTTTGGCATCCTCCACTCCAGAAAAATAACCTGAAGTGTTGCTTGAGCGCTCAGTAGGTTCTCCAGCTCTGGAAGTAAATGTGAAGATCCGATCCTGAATGTTCCAAAGGAGCAGGGTTTGAGTCTGGTGTTATAGTATAAATGAAGGAAATCATGACATTAGCAACGTTCTTAAAGTTAGGCAAGCTGTGACCCAAGGTGACGCAAAACTGAAGACACTACAACTGGTTTAGCTTGGAGGGCTCAGAAATCCTATAACAGCACTGCCTCCTGTCTTTGAAGACAGTACAGTTTTTAACTCCATCACAAAGTCACTACACATTAACCAGACAGGAGGCCGAGGTCTTGGCAGCTGAGAACCGCGGGTAGAGGAGTCCTGAGAGCTTGGCAGCGGCAACTCTGAGGTGTTTAATTTTAAGTCAGTCAAAGATAGAATGAATAAGTTGCTTCAGTGATGAAATTCAAGGAACGGTACCCCAAAGAGACACAGGAGCTGAGCCAGTATTTGAGGAATTTCTCCACTCGTGATGCACACAAATGAGATTTTACCAAGAAGACTGTTTTTGCTTTCGCATTCCTTCCAAAGCATGGCAGATCATGGATGTTTAAAACTGTGTTCCAACATTAACATTAAGAAAACATATGCTTAAATACTGGCTTCATGATGATAGCTACTGGAAAGTAAACTCCCAAATTGCTCCCAGCATTCTCAGTGGAAACAGCCAAATCTGTACCTGTGAAAGCAGCACAGGTTTAGCCCAGTTCAGATCCTATGAAGCCTGTGGAGGGTGCCACTGAAGCTGGTGCAGCACCCATACACCACTTAGTATGGTCTCTCACTGTCAAATGCTTTTCAAAGACGCTTTGCACACTGAGTTCCAAGATGGGATGTATATGTTTTCAAAAACCCACTGATTGGATGATGGTAGCAAGATGTGTTCACACCAGTCATCCTTGACAGGCTGTAGGGAAGTGATTTTATGAAGCAAGAAGATGGTGATGGGTGCTCAAAAAGACCAGTGTTTTCTTGGTGAGGCTGATTTTCCTGGGTTCCCTCTAGGTTAAATGCCAAAAGAGAAGAAAAGATGACACAAATCCTTTCCCTGCGGCAAATCTGACTGAAGCTATTCTGCTTCATAATACATGATAGTGGTATTACAAAAATAACGTACTTTTGCATACGCTTCCAAATGGAAGGCAAACAAACAAAACAAACTCTGATCACACAGAACTTCCTTTCTTAATTTCTCTCTGGAGCTTAGAGATGGTCTGTGCAGGAGATAATGGAAAGCATGCTTTGCACAAGCCTGATGCAGCTTGTTCCCTTGGCCTAATACTCTTTATTATTACTATTCATTACAATACAAACCATGCCTATTACATAAACTGCACCTTTTCCTGGAAAACCAGGGCGGGCTGACAAGCTGTTTGTTTGCTTTGCACTGACAGCATCAAGTGGCAATGAGCCATCTGTGATGCAAGCCCAGGACAGCGCTCTCTCCATCCTGGCACATGGCAAATAGATGCCCATTGGCACAGGGGTGGTGTATTAAGTGGGCACTCGAGCTTGTTTTAAACTCTTGTGTTTAGGTTTGCAGTTTGCTGATCATTTTGCTTCTAACCTTAGTATTTTTGATGAAAAATGACCAACTGAGTTGTCTTGTGGCCTATAAACAAGAGCTCTTGCCTTGAACTTGCCATGTTTTCTCTTGCCACCCAGCTACAGTGTAATGAAGCCAATGTGTTTTTGATTAGTGTTCATTTTCACATTATAAAATATTACCATATATTTCAAGTTACATGCAATATTCAAGCTGAAGTCATGTTCAAGGCAATGAGATTGGTTTAGGTTTCTTCCACCAGACTCATTTCCTTCTTTTCCAGCAGTTAGTCCTACATTTCTTGAAGTCCAGTGTTGTTCCAGCATGTGAGAATAGGTGCAATAGGGTTACACTATTTTCTTTAAATAAGATGTATTATTGCCCTCTTCACACAGAGGAATTCACTTTGATTTCATTACCAAACTCCCTCTGTGCTCATGGCATTATGTGCACTGTTTCCCAGGTGTGTGGAGCACATTATTGCTCTTTTCCCCCAAGGCTTGAAGGAGGATTTGGAAGACAGAGCTCCTTTTGTGCCATCTGACTATAATTTATACAGTGTCTCAGCTGAAGCCCATCACTGTCTCGAGAATTTGAAGAGCATTCAAGACCATGGCACCTTGTCATCTGGACCCCCATTAGCTGGGGGGCAGTGATGGATGCTAAGAACCACACTGAGCAGCAGAGCAAAAGCTTCTTAAAGCATCCCTCCCTGCTCATCGAACAAATTCTTGTCAGCTGCTGAGCAAAACCAGAAAGTTATAATGATGCTAGAGGTGCCACAAGCTCTCTCCCTGTCTGCATGAGGGAATCTTGCCTTTAAATCTAGCCTTGCACCAGTAAGCTCCCTGCCTGATACTGATAGATGCTGCTCCTTAATGAGACTGATGAGTATTTTTTATGTGGTAATCTGCTGGCTCTGGCAATTGTACAGACATCAAGACTACAAAAGAGTCACTTAAATGAAATGAGATGCCAGTGAGAAAGCCACTCTGCCACAGGGATGAGGACTTTGCAAATAAACATTTCTGGAGACCTCTCCCCTTAAATAACACACTTACAGAGCGCTCAGATGTTGGTTTAGCACTTAATGACTGTGGGAGCTCTTGCTGCTGAATATCAGACCTCTTCCTACTCCTCTATTCAGCCAGAGCTGGAAACAGCTTTACCATCACCAGCTTTTCATGGCTGTTATCAGCGCATCCTACATCCTATGCTTTTAGACACCATGGGGTTTGCAGCCTAATGGCAGCCCATTGGTGAACTTCTGAGCACTCAAACTACATGCATGTCACACTGAACAAACGCTCTGGGATGCTTGAGCCTGAAACACCATGGGAGCGTTGTAGACCTGTTACAATTGCTTTGCCCTCATTCTTATTTATTGTTTTGTATTGGGGCGGGAAAGCACAATGGGAGGGTATGAAATATCTACTGTGTGCTCTGCAGAAGCATGTGGGAGACTGGGCATGATGCGCATCACGTTAAAAGAAGCAGGAGCAAAAAAAACATCCCCTTCCCTTACTACGCGCATAAATCAATATGTTTTCAATCAATGAGAAGGCACTCAACATCAGGAGCAATTCTCAGTTTCTAAATAGGGCCCCACCAAATCTATAGAGGTGACAGAGCCTTCCTGTTCCTCAAAATGCCTCTTGGGATGTGCTGTAGCTAATGCAGTTTAGGGGCTTGCAGAGTCAGTACTTGAACTTTAAAGCAAGTAAATGCTGCCTGAGTACTTCTTTAGCCTCCTGAATGCACCTTTGAGATGATTTTTACTTTTTTGTTGCTATCTGCAGCACAGGCTGCATCTCAGCAGCTTCTTCTGGGATAGAGGCATCAACCAGAGACTCAGAGAATAATTGGAAGGTACTAGGCCCATTCTGCTAATTGCCCTTATTTCTGATTAATTAATTAATTAATTAATTGCTAACTAATTAGAGATTCTACTTTTGAAGGAAAAATCCTGTTTCTGATTGACCATCCTATGTAACCTATAGCATAAATCTGAGAGATGAGCAGCATCCACTGAGCAGCTCTTTTAAATCCCATCCTTTCTCTGGCTCCTTCAGCATGTCACTTCTTGTGACTCATCTCCCTCTCCTGTTCTCTGAGGACAGCACTGCCCATCGTGCTCTTCGTATCTCACTTCCTCCTAAAAACACACAGATCTTGGAAGTTTCACAGGTGCTCTTAGTTTATGTGGGCTCACATATGTACCTCCTGGCCTAAGCTTCCCTTCCCTGTGCCTAATGAGCCGTTACTGAATTTTTCAGCTCTCATTTGTACAAAATCAGTGCCTTTACATTTCCCATCCTCTCGTTTTCGATTGATGATGTAATGAAATTCCACTTGCAAAGACTCTCCTTGTAGCATCCCTGCATCTGTGCTCCTCTGAGAGTCTGCGTTAAAATATAATGCTTCATAATACAGAGCTAATACATGAGTGTTTAGGAGACCAGCTCATATAAAGCATCCCCCTCACGTAACATCCACCCCGTAAAATTCAGCCTATAAGCTCTGTATTTTTTCTTCCCCTGTAGGAAATCACTATATTCTAGCAGCAAAATCTGCCCCAGAGTCTGGCAGAGCAGGATGAGAATCAATTCATGGTGGTCCCGAGCTATGTTTTTGTTCTGGCACATAAAACAGAATGAAGACATATGTCTGAATTTAAAACATCCTTTTGGTTCCCTGTATACATGAGCCAGCCGAGAAATTTGAACTATTTCAAAGCGCTAGGAAAAGAATTGTAGACACATCCTTTGTTTAGGCATATATTTTTAATTATCCTGCCTTTTAATATTCCTCTCCATTTGAGTATAATCAGAGAAAATAGATCCTGCTGGGCATTGTCATGCTTAATAAAAGTAAGACTGAACATCTGCAAATTTGGCGACAGTGTGGCGCATGTGATGCACCAGTGGCTGAGCTGCGTTCTTGAGTAATTATAACACCACATGCAGCTGTAATAGTGTAATTCTCTGTTTACATTAGTTCTAGCACTTATACAAAACTCTCCTGGCTCGGGGTGCTAAGCATTCATAAACGGGGAGTGTTTCTCCCTACTGAGTGAGCTGGATGTGTTGCACAGCGCTTTGCCTTCCAGGAGAGTGATATTTGGCTGGAGAGAGTAAGTGGGGCAAGGCTGGAGGCCATCCTGCCACTCAAAGCGGGACTGGTGTCGCTGGAATGAGCAGTGTCACACAGGAATTAAATCAGTGAAAGTGAGATCGGGCTCCAGTCTTCTGCTCTTCCTACTGTTGGTTTGTGTTGCGTTGTTTTTAACTCCACATGCAATGCATGCCCCGGATCCTGCTACAGCAAGTGCTTAAGCATTGGTTCTGCAAACTGAGTTTTTGCCGTGAGGGAAAATATGTTTTTCTGCCTTGGGAGCGTGGATAGGCAAAGGATGAGATGCCTTCTCCATCGTTCCAGAGAAAGCTGGGACATCCCACCCTTCTGCAGAGCTGGGGGTCAGATGTAACCACCTCCAAACCATGTATCACAGAACTGTAGGGGTTGGAAGGGACCTCCAGAGATCATCAAGTCCAGCCCCCAATATGTGTGTGGGAAGGGAAGCTGGGAAGCAGTTCTTCTTGTGGGCAGCTGCTTCCCTCCTGCTCCCTTTGCCCTCATGTGCTCCAGGTGTTCTCCACTCTGCCAGGGCAGAGGAAGTGCAGCTGGGGGAAATGGGCAAGGTGGAAAAGTGACAGAGGAAAGGCAGCAAGATGCATATTCACAAGTTCCTGCCCTGGGTAGGCGTGCAAAGCTCAGGCTTACAGTATATGTGAGCTGCTCCCTGAAAGCAAACCTTACCTTACCACCAGCTTTCCCAACAGCAGCACTTCTCTAAGGAAAGTGCTAAATTCAGACCCTATATTAAAATGGATAAGGCGTCCTGGGATTTTACAGGTGCATTCTGCCCTTGAGCATCCAAAATCTTGCTTGCTTTCTCCCTTTTCCCATTGGAGCACCAGTTTTCTCTGCTGCTGGAGACAAACGATTTCCTCAGCCTAACTTTGAACACTTCCAAAGATGGGAGCAAACATAACTATCCTGAGCAACCTCTTCCAAGTGTCTCAGTGACCCCATTTTGAAAGATGTATTCCTCACATCAAATCTAAATCCACCCTCTTTGACTTCAAAAGCATTGCCTTTTGTTCTGATGCTACAGGCCCTCTTAAAAAACCTCTCTCCTTCTTTCTTTATAAGCCTCTTTTATACTGAAAGACAGCAACGAGGACTCCCTGGGCTAAACAGCTCCATGTTTCTCAGTTTTTCTCTATAGGAGAGGTGCTCCAGCCCTCTGGCTATGTTCATGGTCCTGCCTTGGACCTGCCTTAAAAGATCTCTGTCTTTCTTTCACTGGGATCCCCAGAACTGGGGCCTGGAGCTGACATCCCCTGTGTTTTCTGGGTCTATCACCCTGCAGTTGTGATGGGAGATCATTTGCATTCCAGGTCACTGTTTCACCCCTAGTTTCTCAAGCATTTTCTGTTCCAAAAACAAGAATGCTCATGTCCAAAACCACAAGGAGTAAATAAAGAAGATGAGTAAATAAAGTTACTGCATTCACCCTGCAAGTGTGAACATCACTGGCTCAAAAAGAAAAAGCCGCTAAATGATTTCTTAGGAAGTTGAGAGTGGAACCTCCCTCACTGTGGCCTTTCTGCAGCTCTGCCAAACTTGCATTTGCTATGCTAGGTATCACCTATGCTCTCGACATGTTTAGTTTCCCTAGACATTAGTGCACCTCTGGTGCTTGCAATGTAATGGAGCCTATGGGCTGACACCAAAATGCTGAATGCTTAAAGGCTGTGAAGCATAACTCGCAAATCTGAGCACCACCATGGCTTTCAAAGCCATTATTCTGGATGGGAAACTGAGCGATCCCCCACAACAGCACTACAGAGAGTGAATGCCGTTATTAGAGTGTTGCTTGAGCTAATAGGCAGTGCTTTCCCTTCACACATGTGCACTGCAGCTGCCTCGCCAAGCTTTTGAAAGGATGCCACAAGATGCAAAGCCAAATGCTTGAGTTTCAAGAGAGGCCGACAGCAGTGCAATCAACTCTGCCTTGCTCTTGACTGCTGCGCCAGAAAGGAAAAGGATAACAAAGGACTGTCTTCCCGTGGCAAGCCGGGAATTTCTTTATGTAATTTTAAAGGGATACGGCGAGGGAGGGAAATGGTGCTGGGGATACTAGGCCAGTTGTCATGTATTCCTCAGGCAATGTGGGTTCTTCAGCTGTTCTGTCTTCCTTGAGTTGCGACAATGACTGAAATGCTTGGAGTTACCTCATCGTAAGGCTGGGGCAAGGCTGCTCAGAGGCACGGCTGTGGTTTGCAGTGTGTAGGGCCTGCCTAGTGTTCCAGCCTGCAATATTATGTGCTGATGACAGCAGCAAGCACTAGCAGGGAGCTTGTACCACTCCTGTTCACACAGTCGGCAATTTCTCTGCTTGAACACACTGCTAAAGATGGGCTTTGCTGTAAGTTTCAGCATGGAAGGAGTTTGGGGTGGGAAGATTTTTGTCATCATTAGGTAACATTCATTTTTATGCAAATCTGTGTTCTACAGAAGGTAAAAGAGTATTTTGTCTGTAAACAAGCTTTAGGGACATGTCTTAAATCTGTTGTGTCTTTGGGTTTGAAAGACTTTTTAGTAGAGTTCAATATACTTTTGCATTTCTATTTCAACACAGCTTGGTTTCCAGTATTCTTATCACTTGCTCTGATGACTCTGTTTCACAACTGTAGTTAGTATGCTACAAGGACACCAGTAAGCAAAGAAACAACAGGAGTACGTTAGAGATGGCTCACGAACTTTATATTCAAAGCTGTATTTCCCTAATAATGTGTACGATGTGTTTTCAGATCATTCAGGCAAGCCTATCAACACGAGATCAATGGGGCGGAGAACGAAAAGTGCAAGAAAACACTTCTACTGAAATCTCCGGGTGCAGGAGCCAATCTCAAATGCCTTCTTATCTTAACCAAGTTGTGTATTAAATGGAATGCAACCATGCAACTACCAATAAAATCTAGAAATACAATACATGGTTATAAAGCAAGAAAGCAGTTGTTCAATATGTGCACTGGCCTTTTGCAACAGCTCCATTATCGTGGCTGCAGGGATGTCAGACTTGGCTTGTCCACAGGTGATGGTAGATGTGAGATACAATTCAACTCAAAAGCTTCACTCAAGAGTTACAAGTTTTGTCATATCTTCCCCATGCAGTACAAATAAGAGTTAATTATCATACATATATGTGTACACATACACACATATACGTCATATATTTGTATAAACATATGCAATATATGTGTGTGCAGTGTGTGCTTACACCCTATTAATCCCAGCTGTTTGACACTGTCCACTGAGAGCAGGAAGGTTTTCCCGTTCTTTGTGTCTTCTCTTGGTAGTTGGATTTTTGCCCTGCTCTGTAACAACAGTGCAACGGCTCTGTCATGCTCCCACCAATTTGGGGATTGTGGTCATATTTCCTCCAACCTCCTAGGTGAGGACTGCTGGGTTTGGGGCTTTATCACATCTTGGTATGAACACCAAGTGGCACCACAGGACTTCTGTGAAGCATCCTACCAGGAAGGTCTCTTGTTTAATGCTCCATGCAGCCCTTCACTCGTCTCTTCTGTACATGCACTGCAATGGGCAGTAATGTTGGTTAGAAAAGCTCCTTCTCTCTTGTGTTGTTGGATCAAATTCAAGAAGCCCACCCCAGATCCTAGCAGTTCCCCTTGGAAAAGGGACTTCTGAATCACTGTGCTATCACTGTGATATTGCAGTGACATTCCTTATATTCCACGTATGTTACAGCATTGTATATCATCCTATACAGCCACACACACTGCTCCTTATTTATTCTTTATTAAATGAATATCGCCAGACCCCCATATTCCAGTAATGTGTTGGCTTGTGGCAAATTAAAAACAATCTACGCTTCATTATCCCAGCTATTCTTTAGCTCTGATTTCTACAATCCAAAAGGAATAAAACAGAGTGCCTTGCACATTATTGTCAGGAGCTGTTTCTGGCAGGGCTTTTCCTCTTCTGGCTCTGCATTCCTCGAGGTCTTATGAGAATTGCTGGAATTCTCAGATGTTGTTAAGCAATCAAAGAGTAAATACTCCATTACATCCTGATTTTTCTAAAATGGTTGTGGTTGCAGGGAGCAGCTTCTGTAAAGAGGGCTGAGCCCAGCAGGCCTACAACTAGCGGTTACTGAATGGACACAAATTAAAGGCATCCAAAAAAATAAAATAAATAATAATTAAGAAAAAAAAAAAAACCAACAACCAGAAAGGAAGCCTGGACCACAAGTGAATGAGACCTACACATATAGAAGCACGAGCTGAAGCATGGATGAGTTTTGTACACAATGATGGCCAAAGCGAAGAATGTGAGTGCGAACTTCTAAATCATGGTATGTTGACTTCCTCCAGCCGTGCTGGATCAAGGAACTGTGTATCAGAGGGGCTTTGAATTGTTGCAGAGGTCAAGTGAGGCTGTGGCTGTCCCAGAAGAGGGCAGAGGTGCTCCTTCCAACCCATCGTGGTGCTACAGCAATGCCAGCAGCAGCATCATGCCCTTATCTGACACCCTTGGGAAGTGTGACATCCATCTGATTGCTTCTCCTTGTCCCAGTGTTGTCATAAATGGCAGGCACTAAAAAAAAAAGGAAAGGCCTTGATGAAAATCAGGAAAGTTGGTTAATGATGATAAAAGCTGAGCACCATACAGCAACAGCATCAGCATGCATGGGAAGGACTGGGTCCCCACAGAGCCCCTCTGCTCTGCCTTTCTCAATCACAGAACAAGTGTTTATGCACAGATAAACACCTTTGCTCAGGCCTCCACATGTTGCTAGAAAGCCAGTGCTTCCCCTTGTGAGCAAAATAATATGGGCTTTAGCTTGGACAGTATTTGGGTTCCAAGCACAGTGCCTAACTGTGGGGCTCTGTGATTCTATGAGAAAACAAGGTTAGATGACACATCCTTAATGAAGGTTTCTGAACAGTAGCCCCACGGATAGAGATGTTATTGAGGGATTTATTCAGAGGTGTTATTCAGAGATTTAAAATGTGATGCCAGGGTGGCTCTATTTGCCCTTACTTACTTGTCCTCGGTAGCATACAATAGCAATTCAGGTGAAATACAGTAATTTGCTAAAGGATTTTTGTGTAATCACTTTCCATTTAGTTGGGCAAATTCAGAAACAAAATGTATTTTGCTCCCCAGCCATGACATGGAGGCTGGGGAAAAGCAGCAGGAGAGGCCTGGAGGATGGACGTCCCTCTGCCTGGCCAGGTGTTTGCCCAAGCAGCAGGTGATTTCTCCACTCTTCTCATCCTCCCCTCTTCCTTTTCAAACACCAAGGGCCGAGATGAAAGTTTCAATTAAAATCAACCCACTTCCCAGCAAAATTAAGGCCAGCCTGTGCCGCGAATATGCTGAGGGGATCGTCCTTTCATCTCCCAGCTGCCTTCCCCGCCTGGCTGTTTGTCCCTAGCAAGGCGTAAAGGTTGTTTGTCTTCAGTGCAAGACTTCAGCTGGAGAAACTTTGAAGTCTCCACCATGACTCGGTGTCACCTACTGTTCCTGTCAGCACGGCGAGATAAACCTGATGGGCTCAAGGTGTCCGGTCTAATTCCTTTATTGACACATAGTCTTGTCTTCAAACACTTGTGTAAATGAGTAAGTGTGGAGATAGTAATGTGCCATTAATGGCCTGCCAGATAAGTGCCCTTGTTGATGTGCTGGCCTTCCCTTCCTAAGGCCCTAACAACCCCCACATCTTACAAATTAGCACCTCACCGAGATCAAAGATCTGGCTTTTCTTTCTTTTACCTACCGGCAGGGCTTAGCCACCCAGGCCCCCTGGCTTACTCACATCCCCCCAGGTACAGAGCAAGTGATGAAACTATGTCCCTCATCCCAGGTAGGATTTCTGCCATAACCTACACATCTTCTGTGAAAACAGTAGTTCCCTCTTAAACATCAGCCCTTCTCCTCATGTTTTAATCATAAATCATAGAACCATAGAATCCTTAGAGTAGGAGAGGACCCTTAATTTCATCTGCAATGAACAGGGATGCCTACCACTTCATGAGGTTGCATGGAACCAGCCTGGACCAGCCTGACCTTGAACGTTGACAAGGATGTGGTATTCACCACCTCTCTAGGCTACCTTGTGCCAGTGCCTCACCCCCTTTATTGTGAAAAACTTCTTTCTTGTATCTAATCTAAATCTCCTCTATTTCATTTGAAACCACTTTTCCTTGTCCTAACATAGCAAAGCCTGCTAAAGAGTCTGTCTACTTCTTTGCTGTAGTTCTCCTTTAGCTACTGACATGCTGCTACCAGGTCACCTCACTGCCTCCTCCTCTCCAGGCTGCACATCCCAGCTCTCTCAGCTTGCCCTTATAGGAGAGGTGTTCCATCCCTTGGATCATTTTGGTGGCCCTCTGGTTGTACTCCAACAGGTCCATGTCTCTCCTCTACTGAAGACTCCACATGTGGATGCAGTGATCCAAGTGAGGTCTCACAGCACAGAGCAGAGGGGCAGGAGTAGCTCCCTCGCCCTGCTGGCCACACTGCTTTGTATGCAGACCAGAGTACATCTGGCTTTCTGGGCCTTGAGGGAACAGTGCTGGCTCATATTCAGTTTGCCATCCACCAGTATCCACAAGTACCTTTATTACTTACAGAAGCTGTGTTAGAAGAAGTAAAATACTCTCAAGTATTAAGGTGAACGTGTAGAGGAGGTGGATCAGGTATTAAGGCCAAAGCCAGCCATCTCAGCAGGCAACCAGATCTGGTTACCCAGAGAGGAGTAGAATAAGATTCTTGTAATGCCGTCAGTAGAAAACTTTGAAAAGATAGTTAAGGCTTGGAGACTCTTTTCATATCACTTAGGAGGTCTTGAACTAGTGGCTGCTGGATTGTGACCTAACACCTTTCTACAAAAACAACCTAAGAAAAGGTCCCTTTTTTTCCCCCAAAGGCACCCTCCCTCTCCTTATGCAATATCTTGGGGGTTAAAGCATCTGTTTAGGATGTGGGAGATGCACACTCCTTGCCTGGAGGGGTTTTGACCTAATCTCCAACATCAGGCGAGCATCCAACCAGCCCAGTGGCACAGGAGCTGGAGGGGAGGGAGGAGAGGAGGTCTCTCCCACAGTCACCCAACCCCACATCACAGCTGGCATAAAATAAAATCAAAGGCTTGGCAGAATAAAATGAAAAAACCTCTTTAAAACTGAAGGGAATGAGAAGAGATGGGTATCAAACAGCTATGTCTAACATTTAGAGTTACCTTCTTTTTCCCATATGGAGCTAAAAGAAGTAAGTAAGAGAAATAATGTTACGGGAGAGTAGGAAAGAAGTTCATTAGAAAGCAAATTCTTGTAGCACGTTCAACAAGCGTTGCCCAGAAAAATGATGTTAGGTTCCCTACAGTTGCAGTGGCTTGAGTGTGCTTCTCCGTTTGACACAGAGGTTACATTATACATTGCCTTCTCCTGTTCTGTTATAGTAACTTATGTCCTGGACATGTGTCAGCATTAGCAGTAATGAAAGTACGTGTAATAATTGCCATTAGTGGGGAAAAAAAATAAATGCTATTTTAACTGTATTTTAAGTCAGGTCATTCCTTCCACACTAATAGGGCCTGGACTTCACCTGCCTTGTTATGTGCACTTCCAAACCACCAAACTTCTCATGTAGCCAGTCCAGTGGATATAATAGATCCCGTTTGTTCAGAAAGATGCATAGTGGCTGAAGGACTGGCTTGGAGAAGGTGATACTTCTTATTTAGCTTTTGAAGACATGGGCCTTTGTGACTGATGTCCCCCTGTACCTACAGCTCCTGGAGATCTGCAGTAAGTGACAGTGTCCTCTGAAGTCTCAGACATGATGGCAGCCTCTAGACCTACCAGGGCCCATTGCCTCAAACTGAGATTTGGTGCACAAAGTGAACTTTTGCATGTTGAATCCATATAAGTACCCACAAAGGTTGAAGCTTAGACACTAGGGATGGTATTTATTCACCTAAGAGCTGTTTGAGGTGTTGTGGGGATGGATGGAACATCTCCAACCCCTGTTTCACAAGGTATAGGTCTCCTGCGGGTCCTTGCTCTGCTTGTCCTCTTTGGCTGGAAGTGAAAAGAAGTGTTCATAAGGGGTTCCCAAGCTATCTGATGTCAGGCTGCAGCAAAACAGCAAGTGGAAGAGCAGATGTGAGATCTTCCTGCTCAATCTCCTGCCTTTCCTTTTGAAGTGGGAGATTAATGGCCATATCAGATTGTTGACTTTACAAGGGCTGTAGTTGGGGCTAATGTCATAGTGGGATACTTCAAAAGTGGGGGTGCGATGCTCATGTCTGACAAAAGCAGCTAATAAACAAAGATAAATTGAACGCACTTCTAGGTTATTAATGGCTTCCCAGCACAGTAATCTCTAGAAATAATAGGGGAATGTTTACTCAGTGGGTTATAGTTTTACTTACGTTAATGGCAGTTGAATTAGCCAGCAGCTCAGGCAATGCATCAGTGTGGGATTCACAGCAGCATCCTGCAGGGATGGATCAAGTGTTATGTCTTGGGTTGTGGGAGAAGGAAAGCTCAGCTGTGGCCTGCATCTTCTGCAGTATGTGAAGATGCTTGGGAAAAATAATTGGAAGCTCTCTCTGTCCAGCACCGCCTGGAAGATGAAGAGCTCTGTTTATCTGCCCCTGTTTGCCTAGTCTTTCTTCTTCATCTTCAAAGCACTTGACTGACATTATCCCATTAACGTCTTGGTGAGAAAGGTAAGCAACAGGCAATGGGGACAGGCCACAGTGCCTCTGACATCCAGAAGCAACGTCAGGAACAAGCAGAAAGGTGCTTTTTGTACAGCCTTTCCCTGGGTTAATGAGGTGCCATGGGAAAAGGGAACAAAATACATTTTAGGGAAAATGATTGACCTTGTCCATCTCCATGATGGTAAAGCAGGTTTGGCTGTTTTCACTCAGCATGTAGTACCTAAGGGATGTTAGAGCAGCATGCAGCCATCCCCAGGTTCCTCCACCTTGATCCCCCTGGGTGATCCCTGTGGCTTCAGGTGCACAGTGGCCCCTCTGCCCTCCAGGGCAAAGCTCCATCCCCATCCACCGGATGGAGCTCCCCACTGCTGGCTTTCCCCATATCCCTCAAAACAAGGCTGAGAAAAGTTCAAGTCCTGCACCTGGTGGGGTAGAAGTTTGAAAAATCAGGACTTTTTCCCTTTTTGTAAATAAATTGTTTTCTTCACTCATGGCTGCCTGTGGAATTTGAGTCCAAGTGTGGTCAGAGCCACTGAGGTTTGTTTTTCTATCACTTTTCTCAACTGTTCAAATACTGTAATTTCTGCGTGTGGTTTATCTGATGGCTGTCTGTCTTTCCCTGCTCTACACAGAAGATCAGCTACAGCTGATGGTTTTTTAAGGAAGAATTTATTATTTGTTCCCCTCTTTTCCTGTCTTCCCTCCAGCCTCAAATCTCTGAGAAAGCACTTACCAGCCTGGGGTGGGTAGCAGGAGGCGGTGAAAGCAATACGTTTTTAAAAGGTAAAATGATGGTTAGCGTTGGGGGCAGGGATAGGACTGCAATCCCCGCATCTCTCTGCCTTGCAGAGTTTCACTCTCAGTGATTTCCCATCCTCATAAAATAAGGATAAAACAGGACCCTGTTCTTTGGTCCCTAAGGGTTCTTGATCCCGCAAAGGGCAGAGGGGAGAAAACATGTCCAATTTTCCACACGCCAGCATTTCAGTGCCAGCCTGAGAGCCGTCGGCCGCCTGCTGAGAGGGGCTGCCGCTCACCCTCCCACCTTCCTGCCGCCCGCTGTGGCAGGGGCACGCAGCATGAGCGGGATGATTTATGGGCTTGCTGCCGCGCACAAAGACGGGCGGCGGAAGTCAGAGCTCTCCCACCACTGTGCTTTCAAGGCTGCTGGGGCTGAGCTGCTGCACAGATGAGGCCATGGCACTGGGAATGGTTTTCAGTCTGTGTTTTTTTAGTTATATATATATATATATATGTATGTATGTTGATATTTCACCCCCGTTATCTGCTTTTCATGTAGAGAGGCTTCTGCCTTTCGGTAACAGGAGCAATGCATCCTATAGGATTCCCCATGCCTCTACTGACCACTTTTCCATCCACGTCAGCTCTCATCCTCCTCCACCTGCTTTATTCCTATTGGATTTTCCTTCACTGCCTCTGCACAGTTGGGTCTGTGCCTATTGCAGCTGAACAAACTAAAGGTTGCATTCACCCATATGACCAGGATGAGAGATGCCGTATTTTCGTCCAGATTCCAACATTTGCCATTAGTAACCTCAGTGTCCTTAACTTTTAGCATTAAATAAAAGCTTAAGAAATGTAGCATTCCCCATATGTACCCTGTGGTTGATCTAGTTTTGAGATAGCATTGATTGTCCAGTAGCATCCCACCAATACAAACAAACCTGCTTCATTTTTGTTTTATTTTACTACCAGAGACTCGCTGATCTCTGACTTTTTCTCCTTTTTTGCTGATTCTTTAGTGCTTCCTTGCATCACTTGCACAGCAAGTGTATGGTCAGCCTGCATCCCTGTACACAGCACATGCAAAGTCTGGTCCACACAAGAAAGGATCCCTGTTACTTTGCTGTGTGTCCTGGCATACTTTTTGACTTGTGGTATTAATCCTGGAAAAGAAAGATTAAATTCTTATTCCACATTGTTTTTCTTTTATACATTAAATAAGCACCCCAATGAAAATGTCTGTGGTTTGTGGAACCCCTCCAAGGGGACATTCAGGTTGGATATTAGGGAAAATTTCTTCTCCAAAACAGTGGACAAGTGCTGGAATGGGCTGCCCAGGGAGGTGGTTGAGTCACCATCCCTGGAGGTGTTCAAGAAGCATTCAGATGTTGTACGTAGGGACGTGGGTCAGTGGGGAAGCATTGGTGATAGATAGATGGTTGGACTGGATGACCATGGAAGTCTTTTCCAACCTTGGTGATTCTATGATTCTTATTAAAGAGAATGTGATGTTACCTTTTGTAGGTCAGCAAGCAAATGGAAAGTATAATTTTATGTGGCTATGCCATATCCTTACCGTGATTCTAAATGTCTTTTGGGAAGAAAAAAGAAAGTATAGATCTTTTCCTTTGGCTAGGAAAGCCAGTAGGATGGTAGTTACCATGATATTAATGTGTGTGTAATGAAAGTATGTATCTGAATTTGGATTATATACTGATATGTTTAAACTACCACCAGAAATGTAAGCATTTAATTTTTCACTTAGGATTGAATGAGGGAGGGAAACAACAAGTTTCCCTGAAACTGAATGAAAAATAAACACTTCAAAGTGTGTGACTGTATTGTGACAGGAAATACTGCAACAGGAGTTCTTGCGCTGGTTCATCACGGTGTTGGATACAGTTAAAGGAAAAGTTTGCATGAGCCTTCCACAGCAAATCAAAATGCTTCAGTGAAACAAAACAGCTTTGAAGGGACCACCTACCATAAACATTATTCTGAAAGACTAAATTCTTAGCACAAGCATCCAAAGAGTAAATGATAAACAGATGAGGACGCTAACTGAAATTTAGCAGAGTTGTAACTTTAACTTTCTGCATGTGGCAAAGGAACGCCCCTCTCGGAAGGGTAGCAGAGATGTTCATTATGAACAGCATCTCTTTATTTACGTACACAGCACCAAGTATGATCCACTTAATCCAATGCTTGAAGGGCTGATGTCTCAGCCGCCAAAATACAGTTTCACTGACAACGGTATAACTTATTCTTGCTGAGTGTATGCCTCCATTACAATGATCAGATTCAAGTGAGTTTTAAAATCTTTAGATGTTCTAACACATCTAAATATCTCAATGTTTGGAATTTTTAGTCTATTTCCAGGTACATACATCGTATATTGTGTATATCATATTATATCAACACATATAATGCAGTGGCTGTAATGCAAACTCTGGCATTTAAGAAGCATGGAGTGGTATTTTTGTTCCCTTCTGTAATGTTGGCAATCACTTTTGGACATCCAAATTGTTCACCACCCCCTTTCATCCATCGATTACACCTGTTCTGCTGTGCATTTACATTAGTTTCCAAACAAATGCTCTAATGCTAGGACTATTTTATAAATTATATGAGTTTGGCAACTCATACAGCATCTCTCTGTATTGCTTTATTGCCACTATCTGTTTGAAGTCAAATTTAAGGAGAAAATGAGAGTATGGCTTTGAAAGTGCCAACCAAATTCACTTGTACCCAATAGTCACTTCAATATATCAAGAGCCGTATGTGCACAGGATGTTTGTTACAGCAAAAAGATAAAATAAAATAAAAAATAAAATAAAATAGAATAAAATAAACATATTTTGCTCTCTGAAAAACAGAAAGTCAAAAAACATCCCCATAGAGAAGAAAAGAAGAAAACCAACAAAGAAAAAAAGCTGAAAGATGAGGGAAGTGATGTCCCAGGCCAAATGAAACACACCCACAGGGCTCATTTGTAATAAATAAACAAGCAACTAAAAGGCTCTAATGAGCAAACTGTTTGCCTTTCACAAGAAGCTGTGGATGGAGCCCTGTGTTCCCAAGTGCTGGATCCCAGCAGCTTCTGGCAGTCACAGGCCTCCTGGTGAATCATCCCCAGCATTTACAAATATGTTCCTAGCCAGTAAATTAAAAATAAAATTAAAAAACCTGTAGTTTAATGTAATTAAAAGTCTAAGGAAATCCTTGTCTTCCTCTGCTTTTCTGTTCTTGCTTTCTCCTCCCATGAGCCATTGTGTGCAATGCACAGATTCACAATAAACTGCACATATTCAGCATAACCACTGCTGAAACCATTTCTGTTTCATTGGCAAGCCACGCCAATATCTGCAAGCCTTGCTACTAGCTGTGAAAACGATAACTGAGCCTCTCAAAGCTTTCTAATTGCTGATGTATGACATGTCTCCCCAAGCAATCACTCTGTGCCATCCTTTTCCTATGGACGTGCCTTGTAATGGTGCTCCGCAGAGGGCCCTTGAGTGTGTGTCCAAATCCTATGAAGCCAAGAGGAGAGGTATTTTCCCTCTGGGGTGAGCTCTGGCTACTAATGGTAACTCAGGAGGTTGTACGCTGTATTTGAGAATTTCATGGTCAAATTCCAACTGTTTCATTATGGGGAGCTCATACCTCCAACTTCATCTACCAAAGAGCAAGGAGTACTCAACACAGAGCAAGTTTTTGGGTGTTCCGTGTTACTGGCCGTGACTGAAGGTGATGGGGACAAGCTTTTGAAATGGGGTTGGTGTTTCAATGTACTGTCCACATTAGGATCCCCCACAACAGGGCTTGCAAACAGCCACCTTTGGCTCCACGGCTGATGGACTTTAGTTTGTGTGCATCCGTGTTGGGTTTAATGAAAGGATCCCAGGCAAAATCTGTTCATCTGCAGTCTCTCATTTCAATGCATCCTTAAGTATACTGTGTGCATCCTGGGGAACTGGTAACCTACCATCAAGGGCCAGATACTGTGAAATGTGGAGCAGTTCCTGGGAGGTGCAACTCCCTAGGAGCTCCCAGAAGTCTCTCAGCACTTTGCAGCACCAGGCACCAAATAAACAGGGAGAGTTATTCCAGGGTCTGCAAACCAAAGCAAGGATCCAACCCAAAGCCAGCTCTTGCCCTATGTTATTTGCATCTTGCTATGTTTAACTCTAGATCACAGTTTTTAGTAAATTGGGCTTGAAAATTATTCGAGCAGGTTAGAATTTGGCTGGCAGTTGGCAAACCTTGGGTAGTTATTTCCTGTTCCTGTTATTCAGCTGCTTTTACGCTTGTCAGAGTTAATGCAGAAGGCTTCTATCAGCAGACATCTCTTCTCTTTAGGCTGGAAAAACTATATGGGAGCATGATGAACGGTGGCAACCAGCCCTGCTACTTGAAAATCCTGAGATGGGCTTGTGTTGATGACCAGCAGCAGGATGTGAGTTCTTCCAACTTGAGTTCATGGATTTGGGTACCAGATCTGCAAGCACTCCTGCAAAGAAACCATTTGAGCAGTAACCAGAACCTCATTTTCCATGATTTTGTTCCTGAAAAATTACGTGTGCTCATCAGTCCTCTAGGCATTAATTGCAGTCCCATTGTGCATGATGAAATAGGCATTTTTTTCCTGTTTTGCCAACAAATGTGATGGCACAGGGATTACTTTCTGCGATGAAGCTGTGCAATGAGGCTGAGCCCTTCTGCATTCTGCAGTGCTGTAACGCTATTATGACTATTAACATGAGTTGCACGATGGCTGAGCACAGGGCATTCTGCTTTCTTTTGAAAAACAATGAAATTAGAGGAAGACCAATGAGCCCAAATACAACAGCTGGCCAAAAAGCACTTTAAGACGGCAGCCTCCCAGGGTGTCGACCACACAGGAGTGGTGCTTGACACACACAAAAAAGCATCCCTTGGCCTATCATCAAGCTATCCTTAATCTAATCATCATTTCAGTACTGTGCTCTAATTCACTTCAGTGCTTCTGGAGCATCATACTTTCTTTTCAGCACTTTCTTTCACCTTACTACTTCACCAAAACAAAAGAGATGTTATAAACATGGCTCTGAATATTTTTCTTCTCTCTTTTTCAATTGTATTGAAACTTCTGATGTAGCAAATTAAGAGGTGTCAAGTCTTTAAACAAGAGATCTAAGTATTATAGAAAAGTAGGGTTTTTTTATGGAAACAAAACACTGCCTTGAATCTCTTCATTGCCCTCTGTTCTTTAAGCTGTCCTTCAGTGCTGACTGTATTTAAGATGATTATTCTTCCAAAGCTGTACTTTTCATCTCACAGTAGCTTCACTACTACTTAATTAGTAAACACTTTAAGTGCAGCGAGACTCTTGTCTTTGCTTTCTATCAACACACAGCATAGTTTCACTTTCAGTGTAAGACCGTGGCCAAAAAAAGCATAATTGTCATTGCTATCCTGCCCGGTGTGTGAGCATTGGTAAGCAGACATCGCTGGCAAGAAGTCAGATAATTATAAGGCTGAGCTCCACCAAATAATGCAAAATTGAAACCATTCAGGACATCGTGGTTTCTGGGATGCTTCTTTGCTTGAGTGAAACTTACTCACATGAAGAAGGGTTGGCTGCTGAGACATGGTTTTGGGCAAGAAGGATTGAGTTTAATTTAATCCTAACCAGACCAAACCTGGGCTATTTGTGTGCATTCTTTGTGAGTACAACAGTGCAAATGCTTGCTTAGGCATCCCCTGGGGTGCAGCATCGGGGGAAAATGCAAAGAATTTACCTTCAGACCACTTATAGAGTATACATGGCAATGCACATGCTACTTTTGCTTTCAGCTTAGAAATAAGGGAAGGGAAGAACTCTCCTTAATCTTGGGAGAAAAGGAGTGATGCCCTAATTGTAGGGAGACATGAAGGCTACTCTACTCTTTGTGAGCTCATGGGCAGCTCTATGGGTTTCTGCTGGTGTACCAATGAAATCCACCCACCTCCCTGTAGAGCTTTGAAAGAACTTGGTCATTCAAGGGCTGAACTGGGCTAATCTGGCTAATCTGGAATAGGGACAGTGGCATGGGTTTGCTGTTCTGCAGGAAATTGAGCCCTATTGGCCTTCTCTCATTTTGCCCCCTGCTTAGCGTGCTTCAATTAATAACAGGTAATTCGAGCACCTGACAAATACTCCCATGACGAGGGGTGTTTGTGTGCATCATCAGCTGAAGCATGATGTGAGTTTTGCCAGGCACAAAGTCCTCTCACTTCCAGGTTCCACAGCAAAAAACATATCAAGAACTCCTGTTTAACCCAGCCCAGAACAAGTCATAAAGAAGAATTAAATAGAAAGAAAAAATGGAAGGAATGAAGATGATAGAGGCTTTACTTTTGCCACCTGAAACAAGAATAGATTTGGGGCAGAAAGCAGGATGCTCTTGGGATGCCTCCAACAACTGCTCCTGCAGTACTGCACCATGAGCTGATCCAGAACCAAATCTAATCTAAAACTGAGTTGAAGAGAGTGTAAAGCTCTGAACCTACCTGCGTAACCTATGGTAGTGGGAATAGCTGCAGAAAAGCTCTATTTTGAAAGTAAGGAGCCCACAAACATGCGAGTTCCTCGACATGCAACATACATGACTTTTTTTGGGGTCATTTCACTTTAAAACAAAATTTGTTTTGGGTCCCTGTTTTGCTAGACTGTCAATCCTTTAAACACAACAGGGTTGGTTCCTAGTTGGGGAATAACCACAAGCCAATTAGAAGTTAAATTGTTGAGCAGTATGCATCTAATTGATGTCTCTACTTTCTGCCTACTATTTTTAGCCTTTGGATGAAGCTGCAGCTCCACGGAGGGTATAATTATGTTTATTTAAAAGCAACATGTACCTCAGTGGGAAAAATAAAATCCAGCAGGCAGAGCTGTTTTTTACCAAATATGCATGGGTGGGTGGTACGTTTTGGGTCTAGACTGCTCTTTCTCTCATGTACTCCATCTTGCATTGGGCACATGTCCTTTTTGCTTCAACACTATGCCCACAGTAGGTGAGTGTACGTGCTTTGATGCGAAGTGTATCTTCTCAATTCTTTTATCATTTATTGTCACCTATTATTAGGATTTCAGGTCAGTTTGGGTTGGACAAGCCCTTAAAGATCATCTGGTTTCAACCACGCTACCTTGGGCAAGGTTGGCAACACTAGATCAGGGCCCCATTCAGCCTAGCTTTGGATGCCTCCAGGGATGGGGCACCCACAAGCTCTCTGGGCAGCCTGTGCCAGTGTCTAACCACTCTCTGTGTAAAAAATCTTTTCCTAAACCTAATTTAAAGCCATTCCCCCCTGTTCTATCACTATCAAACCGTGTAAAAAGTCAGTCCAACTCCTACTTGTAAGCTCCCTTCAGCTATTGGGAGGCTGCAGCAGAAATCTTTCAAGAACCTTCTTCATGCTAAACAAGCGCGATTTCCTCAACCTTTCTTCATAGGAGTGGTTCTCCAGCCCTCTGATCATCTTTGTGGCCCTACTCTGGACCCACTCCAACAGCTTCAGATCCTTCTTGTACTTTTCATTTATCAGAGGGGGGTACAATCTCCTTTGCCTCTCTCTTCTGCCTAATGTATCTAAAGAATCCCTTCTTGCTGTTTTTCCCGTCCCTTGCCAATTTCAATTCCATCTGCACCTGGACTTCCCTGACTCCATCCCTGCACATCTGGACAGCATCCCTACATTCTTCCCAGGTCACTCAGTCCCACTTCTACTGTGTATAGTTTTTTTTCCCCTCAGCCTATCCAGCAGGTCCTTGCTCAGCCATGCTGGTTTCCCATCTCCCTGGTTTCTTATTCTGCAGGATGGAGAGCTCTTGTGCTCTCAGAAAGGCATCTTTAAAGTGCTGTCAGCTCTGTTATCTTCCTTTGTCCCTAAGGACAGCTTCCCAGGAAAGCTCATCCAACAGTTCCTCAAACAGCCTCAGGTTCTCTCCCCTAAAGTTCAGTATCCCGACTCCACTGTTAGCCATGCCCACATTTCTCCCTCCATCTGGGTTACCACCTCAGCCCAGCTGTTGCTTTGGATGGTCACCATGTTTGTTCCAATACAATGCCATGCCCTCTTGCTCCCAGATGAGAGGAGCAGCCTGCCTAATGCCTAACTCCCTCCCTGCTCCCTGAGCATTTTGGATAAGCTTTCAGGTGTTTGGGATTAATTCAAAGGATGACAGTGCTTGTGCGTATGTTTCTGGGTGGTTTCCAGCAAGGGCAGGCACAGGAAATGGTTATTTGCAGGAATTTTTCCCTATCTGATCTCTTAAAGGTCATGCACCAGGTGGGACTGGCATGTGATATCAAGTTGGGTGCCTTGGAAATGAAAACTCTTTTGTTTTCACTTGATAAGGTCTCTTGGAGACGATGAAGAAGGACAAGGGTCAAAAATCCCATCAAAAACAGGAGAAGAAAAGGATCTTTCCACCAACTTGTCAAATGGGCATGAGAAAGGCAAGAAGCCAGAAGTAAGTAATAGGGGAACAATCAGACAACAGATGATGCTGAGTGGCAACTGAGACCACTGAGTCAGAGCCATAGGAGAAGGAAAGAATGAGACAGTGACACAACTACTGTGGACCCATGTTGGGAACCAGAGTGGAGATGAGCAGATTTGTATCATGAAGCACAGCCTGTACATTAAGGGAGCTTAAGAGCTTTTTTAGCTAGGGGTTGCAATAGGAGCTCTGGTGAAATACCACATTAGTCATCTTCACTTTAGGGATGATAAGAAGAGAGATAGGAAGGCTGATTCATGCCTTAAAAAGCTCTGTGGATGGGATGAGGCAGCTATTTCTCTAGCTTGCCCACGTGACAACAACTGATCATGCTCCAGAACTTCATCCTAAACAAGGAGCACACGGCCTTGGTCCTTATCTTGTTTGACAGCTTTTGGTGTTAAACCGTCAGATGAGGTTATCAAAGTGATGTTAACAAGGAGGAAATAAAACTGAAATATATGCAAACCAATGTATTTTTCTATTTAAATAAAGTAAATAAAAAGATTGTAATCCCTGAGTTACTCACACTTTCCTATAGAATGCACTTAACTCTATGATGAGAAGGTGCTGGTATTTAATGACAGTGAAGGTATTTAACAATAATGGACTATGCAGCAGTGAGAAGTTGTGACAACAAAGGAAACTCTGGCTTTGAAAGCATCTTGCTTTACTATTTACATTACTTAAACAACATTCTTTAAATCCACAGGCAATGTTTTCACATAGCTTAAGGCAGACTCAGATCTAAATACAGATCAAGACACCTAAATAATATGAGTTTGGCTTCCTAGGCTGTAGCATTTCTGGCACAGTGAAGAATAACTTAAACATAGAAGCTGAAGGAAGCCATCAGAAACACCATGGTGGGTCCAGCCCCACTGCCAATGCAGGTCTGAATACTTACTGAACCTAGGTCCTCTGGTCTAAGGGCAGTGCTTGGGTTACTAAGACCCATTCACATCTATGTAGTGGGAGGGGAACACTGTTAGCCTGTAGGACGCATCACCACCATGGGACTTGCCAACGAGACCCTGTGTGAAGTTAAAAAACTTGCTGGGTAGAATGTGGGCTTTTCCCAAATAGAGAACCAAGGAGTAGTGACTTTGATTTGTTGAACAGAAGGGAAATAAAACCACACAAACATGGGGGCTGCAGCTAATACCCAGGCTTGCTTGATAGGCACTAGGCAGCTTTAAAGTATTCACTACTGGCTTCCTGACATTTCTTTAATGAACTCTAGAACAAAAGGTCAAATAAGCACCTAGAGGGCAGCAAGCAACACAGCAGGTCTTCTAGCCAAGGAAAGAACATGAGATTTTGCTGGGAAATAAATAATCTGACAAAGCTACTTGCCATGGTGCCACAACTTAAGTCAACCAGAAACATCTTGATGGGCTTAAAAAGGGGTCAAAGCAAAAAAAACTCACAAAAGCTGGATTGAATGATATTTTTCAAGAACACGATACCTAAAAATATATGTGAATGTATTTATAGCTCCAGAAAACCCTCATCTGAAGAATTTTTCTGTGCACGTGGTTAGTATTTCAGTGCCCTGAGTTGCAGGAGGGATTTTTCTCTCCACATCAATTGCCCTGGCTGCCAGGAGCATAAGGACAGAGCCTGGGAAATCCTAGTGTGAGTCCTCTGGGAACCCTCTCCACCTCTCCTTGCTGATGCCTCTGTGCAGAGTATGGACTCATGACGTTAACTGCTTCTGAGCTCCTGGGAGAATATGAAAAAACAAAAACAAGAATTGAAACATCAGTAATTCAGGCTGCCAGGGCCTCCCTTTCATACCTCTGTTGCTTTTTTGTTACCAGACATAAGATTTATGGATTAGAAGTGGTGGTGACACACTGGAACAGGTTGCCCAGGGAGGCTGTGGATGCCCCATCCCTGCAGGCATTCAAGGCCAGGCTGGATGTGGCTCTGGGCTGCCTGGGCTGCTGGTTGGCGACCCTGCACATAGGGTGATCATTGTGGTCCTTTTCAACCCAGGCCATTCTATGATTCTATGATTCTATGATTGCATTATATGTCCTTACCTGGCTCCCCACAAGCACATCTCCAGGCAGGGATAGGAAGCTCTCCCCAGCCCACAGGGAGAAAAAAGCCTTTAATATTGCTCATAGCAGTGCTTTATCTTGATGAAGAAAAAAAAAAGATTAGAGATTAAGTGATCCTCCTGGAGTGGGGAGGGATCTTCCTGGGCTCTTTGCTTTGAATGCAGCCTGTGTATCCCTGTATGCAAGATGCAAGTCTCCAAATAGGGGAAAAGATCTGGGTTTGTTCACTATCACGGCCATCGCTCATCCCCAGCGCAGACTGAGCCTTGGCCAGAAGGAACTGGGTTTCTTGCATGAACATTTATGGCCAGGCATTCCTCTTGCTGAGGCGGCTGAGCCTCATGAACATGCAGCGTCTGGGACAGCAGAGCCACAGAGAAGTGTCAGTGTGGGTTGAGCCATCAGGATTGCCCAAGGCTGGTTTGTATGCAGTGCATGGGGAAGAGCCGGAGGAAAGAACCCATTGGGAAGGAGGATCGATGGGTTGGAGGCTTGGCTTGCCAAGGGTCACGTTTCCAGTGCTGGAGCTCTTGCCCAACTACTTACCCTTCTGAAAATCAGCCTCTTGAAAGGAAGCTTAGACCAGCACTTCCCCGTGTTCCCGACACCCCCATGCTTGTAGCCCCACAACATGTTCTCTAAGAGCCAACAGCCAACTGCAGGGCCCCATGGTGCCAGGACCTGAAAAAAAATAGACAAAAAACAATAATTATTTGCTCCCCTTGTTATTTCAAAGAGAGAAAAGCCTCTCCCGAGCTGAAGGGACCGAAGGATCTCAGTCCTCCGAGCATCCCTCACTCCCAGCCAAGCCTTTCCTCGGGCTGTGTCCATTTGCAAGGCAATGACTAATTACTCACCTCAATCAGCCGCTAACGGGTCTGGTCCCTCCCCGGGCTCTGCCCAGAAGCATCCCAAAGGTTCTGGCTTGTCCTCATCCCATCTGCTGTTGATTAGGGACACAGCTGCCTGCACTGGGGGGTGGAAGCTGCAAAAAAGCAGTAGTCAGTAAACAGTGATATGCATCATTTTGGAGCGGCTGAGCCCTCCACCAGCTCCCTCCTGCTGAATCACCCCTCCGGAAGGCTCAGCCCCTCTCAGCAGGTTCCAAGCACAGCCCAGCCTATGCAGGTACCTCCAGAACGGCCCTGCGTGGGCTGTGGTGTTGAACTGGGCTCACCATAGGCTCTTACTGAAGTGTCACACATCAAACAAAACCACGCACAAGCACAGAGAGCCTCAGCACTAACGCACACCTCTGACAAGTGGGGAATGTGTATTAGATGCTCTTCTGCTGCTCTGAGAAACAAAGCAGAACAGTTTTAGTGTTTAGCAGTACCAGTAATGAGATATATAACTTCTTAGATCACTTCTGATAATGCTTTCAGCTGCATGACCGGGAGCAGCGCATAAACAAGGGATGCTAAAGCCTAAACCTGCCTGTTGTGTCTCCTGTGCTCTGAGAACGTGCTTTGATCTTTTATTTTTCCCCGGTGAATCGTTTCACCGACGCCGTCCTGAGACACCGATGTCAACGAGCAGCAGGAGCTGAGCCGGGTGCGGGCAGCAGTAAATTCAAAGCACGGGGACAGCCGCAGCCCGTCCTTTCCAAGTCTGATTAGCGCGTATTCAGCTCCCCATACCCCCCTGCTGGGGGACATGGAGCCTCTGCTCGGCAGCAGAAGGGGCGGCCCGAGGCCGGTGCTCAGGGGGAGGATGAGAAATCTGAATGAGTGGGAAAGTCTTGATACATTGTGATGCTGAACTCAATGATACTGTTTCGTATGTCGTTAGGGACGAAATATGTCACCCCAACACCAGGGCTGAGCGCATCTAAATACCAGCCGTGCCTCCGCACACAGCCAGCTGCTGGCATCACCCCAGTGTGAGCGGCTGGTGTTGGGCACAATTGCAACTGCAGTGTTGTGGAACGGTGCTTTTTATGCTGTAAAACAATAGCTGCTTTTAAAACGTAACTGCCGTGCTCAAGCCTTTGAAGCATGACCTCATTTGCTGGGATGCTCCAAGCAAGTTCAGGCTGCAGCACCGGGAAAATCCATTCCCTGCACCGTGAGCACAGCCAGACCAAACCCACTGCCTTGGGTCAGTGCTGGGCTGGGGCAGCACAGCGCCGACCTCAGCCACTCTCCGACAGCAGCCACCCTCGGTGCACGGGCACACTGCAGGGAGCTCTGTCAGGCTCGGTCCCTGTCTCGGTATGTCAGCTGTCTGGGCAGCCCCGGAGGTCTCTAAGCAGGAGAGTTAATGCCACAGGCATTAGTGCTGGAGGTCAGGTCGCGGTAAAGCACCAAAAGGGAGGTTGTGCCTCAGGAGCATCCCCGCAGACGGCACTGCAAGGGGCCGGGAGGGCTCCCACCCTCCCACCCGCACCTTTCCCTCCCTCCACGCCACCCCAGAGGGAAGAACTCAGCGACGTACTGCCACGTGAAGCGAAAAATAGACTTTATTGTGCCCAGAGCGGCGCCGACCGCACGGCTCAGGGCCGGGGCCGCTGAGGTCCCGCTCTGCGACCCCGCCGCCTCCGCGGGGCATCGCCCCGGAGCGTGGCACCGCGCAGCGTGGGCTGCCCTTCACCTGAAGGGGCGGCCGCGTCCATCGAGCGCAACTGGAAACCCAGCGCGTACCGCGTACCACGTCCCAGTCCCGGCTGGAGGAGCGCCCGGGCGGCTCACTCGGAACGTCTGTACACTAAGTGCCACCTCCATATTCACAACACAGTAACGTACTGCAATCAGTCGCTTAAGTGTAGTTCCCTCGAGAAACAACCTTCCGCTCCGGCTGCGCGCACAGCGGGGAGCTCCCACGAGCGGGGCTAGAGTCCGTCCCCCCGTCCGTCCGTCCGTCCGTCCGTCCATCCTCGGTCCGCCCCCCGGCGTCGCTCAGTTCCGCTGGCAAGTGTGCAGGCGGGAGGCGTCGGGACCGCCGCGGTCGCGCTGCGGGCGGCACGCCATGCCCTCGGCGCAGGGGCAGCGCTGGAAGATCTCGAGGCCGTGGGCTCCTTTCCGGCGGTGCCGGGTACACACCTGCCCCTCGCGCAGGACGGGTTTGCAGATCTTGGACCAGAAGTGGCGGGCGCAGCACAGCCCCGCCGCACAGTCCGACGAGCGCAGGCAGAAGTCGCCCTCCTCACCTGCGGGCGGGAGGTCAGTGCCGAGCTCCGACGGCGCCCGCGGCCGCGCCGCTCCCCGGGGCCGTGCTTACCTTTGGCGTCGGGCGGCCAGGCGGGAGCGGGCGTCCGTCGGGGCAGCGCCTCGGGGCCGGGCTCGTCCAGCTCGGGAGCGCCGGGCGGGGGTTCGGGGGGCGTGCAGAGCCCTGCGGGGCGGGGAGGGGGAGGCGGCGCCGTCAGCCCCCCCGTGTCCACTTCCCACCCCCCATCCCATCCCATCCCATCCCATCCCATCCCATCCCATCCCATCCCATCCCATCCCATCCCATCCCATCCCATCCCATCCCATCCCATCCCCGCCACGCTCGCCCCCCCACCCCGGCCCGGCCGCCCCTCACCGTTGCTGCAGGCCGTGCCCGGGCAGCACATGGCGTCGCGTAGGCAGCGCTTGCGGCGTCTCCGGCACGCGAGGCAGAGCGGGGGGCCACTGCCGCGGGCCGCCCCACCGCAGAATTCGTCGGGGCCGCAGTCCTCGTCCTCTGAGCAAGGGAAAGGCTGCGGGCGGGCAGAGGAGTCAGCGCCGCTTCCCACCGCCCGGTAACCCCCGGCAGACCCCGGGCCGCCCCGCTCCTACCTGCCGGGTGGCGGCCGGCGGCGCCTTGTTGCTGCCGTCGAAGGGCGCGGGGGCGGCGGCGGCGGGGGCGGCGCTGGCGGCCGCCCCCACCTTGATGGCGTTAGAGCTGAGGCCGCCGCCGGCCCCCGCCCGCCCCGCGCAGCTCAGGGCCGCCAGCAGCGCCAGCAGAGCCCGCATCGCCCGTCCGTCCCGACCCGTCCGCCCCGTCCCGTCCGTACTTCAGCGCCGCGCTCCGTGCCCCCGAGCAGCGCTACCTGCCCGCCGCTGCCTCTTTATACCCGGGGGGCTGCCTCCTGCGCCCGCCCTTCGGGGAGGAGGGATGGGATTTCAAAGGGCCCCGGGGGGCTGTGCCGCTGTTCCCCCCCCCCCGAGGGAGGGGATTTCGCAACGGCGGCGGTAGCTCCGCCGCGCTCCCTTCCTGGCGCCAGCGCAGACCCGCAGGAAGGGGCCGCTCCGCACCCCCGGCCCCGCGGAGTTTGGGGGGGCTGGATGAGAGCCCGCCCCGTCGGAGCCCCCCCGTGCACTCGGCTGACCTCGGCCGGGGGGGCTGCGCCGCGGCGGGGGGAGCGGGGCCGGGCCGGGCTGTGCCTTTGATGCGCGGAGATCAAAGGGGGGCGGCTCCCCCCGCCCCTCGCCCTCGGGGCCCCCCGACGGCGCCGTTGCGCCGTTGCGCCCCCTGGCGGCCACGACATGGTACTGCAGCGAGGAGAGCTCCGTTGGCCACACGCGCCCGTAGCGTCGCGCTCCTCACTTCTTTTTATTGTATTTAATTTTTTTAATGGGAGAATGGGCCGCCCCGTTCCGGGAGAATGGGCAGCCCCGGCTCAAATTGACAGTGATGCTTATGGCTTATGGTGGTACCGCCTGAGCAGGTACCGGCGGGGATCAGGCTCATCCCCATCACGTCGCTGCTGAGCTCTGGCATCGTTCCTTCCCACTGGGCCACAAGCTGGTGTCCGGTGCGGCTGCTGACAGCCATTGTGCCCCATTGCCACACTTAAGCCATGTGGCCCCAGTGCATTCTGCCCAGGAGGGACCAGCCCTGTCCCCTGGCAGTGTCAGCTTTTTGCCTTCTCTCCCAGCACTCATCCTCTGTGACAGCAGGGACAGGGACAGCCCCACCTGCGAGCAGCTCTGGGGTAGGTATTGATCACAACTGGCATCAGGTCTCTGTGCCCTACATGCCCTGCACCTGCTCCTAGTAGCAGCGTGGAAAGCACCAGGTGTACCGCTCACCCCTGAAGAGCAAATGTGCTGTAAGGATGCTTACTGCTCTGTGTGGTCACGGAGTAACGTGGGCTGGAGATGCCCATGATGTGTCATGCAGGACCCCCACCCACCCATTGGGATGTTCATGTCCACTGCCTATTGATCACAGCAACCGCATCTCTCTGCAGTGTCACACAACACTGTGCTTGGCTCACTGTCTCCTACTTCAGATCACCACAAAGCAGGGGTAAAATAACCCAGCCGAACAGCAGAACCACCCCCAAGCCGACTCCTGCTGAAGACAGATGTCAACACGCTGCTCAAAAGTAATTATTTTTATTTCAACTCTATAAAGTATACAACAGGCACTCAGCAATTACAGCTGCAGGGAAAATACAGAGCAAAACAAAAGCGGTTAAGTTTATGAAAAAGAAGTTCTTAAATCTACATCAAAAGAGTGCAACTGGTTGACGACCATTGGATGACAGACGTGTTTCTTTTCTGACAAACAAAAAACTCTTGCATGTAGAATCCATTGTAATAAGAAAAAACAGAGAAATATAGAACGTAAAAATAAAGGACCAGTGTCAGAACAGCATGGATCGGACTCAGGATGAGACAAACTCCAAACGACACTTCCCTTTGGCTGCTAACGTCTGGGATCTGCCCTTGTCTCAGCACAGCACCTGCTGGGCTGGTGGGAGAAGTGAGGAGGCTCTGGGCAGCTCCGTGGTGGGCTGCGTCCCCCAGGGGAACATTCGCTTTCATGGGGGCATTTGGTTTCATGACAGAGACTCGGTGGCAAGTCGCATTCAGGTGCTCATCTTTTTATTTGTATCCTTTTTTTTCTGGGCAGGACATTGAGGATGGGTTTATAAAAGATGATGGGAGCTGGACTGCACGGTGGGCTGGAGCTGCACGGCATAGCGGAACAGGAATACCTGTGTACAGACTGATAGGATGTCATATATTAATTTGACCCGCACATACATTTATACATTTCACAGAAATGACTCTGTATCTCATTAACAGATACACAGCTCTGGTACATTGAACAGAAATAAGAGAACGACTTCATCATTTCTGTAATTCATCAATATTATATAATAAAGGCTTATAAATTGTCAGCAGAAAGAACTGTAAAACGCAGCAAGCTAAGAAAGGACAACATTTTGAGGTGTGTTTGTCTTTGTCATGCAGCATAACACCAAATTTGTATTTTGTTATAGGATGCCATGGATTTAAGGCACTTGCAACAATGCCAGATAGCTATCGTGTTCTAAACCTATGGGACGATGAGTAACAGTACAGTTGACATAAAGTTTAATAATACTGACAATTATGACATTAATTCAAGTCTACTTGGATCTAAAAACATTACATTACAAATAAGAGAATGAAGAAGTAATGCCATGGAACTCTAAATAAAAAGTTATATGTGTACCACAAAATATCAACACGAAAATATCTATTTACAGAAATATTTGCTTGTGGTCCTGTTGTTAAATAAGAATTTGCTATGAATAATGCAGCACTGTAAGAAGCTACAGATCATCTGTCTCTTATGACACCGACCGTAATACACTTGCTTTAAATACGGGAGCTGATATCCCCTTACGTAAATACACCGCCGTCCCATCTATTAAAAAAGGAGACAAAGAAGAAAGGACAGCATGTGGGAACACAGAGGCAATCAGTTGTGAATATATATATATATATATAATGCAACTCAAATATATTACTTATAAATGAAGGCGTCTATAATACACATATGCTAAGTTTAAAGGGTGCCGGGTAGAGGTGATGGAAGAAGTTGAATGAGGTGTCCGATACCAAAATAAATCTATATTCAGTACAGTGCATGCCACACGATGCAGGTCTCATGTGTGGCACAAGGAAAACGGGCAGGAAGGAAGAAAACAACTCATCAGCCCCTTGAAACCTTTCTTCCCATAAGGATTTGAGTTGCCCTGAGAGCTGTGGCACTCCTGGCCACCCTTTGCTCAAAGGCAACCAAGCCTCAGCTGCTCAGTTACACACTGAGGCAGCCTTTCCTTTCTGTTCTGCAGAAGGCCAACAGATGCACCAGCTTTTCTCCTCCGTGGCGCCCACAGCACTGAGTGAAAATCTGGAAGGAGGTGGATAACCAACTCAGCTGTAGTGCGGCCGCTGCCCATCTGCCTGTCCGCTTGGATGATGGGTGAGTATTTTAGCCCTAGAGTTCAGCGTTTGCTTTCAGTGTTTTCAACCCTTCTGTGGAAAAGCAAGTGCTAGTCCTATACAAGAGATACCTGGTAGACGCAGTGTCTGTCTTTTCCCTACAGTTTTCAAGGCAAACAAATCTCAACATGCATGCTGCGCGGGATGAGCGAGCACAGGAATAACCTGGTGTCCAAGTGTGGATGTCATTGCCCTTCCCTTGTGCACAACTGTGGAGAGAAGTCAGCCAACGGACTGGGTCTGAAGGGGCCCATGACAAGTGAGCTCTCTAGGCTGCTGGCAAGCAGCAGACATTGCAGTTGCTCTAAAAGAAGCAGGGGAAACATCTTTTTAACATGCACTGTTAAGTGAGTCGCTTTCAATGGGAACATGGAGAAGATTCAGTGTTGGAGAAGGAATTTTCTCTGAGCACTGGTCAGCAAAAGTTTATTTTTTGATTGCTAGTGTATGTAACAGCTCTTGAGATCAAATGGGGCAGTGTTAGCTCATTTGGAGGTCTGTTAGAGAGATGGAAAGCTGATGTTTCTTGTTGGTACAAAGGGATACGTTTCACGTCCCACGTATAATGCAAGTAGGCATATAGAACAGGATTCCCTTGTTATGCCTGTATAAATGAGAAGAGGCTTCACTAAAACAAAGTAGTGGAAGCCAGGGGAAGATGTACACACACCACCATCCTTCCCTCTGCTCTGTTTTCATACGAGCCGACTTGGCTTTGGCCATCCTCAGGCCTTAAACGCGGTCATTGGGGACATGGTGTGTCGGAGAGAAGGCAGGCCTCACACAAACACACAAAGTATCAGGTTTCCATGTCATTCAGCCAACTTTCCTGCAAAACTCCTTCTGATTTAGTTCAACGAGGCATTAGGATTACATTTTTAAGGGCAATTTAAAAACAGTGTAAGCAAACTGGCTCTCCATCACACATTATTGTTGTCTTCATCGGCTTTGTAATTAACATGGAAGAGATGCAGACATGGAAGAGATGTAAACTCATCTGTTCTACGAGAATGATGGAGAACGATGCCTCTTGCTACATATTTCTGAAAGGGTGGCTGACTGAATCGGTATATTCACAGATGAGGGATGTACATAGCACCTATAAAATGCATTATGGGTCTTACATTTCTCCTTTGGGTTCTGGAAAGGTACTAGTTAAGCTTAGTTTTATGCCTAATAGCTCATTGATAAGACCAGTTGGCTGCTGTCGCTCTACTACAGGACCATTATTTAAACACTATTTTATATGTGAAACTGAGAGTTTTATGATTTTTTTTTTATTTTTTTCATGCACTTACGTATTTGTACCAAAGGACAGGAAAAAAACACGTCATGTTACTTTATGTTCTCTGTGTATAAGAGAAGCGACCCATGTTTGCCTTAACGGGATCTAGAGCAGTTGTGCTTTTGTTTCACCAGGTTAACAAAAAGAAAAATAGGAAGAAAGAAAGAAGAAGAGTAACATTCAGTCTTGTTATGAATACCGCTTTGAAAGAAAAAGGACAAACTGTACCACTGCTTTAACATAACTCTTTGACCAGTATTGTTGTGGTCCTCCTTTGTTCCTAAACTGGCCAACAGTGGAAGACCTACCGAGTTGAGTGTGGGAGGAGCCCAAATCCTGTACTGTATTTCGCTACAGCATTAAATAAATTACTACTGATCCTACTGATAAAGCCAGTACCTTGCAGCTAGAATTAATTGTGTCTTACACTACTAATCCTTCAACATTTGTAATTAGAGCGTAGCAAGATCACTGCAGTGATAAAAATCATATTTCTCTACTGGTGAAAGGCTTTGTGTCAGGACCACCATGTCAACTGCTAGATTAAGTCTGAACATAAAACATGAAGAGCGCTATTGTCATCTAAGCAATAAGTCCTAATGCCACTGTAGTTACTGTAGCAGCATCAATCAAGGCATCATGGTGACCCCGAGCACGAATCCTCCCCGGTTCTTTCGGTTTCGCTGGCAGCCATGTCCCAGAAAGCTGTCTTCAGCAAGGCAGAAGCAGGTAAGAGAAATACATTAAAAATCTATGTCCCATCCTGAGTTGTCATCAGGGGGTGGTTCATCATTATCCTCAGGGAAGCTGTCGAAATTGCTTGTGTCTGTTGGAGATGCAACCTGTGGAAAGGACAGAGTGAAAGAGATGGGGACCATCATCAGAGCTGTCTTTGGGAACCTCTACAAATCTCTTCATCTCACAACAGCAATCATTCAAAAGTATTCAGTGGGTGGGGTTTTTTTAAATTCTTTTTATGTGCTCTGGTCCCAGAAATACAGCTATGGACCAGAAAATGCTAGCTGCAGCAGGCCAATGAAGTTCATATTGATGTGAATGACCAAGGCCCTTGAGAGGCCTCAAGAACTTTTCTACCCGCTGGGATAAGGTTGGCAGAAAAGACTTGGAACGCCAGGAACACCTTTCTTCCCCAGAGCCCAGAACTGGGAATTTATGTCTCCAGGATCCTGAATCTGAGGATGTGAGCTGGGCCTCTGGTCTGAGTATTTTTCAGCCCACGGAGCCTATCTGAGATACTGATATTCCTAGAGCATTTCTGAATTTCCAATTAATTAAGACGAGTTTCAACCACTAAATAGGTTTATGAAGACCATATACATTTCTTTTTTCTTTCTAATTATTTATAATTGGGAAAACAAACATGCAAACAAAAAAACAGTAAAAAGAATAGACCAGCAGCTCCCAAGGCCAAAATAATCAGTGTCATACTGAAGCAGCACCTTGAGCACCTGTGCAAGAAACACCTGCCTTATTTTTTAGCCAATCTGTAGTCCATGAGATGTATCTGCTACTAGATAATTCACTATTCAGCTGCATCTACCAGCTGCTGAAAATGTCTTGGGGAAGAACTGAGCTCGAATACTCAACTCGTTGTGAAAACAAACAAAAAGCTCGTAACTAACGTACCTTGTAACAAAGCTTATAAACAAAGCTTATAACTAACATAGTTTGTAACATAACAGCACCATTGAGTTGGAGAACCCTTACCCATAGGGTCCTCATCCCTGATGAGTCCCGAGTTTTGCTTTCCTCCATGGTCCCTTGTGCTGAACCACGTCTCTCCGGTTTACTCAGCACATCCCTAAATGAGTTCTCTCTCTGGTAGAAGCATCTCCATCCAAGAGGATAAAGCACAGATGTTGGTACCACCTGTCTGGTCTCTTACCAACATAAGATCTTGTGAAGAATTACAGTACAAGAGATCTGTGTGTCATGGAGCCGTTGATACTCATGGACAGCAGGTACCATTGAAGTCACCACTGCTGGTTGGTTGGTTGGAGGGGTAGACATGCAGGGTTGATACATTCACTGGGTAAAATTAGCCCTGTAAATGCTCTTGCTGAGCTAAAAATCCACTAAAACAACTATAAAACCTTCTCTTGGCATTTTCAGCTACACTAGCATCCTGCACAATGCACAGGTAAATCAGGAATTGAAACTAGATATAAGGAATTAAACTTGATTTCATTGTCTGACTTGAAATGTGGCAAACAAATTAGCAGTTACTGGAAAATTAACAGTCATTGCAAATCAGCTTAACTGAAAGAAAAAAAAAAAAAGCAGTTTTGATTTATAAAACATTTACAGGCTGTTTGTGGATTCTGCTACAGACATTTCTTCAGCTGACTGCCAGTGACTTTGGTAGCCCATAGGGAAATGGGGGGACATAAAACCCCCTTGCTCTTTCCTAGACATTAGGAAACTTTGGGATGGCAGATTCAACCCTGGAGCCATTCCTGCTGCTGCTGCAGGAGGTACAGGACCACGGGCGGACTGAGCAAAGGGGTGCAATTAAACACGATTGCTAATGTCATTCTCTCGTTGATCCATTGGGAGAGGCATGGAGAGAAAGGGATTAAGTTGAAACAAGGAGGGGAGGCTGCCGAACAGAAGGGGCCAAGGTAATTTCTATCAGCTAATCCTGTTTGGTTTCCCTTTGCAGCGGGCTTTGTGGGTAAAGAGCTCACAAAGACATCAAAGGAAGAGCTTTGCTGCAAAGGAAAACGAATAGAGCTGTACCTCCAGTCTGCTCCCAGTTAAACATAAACCAGTCAGTAACAGGGCTTTTCATGTAGGACAGGGACGCAGGAAAAAAGGGTAACAAGCACAAAAGAAAAGAAGAAGGAAAGGTTAATGCAAAAGAAAGGGAGATGGCATACAAATCCCACTTGCCCATCAAAAAAAGAAAGAAAAAGGAAGAAAAGAAAAAGGGATAAAGGAGAAAGAAAGAGGTCACATCTGAGAAAAGGGGTGAAAGTAGCAGCTCCCTACTGGAATGTGCAAAGTGGATGAAGAAACATGCGCAGCAGGTGAAAAAGAGAAAACCACATAGTAGTGAGTGATTCTGCCTGGGCAGTCAAGAGCATTTCATCACAGTCATGCCCCTACAAAGCCTTCTGCTGGAAGAAACTGCCAGAAGACAAAGTATAGGTGGAAATGTATCTGAATTGACTTCTTAAATTGGATTTTGCTTTATTTTGATCTCTGCCAAGCACACCCAAATGAAATAAAGCACGTGCTGTCGCCACTTCACTATAGCAGACCAGTGTCCAAAGCTCAGAAAATTCATTCTACAGAGACATATTGGCTGGGAACAAAAAAGCAGCAGTAAAACTTACACTAGGTATTATAGGAGGTGTCAGTGTCCCTTTTCGTAACCCTTCCCAGTTAAAGCCTTCAAACCATCTGGAAGGGAGAGAAGAAGAAAGCAGGTGGAAGTTAGACATGTGGCTAAAATATGAGATCTTGAAATTTAAATTGCTTAAACAGTAGCTTTTAACTCCTGCAGCCATGTTCTTCAAATTGCCCAAATCGCCTTCATCATTTTTGTGATCACGTTTGTATACGTTTTCTTGGCTGAAAATGGATTATATCGCAACCCAGTGGGGACATCATGGTTAAGTACAAATTACCAGCGCTCAGAGGAAAACTGTTCCTCCCTACAGGTGTCCTAGCAGCTGTTTTTTCCTTCCTATATGGCCAATTCCCCCCCTTACAGCCAGACAGTAATGTCTAATGGGCTAATGTCATTGGGCTGAATAGCGAGCTCTGAGCTGAGTAGTGAGTTGTGTCCACCCCAAAATGTCTGTCCAACACACTTCTAACGCTTTGGGGATGGAAGCAAAAATTAGACTTTAAAGAACAATAGGAGGAGAAGGTCAAGGAACCTTAAGACATGCAGGTTTGGCTGAAAATGGAATTGTTTGAAATGCATGTTTCTGGGAGGTCATAGCATCGGATGGCTGGGAAGTCACTTACTTGTGCTTTTGGATATCTTTCACTCCATTTTTCAAGTTCCCTAATCTTTCTGATGGATTGTCCCTATAAAATAAATACCAAGTTAGTTTACTTTCTTCATACTTCCAACAACTCATTTCTTTACAAATAAGAGAAAAGTGATTACATTCCATGCATTTACCTGCATAGTTTTTTAATTAAATTAGCAGCATTTTTGGCAATCTTCTTTGGAAATTCAATCATATCGATTCCCCTTAATATTATGTTATAGGTCTTCATAGGGTCTGGGCCTGAGAAAGGGGGACTTCAGAGGGAAAAGAAAAAAAAAGAAGGTTAAAAATTTATGTTTAGAACAGCACTGAAGCTTGATTTAAGAAGGAAACAAACAAACAGATAACAAACACCAAGCAAAATGCAGTATCCTACTGTGGAACTGTGAATTGAGGGAAGTTAGCTATCAACTAGCAATGGTCTATCACAATTTCTCATCCAAGAGTCTCTACTATAGACTGGATTTAAGTGATGCTGACTGGAAGGAAGTACTAAAGAGTAAAGTCATATTTCCTCGAGCAATATATGCCAAATGTCTTGTTTCCAAGACAGCCTGTGGCCAGCAGCCTAAGGAACAAGGAGCCAAGTTGTGCTTGCTGCCTTATTTTCTATTTCACGTTGTGACATGTGGGGATTAATTAGGTTTCCAATGGTTTAACAGAAAAGGGACAAGTTAAGTGAAGAAGAGTAGTAGGCAGATGAAGTGCTCCTAAAAGTAGATGCTACAATTTGCTTGCTTTGGGCTGCACTACCACATACATGCTCCTTCCTTCCATGCTTGATTTATAAACCTTTTCCCCACCACATTCAGCTCATTTTCAGTTTACAGGAGCCAGGAAATAAAAATTAGGGTAGAATACTGTGTCATTTCACACACGTTTCCTAAAAAACCTGCTCACGCGTTGCCTTTCAAGAGATCTGCATAGAAACTGACTTAAAAAGAAGAATTCATCGTGATGTTCAGCAGCACAGCACTGAAGTTTCACTCTGCTATTCCAGCACACGCCTGCTCTGAATCTTCCCTGTCGTCTAATCAGGGTGACAATGGCAGAAACATTTGGATCCTTTTCCAGCAGCTCCGCCAGCTCTGATGCCCATACCTGCCAGTCAGGAGTTCATACATTAGGATTCCCAGTGACCAGTAGTCTGCTGAAATATCGTGACCTTTGTTCAGGATGATCTCGGGGGCTACGTACTCTGGAGTTCCACAAAAAGTCCATGTTTTCTTTCCAAATCCTATTTTCTTTGCGAAGCCAAAATCAACCTGCAAAAGGAGGAGAATAGCATCAGAGCGGAGCAAGAGGAGGAATGTCAGCCATGCACTCGGTTTCTCTTGAAGTGAAGCAAAGCAGAAAGAAGATTTCCTTGTGGGAGTATTATTGCAACCAAAACACTGCGGGCTGTTCAAGAACCAGACAACTGCAGTGACCTTTTTGCTGATTTACCCTTCATAATGCCAAGAGAAGATCCTCGTGAGGGAAGAAGAACAAATGACAGCGCTGAACACTTCTTGGAGATGTAACTTCACATAAGCCTGCGTTGACTTTTTTTTTTTAAGTAAGTCCCTGTGCAAAGAACTATTTGGGCAAAATACTTTCTGAAATATCCAGTGAAGAGTTCAGGTTTCTCATCAAAGAGTGGTGTAGTACAATCAACTGCAGTGCACTGGTGGGCTCAGCTTACAACCTATAGCACAGCATAGCATGTTACAGGCAATCTCAGAAAATGAGATTACATAGGGAACCAAAGCCGACCTTTGGGGCCTGAGCTGAACTCAGGTTAATAGGCTTAGAGTATTTATAGCTCTGCCCTGCCCTGCCCTGGCACTGTGCTCGCCCATTGCTGTGGTCTGTAGCACACTCTGCTGTTCCTTGATGGCTGAAATGCTCCTACATCTTCCTGCACCTGCATCCTAAACTGCCACCCTAAATAGTGACAATCCCACATGAAGCAGGATCAGTCACACTGTGGGATCTGAGAGACTTCCCTGCTTATCATGGATGAAACCAAGGAAATCAACATGTCTAAGGAGCAAAGGGATGGTGATGGGACTAGCAGTCCCTGGGCCAGATCTTCCTGGGGTGGGGAAAAGGACAGTCTGGTACCTAACCCACCTCATGAGAACCCTTGAATCCATGAGAATGCTGGAGAGGTCAAACTTTGCTGTCATTCATTAAGCTGAGGGTCAGAGTGACACATGCTGGCTGCTACTGGGCCATAAATGCCCATGATGGTGATGGTCTGACTTGTTGCTCCCTGGGAGCACCAGTCCCAAGTTTCCAAAGGCAGGGAAGAGTCTCCAGCCTAAGAGGCAGAGATGTTGCTCCGTTGAAACCCTGGGGGGGGGGGGCGCGGCATCACTTGATATCTATAAAGCTCACAAGTACAAGTCCTGCCCATATTTTTCAGAAGCTTGAAAATAGGTGGATGGATTTCTCCTGCTTCTCTTCTCTAAGCATTTCCACTTCAGGATTGCTGCCCTGAATTTCAAGCAGAATTCTGGCTACAGAGCCAGAATTAGTGTTCTCCAGCTCAGCCATGGAGTCTGCAGGAGGTTGGGAAAACATTCCAGTGACGAGTTATAACATGCTGGCCCTGACTGCAACTCAAAATCTACTGGCGGCCACCATAAGGAATTGGACTGTGGGCTGGGTGGACTCCTCTTCTGATCCCTTATGGCTAATGCTGTGTTCTTTACCCACAATACAGTTGCCTAACACTAGAAAAAAGTCAGAAATCATGTCTTTTTGTTTCTTCTTTTTGTTTTTCCTTCAAAACTGGGCATTGCAAACACTCACCAGTTTGGCATAACCTCGATGATCCAGAATGAGGTTTTCTGGCTTGAGGTCCCTATAAATGATTCCTTTGGAATGCAAATAGGCAAAAGCTTCAACTACACACGCCGTGTAAAACCTGGTTGTTGAATCCTCAAACGAACCTCTATGTAAAACAAGAAGAGGAAAAACAATGAAGGGATTTGTACATGCAAGACTGAGCTGTTACAATATGCCATTATCACTGCCACTGTGGTGAAGCCAGATAAGTATCTTCTATGCAAAAGGTGATTTCTGAGTGATAATATTTGACTCTTGGGCGAGAAAAGGATTTTGAGCTATGGAAATCAAGAGCTCCCATAATAATGTTCCCAACTGAGATAAAAGACAGGAAAAACACAGTTGTTGCTAAGTGTTAAACATAAATTCAGCATAAGGTGCACTTTCAGATGCTGGTTTTGGTGCAGTTTGCAAGGAGTTTTGGCTGAGCTCAAAGGCAGCTCTAAGCTAGGTGGCAGCAGAACCACAATTTCCAGCTGAGAGAATTCAGGATGGAATTACCAGGCTCTGACAAAGATGAAGAATATATTCCAGCTCTTGCTAACTTTGCTACTCTGCTCATCTTAATGGTCCAGAGATGGTGTTAGGAAAAGGAAAGAGTTATACAAATTCATTATGGATAATTAATTAAAAGTAATTTTATATTTGCTTCTTCATCAATCTTTATAATGTGTTTCCTTTGCTTTCCAAATGTCATTAAACTACGTTCCAATTACAATTCTACTACATACCTGTATGCGATTCTTGCCTGCAGTGCTGTCTTATGCACGTACCACACACACTGCACAGCCACCTCCCTCTTCCCTCCACACACACATCCAAACCAAAATGCTGCAAGGTCAAATCCTCTGAGGACAGGAAATACCAGCACCACATTTGCTCGTGCATTGCGACACGGTATTTCATTACATGCTTTCAGACTATTTTTTTCCATGGCACTTCTGTGCCCCAACCTCATGGTGCCCAGCTGTTGCTTCAGTACATGATCTTGGCTCCCACGCTGGAGACAACCTAAACCAGTCCCAAGTGTATTCTCAGTACTAACTGGATTCCCTTTGATTCTAGTTAACTGCATAGGAGAACATCATTTCTTCACTGTCTGGGGAACGTAAATTAAACCCAGAATGTTAAGACCCAGGTTATGCCCGTGCAGGATAAAGGCTCTTGATAAGGAAGATAAAGACAATTGCTTCAAACTCACCTGTCCCTGAGAATTGTCCAGAGCTCCCCACCTAGACAGGCTTCCATCAGCATGTACAGGTACTTGCTGTCCTTGAACGTCCTATAGAGCCTATGGGGAACAAGAAAATAATAGAAAATTCACAATAAAAGTCAAACACCGGTCATTCCCACTTCTCACAGACGATGTGCTTCACGTCAGGAAGCACAAGAAAGAGGGGGATCTCACAGAGCTGGTGCTGTGATTAGGAAGGTCAGTTCAGTCCTCATCAGTCTTTGTATCACAAGGGAAATAATTCAGCAGAGAAGGATGGACGTTTGAATGAAGTGTACTGCAGCAAAAGGAGAGGCCATGATTGTTCTGAGTACTAAATAAAGTCTGACATTTCTAACGGCACAACCTGACACTTGGCTTTCCAGATTCTCTTTTAAGAGAAGCTTCCCTACCACTTTAGTAATGCCTGTGTATGTGATCTTTTTGTTCACACTTGTTTGCCCCCTCACCAAATCCACACTGTGTTTTGTTCTGTAGGGCTATTAGTTTCAATATCAGTAAGATTTATTGAGGGCTATCTGGCCTCTTCTGCCATCTTGCCTGCTTTAATGCATTTAAATCACTTTAATAAAATACTTTTCCAAGGTTTCACGATGAAACAGGAAAATATTACTTCAGCAATGTTGTCTTCCTCATCTTGCTATCCCAGAGACTGTGTCCTTGCTTCAAGATCATTTAAAATCCACCTTTTAGCTGACATCTTAAAACACAATTAGTCTACCAAAATGGTACCGTTTTTTATTGCAGTACCCAGAAAAAAATTAGCTCAGCTACAGGCCTGGCCCAAAAAAGGGTATAAACAAGCTATGAATAAATTTAGGACACAAACCAGGAGACAATACCAAATCCCTTTGGAGCTGCAAGCAGTGGGGAAAAGCAGGCATAGAGTTTGATAAAGCAGGGAAGATTTTCCAGTTTCCAGCCTATGCAATAAGAAAAAGCTGGGCTTTATGGCTTAGAAAGTTCCATCCCCATGAAGGATTTCCAAGGGGTATAAAAGTATCTAGGAGAGGCTTATTACTATAAAGAACAGGAATCGGTGCATGATATGGAAAGAAAAGAGCGGATTGAGTTTGGGGGTATTGCCTTCATCTGAACTGCCTGCTTTGTGAGTGATGTTTCACAGTCATTTTACGTGTCTATGCAAATAAAATCATATGAAGTGTAATACCATAACAGAATATGTGGTGGTGTTCTAGCTTCAGACAGGCACAAGAGACATGGGAATAAATGACTAGATGCAGCAGCAGCAGGTAACTCAGCCTGACTGAAGTCTTCTATGCAGGAGTGTTGGGAAGGCTGCATCGAACTAGAAGCTGGGCTTTGATTGAAACTGTCAGGTCATGAAGCAGAGGAAAAAGCTGTTCCTTCACCCTGTCTTCTTGTAACCTTTTCCCTTTTCAGACTTAGATTGGAACAGGAAAAGGTTTGGGATGGTTCATCGCATCACCATTTCTCAGCACTCTGCCCTATACCTGTGGCTACTGCATCCTTCTTTTCCACTTGCCTAATGAAAGAGTAAAAAAAAAGGTGAGAATGAAGAAACTCTGGGGTATTATTTTATTAGCCATGAGCACAGTGGCTCTGTCAGCAAATGTCTGTAGGCTCAGCCTTTTATTTAGGAGTGGGTATTTTGGAAATGGTGTCAAGATATCCCTTCAGTCTGCTGTCTGTGCGTTTCACCTCCCTTTACATCAACATACTAAGCCAGCTCAGGCTTCAGAAAATAGATCTATTTGCTGAAATAAATAGCCTGCAAGGTATATTTGGCTCTAGCCTAGGTAACAGGAGTGTGTTTGTGAATCGAATGTTACAGTGTGAAGGAAACTGCAGCTGGGTACGATGTCAGCGTGCAGTTGTCACCAATGAATCACATATAGGTGAAGCCTGGGCTTCTGGGGAATCCCAGGGATCAGGCAGGCTTTTGGCCAATGCTTGCAGCAGATCTGCATGTGAAGGAAATACCCCCTTAGCAGCTGATGGGTGGCCAGCCCTGCCACACACTTGCCCTTGTACTTTGTCACAGGGGTTTGGTTTCTATCCTGAGTTAGTATGCATCTCTGGAGCTCTTTTTGAGACAGGAGATTGATCTCCTCCAGCAAAAGTCAAGGGCTTCAGGCATCCCGAAGCATCCTTGGATTAAACAAGATGTCTTCCTGTTAGATAGCACCAGTTTAGGGAGATGCATTCCTCTGTAAGAGGTTCTGACCACCCAGTGTTCTGACCATGTCCTAAGATATATAAGGAAGTTTCCTTTTAATGGTGCATGGGTTCTTCCTATGGAGTTTAATCAGCTGCTGTGGCTGGCTGTACTGTGCTCCAGCATGGACAGACGGACAGTACCTCACAATGAAGTCTGAGTGCGCGCTCTGCATGATCTGCTTCTCCGAGCGGATGTGCTCCTGCTGCCTCGTGTCCACTATGTGACGTTTCTTCAGGATTTTCATCGCAAACGTCTTCGTCTCTTCACTTTTCAACTGGACCTTGGGTAAAGTAGGCAAATATGCTGGTTAGAAGCAGAGCGCTAAGCTACCTGCATGGGCCCACCACCCTACCTTCAGGAAAGTTTAAAACCAAATTTCCTGCTTGGAAAGCACCACATAGTTGAACAAGAGCTTGGCTGTAAAACCAGATTTCTCAAACCATTGCTACTATACCCAGGTAATGCTGATTGCTACTAGGGTATGCTGTTAAGTTGAAAAACCATTTCCAAAACTCATTGTTGAAGGTAAGACACAAGTGTCAGCATTTCTCTCAAGTCAGAAGATGTTTCTAGCTAAAGTACAGCTTTCATAAAGCCTCCTATAAGTAGTAACACATGCACTGACTCTGGCCGGGCAATGCAGTCCTTGGATGTTTTTAATGGATGAGTAGAGCTGGCTTTATAACTGCACCGCTTTGTCACGTCTTTACTTTTAACCTTAAGCCTCAGCCACCTATTTTTAGCCCAAATTCCGGAGACGAGGCTGAAGGGAGCTGTTTGCTTGTCCACCAGTGTTACCCCGGTAACTTCTGAGCCTCGAGTCATTCCCAGCTCTGAGCAACAGGTAGGAATCCCCGGAAGAATTACAACTGAGTCACCCTTTCCATTTTGGACATCCCCTCTTGTCGCTGAATCGTAGAATATCCCAAGTTGGCAGAAAAGAACAAGGACCATCAAGTCCAGCTCTGGGCTCCACACGGCACCACCCGAACCCTATATCTGAGGACAGTGCTCAGACAGTCCCTGAGCTCCAGCACTCAGGGCTCTGCCCACTGCCCTGTGCAGCTCGTTCCATGCCCAGTGCCCTCTGGGGCAGAGCTTTTCCCTCAGCCTGCCTCCCCACACTAGCAAACAAGAGAACCTCATCCCATCACCTACCAAGCCTCTTAAATAGCTCACATCACCACCGCAGACCTTGTTATTGCCTGCGAGAAACAAAGCTGCACAACTTCACAATGTGTGGTTTGTATGACACTGTTTAGGACTGTGGAACCAGTGAACCAGGAAAGAAGACTGATGCTGTACAATGATGCTCTGCTGTACAACAGTGTGTTTTGACCACAGGTCAAAGCAGAATGAAGTTCTGCGTTTAATGCAGTCTGAAGATTATAGAAATGGCTTTGGTTTGGGGTTAGGGCTTCATTTTAGTTTCTTTCATTTTGGATAAATAACAAATGAACTTTAGTACAACTGCTTGAGCAAAGTTATTTGACACTGATCTAAATCAAAGCAGGCTGTTTGATGGAAGCGGGGAGATTAGGGAGGTGACAGAGGGTAAGAAACAATAATGAAGTAAGGAACAACTTAGGCTGGCTGCAATTTACCAAATCTTGAAAAAAAAAATAGTTTTTACTATGATAAAAATATACTTCTGGAGAACTTATCCCTCTTGCTTTTGATGGCAGTTTGGATTGAATGGATTTCTCTTCAGATTCACCCATCCATTGAAGTGAATCAGATGCCAAGAAAACTACTTCAAGCAAGAGTCCATGCAAATCCATATCATGTATTACAGATCAAATCTGTTTTCTTTTAGCATGTATTTTTCACAGTTAGAGACAAACAATAAGTAAATATGAGAGCCAAGAAAGTAGCTCTGCTGGCAAATCTGAATACTTCTCAGGCAATCTAAACAGGAAGCATTGTTAATAAAATTATATTTAGTGCTTCTAAACTTACTCAGAACACAAATCCCCAGTTCTCTAATGTTAATCTTTATTAGACGTCAGTGTTAAAAATAAACACGACAGCCGGGTGGAGTCTCAGATCGCTGCATTCCGAAATTACAGAATAAAGGTTAATATGAACGAATCTCAATTTGTCCATTTCTGCTGCATCATTTTAATGCCAAAGGTTCTGACTGCTATTTCTTCCTTTAAAAAATAAAGAAATCTGAACAAATCCCTGTTTATTCAGGGATGCCTGGGCTCTAAGAAAGAGCCTGCTTTCCTATACATGTATACCTCCAAAAGAAGTACAGGAAAAGAAATTACTATAAGGAAGTTCAAGGAACGATTGAGTGTTGTGCTGAGAGACATGGTTTAGTGGGAGCTATTGGTAATAGGTGAACGGTTGGACTGGATTGTCATTTAGGTCTTTTCCAACCTTGGTGATTCTATGATTCTACGAAGCAAAAGGCAGTATTTGTAATTCAGTGTTTTATAATGTTATCACTGCCATAAATGTTTAAATATAGAACAAACATGCGACCACAACTAGCTAATGCAGTACTCTGTCCTTATGCCACAAGAGAATTTGATAAATTTTCCATTGCTACTCATGATGTGCTTCATAATGCAGAGGATTTACAAGAGTTTGAGAACATGGGAGGATTAATTTGCATTAAATGTGCTGATGCGCTGAAACATACCACTGAGGTACTGAGTCTAAGGCTTACATTTTGGATCATCCTCCTCCCTATGTTCTTCTCTGAGCTCGTTGTCCACATGGACAATGAATCCTGCAGACTTCTTCTTCAACATGCCTTCCCTTTGGTATGAGGTTTCTGCTGCCACTGTTGAATGTGATAACTGCAGTGATGGCTTTTACAATGTACAAGTCATTTTACTCTTCCTATAAACATTAATTTTTAATATTTAGCTCCTGATAATTTATAGAAAAAGAAAAACAAAACAAAACATGACTAACCTTAATCTCATTTCAAAAGTGGAAAAAAAAATCCAGAGGCTACCTGGACTTTTTACTCCAAAAGACAAGATTCATGTTGAGATGCTGAGAATGGGCTAAGAACACCCTGTCCTTCAAACGTAATGAAGAAAAAAAAGGCACATGAAGCCACAAAACCACAAAGATTTTGTCTCCCAGCTCAGAAGGAGGTGGATATGCCAGGCAGGAAGCTCAGGCTTCCAAACAAACCCACCACAAAAATCTCTTAAATGCTTAAGAGAAGAGGAAAAGCACGCCGTTTTCCAAGGCCGGCAGCTTGCAAAGGAGCCATCTCTGCTACACACTCAGGAGATCAGAGCTGACACAATTTGAAGAAACATCTTAAATATCAAAGGCCCCAGGACTATTGATTTGGTGGAGACCCGCTGGAGCCTTCGGTTTCTCAATCATTCTTCGTTGCGATGGCTGACACAGAGTAACCACCAGCCTCTATCTTTCTCTGGGTTTTCTTTTTTTGCAAGTAAAAAGAATTTCTGCCCCCTTCTCTCTGTTTTTCACTCCACTCCTCACTCTGTCTTTCAATACTCATTGCCTTTTCACCAGTGCAAAAATCTCCACAATGATCTCTCTGGGAGACACTCTGCAGTAGTGGTAGGGCAAAAGACCATGATTAAATAAAGCCAAACACCACAATGAAGAAGTGATGTACAAAACCAGAGACAGGAGAGGTAAAATTGATTGGAACAGGCCATTTTGCAGGATTCTTATGCAGGAAATGATCTGCATCCCAGTGACAAAAATAACAGCAGAAATCTTGTTTATAACTAAATGAGTCAATTTTTGAAGCAAAATATAATAAAAAAGAAATAGTTGTTTTTTGTTTTTATTTTATTTTTTTTTTTTGCACATATAGGTATTTTACCTACATGCATAAAATAAATATGTAAATGTACATAAATACATGCCTTTTTTTTGCAATATATTCTGGTCCAAATGCTGCAGTGATGGGAGAGATGGGATATCACAGTCAGATATGGAACCACAGCTGCCCCACTCTGTAGGTACTAACTGGGAAGGCTACATGGGAACAATTAGAGTCCTATCTTTATCACAGAATCATAGAAAGGATAGGAAAAGATGCAAAAATGGGTGAGGAGAGAACAGGAAGTGGAGAAAGAGAATGAAAACAACTAAGACAACAGAAGAGATCCAGTCTCCCTTCCTTATTTCTTAAGGGCTTTTCCTGTGCTCTCTGGGCTTATATAGAAATACCAGAGCCACTCAAAAAATGTTGCTTTGCTTTATGATGTACAAACTTTTGTAGCTTCTGAAATGCAGTGCGTTCAAGGCCTGATTTGTTAACACAGCTATAATTCACTTACAAATGAATATGGTTTTACCTTAGTGACTTTTCAGGCTTTTTGGGAAAACAGATACAACATCCAAGCCTCAAAGGAAAGAGCAAATGCATGTATCTGTGTGTTTCTTATCCTTCCTCTTTCTGTTTCTTTCTCCCCCATCATAAATTTATCTCTCTCTCTGTATGTTTATTTATAATAAATCATATTTGTATGTGCATTATATAAAATTCACAATGTTAGCAATTTCTGTGCAACTTCAGTGAGAACTGAAAAGATCAAATATAAGCTGACCTTTACACTTTGATAAATATTCACCAGAATGTAGAACAAGCCCCAAAAGAAGGTTTGACTCTCAATGAAGATGAGTGAGGTGCCTCAGCCTCATCACATTCCAGAGGTAGACTGAGGACATACTATTTTGACTGCCTTGCCTTCTGTTCCTGTAATACCTCCTTGGAGGAGCAGACCATAAAGAATGTCTCTTGAATTCCCCTTTATTGCAGATGTTGTGTCTCTGGGTTGCAGTTCTTACTTGGCTGTGGGTTTTCCAAGAAGCCCTATGATTGTGCATTTTTTTCTACAGAGCTGCTACAGATGTGATACTCTTGTCCAGACACAGCCGTGAAAGACATGAAAGAGCAACAGACCCATCTACATGAAAGCAGGCTCTTAATCCTTCCTTCAGTTTTGCAGCTAAAATTAAAGTTACACTGAAAAATCCCCAGATTCTAACAGACAGGATGGATGTATTTGAGCATGAACTTTTCCAGCTTCTGGACACTAGGATCACAAAAACTTTGCTCATAAGCTTCAGAGTGTTCTGCTAATCCTCAGCGCAGCTGGCCTGGCTCCTAGCTAAATGAGAACATACAGTGAGCAGAGTTTTCAGGAGTAAAAATATTTATTTTACTCTGGAGATGTGGCTTTTCCTAAATGCTCAGTGATTCTTTAGGAGCTGCCCACAGCCTTTTCTTGCATACCTCGTGTACCTCACTCACAAGCAAGTTCTTGTTGCTTCTGTGTGCTGCTGAACACCCCCTGTGGGCACAGTGGTAACTTGATATCAACAACTTTAGGCACTTTCCCATAGGACTTTTCCTAGCTGCAGCATGTGTGCAATATTTGGGAGGGATGTAGAAATCAGTGCTATCATGAAATTTGAGTATCTTTGTGTCACAGCTTCGGAGCTGAAGTGCAAATACTTTTGCTTGCTAGGCATGTAGAGGGTCCTTTATTTTCCAGATAGTTGCATCTGAACCAACAAAAATAGCAGCAGCTGTTGCTGAGTGCAGCACTTGGGTTGCACACAGGCTAAGGAGAAAGCAAACTGAGATCCCCTAATCCCAACAGCTGAGCTGCTGCATCAACCAAGTGGAGGCTCTTCCCCTTAGCAGAAGAGTACAACATGTTTTTAGTGTTTTTATGTTCTCTCAGGACGATACAGACTTCCTCATAATAGTATTTGCTGTCTCACACCTTGCTTTTACATTTGACAGAATTTGTTGTTAATAGGAAACTGGGGAAATATCTTGCACATATTTATGATTCAAAGTATTTCAGATGACTTCATTAAGAACATCTTTAGGTAAGACTCAGCTGCTCTCCTGACCTAAGGCTCAGAGAGAAATTGTATCATGCATTACCAAACCATAACAAGCAGGCTACCCTGTGCTTCTTCCTATATCCTTTCCATCTTGTGCATCACGTCATATGAACAAGTTTTTTTGTTAGCTCCATGCTCACATCTGTTGGAAGAAGATGTGGGTTAAGCATGTGCTTTTTGGGGCCCATGTGTGAACAGGCATGGTGATTGCACTGGATAAGGCCGGAGACTTAAACAAATGATCTCAAGATGAAAAACTAATCAAAGCGTGAAAAGTAAGTTTTAGGGATACGCCAAATTTTGAAGGCTGAATCAAGAATGAATTGTGAATGGGCAGCAGAGTGGAAAGTGTCCATGCTGGTGTCCTTGTTTGCTTTGAGAACATCTGGATTCAACTGGTTGGGAAGCCACTAGCACACCCCACCACAAAGCACAATCTGAGTGCTATGGGACTCCAAGGGAAAACAAATAGCAGAATTATGGTCTACGAGTACACGTAAGTAAACACAAAATCTGTAACTCTAAGTTTTGATCCCCGTCCTGAAAATTGCTATGCAGCTCTTGACAACATGTACAATTAAATTTTTTATAAGCAAGGACATCGGGAAACAGCTTAAAACCGGAGCCTTTCTCTAAACCCCAGAGGTAAATATTATATTTCAAACATGTCTAGAAGGAAAAGGCTAAAACCTGTGAGGAATGTAAACTGTTTCATGCATAAAATAATTTCAATAAAAAGCAAATATCAGAATAAGGGTTCTATAGCTAAAATGTGTTAAACCTAATGGAAACATTCACTACTGTGGTTTCTGGAAAAGACCTAAAGCCTCCAATGCTGTGCATGATTTTGTCCACACTCCTGAGTTTGACCCAAAATGGCACCTATTTTTATGTCTTACTCCTACCTTCAGACTGAGCCCAAGCCTTCAGCTTCACAGCTTGTATCCTCATGAGGACTCTGAGGCTGTTTGATGGGCTACAAATTGCATCTTATTTTTCCAGCACTTGGCAGCATCCCTTCCATTAAACAGACAAGCCCCAACAATACCATATCACAGAATGGTATTGGGTTGGAAGGGACCTCAAAGATCATCTAGTTCCAACCTCCCTGCTGCCGACAGTGAAATATGTTTCAATCTACAAAGCAATACTTGCTCAGCTTTATTCAAACCCATAAAGAATTAAAAATTAAGGTAAAAATAAAGAAAAAAAGAATTGTTGCCATCTTCCATTCCCACCTGAGAGCATTGTCTAAAAGTTCCAAATGAATGCTCTGCACATAGTCAAGAAGAAAAAGAATTGGTCAAATCTTTAAAAGGAGCATTTTTTTCTCAGCTCCACAGCAGTAACTTCACTGTCATCTGAATGTAGGATTTGCTCAGGTGCACGGTCTTCAAATCCTTCACTATAACATCAATTTTCTCACCTTGACTCATATTCAGTCTTTCAAAAGGAAGGAGGCCAAAGGATTTTTAACAATTAAAAAATAAATATCTCAAAGAGCTAAAAGAGAAGACTGATCTCCATAATGAGAAGCTTCATAACAGCTATAACAAAACAGCAGCTACAGAATTGGAAATTTCCACTAATTGTGGATGTGTCCGAATTACACATCTGTCACTCTACTGGAAGACAATTACAGGGTATTTTTCTTTGCCATCCAATTAATTCACTAATGCTTTTGTTTACAAAAAAAAATTAAAAAAAAAATAAGGCTAGAGGCTATAATAAATTTGACTGCACTACATCATCTGTGGCTAGATTTTTCTTAAAACATAAATAAAAATGAAAAATGCCATACTATCCATTTAAGAAAGGTCTCACATGCCCCTAGTGAAATGTGGCAGAAGTCAAAGCTTGTTTTTGCTGTGTCTTTATTAATTTCCATGTTACAAATGAATTTAGTTTTTAGTGTCCATCATTAAGCTGATGTGATGCTCTGAGGAGGACTTCAAAGGCATCTGTCTAGTGTATAGCACCGTTAACTGCTTTCATTAATGGCTTGGATAATAAAATAAGAAGAATATTATTAGCTTGGTGCATACTAAAGCCAAGCCAGAGAGCACGATAAGTGCTTTTGAGAAGAGCAAGGGAATTCAATTTGAATTTTACAAATTGCAGTGATGGCCTGAAATAAAAGGGACACAGTTCAGTCACAGCACAAGCACTTTGTTGCAGTTGTCCTGCTTGGCCTGACCATGGGAAGGCACAGGTTAGATGAAAGCACCTAGTTTGGGGTACTTCTAAAAGAAGGAAAAAACATCTAGGAAGTGAGTAAACATGACAACTGCTGTCACTGGTAAAACTCAAAAGAACACTTATCCTTCCTAAAGATTATTATTTTAGTGATAACAATCTTATGTGATAGTATTCATGGGGCAACAGTCTTCAAACATACACAACCATACTGCAAGGAAAAAGAAGAAACTGCCTCCAAGTCTGCTTGAGATAAGGCCAACTTAGGCTGGCTAGAGATGGGAGGTGTTAAATGTCAGCGAGGCTTTTCTTGCAGCAAGGAATGGGTAGGCACTGGGATAACTTGATTTGGGAACTTCATCTCCTACAAACTTTCAATGACATATTATTGGAGACTTGTGTTTGATTCTGCCATCAGGTTATGGGCAATCCCTTTAGATCCCTTCCCACCTGAAATATGTGCTGGAAGTGCCATTGACTTCTGCAACACCACTGAATATCTGAAGTGTTCTGTCAAGCCAGAGCTAAGTGCTGGGCTCGTCCTTAGTCTGCCGGCTCCCACCATTGCTTTCAGAATGCCCCAAGCCATGTGACTGGGTGTGAAAGAATTGTATTTGTGCAATTTTATAATAACAGGAGCAATTGAAAATCTCCTTTCTCCATCTGAGAGATTGCTTAAAGCAATAACTGAGCATGTCAATCGAGGCAAGACATGGCTGCAGGCCTGGGCTGATTTTTAGGCTACCTGTGCTCAGCCATCACCTACATGAACCGATTTCTGAGCAGTAATGACTCTAACCCTGTACAATCAGACACCCTGATACATTTATTTCAGAGCTGTCTAATATAATCTTGATTTAAATCCAGAACACCTGATGTGGAACAGATGATTAGAAATAAAGGGCTTACATTCTTTAAAAGGAAATTAAAGAACAAAGACAAGAGCAATAAAGCCCAGGAGAGATGATTTATGAAGGCTGAGCACACCTGACCTACATCTCCATGCTCTGCAACGTGGTGCTTTGCAGGACACAAACCCAAGACAATAAACTCATTTATTACTATAATGTGTTATTGAGGTGTTCAGATCTCAACATAGAAGATATTCAGCTGACACAGTGCTCAGAAAACGAGTAGCAAAAAATAGTGGATGCCCTCAGTTAATCCGTGCTATGAAAACCAAGGAGCCCAGTCCTATTATTCCCCTTCTGCTGTTCTAAGGATGGAAAAGCAGGAGAGCTGCCCCAGGAATGTGGCACCAGGCAGCCCAGGCAGGCTGTGGGCTCCCAAAGCTGCCTGAAGCTGTGGCAAAATCCAGCTGCACAGGAAGATGCAGAACAACATCTGTAAGGACGAGGCATGTCATAGAGGCATCAGATAGCCATTAAAAATCCTAGCCAACTAAATACGTACAGAAGCAATGCAAAGTTGCTGGAAATTTTTTCTTGATATACAGAAAGTAAAATGACCTAGAAAAGGTCCCACAAAGAGATGTGCTTACTAGGACAGGCCACAAGAGACCATAAGGGATAAGCTTTCTACTAGAGGAATAAAATTAAGACAAAAAGATATTTCCAAGTGTCATCTCCACATAATTGAAAATTGCTTAAATAACAGGCTGTCTGGTCTAAAACACACATACCAGCATTTAAATTCACTGATGGGATGAACTCTGAAGACAGGCAGCATTCACAGTGGTGTCCGGAATACCAAAGCTTATTTACACAAACCACACCTGAGCACTAAAACGCAGGCAAATGGGAGCATTGTTTGGCTCTGGCCAGCAAAGCCAAGCCCAGACATTCCAGCTTGCAGCCAGACACCACCAGCTTCAAGGGTATGCAGATGCCCAGGGGCTTGCCTACAGCAAAGCTATAAAAACCCTCTTCCCTAAAACGCACTCGGAAAAGTGCAAGAAATTGGAATGTTTCCCAGGAAAAAATTCCAGCACTGCTGTGCACTAATACACTCAAGGAATAAAAGAATCAGGTCCTGCGCTACACTTACCATGAGTCTTACAGCCTTATGGCCATAAAGCATATTTTCTGTACAGAAAGTGTATAGAATTGTACAAAGACGCACACTGCAATTCTAGGCTCAGTTTTGATTAAAGTAATAGATTCTTGGTTTGATAACGTGATGACTTTGCTTTCTAGTACTGAAACAGTAATTTGGAAAAGCAATTAGCTTTTTAAAGCCAAGAGAGTATTAAAATAGCTTTCCTTGGTAATGAAGAAAAATAATGAAATCCAGAGTGTTAAGCTAAGCTTTTCAGCATTTTCATCTTTCTGTGCATAATTCAGTATTAGTTAGGAACTGCTACAGTCTCTTTAGCAGAAGGATAGGACTGTTTAGTGATGTAATCCATCTTTTTTCTTAAGTAACTGAAGTCTCAAGAACTGTAATTTAAGGTTGTCTCTCCACACAGCACTCCTAGTGACTAAGTGCATGTCTCTATCATGCACCCTTCAGGAACAGTACCCACAGAAGCCCTTTGGTTCCTCATTCACATCTTCCTCTTCCCCACCTCCTTTCTATCGATTACCAAAACATTTTTCCCACTTCTATTTCTGTCCTCCCTCCTGCACATGGTAGGATCACAATGCAGGGAACAACTGTCACCACTCCGCACAAGAAATTTCAGTGCTACCAACAAAGTGACAACAGCAGACCTATATCATCTTAGAGCTTACAAATTAACTCTGAATGCAGCCTGAGGTAGAGGACTCATGACCACCACCAACACAGTCCAATTTTCACATCTGTGTGGCTTTAGGGTACCTGGAGCAACCTCTCATGATAACAACCTCATGTATCCTCCCCTGTGGTACTCAAAGTTTGACAATACACCTCCAAAATAAAAGTTAGAAATGAAAATAAACCTAGCAAGCCTCTTCCCAAGCTTCAAAACAAGCACTGGGTCCCTCGCTACAGGTTAAGTGGGGCTGAGAAGCTGATGCTGTTGCTAACTTGGGAAACAAACCTCCTGAGCTTTATGATATGGAAAGGCCTTCAGGAGGGAGATTCACAGCAACCTGAATTAAACTCTTGCTCTGAAGTGGCCTCGGCAGCAGAAGGCTATAGAAGGAGCAGGGAAAGGACATGAGTGACTGCCTTCCAAAAAACAGCTGTTAATATTAAATCAATAAACACATGATAAAGGAAAGCAAAAACCTGGGGAGGAGCCAAAGCTCTCATTGACGTCCTCTCTTCTGCATTGTTTTGCATAAAACCAAATAGGAAAAGTTAGAAATTAATCACATACAAGACTGAGTTGGACTTTTTTAACATAGAATTTACCCCTCACATCAGGAATAATTATCAAAACTCTTATTCTGCAGGTTTTGAGGGGGCATAACATAAAAAGGTGCTTCAAGCTCCCATACAACTGCAAAGTGAGGATTTTCAATGAATTTTGTGATGGCAGCAATAACTGCTCACTTTTCTACCCCTGACTTACAGGAGATCCTAACACACGGTACTGGTGTTCAGTATCAGAAAGTCCTCCTTGGATAATGCACTGATGTAAACTAAGCTATATATTTCTATAATAAATTTCTGTATTACAAGTGAGCACAGAATGGTTGCCTTTCTGGTCTCCTGCTGCTCAGACTTTGCTTTTCATGAAGACTGTATAGCTCTAAATCCAAGCAGAGCAAAAAGCAAGCTTTGTTTTTGCCTTCCCACAAAAATTCAGCAAAGAACACTTTGCTGTCAATTGTTATTACAGTTCAGACATTGAAGCTACATCTACATCTAGACCTGAATCAGAAACTGCTCAGAGGAGCATCAGACAATCATTCCAGTTTTGGCTACGTAAGATTTTAGGTTTCTCTTTTCAATTTTAATACTGTATGACTATTCAGGTTCTTGTTAAATGGCAGTCAGTGTCATAAACAGTTCTGCTTCAGTGTGTGTCCGCTTGGAGAGAAAAGACACGGACCCCTCTCTCCTGAAATGAGCACATAGATTTGTCATAATTACCGCGGAGTGTTTATTCATTCAATTGTATCTACCCAGGAATAGGATTGAGCTTTCTTCAAACAAACAAACCCCCACAGTACTGGTTCCAGAACACACAAAGTTCAGAGAAGAAAAGGTTACCTACCAGTTCAACTCGTCCGAAACCTCCGACTCCAAGGGTGTCAATGATGTTGAAATCAGACAGTTTCAGGTTGGCGAAGAAGGCAGCTTCGGCTTCATATCTGGATTTTTTTATGCGAAAAAATGGAAATTTCTTAGAGGTGCAAACATGAGTACTGCGCAATACTGTACCCGCATGGCATGAGTGTGGAACAGCGTTTACCTGCTTAATTTCCATCTTATCTCTTAGAGTTTGCTTTTATTCACGCTCATCGTTTCACTGGTCCCAATTAGAGCGTAACTCCAATTTGCAAAGTGAGAGAAGCAAACGTACCTACTGCATGTCTACAATGCACATATCTGGTACTGTAATTCAGCTCCAGCTACCCAACAAACACTACATATTAACATTTTCTGTTATCTTCTTGCGAAGAGAGGGTTGGCTTTTTTTTTGAGTATTTTTGGAAGAAAAGTCTCTTGTATGAGTTTCTCTTATCCACAGGCCGGCAGTACTTTCTATAAATGTTTATTGAAAGTGGCAAGATCATTAAGGTCCCTGGAGAGAAATCACAGCCAGGTTTTATGAAATCGGATCCGATAAGCTGAGGGCTGGTGTGCAAATGCCTGAAATGAATGACTTCAGTCACATATTAACATTCCTACAAGGATATCTTCACTTCTTTTCCTTCTATAAACTCAACTTGGAGTAGAAATTCCAGCCCAGGAGGTCCCAAAATCCAGATGCTCTCTCTTTAGCTCATGTGCAACTGGCTCGTAACAGAAGTTCACAAAGTTCTTAACTAGGGAAGCATGCAAATGCAACACATGCAAGCCTGCCAAAATAAGCTTCCCATGACTATCCTCATGAATATGATTCCTCAAAAATAGCTCCTTGTCAAGGTTTGTGGTATTTTTAGAAAAGCTCGGAGGGGAAATGGATGATCAGGATCCACCCACTCCATAAAGTTTGACATTCAGCTGCTGGAGGAGTCCCCGGGCATGTACAACCTTTGGCTCATCAGTGACACAGACTTGTATGGGAAAAGAGCACTGATGGTATCATGAAGAGAGGCATGGAAGGTGCAAAGGGACTTGCAAACGCAGTTTTCTATCTTTAGATTATTATCTTGCAATTAACAGACAGGTCGTAATCTACTATTTCAGCCAAACACTTCATTTCAGCATGATAAACACTAGAGCAAAGGTAAAATATCATAGGGTTAGCCATGAGCTATCTGTCTTTCTAACATATTTGATCTATCATGTCTGTCTCTGATATAATTCAGTAATGGGATGGCATTGATTTGCTGACTTACTCCCTTCCAAGCAACTTCTTTATTCTATTTACAACTGGGGGAGAAAGTGGGAAAAAACATTTGTGGTGAAAGAGTAAAATAAAGTGAGGTGTCACAAAAGGTGAGAGATCACATAGAAAAGCCTGAAAAACAATGTAATAAAGCACAGTTTTATCTTGGGGGGTGGGGTACTGTCAACAAACTAGATAAGCTCTGCTTTATTATTTATACTGTCACCAGATCCCCTTAGTGCCCTTGCTCCTGTGACCACAGCAGGCTGACCGCATCCGATTTTGGAAAGTAATCAGCTCTGAGCCCGCTTTGAACTTGGGATAACCTTGAGCACCACAACTGCTTATTGATCACTTCACTCTGATCATGAGGTGCGTGCATATTAAGCCCAGAGCTGAAAGAAGCACTGCTAAGTGAAAGACACATTGGTACGTTCTCTTCTAAATCAAAAAAGACACATCATTTAAAGGGTGACAGTGCAACAAGATCGGATCTAATTTTAATGATGAATGTATAGACAGCGTATGAGTTATCTTCTGCTTTCCTGACCAGTTAAATACCTCTAATGATTTATAATTGCTAGAAAGATGAAACCCCAGCTTGGAAAATTTCCATTCAACATCAGAACTGCTTGTCAAAAAAGCCCTGTGTCAAATTCGCCCGAGGCTTGGGATGCTGGGTGAAGGCATCCTTCATGCTTGGGGAGGTAGGGAACCAGCCACCCCATCTTCTCTGCTGGGCAAGCAGTGAGGATTGCTCAATGCTGAGCAAGGAGAGGACGGGACATGCAAAAATGCAGCATATCAGAAGGGCTAGGGCCTCCAAATACAGGAAGGAAGGAAGAAAATTATCCTGAGTGATGGCTATACAAAGATGATGCACAGCACACATCATGTGACATGATAGGACAAAAGTAGGTAAAACGTGCCCCTGCACTGGCAGGCAATGAAGCCAACAAAACAAATTGGATGCAGTTTTCTAGGCAAACAAAAGAAATTCAGAAAATATATAGTGGGGGGAAAAAAAGTGTGAAATCAAGCATGGAAACTCTTCACATGCTTACTAATGGCAGTCACAGCTGAATTCTGTTTTATCCTCTGCAACAAAGGTCAAAGCCCCCTTTCAAATCAAACTCCTACAGACTAACAAACAGGAGATACATACTTCAGTCCTGGAAAGCTTAAATCTCTTCAGTCCTTTAAATAATAAGTTTTCAAGTTTTAATATTCTCAAGTAATCTAATAAATGAAAAGGCAGAGCATAATTCTCATCCTAAAACTTTGAATACATATTCAACTGTCACATTTCAACTTTGTTCATTTGAGCACATCGCTCTCTAAACAAAAACTACCAGGGCTTTGTAGCATGCCCTTTATAAAGATCTAGGGAAAAATATAAGGGATATCTTATTTTTAACCTACAAAACATTGGGAGAAGCAGTGCAAAGAAATACAGAAATAGACAAAAAATATTGGTGTGTCCATAGGAATATGCTGCACTCAGAGGACATTTGGCATATTTTCTGGGAACATAATAGAGATAGGATGAATGGCAGAGAAGGTCTGATCAGACCTGCAAGCCGATGGGGAAACAACACAGCATTCTGTGGGAAAAATATCTGTGTGTCAGGTCAGGGCATATTCACTCTGGGCACTGCTTTGCAGATGCCATGGTCTCTTCCCATCTGGTACTGAGAAGTCTAATGAGCAAGGCTTGTTCCGAATACTATAAGTAAGAAGCCACATAAAGGTAATGTGAAATTTGTTAGAGAGAGAGAGAGAAAAAATGTTTTTTTGATCTCTGGATGAGCTGGTGATTGAAAATATTCCTAAATTAAATTCCTACATTAATGACACACGCACCAAAAAACCCCCAAAACAAAAATAAAAACCCAGATACAGAGAACTTGCCAAAACAGAACATGATCCGAATAGCGAGGAATAACAAAAAAATCTGTGTTTCACAGAATCTTTGCAAAGTGCCTGCTCTCCTTTAGTAAAGAGCATTTATAATCAAGGCTGTGATTTTCAGAAGAGCAAGGTAGCAGCTCCCACTGCACTCTTATTGGGGTTCTTTTAACAGTGTTTTGTGACCTACCCTACAGAACTAGCCTGACCAGGGCTCACAGTTCACTCCTGCAGCTAACAGGAGAGGTATCTTTCCCACTGGGAATTGCAGAGACAGGAGGAAGTGATCACAGTGAGGTCACATGTGAGCATCATGCCGAGCCTACCAAGTTCTTCTGCAAGGTTTCCTGCAAATCTAAGTGACAGTAATAACTACTGAAATCTCATTCGAACAACAGTTTGCAATGAAAACTAGAGTTCTCCTATGGAAGAGCTGGGGTGTGGTACCACTATTTCTCTCTCTCCAAATAATACAAATACCCTTAAGGAGTCACTGATTATAAAAGGACTTGATGTTAGCTCATCTTCAGTGTGGACAGCCATTACATGTGAGAAAGCAGAGTTCCCAGGGAGATCATGAGTAAATGCCACTCTGCACATGTCCTTTACTTTGAAAAAGCAGCACTGGTGCCACAGCTGAAGCTTTCGGGCAATGCCTGTTATTCAGAGCAGGAAAGGAAAACATGTGGCTTTCTGCACTGCTGGAAATTTCCAACCATTTTAATAAGCAATTGCTTCACAGGACAATTATGACTTTGAAATACATTTCAAGCTCTTCTTCCCAAAACTATAAATGAAAAAAAATAACTAAGCAAATAAATAAAAAAGCATCATAACTAGGCAGCTAAAAAGAATAGAAGAAAAAATGATGGGGAACAAAGGTTTGTAATCACCCAACTGCTCAGTTTTACTAAACCAGCTCATGATTCCTATCACATGAACTAAATGTGTTGGGAAACATTAGACATCTGTTACCAAACAGTCATCTTGATATAAAACTTGGCTTCTCTCCACCTGCGTGCTGCCAACTAGATGTAAATTGTAACCAAATGGGAACCAACCACCAGCTCCTCCATAAGCAAACATAGTAATTTTGGTTGGATAAAAATCAGGATTTTGGAGCCTTCCTCACTGAGAGAAACACTTGTTCATTTGACAGCTATTTTGTTGGCCTTACACTCAGTTTTGTTGGTCCAGTTACTATAGCACCCATCGTAGAGGCAATGCTCTTTCACAAATAGAAATACAGAATCTCTGCAAAGACCTGAATAACCTGAGTTGCAATGGTTGGATAGCGATGATCAGCTCCAGCCTGCAAGAAAGCACATGTCCAATGAGCCTGAGAGCCACAAGTGGGGATGGGGGAAAAGTCTCACAAAAGCAAGCTGTGCTTTGGTGACTGCTAAATTAGAGTTTTATCTCAGCGCATCTCCACATCATTCTTGCAATACAGCTAATTTCTTTATAGCATTCTACTACAACTGATGCTGCACTTTAAGAAATGAGACTGTAGTAAGTGCAAGATAAAGCTGCCTCAAATTGTCACTGCTGTCACTACTTCTTTCTGTACCCCCTGAACATACACGTTTTAGCACTGGCGAAATAACCAACCTGGGACTACTCGCGGCATCCAGCTGCTGTTTGGCTGACTGCTATCCTGAAGTCATGGAAAAAATTCTGTAGAGATTAATGCTATTAAGAGGGATGCAATTCCAAACATGAATGAAGAGTGGCAGAAGACATGGATCGGATTCACGTAACGAGGAGGCTTCATGTCTGAAAGCCATGCGAGGGAGAGTAGATGTGGCAAATGGTCCTACAGCTCCCAAGCCCTCCCTGGCCAGCCCTTTGCCTGCCTGCTATGATTGTTCCAAAAAGCAGGCATTTCAGAGTGATTTGGGATAACAGGAGGTCTATGAATGGTCATATGGGTGAAAGAGCAGTAAAAAGCACCTCATGCGTTTCCATGAGATCCTTACCTTCAGCTACGCCCTGTTTGTGTGGGGCTCAGAAGATTAGCCACAGACAGAAGCATGGCAGCACAGCGACACTGTATTTTACACAACCAGCAAGATCCAGAGCCTGGAAATGCCTGAAAGCAAATTCTGGAGAGGCATTGAGAGCAAATCTCTATCCCTTTATGGTGCTGCCACTCCTCCTCTCAGAGGCCCCACCCCTGTGCAAAACACTTCTGTTCCAGGGTCTGATCAAGATGCAGCTCTATTGGAGTCAGCATGTACTTTGGGTAGGGAGATGCCCTTGGACAAACCCCCAAACCGAGGGTATGAAGCCAGAACCCTGTTGGTCAGACTGCAATCTGTCTGACCCCACAAGATGCAGAGCCAAAAGGGAGATGCTCATCCCCAAACTGCAGACAGGCAACAGTAGCAGAGAACAAGTATTTCTTGAGTACCCTCCCTCCCTCTGCATGGGAAACATCTATGTTCGGTGTTTCTCCCTCTGTCTTTCTCACGACATGCAATATACCTTTTTGTTTTCAAGTGTGCCTTTCAGATACGTGCTGCGATCAGCAAGAAGAAAAAATGAAAGAAAAAGACTGGTTTCTCACTTACTTTACCGTAATCACGTAACGCTACAGAAAAGCTAAATTCATTTCAAACTCCATCTCATTATTGCAATTTATTAGCACGTTCACAAATACATAATCACAAAATTATACCAGGACATCTCCATGAAGAGTGAAAGCAGCAAGACACTGATCAGAGACACCAAGCTGTTAGATAAAAGTACCAGCACCAAATGATGGTGGCTTGTCCCATCAGCAGTAACATTAGCCAGGGGCACCGACATGCCATCGTCCTAATCCCAAAGGGGATTTTCTGCTCTTCCACAGAGACACAGAGCTGAGGCAGGTTAGTATGTCCATAATTACTTTATAAGCATTATTTGCTAACTTAATGCTAACCCATTCCTGGGAGGGATGGGTGTTATCCACAGATCTTGACCTGTTAGGGTGGGGATTTTCTTGCAGCTGAGGATTTGCTGCCCTCAATCAGGGGAGAGCATGGAATAAAAACACTGATCTTCCATTCTTCTGTTTTGTTTTTTCCTAATTGCAAACGACACTGAAAAAATAAAAGCTATCTACCTATCTACAGATTCATGTGGCTGTATAACAATCTGCCTACAGCAACATGGAGATGCAGATCTATCTACAGATGCATGTAGACATATACCTACAGATACACGTAGTTCTACCTACATATATGCCTTTTACTTTTTCAGTGTTGTTTGCAATTAGAAAAAACTGAAGACTGAAGATCAATACATTGTTTTCCTCCTTGCTCTTCCTTGGTGGAGGGCAGCAAATCCTCAGTGGCAAGTCACCTGCAGGAAGACAAGTACAAGGAAGAAGTATGATAATAGTAACGTAGCTTCTCCTTAGTTCAGGTCTCCTTCCTCCAGACCACCTGTCTGAGGTCAGCAGTGCAGTGGCTTTAATTCCTGATTTAGCTGCTACCTCTTCTTTCTGCCTTATACCTTTAACTGAAAATCCAAATCAGAGGGATTTCATTTGGATTTTTAAAAGCAATGTGCTCGGGACAACCATGCAATTGGAAGCTGCAGCTGCATGGACAATTGCATTGAAAAGAAAGGTGGTCTTTCTTTTCAAGTTCATGCTGTCAGGGCTGTGAATTTCTCTTTGATCTTCCAGCACTTGAACTTGCAGCGTACTTGCCTTTAATGACTTTCAAATCAGGAGAAATAGCATACCTCCTGGTTTAGATTTTCTTACAGAAAGTGAGCATTTGAGTTGCAGCTAAAACAGACATTAAAGCTATGGCATCTCTAACTTCCTCTGGAAAGGGAAGGAGATCTGAAATTGAAAACATAAAGTTAAAAAAAAAAAAATCACCAGAGAAATGATCTTCCCCCTGTTTAAAAGTATGTTACTTTTCAATTAGAACCCTGCAACGTGAACACAGTGCTTATTAAGCTGTGCTCGTTGTGAGTTGTTCCAACAGTTAAGCAAATAAGAGATTTGTTTGAGTTATGGGGTTTTAAAGACTTTCTGTCACACAGAGGCCAATTTCCCTGAGAAATATAATTGAATGTACTCAAATACAGTTGGTTACAACAGTGGATAAAGACTTTCTCATCACCCAAGCTCTTTAAAAAAACCTTAACTTTTAAGCTAATATTGTTGAATTCCTAAATGTGACAAAAGCTTGGTAAGATCTTAAACCAATCACATCTATGTTTCTGTGCCTCCTGCCTAGCACAAGTGTGAGCTCTGCAGTGGGACCTTATCTGAACACAGGACATGTATGGAAGAACTTCATTAGGAAAAAAACAGACCAAGTTTATGGTTTTCCATACACCTATTAAAGGAATCCGTCCTCTTGCAACACAGGGCAGCGCATCACTTATTTAAAGTGCATCTACACACGCATATGTGTCTATGCTCACGATCAACTTGATCAGAAAAGAACCCACTTCTCTTCTCTTGCAGATGCAACAATCTGTTCTGAACGTGGGTGTATTTTGATCATCTGCCTCCTGTTATTACTACACAATACTATTTACTCATATGCCAGAAAGAATTTCCTTGGATGAACCTGAGATGATTTCTTCCCTTGCTGTTCTGATGAAACAATCTGCATAAGCAGTTTCTGTATCAACGATTTACAGGATTACTTTTACTTTTTTTTTTCTGTTAAACAGAAAAACAAGAAGGTTAACAGTGAAATACCTGCTAATAAAAACTCACGGCAAATGTCTGATTGCAGCGTAAAAGCCTGAACTGAAGCAGTTGCATACAGTTAGCAGTTCTCCAAACATCTCTTTTTCTTGCTGCCTAGATCACATCCATGAGAAATCTGACAGCTCTTGGTCTGGCTCTGGAAACAGGTGAGAAAACTCACAGGTCTGTTTCCAGAAGAATAAATGCATCACTTTTGACTGGCATATAAACCATCATCTGAGTGTGGGTTGACAACGCTGAATGTGAAGAAGAGTTCTTTCAACAGAGCACAAGATTATCAGGGTGCTTTTTAGGAAACCAAGTCCTTGGTTTTAAATGAAATTCAAAGGAAGGTGCAGGTAAAAACCCAAAGAGATATCTGAGTTTTGCTGGAACAATCACCAACAGGCTCAGGTCACTGTCAGCCTACCTGCTTGCTGTGCTGAGCTCTGAACTCCCACCATGTGTGAGGGCAGTGGGAAGCAGAGCAGCAACGTGCAGCACTGCTGTGCCCATAGAGAGCCCACCCAAACTACCTGCACTGCTTTGCAAATACCCTGCTGAACCCTGGTGGGTACTACATCAGTTCCATATCACAACTGTATCAGTGCTACTGACACATCACCAAAATGTGCTTTTGATCTTCTAGATCCATATAGTTCTCCCTTTCCCCTCCCCCTCCTCTAATGAAACAGCCCGATGCTTCCAATAAGACTTTCATTCAGAGTCCCACTTTGGAAAGTAACAAATCCACTTTTGTAATATGCCTAATGCCAAGAACATCCTGAAATAGTTCAAACAACAGTACAGACTTACAAAACCAGAACTTTGCTCAATTTTAGTTAAAAGGAGTGGAGGGAGGAAGTGGAGTATTCTTTCCTTTGGTGTTGTTTCCTGCTCTGTACAGTATTAAAAGACATTGCAAAAGGACTGGTTTCTTTTTTTTTTCTTTTTCTTCTAAAAAACAAGCAAGCAAACAAACAGAAAAACCCAAAACTCCGGGTGTTGCTAGCTGGAAAGCAAAGGAACAGCTCTATTGTCATTGCATCTCTGTCTTGGCTCAGCACTGATAGCGCTACTGTGTATGGCAGGATGGATTAAACTGGAGGTTAACAGTGGAAACGTAAAACACAGACAAATGTCTCCATTTCCGAGACAGGCAGCAACAGCACCTCAAACTGCACAGGAAACAAAACTCCAAGGAAAAGCAAAAACTTAAATATGCCTCAAACACTGCATTGTACCTCAGCCACTCCAACCGGACAAAAGCAGAAATAAAATGCCTTAGATCATGGCACTGCATTCAGTATAATGTCCTGGCCACCCCATCCCCACCCCTAAGAAAGCTGTTGGCGTTTTACACAGCTGTGCTCATTACAAGTGTAGGGTTAGGATAGAACTGCAAAGAGATGTTTATTGTGCTCCATGACACATACATCGCAAAAGCTCTTCTATCTGGCTGATGAGAATGAACTGAGAGCCCAGTGAACTTCAGCTGGCTTTTTAAATCCTTGCTATTGCAGCACCCTGCTGCATTATGCCTTAATGGCATTTAGGAAAACACCATGTTTGGAAGCTCTGAGGAAAAAACGCATTTCACATTCTAAACTGAACTTTTTATGGTCAGTGAATCCCAACCACCAAGCTTGGTCCAAGCAAGTCATCACCACAGCCAAACACTCAAGTTACTTTAAGGCAACGTATCAGAGTCACTGTGGAATAGGCAAGGCCAACTTACAATGTTAGAAAGCTCTCCCTAGCAAAGTGAGATGTGATCTCAAGGAAAATTCAGTCTGATGACAGATTCACATTGCTCAAATCACAGTTAATTCTGCTTGTTGCTCTTCTACTTTACAAAATCCGGTGATCTAATTAATGTATTGCAAACTGCTAATTAGTTCCCATGAATCCCAAATCTGCTCATCTAACCACCTAAACACTTAATAGCCCTTTTGCCTCCACCCTTAATGTACGACTGTGTTGCTTGCATAAGTAAATGCTCACCATGGCAACAGCAATCTCATTAAGCAGACTTGATTGCTGTATTCTTTCTCCAGACCTTTAAAAAATGTGGAGTACAAACTGATATACTACTCATGTTAGACATACTTATTTGCCCAGCTCACCATGATTGCTATTTATTGTACATTTGTTGAAGTCCTGCAGGTATCAAGCAACAGCGAGCTCACTGTATACCCCAGTGGCTTGTATGACTTTGTTTCCTATTTTTAAATGGCCCTAATTCTCTAGGAGAATATCACTTGCTAGAAGGCTTGAGGGTTGCTTAGACGTAGCCTACCTTGAGTGAACTTGTGTTCCTTCTCCAAGAGCTGCCCAGAGCCATTTCAGTAATGTTTCCTGGAACCTCTTCCAAATTCTCAAGCAGATCCATGAGCGTTAGGACCTGGAGATTTTGTTGGAGCTCATGGGTGAACAATACTCTTTTTTTTTCTTTATTCAATTAAATGGGTCTCCCAAAATTTGCCTAAATCACTGAAGACAAACTGTTCATTGCACTGGGGTTTTGAAGGTTGAACAAAACCTTCAAAAGCTTTGCTGTAAAACTATCATTTAGCAAACATCAGAATGCTCCAGCCATGTTGGAATTGCTGAAGTTGTTGCATCATGTGTGTTTCATCTTATTTTACTTTGAAAAAAGGTGACATATAAGGAGAAGGCGGGGAGGAAAAGAATATTACATAAGATACTACTGAAAAAGCGGGAGCAGGCAGGAAGCTGATTTTTCCTTACAAAGCAAGTACGTGTGCGTACAAAGGGAGGTTTTCCCTCCACTTGTTTATTCTGGCAGGCAGATGAAATTGTGGGAAGAGATCAGTGAAACTGAGTCCCACATAAACAGCCCCATCCCCAGACTATCCTGTACTAAATCTTCTTTTAATTTGACTTACACACTAAGATTTTGCATCCTTGTTGTATCACTTTCAAAAGGAAAATCAATGTATTGGATCCTGTGGGATACAAAGGTAGGCTCTGGGGTCATTCAGCACAGGTCACTTCTGCTCTCTGGGATTTGCACTGTCCCCTGGCAATCTGGAAACACCCTGTAACATCACAAAGACTACTCTTGGGATCACCTCCTCCTTCAAGATACTACATGGCATGGAAATAGGACTGTGCTTGCTGCCACTTCAATCAACCCATCTGGAAGAGGTCTGCTCATCATGAAGGACACAAATGCTTGCTTTCTTCAAAAGGTTGCATAGGTTTGCCCTAGTAGTGGGTGACTGCAACAGGACATGCTGCCATGTGCTCACTCACAGCTATCCCGAGATTCATCTGAACAGTCTTCCATCTGAAAGAGAAGAACTCCCAGATTTTTTGGGGGCAGGTGATGCAGGCAAGAGGAACAGAAGTCAAAGACAGGAAGGTAAAGGGAGAAGAAAATGCTCAGCTCTACCACTGGAGAACCTCCCATAAAAGGAGCTACAGTGTTCTGACATTTAACATTTAACACTGCTGAAGGTCTGAAAAGGCGTTTAAAACAAAAGCATCACTCTTGCATTTAAAAAGTTAAAAAGAGTGATTCAGTGAGTAGCAGCAGCACAGAAGTGGCTGGAAGCATCTAGCAAACATACATCAAACATGGATGTGGGATAGGTCAGAAGGAAGCTGGTGGGGCTGAACAGCGGGACAAGATGGTATATTAAAAGGAAGACATCTTTCAAATGAAGCAGCTTCAAACAAATCAAGAAAGAGAAAAGAAAAAAGAAAACAAAGAATCAAACCCTGTTTGGTTAAAAGGGAAAACACCATAAGGCAGGCAAAAAAAAGCGCATGAAGTTACAACTTCAAAAGCCTTGAAGACAAATAATAAATCCTTCTCAATCACAGCAACAGCAAGGAGCCTGACCATGGGCTGTAGGGTCTCCAGAGGCTCGTGCTCTCCAAAGAGCATGCTGAGAGGAACAAAGCTGTGTGAAGAAAAGCTCAGTGCACTTTTACCCCTGGGTTCAGCAAGTAAGATCTTGGAGACATCCTGCTGACTCTTTCCTCTTACCAGAGTAACCAGCACTAGTCCCATCACCAGGAGGGGATCCAAGCCCTCTAAACGAACATGAACATATCCCCAGGCCCAGCTGGTGCTCACCCAGCACTTCTGGATGAACTCAAGGCGAACTACGAGCTGTGGTTTGTAACCAGCTCTGCTCATCGAAGGATGGAAGTGTCTTTTTGACAGGATCCAGAGTGCTGTATACCACTGAGACCAACATCTGTCCTAACAGGATGAGTTGACACATGAAAAAAATTCAGCTGCTTTGGGGAAGAGCCAACATGCTCCACAAGTCTACTGGAGTTCTTTGATGAAGTCCACATGCACATGGGCAGGAGAGGTCTGGTCAATAGAATTGGCTTGGATTTCCAAAAGGCAAATGACAAGGTCTGAAAGGCTGTTAGAGAAATTAAGCTGCCATGAGATGAGAGGAAAGGTCTTTCCATTTATTATAAGAAGGCTAAAAACAGGAAAGAGTAGATAGGAACAAATGGTTGTTTTTTCCTAATGGATGGAGGCTAACAGTGCTCAAATCTCTTCTATTCAACATCTTTATAGACGATCTGTAAAAGGGAGGAATAAGTAAAGTGACAACACGTCAAAGATAGTAAATCACTAAACCTAGCTAACAACAGCACAATGTGAAAAAGATACCGAGGGACAAAGTATTAAATAAGCTTAACATTCTGAAGAAACATGGTGATAAAAATCAGGACAAATAAAAGCCCTAATCTTACACTTGCAACAATGGGCTGATCTGGCCACCTTTATTCCTCCTCCCATCTCAAAAACTGGAGAGTAGAATTGGAAAAAGTACCGAGAAGTGTAACTGTAAGGAGCACAGGTCTAGATTGATTCCTGTTGCAGGAATAAGTGCATTAGGGGTTTCCTCAAGGGAAACAGGCAGCTCAGGAGACAAGAAAGGTCTTGAACTTATGTGCAATGTGGGAAGTAGCTAAGCAGATTTAGGGGAAAAAATTATCAAGAGCTTCTACATAGATAGAAAGCAGCCATATGCAGGAAATCCGAGTCTCAAAACACTGGAAAGTGGTGGATCGCCAATCAATAAGCATCTCATTGGCTCTTTTCATCTTCCTAGGTATCTGCTGTTGAGCACAGAGACAGGATACAGTGTTAAGAAACATCTGACCAACCCAGCGAGGCCATCTGTATATTGGCACTTCCAAAGTATCTGTATATAAATAGGCTGGAATAAATTGAGGAACTCAAGGACCCTTCTTGTAATGTATAAAAGCAGCGAGTATAATAGGAGAGCTGTGCCTGGCGCCTGATCTGGATGTCTGTTTTTGTTCTACAAGGGGAGAGATGAGCTGTTCTATCTTACAACTTGTCTTGACTCGATAAAAGGAAGCTTTTATCAGACAGCATTTAACATATGGTGGCTCACATAAGGAAAAAAGCATAGTTTTCACTTATACACTGACACAAATCCTATATTCACCACTTGAGAAAACTGCCAAGTGCTTTGTCAACATTTCAATATTATCATGTGCTAATTAGAGAAAAGAAAAAAACAAAAGAAACCAAACAAACCACCCAACCCCCCAAGTTTCTCTACTGCAGATCTACTGCAGATCATTCTGTGGCTTGAAAAGTGATGCAAGTTGTCTCATTTTGGCAACATCAGGAAGCTGGAAAGATCAAAACTCCTCAGATCTTTGCAGTACAACAAGTCATTTGCCATTCTTGTAATGGAGGAAAGTACTCCCTAATACACCTCCCAAATGCTCAGCGTATTTTGGAGAGGAGCTCAGGACATGCCAAGAGGGGAACATGACCAGCACTGCCAAGTGATTGTACACTGCTGCTGCTGAAATGTCACTGGTTACACACTGTCTGCTTGGTTCAGTGCCCCCCAAAAAACTGGAATATTAAATTCAGCACAAGTAATGATGGATGTACCAGCATATATGGACAGGAGACTGGGGGATGACTAAGGGCTTCTGCTGACAAATGCAGACAATAATTGACAGAGAACCAAAAGCAATGAGTTTGCTGGAAGCTTGTTAACACCCCTCTGTGGATTCCCACCCTTTTTCCAGCTGGGACAACTTCTGAAAGGCACTTTCCCATACTTCCACTGGAGGGCAGGAATATCTCACTTATCCACCCGAGACCCATCAGCTCCTTGGCACAGATGATAGATGCTCAGAAAAGCTCTAGCAAGGCCCTGCCTTCAGGAGACTTTCTTGTATGATCACCGATTAATTCATTTTCTATTCTATGTTTATAAGCATCTTCTTGTCTTCTTTTTATTTTTAAATAATATCATTATTTCCAAAAAACATTACAACAGTAGGTTTACCTTTATGCCTCATACAGCATATTGATGCCCACCCCCAGAAGTGCCCCTTTGCCTGCATTACCTGCAGCACTCCAAGGTCTCCTATGCTTCTCAAATACCTTTCCTGTAGATAACAGATGTATTGGAAGTACTGTGCTGGATGGTAGGTCCCAACCTCTCTGCTTCCCCCGGAGGAAGTAAAAACATTTTGCAGAGTTGATCTGTAACATTTGTAGCTAAATTAGTGAAATCTCAGAAGATTGCCCAGCCAAGGCAATAAGGTACACTAAGCTGCCAAGAGACACAAGGCAAGATCTAATGGAGAAATATATATCAGCATTAAAATCCGAACAATATCTAGGTAATAGTGAGCATAGCCCACTACTGGGAACACTTCTCCAAACTAAAGCTCCTAAGTTTTGAAAACCAATTCTTATACAATTAAAACCAGAAATGACAAAATTATCTTGCTGTTTGCTACAGTGGCCCTATGTTAGCCCCTAAAGTAGGAGGTAATTCTGCAGGCAAAATGTTTCCCAGTCTGTTTCTTTCTCTGCCAGCTAGATTTCAGTCCATGAATGGGAGACAGTAGGATGGTGGCAGCTCCAGCACTGTCCTGGCTTTTCTCTATTGACTTCTGGTTCATTTGCTTAATCTCTCCACATCCACTTCCTTATTTGTAAAACGAAGACCCGCTGGGAGACTTATTTAAGAAGGGATCATCTGTGGAATGCGTGGGATAGGCACAAAAGCCCATTTAGCCCAGCACGTGCCCTGGAGAACAACCATGAGGATGCTGAGGAACAGGCAGGGCAAGCCTGCCGTGCCAGTTCCTTGAATACTCAGCGGTTTCACGTGAACCGCTAGATGTGTTACATGAAGAAGCAGAGTTTTGACACCAAGATGATCCTTGGAGTCATCACCCTCAGAAAAAGTTCCAAAATAAGGGCGTTGGGAGCAGGAAACATAGCTTAGCATCTCATTGGCTATAATAAGAAGAGGACTATGCCACTATTTGTATTATTTGATACAAGGTTTTTTTTTTTTTTCATTAAAGTCTTAAGTTTAATGAATCTTTGTGCCACAAAGACACTTCTTCCAACAGAAATCTAAGCAGTTGCAAAGGAATAACCCTCTTTACTGCATGATATGATACAAAGATCAAATCAAAGCAGGCAATCTTTGTATTGCAAACACTTCTCCAATATCTCCCACTGGTTACTTCACATACAAAATCTTTCATCCATTCCTGCTCTCAAAGAGAATCACAGACTTTTTTAATTAGCTCTTTTTCTAGCTTTGTCAGCATCCTCAATAAACAACAGTTGTAACTGCTATTCACTAATAAGACAGAAAGACCCAATAGCACTTCCTTCTCCACATAATAAAAATACTACTTAGCCAAAAGGTAAATACTGACTCCTGGGGAGGAATTATGCAGACAAACTTGGTTTCTGATAAAGACTGTCTTCCTCCATTTCCCCTCCGCTAATGGCTATGCTGTCACTTGAAACTCCCAAAAGAGAGTTAATGCCTTCTTTTCCTGGAATTAGCAGCAGTGGTTTTGAATTAGCTTTTCTTGCCACGACACAGAATTGATAACGAGTTAGAAAAGGGCTGAACTCAGCTACATGCCCAACAAGCATAATTGTGAAATTTTTAATGTAAGGTGCTGTGGTGTCAAACATCACCGGCTCCTGATTAAAAACAGGCAGCCCAAGGAAGGTCAGAACCATTTGTAAGGGATACACGGGTATTATGAATGTCTGCATCCAGCAGGACAAAACAGTACAATTAGAAACTGCTTCATCTTGTATATATATCTGCTAGTAGAGTGGGTTTCAGTCCTTTCTAGCCCAGACCTGCAAGAACTTTCTTCACAGCAGCTGTGGTGTAGTGCTCCAAACTAGTAGAACCTCTCATCTTGGTTCGCAGAGGGAAGAACAAGCCTGTTTATTGAAAAAGCTGCTAAATGCTCTTTTCTGCCCTCATTTCCAGCCTGAGAGGGAGGTGCTGGGCAAGTGGCTGCAGAGGTGTACTGCCCTGTGATGAGCAGCCACAATGAAACATGCTGCCTTCTGCCTTTGCTGTGTATTTTCCTCCCCTGCTATTTGCTTCCTGCTTAGTTGCTCTGATACTCTACCCTCCTCCTGTATCTCTCTTGATTTTTCTACCTGCTCTTTATCCATTAAATGACAGAGCAGGCTGCCCTCCCCAAAAGCAGAGAAATATCAGCTAGAGATGCTCCTTTGTGACACTAGACACGTAGGACCTAAAAATCCTGCCTTTCTAACATCAGGTCTATGCACAACTCATTTTTAAATCACAGAAGCAAAGGAAGTGGAGGCTTGGATAAAAAAGGATATTCCTTAATTAATTCCATGTCTTCATCCTGTTCGATTTATTTTTTGTCACTGCTGACACCACTGGGCTGTGGCTGCTTCAACCCATCCTTCCTGCCATTTTTCAACTAACCCTTAGTTTTTATAGCTGTTCCTTGCTATGGCTGAATGGAGAGGCAAGAGGTTTGTCAGAAATGTCTGCCTCCTTGAGGATGCTACACAATTTTGAGTAATTTCCTTTTGCTCCTGATGGTTTCTGATAGTTTGGATACTCCCCAGGAACAGGCACAACCCCAGATGCAAGTTGCATGGTAGGAACCAAGAAGTTTAAGCACACCAGGAGAGATACAGCTCTGTTGCCTCTCCCCCTCCACTGGAAAGAGTAAGGAATCCCTGGGCTCCAGCATCCCACATTTGGATGTGTGCAGGAGTCAGGAGCAATGATCCAGAAGGATTGTATTTCTCCACAAACCAAAAGGCTGAAAGCATCCGGTAGCTCAGATGAATGGGCAGCACACAGTAGGTGACAGTAAATACATGGGTAAAACTGAAAAGAGATGCCTGTAAAGAGAAACAAACTTCATGGCATGGATAAAGTGTATGAGTAGATGCTGTGTTAGGAGGTGAAATACTCATCCCTCCCTGTTCAGATGTTAGATAAAAAGATCATTTTGAAAAGACCTTTTCCGTGTCTATCTTTTAATGTGACTCTGCATGCAAGCAAAGTTTGGCAAAGCCACTGTCTTTAAACCCAAACCTGTTGAAAGATGCACTTTCACCCAAGGCAGTCTGGAATGCAAGCATCACCTAGGAAATTTGTATTCACACTACACTGCTGTGAGGAATGTCCTGAGGAGGTTTTCCTAATTATTTCCTACTAATTACTAATTACTTCAGCTAATTATCTCAGCTAATCTATGTTACTCACCTTGATTCACCTGCAGATATTGATGCAGTGGATGCTAAATGGTATACAGTGATATATGAACTAGAAAATCTTCCCTTGCAAAATATATGGAATTACACGCCTATGTCATGCTTCCAATTCATGAGCTGTAAATAATTTTACCAAATGGAGAGGTTCTTATTGCTTACAGTGGAGAACCTTACCTTGAAATTGCTGTAAAAACAGGCAATAAACATTGTTATCTCCTCATTAGAAAATGCAAACCTAACTTTCAGTTTTCAAACACAGATTTTCAAAGCAAAAAAAGCACAGAACAACCCAAGAAAAATATTTCAGGAAGGAGGATCTTCTCCCCTTGCTTCCTCCACAAGGAAACTCAATTACGATCAACTTCCTTGTGTCTAACTTGCCTTGATTTTCCCATCCAAGTTTATTTGACTCTGTGCTTGTTTGTGCCTGCTCTGTAACGCTGGCAATTCGGCGCAGAAAAGGAGCTATGGTTTGAAGATTGCTCTTCAGTTCTTTATTCTCTATTGTCACATCAGCCCAGGTTCCCATAGAAACTGAGAGTAAAGAGTGAAAGTGTAAAATACAAATGAACAGGTCTAAGCTGACAGTGTTACATTTTATTAGACGTATAAATATGAACAACAGGCACTGGGTACAAGTGCTCTTCTAATAGAAAAGCTAGATAATGCTCAGTCTATCAAGAGCGTAGAAGGAATATAAATTGTAAAGACTGGAGTCAATGAGTGCCGACTATTAACAGACTAATAACTGCTTTCTAGCATTGAACCGCATTCTAGATGAAACCATTGTGGCCCTGAAATCCATTCAGAGCATTCCTTTTCAGAACAACCAAAATACTTGCAGGCCTGATCCTGAATTCCCTGGGCAAGCTAAATCATTACTGAATCTCATATATTTACCTCAGAGCTTAATACTGCAGGAATGGGGCAGCAAGCACTAATTTCATGGATGTTTATGATGTTTTAAGTTGGATTTTTATCATTGTAAGTGAGTATCGGTGTATAGAATGAAGTTCTTCTTTGAATAACTGTTTCTGATCGTGCACTGTGCTGTAATTATCTGCTATATGAGTTTGTTCATTTCATAAGCATCTCCAAGAGGGTAGGGTAGGTTTTATGGAACAGATATTGCAGAACCAGCTCAAAAATGATGCACAGCCAGAGGAAACCCCTCTATGATGGATGATCCCAATGGAACACAGAGCTCAAAGCACACCCAAAACGCCTCCCTGACATCAACCCCTACAGTGACCTCCTGGCTTCCAAGTCATGTAAGCCCTCCAGCCCTGCTGGATCCACATGGAAGCAGCCCATGTGGCCCATCCAGGACACAGCTGTAGCTTTTCAGGCAAAGCAATATTTGTGCCTGAATTCAAATACTCCATTCCCCTTTTTAATACCTCTGCCTTGCCCCAAGCACCTCATCTTGCTGCCTACTAAGAGTGAAGGTTGGTCTGAGCCCTAGCAGAAGTAATTTCACCAACCTCCAGCTTCTAAGCACTTCACGCACTACAAACTTCTGGGGAATTAGGAAAACTTTAAAATAGTTCAGGTAAGAATTTTCTTCTTTTTTTTTTCTTCTTTTTTTTCCCCCCAATCTAACATGTGACATCCAACAATCATGATGTTGAAAGGGGAATTCATTACTTGTAGCTCCTGTTGACTTCTTGAGTGATATGGCCCCTGGCACACCCAGAGCTCAGCCTTTTCATGTGAGTCTCCTCCATTAAAATGGCACAGGAGATGCTGCCCGTCAAACAAACACTTGAAATTTCTTCCCCACCCATGTTCAAAGCAAGACTGCAAAATGCTTGAAGCCATTCAAAGAGACTCACTATAAAAGGGCCCTTCGCTCAGGGGACTCCTAACTCATCCAAAAGCGTCACCGACCTTTATGTAACACGTTAGGAAAGCGAGGAAACAGGGCTGCTGTCTTCCAGCCTTTAAATCTTGTATTTCTCTCTTGAAAAGTCTGAACATATTCTCCACTTCCAGAAGCAATAAGTGTTGGATTTTCTGGACAATGATAAAAACTTGCCTGCTTTAAACAGAACAGGCATAGAGAAACAAAGGAAAAAACCTTAATTTTGCACTTTTTAAAAGTTCACCTAAAATAAGGTTCTGGTTATTAGAGTTTTATTTTAGTTGATTGGAAAGAAAGCACAACCATATTTAATCTTAAGATGACTTTGTGAAATGCTGAGCACAATCCAGGGCCAGGGAGTTTGCTCCTGGTACTCAATCTTGGAGGACTTTACCCTTTGCAGAGGCTGCAACAATAAAAGGGAAAGCAATTCCTTTTTTTAAATGTCAGCTTCATCATTAAGCAAGGGTGCATTGGAAACAGCAATAATTTCAGACAGGACTTTCTTTCCTGAGCTGTGAACTTTGGAGCATTATTTTCTTGTTTCAATGCTATCTTTCACAAGCAGGAGCTGATGCTTTTACTAAGCACATGCTCAGTGCTTAACAAACATTTTTACAGCCAAACCTGACCCAGATACAAAATCTAATGATTGAGTTTTTGCATACTTATTAAAACAGCTTATCTGTTAAGCAGTCAGGTTGGTAAAGAGATCATAAAGCACTCCTGAAATCTTGAAAAGATAAACTTAAGACCTTCATTTCCTTAAATGTATGAAATCAGAAAGCATGCTAGAAAGCTGGGGAAATTTAAAGAGATGGCTCATTTTTCAAAGCATCCAAGTAACCAGCTTTTCTGCACAGCCAGCATCTGTTGGGACTGACTGGCAACTTTCCTACATGTTACAAGAGCCACAGCTGACTGCCAGCACATCGCTTATTACCAGCTCCCAAAAGAAAGTAATAAGAATTTACTTTGCCATCAAAGATGAATGATAGCATTTCAGTACAGAAACTCGCTCTAAGTGAAATAAGGAACAGCTATCCATTAAAACCTTCGTGTGCAAGAAATGCACCTTTATTAGAAAGCATCTTCCTAAAGCATGACAGATTAGGTGACACACGAAGTGCAGCAAATCTCCTGATTTAATTTGAGTATAGGGTGAGTACAAGGAGCTGAAAATGCACCTGCAGCTGTGCTGGGTGTGGGTGAAGGGACAGCACAGTCATTTATAGGCGATAATCAGCAGCCAGGCAAATCTTCCTCAATTGGGAGCTGTAACTGCAAATCCACAAATGCTTCCTGAGCACAATTTGTTGAGATTGTATCAGACTAATCCCTTGTTTTGCTATCAACAAAGTGCCTTGTTTGATGTGTTCAGCAGAGTGCCCTGAAAATCATACCTGAAAATGAAGTAGCAAAGCCTATGAGATATTAAAAACAGAGCACAAAAACGTTTGCATGTGATGGTACGCTGAGCAGATAGAGCTAGAAATGCTTCATTCCCATTACTGAACATGAATTTCAATACAGTTGTGAATGATGTCCTTTAAAGTTACATCACAAATTTAATTATCATAGCCCTACCATAAGCCTCCAGGTAGTTCTATATTAATGTCCAAAATAATGGGCAAGATCAGGCTCTTTTTTCATCTCTCCAGAGGCTTGCAGAGACTCAGCTTTCTCGCATATACTAAACTTCATTTTATCTATATTCTTGACACTTTATCTTACTGTACACATAAAAGAACCGTGAGATGAGTTATATCATGAGATTTTCCTCTTGGACTGTATTTTTTTTTATTATCACCATTTTTAAGGAGACAATTTAAATACTTAAAGCTCAGCACTTCCCAAATCATTTAATGGAGTATTCAGTCAGGCACTGAGAAAAAATTATAGCAAATGCACTCGCAGCTGAGTTTTGGCAGTCGGCAACGTAGGCACTGCACTGCCAACACTGCAATGGTCCACCATTGCTTGTGTTCCATAGATAAGGGTGAGACTTGGGTAGAAATCCCAACTTCACTGTAGGCTACATTACACTGTAAGTTTCTTCCAGCAATTAATCTGAACCTGTACCAACTCCTTCCCAACACAGGGAAGAAGGGTGAGAAAGAAGAGAAAAGCTTTGTTTTGGTGTCTCTGCTGCAGGTGGGAAGGAGGTGTCAGCAGTAACTTTGGAGTTAAGCTTGTATTGAGTTTTTCACTTACAGCAGGATGAGATTTCTTCCATTTCACAGTTCGGTGGTTGAATTTCATTTTGGAGTGTGACACAATTACTGTTCAGGGGTCAGCCGAATTTACTATGCATTTTTGGGTACCACGCTTACTTTCTCAGGGAAAACAATATTAATTCACTTTCAAAATACAGAACTTCACTCTCTGCTCTTTCTCCTCTCTGCTGTGTTTAAATAATCGCACGCACCAATATTTCAAAGCCTTATAGCTGATCCCAGTTCATCTCAGTCTGTATTTCCTTGTGTAAACAGGAAGAAACTGCTTCATCTCTCCCAGTTCAGCCAGGATATGTTAGCAGAGGGCAGATGGTGGTCTCCCTCCTCCTCCTCCCCAGGCACTGCAGCTCCGATCTCTTCCTCTTAACCCTCCCCTGGGTGGCTGACCTCACGTTTCTTTATTCCTTACCAGCTCTGTGTTCTAAAAGTAAGATCAGAGCCAAATCCTGGTGATCTTATGAGTGTAGGTCAGGTACAGCCATGGACAGCTGCTCTAGTGAATGCCAAAAAAGCCACAAACAATCCCACAGCTACTCCTAGCAGTTCCAAAAACGGATGGTGTCTATAGAAGAAGGATCACAGTTTTATTTATCACATATTCGACTCCGTTCAAGCACCCACATCTTAGTGACATCTCTATGAGGAAAGTAGGTCAGAAATATCCCATCCCCCAGTGCCATAATGGTTATAGAGCTACATATTCTTTAGGACAGCTCAGAAACATAGTGAGCATCCAATGGAAACTGCAACAGTGTTTTCATGTTACCATTGCCTCTCCATTTCTTATGGATGCCAAAGGTTACCCAAGTTTCTGCTTAGAGCTCCTAAGTCTGTGCTACACAAACGACCACGCTAGGATTAGTAAAGTATCCCCAGTGGTCTCAGAATAAAGTATTTAGATAAAAACCCAAAATGTTTCATATTTTTATACATAGACATCCTTCCCTCCTCCATCGAGTGCCAGCAGGCACAGCTGGAGCTGCTGAGTGTCTAGGTGCATTCACAGCAATATTCTTCTGTTTCCTCTGGAATGAGACTCATCATCTTTAGAAAGCTTTCTGCTGCATTTTTATTTCATCATCTCTGAGCTCAGATGGGCTCTAATTTTATAAAACAAATGCAGTAGAATATTATAATAGCAGCCTGCTTCAAAAGTACTTTTTTGTTTTTTTGGCTAACGCTTCAATCTGCCATCTGACACAGCCCATTATCATACTGAAAGGTCAAGTTAGCAAGGAAGAAGCATATAGATTATTACCTAAATAAAAATGACCTGTTTTTAAAAGCTAATCTAATCTATCCCTTGTGAGAGACACAGTACATTACACAGTGCATTTTCTCCAGAGGAAAGCAGCCATAAAGTCTACTCGGTGCACATCTCTGCATGAGTAATGCCAGTCTGCAAGTAAATATCAATTCACAGCCAAAAAAAGAAGTAACAGTTCTGCCATCTCCACTGCCTTCATGTAGGCATATGGCTCAGGATGGTCTCACCTTTGAAAATTATTTCTGAGAACTTATTTTCTAAGCACACAACTATTTGTTGCGGTAATGGGGAAGAACTGAGAGGTAGACGTGGATGCAAACTGTCATTGGCTTCAGGGTGCATGAAGAAAGGTTCCAAACACCAGAGGCCAAACAGCACTATCTAAAGGCAAAGTCACATTCCCAGAGGCTTCTTTTTTTGTTGTTGTTTCCCTTTACTCAAAATAGCAAGAGTTATTTGAACTGGTTATAAAGCCTAGAAGAAATGATGGGGAGTTATGAGTGAGACTTTTTTCCCTTTCTGCATAACCACAGCCGTTTTTTCCCCCCACTGCACCCAGCCAAGGCAAAAGCTAGTTCCCATATGGTCACTAATGCAGAAAACAATTGACACAGAAGGAGACAGAGCCAATTACTGCAGCCCTCGCTCCATCCAACTTCTGGAATGCTGGAAGCCAGAAAATATTTTCTCTTGCAGAACAATAATCTAATCACACAACACTGCGCTGATGCAGGGAGGCAGTGGATTATTTCAGCAAAGTCTTCCAGCTGTGGACTAACAGAAAGTTGAGCCTATATTAAGTCATTCTCTTTAAACGGTAGCTCCCATTTTGGAACTTCTAACTGAAAATCACACTTTGGTCAAGGGTTAAAAAACCCTTCATGGCTCATCTTCCTCAAAAAAAAAATAAAGAAATCTAAAGAATCCTTTTATCACACACACAAAATCCACGCATTGGCTATACTGACCAAACCACCACATGCAGTAGTGCTCACAGACCCAGCACTTGCATGCATGCAAAGCTTTCCCACCTTATCAGAACAGGAGGTGGCACGCAGGGTTCTGCCAAGGCACACTTGTGGAGCTGAACACAATTAGGACCAATTCCAGCCTCACAGCATGCACGCAGACACTGGCCACAACTCACACCCTGGTACTGCAAAGCACATAAGAGCCAATATCTATGCTACAGGGACACCAACATGTGTCACCAGAGTGCTGCCACCACCTGCAGGCAAACACTGCAATGGGAGAATCATTGAACAGTCTTTGCTCCCAAGGCGCACCGAAGCATCTCTCAGGCCAGATGAGAAGCACGCTTCTGAAGCAATTCTTCAGCTCCCTTCCACACTAAGAAGAGAAGTAGGCTCCTTTCAGGTGATGCCAGCCTAAAAGATGAGCTGCACTGACCCAAGCACTGTTTAACATCAAGTCTGAAGGAAGCAGACTTTGAAGTACTACAAAGGAAAACTACACAGTCTACACTTGCCACCAACTTCTTCTTTCCTCTTCAAATCCATTCTTCCTGACCTGTGCTAATTCCTCATACAGACATTGTGCAATAAACGTGCAAATCCCAGAGACAATTTCAACTATAAAAACAGCTCTCAGAGGAAACCGCATAAAGCAATAAATAAAAAAATAGGCAAAGGCTGCATAGGTAGGAAACATATGTAGAGTTAACAGTGGCCCTCCAAGATGCACCACTGAGGAGGAACACTTAATACTTTCTCCTTCTAACACACTGGAAGTCCTGAACAGCAGATGGCACCTAAGCATCAGCTACAAGGCCCCGCAAGAGGCACCTGCAAGTTGCACCAGCCAACCACACAGGCACTCACTGAGCCAAAAAGTCTTTCTAAATTAGCATGGCAGAGAATACTAGTGCTAAATGTATCCTACGTATTATCATTTTGGAAGATGGAGCATCATGCCACCTTGTCTACTTGGAAGCGTAAAGATGTATCTGTATCTTTCTCATTAGAATAATGTCAGATTTAACTTTAAAGCTGGGAGAAGAAGGGGAAAAATGGAAGGGTAAAAATACCTAGAAAGTATGCATACAAGATTAAAGAATATTAATAACATTCTGCACTAAAACTCAGTCAATAAATGGCTGTGATGTTTTGTTATAAAAGATGTAACAAAATGAAATACAAAGGGTAGAAATGACAGAAGGGATGACTGCCCAAATAAAATAAAAGGTTTGGATGGAGCTGTTTTTAGAAAACAGAACAAGTAAAGATGATGGCATTTGGGGCCAGAGCCGCTAGGAAAAGAAAAGGCCTCTGTATACCTACACAAAGGTCTCTGTTCCTTCAAGTCTCATAAAAAGACGGCAAATTTGGCTGTGAGTATCAAATGTTTACCCTCAGGGTTGTCATGGAACTAGAATGAAAGAAAGCAAAAAGTGCAATCAAAATAGCCTATGTCTGCAGAGAGCCTGGAGCAATATCATGAAGGCACCAGTGTCTGGACTTCAATAGGGTATTAATTTCAAGCCCCGCTGCCACAGGAGATCAACATCAGCAGACAATTCTGGCTGTGACAGGAGAAGCGTGGGGAACCTGGCCATCAGGGCAGACATGCTCTGCTTGGCAGGGTAATGCCCAGGCAGCCGCCAGTATTCCTGAAAACATCGAATTGGAAAAAGATGAACCCAAGAAGAAGCTGCTCAGCCCCTTAGGAACTGGAGGATTTCTGCATGCATGGAAAGCTCTTCTGACCCTCTAACTTCTGCCCAACAGCCTCTCAGACGTATCCTGCACTGGGACCACCAGCTCTGCCTTGCAAAGTTCTTGTCATCTTCTAGAACAGATATATAATAAAACACGGTGCTACCAATTCGGTACTCCTTTTTGCAATGAACACCTGCCCAAAGCCTAAGTCCTGCTTTAGGAACACAAATTCTTTATTGGATGTAATTGATACTTGTGCTTTTGAAGATTAGGCACCTACAAATTAATAGAAATTTAACAGTCATCTTGATACTGATAGATTTATTGGAAAAATATAATCACTGCTACTCTGTAGACTTTTTAAAAACTGGCTTTGTCTTCCTTATGGGCAGCAGTAGAAGAAATGTTACACTGTTCACATATGTGATCACCACACCAACCAAAAGCAGGGTCTGACACTGTAATGAAGTCATAGAATGATGTCCTTTGCATTTCTCTGTGTGTTTATGCCTCCTGAATGCCTGACCTTTGTGTGGATCCACTTGATACATGGCGAGTAAGAGTATACCGAAAACATCTCTTCATCCAAATGCCTTCTGTCACTGCCACATGAGCACTGAAAATGAGATGCTAGCTACAAAGATGCAAAAATAGGATTTATTTTTTTTAGTGTGATTTGAGTACCTAAATGTGCTTTATGTGCTGTTTTCTTCCATTTTGCAGACCACTCAGAGGAGATAAGCTCCTGAAGGACAATTAGCTGAAGCTAATTAACAGCAGCTTGAGAAGTACTCCAGGTTAAAATTTCTGCCAAGTAGACTCTTCTCTCAGAGGAGCTTTATCTTGTGAGATATAGAAACAATGACACGAGGGATAAAACTCTGCAACATATCTCACATCTATCTTGGAGTAACTTTGTCATTATTTCCTATTCTATTCATCATTTTGTAGGCATGCACTTGCTTTCAAAGGCCAAGCAAACGTGAATATGGTTTTCAAATAAAAAAACCGTGGTATATTTTTGGAACAACATTCCTTTTGTAATGTTTTTCAAGACAGACAGCACTGATCCCTTCTGCCTTTTCAAAGACAAAACGCCAATATATGACAGTTCATAATATCACTGGCCCACTACAGTATGAGTGACAGGATTCAAGCAATAGCCTCTAAATTTTAAGATGGCAGGAAAAGTTGTTAACAAAATTAATCAATTCTTTCAGTAAGGAAACAATTCCTCTCTCATCAATAACCCTCCACTTTTTCCTTTACCTTGGACAAGATAGTTGGCATTAGAAAAGAACAAGCATAAATGATGTACAGTTACAATTGTACAGTTATAAAGTTGATGGATAAACAGAGGTTATGTAATAGAGAGAAGACAAATGATAAAAGCTTACCAATGTTGAAGCTTGCAGCAAACTCCACAAAGAAGCAATCTCCAGAAGAAGAGATGCTACCTGAGTGGTGGTCAGCCCTTAAATGACATCTAGGAGAGGTGGAGCCAAGCTCCACCCCTTCTGGTAGCACAGCTGAATTACCTTCACCTGTGCTCCCACAGCTGACTCATTGCTTGCCTCTGGTGGTCAATCAGAGGTTCAGGCTATGATCAACAGTTTCCCATACAGACGTAAAAGCTCAAAACTGTTGATTAACAAAATGAAGAATTTATCCAAAATAGATCCGAAATTCATTCTCCTAAAGGCACGTTGTAAAGTGTGCAACATTTCCTGGAAGCTATCCCTAAAAGTTGCAAAGCCAGCATGAAAAGCTCTCCATTACAACCTGCACACATCAACAGTATGAAAATACATTACTACATGATACACTATCAAAAACACAGCTCAGTATTGAAAACATGAGAACACAGATGATGAAATGGGAAATGGCAAGTTCTATTTGAAAACTTTAGTGCCAACGGATTCTGGCGTGACTCATTAAAGCTTCTGTGATAACATCATCATCTCAGTAGTAAAAGAAAAAACGATTCTCAATTTCATTATCAATGCTTTCTATGGAAATCACAATAACCCGAACAGTAACACCAAAAATAAAGTCTGAAAAAAATAAAAGCACACACTTAGAATCACAGGCTCATAGAATTGCTCAGGTTGGAAGAGACCTTCAAGATCATCAAGTCCAACCGGGCCTAACCGTTCTGCCTCAGAGTACTTAAGACCACCTCTCTGTAAATTACTTAGGTTAATTTTCAAACCAGTAGCATTATTTTCAGGTTTATAGCTATTACTAATAGACTGTATGCATAGAAATGTACAGTACATTTGTATATAACACATGGATAGCTATTTATCCACTATTATAACATGTTGTCCATTTGACTTTGTGTTCTGTGCCTCAGTTATCTGTCTTTTGGGTTGGTAGAGAAGGCTGATAACCTTGACTATTTCAAGCTTCTTTGGTTTAATGAGAAGTCTATGTGTGACTTCAGAGCAGTCTTAAATTTAGACCACTGATTAAAAGATGTTCATTCTGAGCATCTGACTTGGAGAAAACACCCAATGCCTTCTTTCATGTGCTAAGAAGAAGAAAAAGTAAAATCATTTCTTACATAGCAACTTCAGTTACCTTTTAAATGACTCTGGCTTTTAAATCTTATTGGTTTATACTCACCATCACTTGGATTGGAATATGTTCTTCTCTACAAGCTTTATTATTGCTACAGAATCAAGTGTGGACACACCAAAATCTTTCAATCAAAAACAAATTGTGCATCAAGAATGAATTATGAGTGTTTCTGGGGGAGAATATGTTAAAATCACAATGCACCGCAGCTCACTCCTGAAACAAATGAGTATTTATAGCAAGGAATTTAGACAAATATATTGCTTCATGTCAAAATAGATGTAGCATTCACTCACAAATGACAAACTTGATTTACCATTCTTTGTCTCAGAACAAGTTTTGACATTATGAAAATGTCTCAGAAAGACTGCAGCTTTCTAAAGAAAACTCATATAAAACTGCAACTTCCTTCATTACCGGCTCTTTTCAAGCCCTGTAATTTCCCACCTTTCAAAAAAACTATTTTGTGATTTTTCTTTAAGGTCTGAGGCTTCTCTGGACTCAGACATCACAGTGAATTTGGGACCACCCAGCTGGGCACCTGCCTGAGGACACCATCTCCATGTGGCACGTCCATACTCATGAAGAGCACCAGGGAGATAAAATGAGGTTCATCCAGAGGGAAATTAAGAGTAAGCACTTCATTCACTGCTTGTTTAAGCTGTTTTACACTGTTATGTTAAGAAAATGCAGGGTTTTGGAATTACAATATTCACTATCAAGAAAACCACTACAGAAAGAAAAACCAGGTGAAGATTTTATGCTGAACGGAACAAACTGATGCACTTACTTTGCTTTTGCTTCTGCATCTTCATAGGCTTTATTGGAAACATCATCTAGGCCGCCGATCAGATGTTTGAAGGAGCTGTGAAAGAAAACAGAGGTGTATCTTTGGTTAACGTCCGTCTAGAGGGAACCATGCAAACCAATGTGGCCCCTCAGCAGCAACCGGGGGGCGCTCCTTAATGCTCCTGAATAATAACCAAGAATGTCCAAGTTTCCTTATCCAGCTTTGATAGGGACTGAACCCAACCCCTAACAAGTTTCACAGTAAATCTGGCATTGTTAAATTGGCTGATAAGTCCCATAATGTTGAAGTGCCGCTATGATATCCCTGGTTTCCAACCACAAACCCAAGAAATCCCTGTTTTTTTAATTGAGGGATAATCTGTACTTCAATATCTAAGCTTTCTCAGTGCAAGAGAAGCAGAGACCAAAACACAGGTGTGAGAAATAAAAAGAGGAAAAAACCAACCAACCAACCAACCAACCAAACAAACAAACAAAAAAAAGTAGAGAAGGAAAAGAAAGCAAGGGCAGAAACGTAAGCAAATTATCATAAGCTGGATTATTTAACAACATGGAAGAGGCTTTAATTAGGCTAAACATTGCGCAAGAGAGGGCAAAACGTGCAGAGTGCCTGATACAATCAGCACTCCTGAGCAATCCCCAGTACAAGCAATATTTTGAGAAGTCTCCTAACACCACCCCTTGTCCCAGGGGAGATGCAAAAGGCACAAACATATGGGAAGAAGACTTAGAAAATCTTTTTATATCATGAGTGACTCAAACAAGTGGACTTGTCAACTAACAAGCATTGCTCCAGAGGAAAAATAATTACAATGGTGACTCTTGTGTCTGTGTTAGTGATATTACACAGCGTCAGAAACTGAAAAAGGAATGCAAAATTTGAATGCTTTATATAATTCTAATAGTTGAAATCTATTAAAAATCTATAATTAAAAAATTTGGGTGAAATTATACTTCCCTTCCATGCTCTTTCATTATTTGCCAGTGCATGTGTCTCGCATGGGGTGTATTTTTTGTGACAGCATGGTGACTAATCTCAGCCCAAAGGCCACAGCTTTAAAATGGAGGATCCTGAGGTTCTGTTCTATAAGGTCCTGATCCCCATGAGGTGTAAAGAGAAGAACAGAATGGCTGTTCAGTCAGAAAGTTTCAAAAAAGTCATTGAAAAGTTAAAAAAAAAACCAAACCACAAAACAACAACATCTCAGGCCATATTTACACACAGGAGAATAAAACACTTCACATTGTCCTCATTCATTAAAGAATTTCAGGACAAAAGAGAATTGATGCAATTCATCAGATGATGCCCATAGATGGAGGTAGCAGTGTTCAGTTTCTTTGTACTTTGTTTTCCCTCTAAACACTTGGTTTCTGAATGCACGGCATTATAAGATAAGGAGCTGTGAATCTCAGCTGTTGGTAGAAATATGGTGATAAAGAGAAACGAAATATTTTCATCCAGCAGTTGCTTTTGGCTTTAATAAAATGTATCTGTAGAAAACATTACATGCTGTGACATCATGTTCCCTTTGCCTTTAAGGGTGGTGAAGCTGTTTGGATCATGCTTTGCTGAATAATCTCAAACACGCTGCAAGTTCTTAAGTGGGAGCTTAAGTGTCTTGCTGCATCACGAGACGTCTGACCTTAGGAGAAGTAGCATGGTGCATGCACTACGAGCAGAGGATACAATTTCCAGAAGAATGAAGTAAGGCTTAATTATTATCGGCTCTTGCTTTACAGATGGCAGCTGCAAAAAGCTGTGTTTTACCCATTATTGTAATAAATACGAGACAAGAGGTCACAGTCGGGAGATCTATTTATACTGTCTGGATCTAGAGTTACGTGCTGTAACAGGACTTTCCATCATGGTCTTTTGTGTAATTATAGTCATCACCATTCTGGAAATATCCTCTACCCACACAAATTCCCTCATTGTCCCACTTTGCTTAATTTCTAGTATTAATCATGCAGTCCAGGGAATTGTTTACACTGCACAGGGAAAGCTACAGGAGCTCATTAATGAGGAGGAGAAGGAAAGGAACCCTTTGCTCTTCTTCCACTGAAACTGCATGAAGATCTTCTAGCAAGGCAGAAATTAAGCAGGTTGTACGCTTTACCATTTGGATGTGATATTAATCAGAGGATCTTTTCAATGCAAAATCCCTTACTCAGCAGTAAATACATGAGAAATTCAGTTCCAGGGTTTGACACAGCAAGATTTGTTTGTCTAGAGATGAATACGTGCCGTAGGATGAAGCCAAGCCCTTGCAAGACAGCAGCAAAAGTAAAGCAAGATGTAGATGTTAGTGCTCCACAAACCGGTATTTAGACAATTGAGCAACACTGTAATCCTCCTGGCATGCTATAAGGCATGACCTAAGGCTTAAAATGCAATTTAAAATAGCAAGACTTGGGTTGCTTTCATGTGGTTATGAAAATGTGGTGGGGTTAGACATTCTTTTTTTCCTTTTTTTTTTTTTTTTTTCCGGCAATGTGAACAGATCTTTGTCTACTGAAACTGTCAACAGGCAAAAAAGAAGTCACAGAATGGAGTAACAACAGTAGGTTTAACATCCTTCAGTTTTTCCTTGACTGTCATAAGCCAGATTTTGGACTGGGAGGGATTTTAGAGTCTGCTGGAATCACTCTCTTATTGCCCGTCATCTTGTAACATCCCCAAGATTTTCATCAGAGAACCGCTCGGTTTTATTCTGCACAGCCCTCTCTTTTCATTTTGTTTCCATTCTGTCCTCATAACCAATTTTCTCCATGGATAAATCTCACCCCAACTGGGAAAAATAGTAAAGCAGCAAAAATGAAAATCTCCAATGAAAGCATTCAGCTTAGCTTGTATAAGGTCAGTCATGCTAGGATAATACCCTGCTGGTTTTTTTCCTTCTCTGATTTCCATTGCCAAGAGGTTTGACACAGTAACCTTTCTTAGCACCTTAGAGCAATCCCCTCACAAACCAAACGAAGGCTCACAAATAAAGACAATAATGTAAAATCCAAACTGAAAATACCCGGAATATTTAAAAGGTTTCCTTAAAAATATCTGCCCCTATGTGAGCATGTGCAGCTGAAGGAGACATTAAGAAGAAAAAGATCATTTAGTACTCAGTATCTGCAAATACCAGGCAGTTCTGCAATACTGCCAGCCTCTGTCAGAAGCAGCTGTGCCCTGAGTTTCAGCTTGTAACTAACATTTGCATTGGGTAATTTTGTACTCCTAGCACCCACAACATTTACACCTTAGAAATCTCAGTGCTCCAGGAAAATATTGTTATCAACATAAATGAATTACAAGGAGGGGAAAAAAATCACATATAAATAAAAGATTAATCTGAATCGTCAGCTTCAGTGCAAATATTCTTACAGTTAAGAAGAACGTTATTCTAGAATCAGTAGGTAGATGTAACCACCAGATTCTGCTTTATTACACAGGACCTTAGCAAGTCAGAAATACAAAAAAAAAACCCATGAATTCTTAAGAAAAAAAGAGTAAATGAGATATGACAATAAAAACTGTTATAAAACATTAATATGTTTACTGAGATCATATCTTCTACCTGATGGTAATACTACCTCTGCAAAAAGCTTTCTAGTTCCCCATGCACATAATGATTTCACAAATCACAAATGGTCAGAAATGGTGCTGAGCAGTCTGACAATTGCCATGAACAACATGAGGATTTTGCTGATGTTTTCAAGCTGATTTCCCAATTCCCCCAGCTTCAGTGATGGCAAGAAGAGCACCTTTGCTGCTCCAGACAGATAGCCTGTCTGAATTCCCTGCAAAGCTGTTAGCCTGTTCTGGTCAGCCTTGCTACCACCTGCATCTGTTTGCTCTGTTGGGTTAATGGAACCTCTTCCTCCGAGACAGAGTGCACAGACATGCTGGAAACTGGAATATATTCTGAAATTCTGTGGAAATATTTCCTTCCTTTTTCAAAGCTTGTTTTTTAAAATACACCTGAACTGGTGCAACTAAGCTATTTTTTCATGGCAATAAATAAACCTTCAGTGTTACAGTGGAATATGCCCATCGCAGAGGTTTGTAACTACATGATCTTTAACCCAAACCATTCTATCATTCTACGCCATTGGATTGCCAGCTTTCTTGGGTGAACAAAATCAGTGGCCTTCCCAGTGCAGCCACTAAAGGGCAGGTCCTAGTGCTGCCATCCTGCCTATAGATCCCACATCTGAAGCTCCTTTTGTATTCTGTGCACTTTCTAAATACTGGTAGAATGTCAATCTCAAGCCAGCCTGCCAGTCCTCTACAGTCATTCCCCCAAACACCCAGATTACGCATTAATTCCCTATAAATCATTTCCTAAATATGTCACCTTTCTACGATGAAAGTTCTTCTGTTAGCTCATGTTTTCTCTCTCTTTATGCCCATGAAATCTGAACAGTCGTGGTCTGTATAAAGACTTCCAATGTCTGACTGTAATTCTCCAGTCCCTCGCACATCTACTTCTCCATGTCTTTAAAACCAACCCAAACTCCGTAATCACACTCTTATTTTTCCTCCTTCAGAAACTCTACCATGAGAGATGGTGTCCACATACAGCTTTCAGCTCAACAATCACATTCTCTCATCCTCAATAACTTCCATTCCCTGAATATACTCCATATATATTTCCCTTTTTTGCTATCAACTTTCATGCTGTTATGTGCTCTTCCTTATTACTTTATAATCCCCTAGAATCATAGAATAACATGAGTTGGAAGAGTCCATAAGGATCACCAAGTACAACTCCTGACTCCACACAGGACCATACAAATCCAAACCCTGTGTCTGAGTGCAGTGTCCCAACACTCACCGAGCGTCATTTTAGCTTGATGTATAGAGTATGAAAGTATTGCTTACAAGCTACATTTGATTAAGCAAAGAGCTTGTCTTGTAATAGAAAATACTAAATAACTGTAGCGACAAGCATCACTCCCTGCTCTGTGCAGAAGAGCTACTAACTGTTATCAGTAAAGCTGACTTCCAGATTCCATTGCTACACTGCATATAACTCAGTGCAAACCTTTATGCTGGCCACCTCAACAAACCAAATGTCTTAACATTCAGTATATCTGGATATACAAAAATGCTGTATTCCTCATTAGCAGAACAGTGCCTGCACAATTTAACAAATTCACATAAGTCTTACTACATTTTCTCCGCATTAAAATTAGCTTCTATGGTTATCTGCAAGCCATGATACAAGGGAAGGGAAGAGCTATGACAAGAAAGTCAGAACTGGTTGAGACAGAGGACAGAGTTCCTTGAACTATCAATAGTGATACAAATAGCATTACATTTCTTGATCTATAAATAGTATTTTTATAAATAGTGTTACTCTGCTACTAATTGCTGAGCATTACCAGAATCCCTGGTATAGATGAACTACAGCTTCATCGGTTAAATTTAACTTGTACTTCCTTACTATGTCAAGGTCATTGTATACAGAATGAAAGGGATATTAGATGAGGTCTGTAAAATACTCTGAAAGGATTATATCTCAGATTACTTATTTTTTAATTCATTTCTAAAATGCTTATGGTGGAAAACAAATATAACTCCCATAGAGGAGTTTGTAAAGAAATGTAGAAATGACTCTTTGCTTTATATTTCTCTGAAATAATGTTTGCCACAACATCTAATTCTGCTGATTCTCCTTCTCAGAGCCCACAGAATAACAAGGGATAATATGTATTTTACCTGTCAGGATAACTTGCTTGTATATGTGGAAGAATGGCACTCAGCTGACCGTTGTGAAGTTCACCATCTGCTTTCAACAGCTAAACCATAATTTAGTGGCTTGGTTGTTTCTTTTTAATTGATGATAAATGAACCAGCAGATCAGGAGATCTAAGATTTTTTGAAGTACTCTCTTTCAGTTCTGTTACTTCAGAACATGACAACAAAGGTTTGGGATAAACATCAAAGAGAATTGAATATAAAACTCCTGTATCAAACAGGATTGGGTGCATTTAGTTCATGCCTACCAGAGAACTCAAGATGCCTCTCCTATTAATTTCATCACACTACAAGAATGCCTCAGAAGTCACTTATAACTCAGTGGCTGCCCTTTGACTTTGTTTTACAATCAGTTCCTTAAGTCTTCAAGACTTCAAGAACAGATCCAGCTGATCTTTGTCTCAGTATTCTTACACCTCTTGGAGACTCCCCAAAGCCAGTAGTGTAGTTCGTGCATATTTAGTAAATCCAATGGATTTCTTTTCCTTTTGAACACTTGTAAGCTTCTTATTTTCCTCCAGGGAGGAGCTCCATGAGCCACCCCATGTGAAAAGCCATCTCCTTTTGGCTTTCACTTCCTTCCTGCATCTGCCTTTGGGTTCTCACGCTTGGGGAAGCAGCGTGAAATCTATTCCATTCATCATATCCACGTCTCTTGTGGTTTCACAGAGCTACACTCATTTCATTTGGTTTCATTTCATCCCTTTCCCAGAGCAGAGTTTCAACCCACTTCCTTACTCTTCCAACAAAAGCCATTCTCCCCCTCTACCATCTTTTTTACCTGTCTCCAAACAACTTCTTGGTCTAACTTTTCATTTTGGAGAAAACAAGAACTACAGAAAGTGTGTGGAGCACAGACAAACCATGTATTTACTTATAACAAAACCAAAAATCTATTAATGGCTAACAACAGATTTGTTGCTGTTGTTTTTATATCATTGTTGAACTCTGAGCTGGTGTGTTGTTTCTTTTTGTGGCACTGTCCATTGCAAAATTAGTCTTTCCTATGCAGTAAAAACAATCACAACCAACACTTTCCACTGTGAAGGTGGAAGATGTCTCTGTGTGAAGAAGTTTTCCAGTGCCTCACTGCCCTCATCGCTGGAAAACCACCACAAGAGTCACAATGGATTTTCAAGGCAATGCTATTTTGCTGATGCTAGCTCAATAAGAGTACCACCATAACGCCTAGATCTGTTTCCACTCTCTCCCTATTTATTTCCATGTTGTCATTCTGTACTTCTTAATTTTCTGTATTTGTCATCTCTGAATTTTGACTGATTGATCTAGGGGAATGTTACAGAAAATGATCAAAGACTGTAGTTAAAACCCACAAAAAGTGTGAACTGGAGATGCACCCCTCCACAAGACAGGAAATGTATGTACTTACTCTCTGTCTATGACCAGACAAGTTACTGCTTCGGCCGCGATGACGTTGGCAGTTCTGACATCCTCCCTGAAAGAAAAATATGTTTCTTAAGCAAACTTTATATTTCTGAATTTACTTCATTCTAAGCATTTCAAGAATAAAAGTGAAGTTTTCACAGCTTTTTCCTTATACTGATTTCGAAAGATGGTCTTCACCTGTATAGGAGTCAAGCAAAAAAGCATGAATGAGCAGAAAACCAGAAGTAGGCTCCCCTTGTAAATAGGGCATCTAGCCATGTATTGGCCCATGCCCTTTCGTTAGGCAAGGTCTTCTATCTTTCTGTATATGGAAATAGCTGTAGAAATATTAGCTATTTGCACAGATGTACTGGTGAACTTCTCCCTGTGTCCTCCTGCCCAAACCCTTTGTTTTGTCTCCCTGGGCCATGGTTCAGAGGGCAACATTTCACAGCTGAAAGGTCAAGTACACAGTTTAGGAGGACACTGGTGGCGCAACGTATCTTTGTTATTAGATATTTAGTGCTTTTCCGTCTCCTGCCACACTGTTTGGCTTTGGCCAGCCCAAGCTACAAAACAAGAAGTTAATTTTAATCAGACCTATTTAGCATTCCATCATGTTTTGAACGCCACTGCATCTTCTGTGCTGGCAAACTAGAACGCAGGAGTCAGAGTCACTGCTTTACTCAAATCCACTCAAAATCTTTTCACCTCCTAAATATAAGGAGATTACAGGCAAAATAGATCCACCTCTTTTAAACACATCTAATTCATTTAGACTGGAAAACCACTGCTTATTTCCACTGAAGTAGAAAATGAGATTTAAAAATGCCATTGGAAAGAGCAATTCTCTTCAAAGACTGGAAGTATTAAAGCAGCAATGTGGTGAAAAGGAGAGTGGTGCATTTACACCCATAGAGGAACAGGCGCTCTCCCTTTAATTGTTAATTACATTTCCTTTAATTGCTTTCAAGCTATCTTCAATTTTACTATCTTTAAGCTACCTTTAAAGCAGAGCAAGCAGAAATAAAATTGAAATAAACATTAATGCTCAATCCAAAGCATTCTTTGAGATTATTTTCAATGAAAGTAAATGTGTTAGTGCTAATTTATCCATGCCAATAAGCAAAATTATCACTTAAGCCAAATTAAAGAAATTAGATCAACAGCATTATAAAATATTTCTATTAAATTTTAAGACTTCAGTAAGTACAGGGAGGATAAGAAATTATAACATTTAGTATTCTAAGTTGCTGTAGCCAACTTCTGCCCATATATTAATATATTATTAAAAGAGGATGTAATGCTTTTGGTTGTACATTAATTCCCACTAAAACTTCATGATGTTCTGCTCTCTTGGATGCCTTTCTGTCACAAAGTGCTTAGCATTACATATTTTCAGATTGCAGACAAGTAAAACACAGCTGTTTATGGGTTCAGTTCAAACATTATAAATAAACTTCAACATTAAAGATTAAAATACACAAATAACTGTTATGGATTCCACGGCATTGTACCTGATACGTGTGTTTAATCAGCATGAAATTAGTGTGGAATGAAGGCTCTTTTCCAAAGGACATTTTACTTAGCACAAACACATGAACTGCAGAGATGTAAAGGCTTTTATAATGCAGAAAGTCATGCAGTTCTAAGACTTCCTTATGTTCTGCACAAGCAGAAATAACCGATAAGTTAGGGGGAAAAACAGGGGTTTTTTATGAATTATATGGTGCTTCATACACAAGATGTTAAGTCAAGAAACAAGCATCTCTGAATACCCTGAAGCATTGCAGGCTTAAGGTTTAGCTGCCACCAAAGCCATTCCATGCACAGTTTGCACACCCAACAACCCTAAAACCCCCCATTCCACGGCACTTTTCAAGGGGAATAACGAAATTGCAAATGTGGGGAGAAAGCATTAATCCAAAAGGGATGCTCTGAGGTGCACCCTCTGTGCAGCACTGGCTACAGAACCTCCAACAAGGTCACACCTCCTGCAGAAAAAGGCATTTTGCTCCTGCTGCAGGAGCAGGGAGAAAGGCAGAGGTGCCATTGGCAGCACGTTCAGCTCAGCAAAAGGACTGCCAGCCAACTTTGAGTTTTGGTGGTCTATCACTTCTGGTAGTGTGGCTGCATTCCACCACCACAGTGCCAGTGGCTTCCTATCACCTGCTTTGGGGAAGATCATTATCATGAGATGGAGATGGGTCACAGAAGCACCAGGTCCCAGGATTTCCTGCATTGCTGAGCAGCCTCGTTCCCCCACTCTAAATCGATTTTAAGTGGTTTTATAAACTTGGCAAGCTCTTGCTAGTACGGGGGTTTCCCCAGCATGCAAGGTTAAAAATCTAACCATGTTCCTAGAAACGGGAGGATAAACCAGAAGAAAAAGTCTAACACATTTTCAGCTCTACATATTAATCTTTTACATGTCAGCTGCAAAATACAAGACTGAGTTTTAAACGCTGCCTGCTTTTGCTGTACCTTTAAAGATTGCAAATACATCCAGAGACATGCAACTCACCTACACATTAACCTCAACCATCTTGCAGCAAAACAAATGGTCAGTACACATTTTAAAGGTCACGTTGCAAAAGCTACGGCACAGGGCATTAAGTGCAATAAATAGTTATGTGAATTACACGGCATTATATGCAACAAGCAAGCATTGGAAAGCACTGCTTGCAAGTACTGACTCGGATACTTTCTCAGCTTCATCACACGAGTACTCATCACTGCTCCCAGAGAAATAGCGCTCTTCATCAGAGCAGTCGCTCTCACTGTCCGAATAACCCATGGCTAACGACTGCCTTCACCATCTCCTCCCAGAAAATGCCTGCTGGCTTCCAGCTAGTTCTCCTCTGTTTTGTCCTCCAGGCGAGCTCTGGTATTTCACAGCCCCTCCAGCCTCAAACCTCTTTACTTGGCAAAAGGTCACTGCTGCTTGGAGGGAAACGCAAGCAGTGGAATTTGGAGCGGGCGCTGTAGGGTACCCGTCACCACGCTGCCTCAATTGCCACATGTTAACCCCATGGGAGAATCAGGGTAATGAAGCACTTCTTGCAACACAGCAGGTCTTGTGGCTGTTCTCGGCGGCAATATCAAGTTACATAACAATTCGGTATCTTGTTATTCCTCCCTCCAGCCTTATAAAACTGTAACAGCACATTATTTAGCAGAAGACATACTCATATATTTCCTAGTTACAATTTGTTGCTTCAAAGATCTCAGGAAATTTCAACCATTTCCTCCCTGATAAGCTTTCAGCAGGTTAATTTAAAAGCTATGATTTTGCTGACAGTTCCCAGGAAAGGCTTCTGATACAAACCTACTGATACACTGTATTATATCCCTGGATGTGTTTAAAAACCATTTGGATGTGGAGCTCAGGGACATGATTTAGTGGAGGGTTGTTAGAGTTAGGGCGGTTATGGTTAGGTTGGACTTGATGATCTTTAAGGTCTTTTCCAACCTAAGCAATACTATAAAGCTGTGTTGGAAATCAGGAGAACACAGGCAGCCTGGACCTGAGAGAAGGTCCTACGGCAGCCTCTGTTGTAATTCCACCTGTAAAAATGTAACTTAGATTTCAAGATCTTGGAGATGGTTGCCATCTTTTGGCTTCCTACATCCTTTTGGCTTCCTACATCCGAGCCCTGTTCCTGCTCTCACCTCATGCCACATGCTGCCCCTCAATAACATCAACACAATCCTTCCTATGAATGGAAACTACCATCTAGATGATTCCATTCAGCAAATGTTATCATATTAACTTGAAACTTGTTCCTCCAACCAATGGAATAACTGTTAATATTTCCAGAAGATGGACCAAAGGTGTGAGCTGAGTCCTCTCTTGAGGACTTTTTAGGATGTGTGAGCATGCAGCCCCATGAAATGTCGTATTTGGAGCTGAGCCTCCTCTGCTTTCCCCTGAGTAGCATTTTGCCTGGCAAAATTAATGGCAAGAGACATGTTAATGTTGGTGGGTAGGCAAAACCCTCCTCTTAAAGCACAGAGCTAAGACTTGCTTCTCAGATCACCAAATTTGGGTGATTCTTAGAACACTCAGTGAAGATGTGAATCTTATCCTTCAATGTGAAGGTGAAGATGCAATCAGAATATACCCAACAAAACAGTAAGGGGAGATAGAGATGCTGGTTTATTAGTTGCTTTCTCTGAAATTCAAGTTGTTAATCAGTTTTTCTCATAACACTTTTTTCCTTTCACTTCAATCATGTCTTGTCCTAAAAACCTAAAATCAAGCTTATTAAAAATGTTGTAACAAGGTCAAGTGTGCAGCGCTGGGAAGTGGGAAAATGCACTAAGGAATTTGAATATCAGCAAATTGGGGATCTGCAAACAGCTTCCCCGCAGCAAAATTAGACTAGGAAGGTCTAATTTTTTCTTCCAATCTTTTCTTCAAAAACCCTCTTTAAGACCATTTTCTAGCTAATTTAAATGATCTGAAGTCTCATTTCCAGAAGTCCCACAGGATGTGAGCTTTCTATCACAGCCCTTTTCCAGCTGGCAGTGGCTTTGGCAAGGCCACCAATGGCCATGTGCTGAGCCACCTCCCCTTAGTGTTTGGTGAAGGTCCTTTAGTCACTGTGTCAAAGAAAAACGGGTTGTCACTGGCATAGTGATCTGACATAGTAAAGCTGCTGAATTGTGTAATTGTGTCATATTATCAACACCTTTGCCCATATAAAGAGCAGTAATACAGATAAATATATCTAAAAATAGTACTAATTAAAGCAGAGACATTGTGACAGGCAATGTTCACATAAAACACCTCCCTTTCCAGCCTGATTGCCTTGCGATGGAATGCTTGTAGACATCTTATTTTCATCACCCACCATAAACTGCAATTACATCCTGCATCCTCTGCAATGCAATTTGCACAGTGTGGTTCAATAGTTGCAATTAATTCCAGCTACTACCTGGGAAGCTCAGCAATACCCCCACAGTCCCTAACCCCAGCCTGTAAGCAAGCTGTGTGATGCCAGGGCTCTGAAAGCTGATGGGGATCTTCTCTTGTTGAGCTTCTCCAGCCCAAGGAATCCACTTCTGCCATTTAGAAAACAAATAGGAAAATACAGAGGGCAAGAAGTATTAATAGCACGTGGACTTTCAGCAGCATTTTTAAAGGCTGGATCAAACTAGGCCTCTGCCCGCCACCTTCACACTTATATATACTATTTAAAGCTGCTGGCAATTGAGCAAACCAAGAGGGGATTTTGTCAGTTGAAAACTATTCTAAGAAGAGAAGGGTACGTGTGCCTCGTGATCTGAAAGCAGAGGAAAAAGTTCTTGCTGCCACTTGATTACCAAGGAGCTGGCATAAATCTAGCAGTACCTGCTACTTTGGCAGTCAGCATGGGATCTTCCCCTTGCTGAGTGGCATAATCAGGTTCTACTGCTAACTCCTCTCTGCAAGGTAATCTTCACTGAAACAATACAAGAGTTATGAGCAACATGGGTCATGGCATTAGCAATGAGTTACCACTTTCACTATATTCTCACCATATTTAATCTATTGCTAACTACTCAGGAAATAATCTATGACTTCCACCATGACTAATTTAGCCAACGTTCACTTTCCCATCACAGTAAGTTACTATTTTGTCATTAACCGCTGGAAACAGCCTCATTAAAATCAAATCAACATGTGATCTGAGAGTTAAAGTAATGAGTTGTATCTATCACACATTAACTAGATCAACTCTGTGCTTACGTAATGCCATTTTAAAACATATAAGAGCTTCCCACAATCACAATTAAATCTCAGGAGCAGCCAGGACATAGGATAATGTTTGTAAGCACATTCTCTAAGTGGGTAAACCAATGTATGAGGAGCCTAGAAGAGGTGCATTAGATTATATAGCCAGCGATCAGCCTCAGCAGTAACAATGCTGGCATCTGGCTTCTCGTCAGGAATTAATGACACTGCATCAATTTGGCCTAATGTACTTACCAGGCTGGCAAGCTCCTACTGCAACTCCTCCTAAGGCAAGGCAGTGGCATCATAGTCTTCCTGTGGCCACTGATCTGCCTCTACCATTGGACCTTACTACCTCCAACCTGTTGACCATGCACATTTTACCTTCAGGTCTGTGCTACTGCAGGTCCACCCACCGTTTCTTTACTTCTTCAGGCCAAATCTCATGATACCCAACAGTTTTCACCGCTGTCAAATTTATGCATAGACACTGCATGGAGTGTCGCACCAATAATGAGAACAAAAGCACTGTGGGCAGGAAGTGCCCAAAGCCTCCACCTTGAAATGGAACAACCCAGCTAATACCCTGCATACTAACAGTTAACAGCACAGAGGCCTACAGTGGCACCTGCTGATGCAAGTGCACTGGATACAGAGAGCAGGAAAGGAGCTGGCAGGCACTCACTGCTGCTTTCCCTTCAGAGGCCTTTTCACATCTCATTAAGCAATGTTTCACAGACAGCTTCCAGACTAGCTATCAGGGCTCCTGCGAGAAATCAGCATCCTCCAAAAACTTCTCCAAGCTTCCCAATGATGTAATTAGCTCTTCAAAGACTGCAAGACAGCTTTCATGCAGCCTGGGCTTTCCTGTGAGCCCTGCTCACTGCTTTGCATGGAGAGGCTCCATCCAAATTTTGGCAGGTGCAGAAACGTTGCAAAAGCTCCATCAGCCTATGCCATGCTCCACACTCAGCTCCTTCATTGGCCAGGTTTAAGCCCATAAAGCCAAACTGAACATCCTCCTGCTATGTCCTGGTCTGCAGCACTAATGTGCTGGTAGGACCATATTTCACTCTGAGCGCTGAATTTATCACTCTGTGTTATTTTACAACAGTGAAGCCAGAGAAGGGAAAATTATGGGTGAAGTTTATCATCGGTAAAGATATGAAATGAAGCTGTTCATTTCCTCACCTTATTTTCTCCCTTCTGTGCGCAGAGTGGTAGAGCAGATTTTACAGTTTGCTCAAGAGTGCTGCTCTGTGACCACCTTAAACTGTTCTGACATAAATCAAATGTTCTGCAGGTTCAGTCTTCTACCAGAGCAGTGCCATTTGCCCCAAAGCCAGCACTCCCTGGTGCTGAGCTTGGGGATAAGGTGGGAGCACGTGGTCAGGAAGGAAGGGAGGGCCAGTCTCTTTGGCTCTTAACAGTCACACAGTCACATAAGGTGATGGTATAATCACTGTGCTGTCTCCCTGTTAGGTGATACAGAGTATTTCATTGCTCTTCTACTGGCAAAGCAGCTGCGCAGCACCCACCTTCATTTGCATGACACTTCACATTTATGTAGTTAATGCTAACTATTGTGGAGGTGGATGTATTTATTTTCCTACATCTATTTCAGTAGGAAATGATTAGCCGCATCTGAAAGCTGAATGGCACTAGAAATACACATGGTGCTTTGTAGCTGGTAACGATCACCTCAACTTGTCAAAGTAAATTCATGCTCATATCTTATAAAAGCAGAGAACACGACATCTAAGCACCCGCTAACATACATAAAAAAGCATGGGTTTGCCTTTTTTACATCTGATATTAGTTCAGGTGTGGCTGCCTTTGTATTCAGGAGATACTCTGACTTCAGCTTTGCTGTTGTTTTTTCCCCATGTGTATTCACATGTGTGTTCTTGCGTGTTACCTATACTGTGACAGTTCTTTACTGTCAAGAAAAGCAGGTATATCATTGAATCATTGAATGGCCTAGGTTGAAAAGGACCACAATAATCATCTGGTTCCAACCCCATGCTTTGTGCAGGGTTACCAATCACCAGACCAGGCTGCCCAGAGCCACATCCAGCCTGGCCTTGAATGCCTGCAGGGATGGGGCATCCACAGCCTCCTTGGGCAACCTGTTCCAGTGCATCACCACCCTCTGGGTGGAAAAACTTCCTTCCAGTATCTAACCTAAACCTTCCCTGTCTCAGTTTAACACCATTCCTCCTTGTCCTATCACCATGCATTCTTGCAAACAGCCATTCCCCCTCCTGTTTAAATGTTCCCCTCAAGTACCTGGAAGGCCACAATGAGGTCTCCCTGTACTTAAACAAGCCCAGTTCCCTCAACCTTTCCACACAGAAGAAGTGCTCCAGCCCTCTGATCATCTTAGTGTCCCTCCTCTGGGATGTAGGTCTCCTGCTATTTTGCCTAAAGTTCTCTTAGTCTCAAGCTCTTCTCCAAACCTAGACCAGTGTGAGCTCACACTCCATGAACTGAAGAGTCCTTCATGGTTTGGAATACTCTGGATTAGATCTCACCAGGGTTTTGTACAATGGTACAAATGATGTTAATTAAGCAGAATAAGTTTTAAGACCTCTGCTTAATGATCTCCATCAGATTCTATTCCAGCACAGCAAGAACATTTCATACTACCCGCTCAATACTCACTTTACAATTCTTCTGCTAATCTCCATCTCACGCTGTTTAATTTCTGCATCTGCTTGTGTTGCTGCATAATACCCTGCATTCAAGACAGACAATCTACATTATCTCATCCTAAAAAATGGTTCTGAGCAGACATTCATTTTTCTTCAAGTCACTACAACAACTTTTGAAGGAAAGTACCATTAAAATAATGTATAATATTGCCATTTCTCAGCTTGTAGCTGAAAGTATCTTCTGCTGGGGCATTAAATGTAGTTCCTGTGTTTTTCGCAGTTATGAGAGCTCCTATGACAATCACACGTGTGGCTTCAGAAACTGGAACGACCTGAATTTGATGCTGGCAGTAATGAGGCCCTCCAAACTTAAGCTCTCTTTGTTTGTAAAGTTATCATTGTTTTTAGTTGTAGTAACGTCCCATCACTCTCCTCTTGGCCTACCGTCACATCCTGGCCAGCTGTGACAACCATCTCATGTCTACAGTATATTCTTAATTAATTAATATTTTGGGTTACAGTCTTCAAAGAGAAAATTAATTGGGAATTAGACAAAATTCCCAGTAGCAGAGAGCCCTGTAATACTGGTGAAAATAAAGCCTCATCTTGAAAACAACTGATCTTCAACCAAAGATTATTGCCCATAAGCACACATGACATATCCCTACCACAGTATTGCGTGGCCTCATTTTCAGTAATATTTCCACAGGAAATCCCAATAAGAAGTCACAAAGCAAGCATCTGAGATGCTTTTGACTCTCCATGAGCCTGCTCCATAGGCCAGCTGTAAAAATGAACTCTGATCAACACATTCTTATAAAAGGAATATTCCTCGTATTTATTATCGGAGAATATCACAACTGCAAGCAATGAGTGTAATATGCTGACAAAAAATGACTGCTTTTTAACATTGCAGTAAATTAAGTTTTACAACCAACACTTCTAGAAGAGTTATAAATAGTGGCTGTGAACAGCTCTCCTCTGTCACTGTGAGCATCCTACCACGGAACTGAGCTGACATGAAGAGAAACGAATTAGTTTCTGGCCCCAGTGGGGGTGCCACTTGTTTGACCTACAGGAAATTATGTTGCTGGGAGTATGATAAAAGTGTTAAGAGAGCAATTAGGGTTGTCACCTATCATATTCCCGGGAGGAAAGTGATGGATTCTCATCCCTGGCCTTCGGTCCTAGACGCTGCCTCGGTGATGAATCTTGTTGTTGCCTTAATGCACAAGGAAAGTGGCGGCAGCCGGAGCTCCTTCCCTCCATACCCTGACACAGCTGTGCCCTGCTGTGCCTTGTTTCTGACATTTTCCACCAAAGCTGTCAAAGAAAGCCTGACAATCTGCATGGAAGAAATGTGATAGCTTAGGTATGTTACTGAGGGATGGCCCTGTGCCTTGACAGCATGTTGTTATAGCAGCTCTTTCAGCATGGTGCTGGGCAAACTGCGAAGCTGAACTTGTCCTGGATGAACACAAACCAACCTGGTATGATAGATTTTACTGCTTCAAGGGCTAGTTTGGTACGACATGCACTGATGAACACCTGAATATCAAGGTGGAAGATCCAGCAGCCAGCGCCAGGGAACACAATAAAACCCTGGGCAATTACCTTGTTTCTTACAGAGTTTAAAACCATTACAGTTCTTCAATAAACTTTCATTTCCTTTTTTTTTCTTCATAATTTAGATCAAACTGTGATTAATCCTAATATCATGTTTGAATTCTAGGTCAATTAACATGGGAAATAGTTGAACTACTTGTATCTGTAAGGATAAGCAGGTGCAAATTTAGGCTCCCTCTCCTTCACACATCCAGGATGCAAAGGTATTGCATTACAGAACTACAGCTCCTCAGCCATTTGGTTTGTAGACAATTTATTGGACCACCATCACCTAGAGAAAAATCTTCCATATGCTGCAGTCCCATGCACCAGTGCTAGGGTGTTACGTGGCTCTAATTCAAGCGAGGACTTCCCTACTTTGGTAGGGCAAATGTGCCCCAGTATGTGCAGTATTTGTAATTCAAACCCAAACTTGGAAGGATGGTAGGATTTGAAATTAAACAACTCATCCCAGTACCTGAAGGACCAAGTGGTCCTTGTACATGGATGCAAGCAACCTTGTTGCATTGAGATATTCCTCTGCTGGGTGAAGTACCTCTCTGGAGCAGCATTACAACATCTCCAGTGTTAAAATGGGCAATCTCTCATGTAAATTTGATTGCAGATGCAACGGCTTAAAAAAAAAGGTAGGATGAAGAAGAAATACGAGCCTAAGCTTAAGTAAAATGCCTGAGAACATCAAAGTAAGTTGAATTGTAACCATTTCTTAATTCATTTAATGCTAACCCACTTCAGCATATATGAAGAAAATCTTATCTTTCCAGAGCCAAAAAGGGACAAAGTTCAGATAAGATCTGAATTTGGACAGCAAACCTATTAAAAACAAAACTTCAGTTACCTGACACAAACTGCTGAAGGTTTGCGTATGGTTTGTTGTCATATTAACTTGCTAAAATCCCACTGTTTTGGTAATAGTAGCTCCAGAGCAAGAAAAAGAAGAGTTTTTTTTTAATGTATTCAGTATCAGAAAGATTACCCAGACTTTCTTCCCTATAATCATTATTTAGCTCAAATGCCAGCAAACCGCTGCTGAGAGGAGCAGAATTTTAAGTAGGCCACACTTGTAATTTATGGGTATCATTTCTCCTAACTCATAAAACTTTGTAAAATTACTCCGACAAGGAATACTTTGTATTCTACTATATTGAAGGCTATTTTGTCTTCCATAGCAGCAAAGCATAAACCCTGCGCTAAATGACAGATATCTGGTGGGCTTTTCAATCTGCCTGCAATTTTCACTTCACCTGACAGCAGCAGCAAGTCCAGGAAGCTCAGTTATAGAACTGAAATCTATAGCCAAATTATACAGACTGCTTTCCAATACAGCAGATCAAGACTCACTGAGGACCTGCAGAAGTGATTTGGAAACCTAGAACGACATCTTGTTATACATGTTCTTCCTGTTAGGTTAATAATCACTAATATACAATGTGGATTTTGTTTGGCAGTACTAACACTACTGCATGTTCTCTAGATATCAGAGTACATGAAAACGCAATTTCTGAGCTCCTTCCTTCATGGAATCACAGAGCAGAAACACACAGACAGCACAGAAAGAAAATCAATCTATGAGAAATTCCAGGTGCCACAGAGAAACATCAAAGCTAACTAACAGTAAGGAAATAGTTTCTAACATCTCTCTCATCAGCTTTCCTGACTAAATCACCATTATTTCCTGTTTTCTGAAAACTCAAATCCAAATGAACTAGTCACTAAGGTTTTGTTAGTTTCTGTCCCTGCACCAGAACTACCTTTCCAAAAGAAAACCTGACCTGAACCCCTCGGTATCATTTTATGATGCATCTTAAATTCACCAAATGCACAAGGAAGCCAAATTCCTGCAGAATCCTGATAAAGATGCAAGGAAGTACATCACGTTGTGTTCTGAAAATAGCACTTACCAAGAGTAACAAATAACAGCTAACCAAAACCAGACCAACAAAGCTTCCTTTGGCCATTCTAATCACTACATCTGGGCTGGCGAATTAGATGTGAGTCAGCCACACTGCAGAAGCCAAAGCATCATTTCTCTAAAGGCAGGTAGCACCAGGGAATGCAGCAGATGAATATGGAAAGTGTGCCCACAAACCTGTTAGAAGTGCCACCAGCTATCCTCACATCAGCTGTTCGCCCAGGTGTTAACACTTGGAAGTGCAAAACATCAATTACCAGAGCACAGGAGCATGCAGCCAGTATGAGATACCTTGAAAAAGCCATCTCTTTATTAATTTTAATCAGCTTTTCTTGTTGCTTCAGGGGAAACAAAGGGATTATTGGCAACATCGGGGAGCTCAGGACACTTGAAAGTGGAGTACTTGTAGGCTATTATCTTAGGCAGGCTCTGCTCTGCCTTTTTAGCAGAGTAACTTGCACAATGCCTCTGCTTCCTGCTGTCCCTTGGGGAATCCATCTAGTTGGTAAGGGAAATCCAATAAAGGCAGAACAGCTGTGAGAATGCATTTAGGAAATACACTACGGATACTCAGCTGAAATCGTTCTCATTGTACAGTCTTTTAAGAGCAAAGAGGAAAAAGAGATAAATATCTCCTTTATCCTGAGCCGTGCATGGAACATTATCTGGCTTAAAACACTATAATTGCACCAATCATCTCAACACAGCTCAACTTGCCGAGCACACCGCAGGCCGTGCCAACACTGATCGCGGAGCTCATTCAGCCTTCTTCTGAAAGCCCAAGCACAGCACAGCAAGCAGACTCACAACCCTGTCTGAAGAGCACATGAAGGTACACAGCACAGCCTCAATCCCAGCTCCAGCCCAGCTTTTTGGATAAAGCTGTGCGAATTCAGTTTCTCCAGACGATTTGTCAGGGAGAAATCAGGTCTTTGGTGATGGTTGGTTCGTCCTCCCCTTAACTTTCTCTTTTCCTACTCACTGACTCCAGGATTTTTAGCAACTGTTTAGGAGACTTTTTGCCCAAGGCCGCATGAGTCTGTACTATATGCACTTGTTTGCAACTTTCCTACATATACCTTCAGCACTGGACCCTGCACAGGATGATTACAACTCCCACCCTATCGACCAATTCCAAAGCAAAGATCTTTGTTGTACCGGCTTATCTGACAAGGACCTAAGTTAGAACAACTGATTCCAGTTTAATTTCTACAAGAAGAAGCTAACAAGGACTTGTTAGATTCGTATCTATTAATATGTATAGCTTGCTGCCTTGAGTGCCTAAGGAACAAAACCTTGCTCATTTACAAACTTCTACTTGTCCTCCTAGAAATGCTAATTTTCAAGTGCCTTACAAAGGAGATTTGTACAACTGCTGTTTTTTGCATCTGTTACTACCAGCATCACCCCAGCCTTTTCTTTACTGGAAGCATTTTTGTTTCCTCCTGCTTCATTATTTAATTCTCATCACAAGAACAAAGACCTTGGGCTTTTTTTATACTCTGCTCAATTTTCATTGGTTTTACTTGACTCCACTGCACCTTTTCTCTGCTCATTTGATCCTGAATAGAAAACACAGGAAAACACAATCTCTTCCAGCTTCTCCCAGATCCCTCCAGATCCTTCTGGATTACTCCCATTGCAAAGTAAAGTAGCCAATACCAACTAATTTTCCACATCTATTAATGTCTTAAACAAATTATAAACCAATTATGCCTGTAATTCACAATGGATCAAGGACTAACAAGTAATTAAGCTGGTCCCTATGTAAAACAACTCAGAAGTATGAGATGACTGATGTCTTCTTTGAAAGAGAAGCTGTCCTTTAAGGGCACTGGTGTTCTACCACACACATTACATTGCTATTCCAAACAGCAAGCGGGCAACAATAGTGGTTTTAAGGCATCTTACATTCTAATTATCCCTCTCAAGATCAATTAAAAGTGGGGCAAGTCAGAATGCTACCAGCTGGAGCTGCGCACACCCTCTTTGCACAAGGCACTTATCTACCATCCTTGATCTGTCAGCACAAAGCTAGACAAAGCCATCAGACTAAGAAACTTGCACGTATAAGCAGGAAAGCATCTATCTGTGTAGACTTCCTCAAGACAAGTGGCATTATGGCCGAACAGGGCAGGCATCATGTTTTAAGAAGTTTTGAACAGTGTAAGTCATAAACATATATGCACATGCACATTACTATTACTTTCTAATTTAAAATGTTATAAAATGCTCTTTTGAAAGTATTTTGGAAAGGAAATTGAAAGTAGCAAAGCATTAAATTCTGCAAACGTTACTCGCATGAAAGTAATCTGTAGAACAGCAACAACATAATTTGGCATACAAAGCCCCATGAGAAGGGGTCTGACCTATTTTCTTCCTGAAGAACTCCAGAGCTGCTCTTTGGCATATTATTTAATAAGCCACTAGAGATAAATACATACAGGGAATAGAAAAAATAATAATCACACTATCAAATAATTACCTCATGTTGGGATATATTGATATTTCAACCTATTTAAAGAATCAAAGACTTTGGTGGGAGAAAAGTCCTATTGTTAGTAAACCAATTAAATTTCAAAACATATTAATGAGCAGAATTTCATCCAGCTAAAAAGCATGGATAAAATCTGAGATCAAAGTCTAGTTAATAGAAACAGATGCGCTTCTGATTAACCTGTACAGAACTGAACAATCAGATTAAGAACACAGGGGTTCTGTTTAGTTTTATCTTAAGCTATATCAATCGAGGAAGCCTAGTGAAATATTGTCTTTGAATGAAATTAGAGAGATCTGCTATTGCTATTCGCCTATTTCTTCATATTTGGACCCTGAAGGACAGACCTGCTTGCAAAGGCAGGACACATGGACACAGGAAAGAAACAAAAGACCTGCACCTCTCCGTGCCTGTGAGACAAAGATGAAATGGACAAATCAGCCTTTACATTCTCAAACACTGGAAAAGCAGTGTGAAAGCTACTTCTCCCATTCTCTATTACTAAAAGATTAAGTCAGAAGATTTCCAAAGAATCGAGGCAGTGATTAGAAGAAATCTACAAAGCAAACAAATCTTAGCAAAGCCTAGCATCAAACTAGCCTCTTTTATTCCAAACCAAACCAAAGCATTCATTAATTACGTGCTTCATACCAGCTGGGATGCTCGTTTTGATTTTGTGCTTGGAGTACAAGAGAGCACAGACCTCGTTGGCCTCGGAACACAACAGATCCTATTACTGGCATAATTTCATGATGCTCACCACATGTTCATAAAGAGGCAATGGGATAAAATTCACACTGATAACCATGAATTCCAGCACGGTGAACTTCATCATGTAGCAAACGATCCAATAAGCCATGCCTATGGCAGTGAATAAACACCACCTGATGGTACAGTTCTAGCAGCTTCCACTATGAAGGTACATCTGCCATTTGTGAAAAATAACCTCCAAGCAGTGAGCTGTTTTTATTCCAGCTAAATCTGAATGCAGAGGTTTGCCTCTGTGTCACAGCAGCGCTGTGCAGATAACCCAGTTGACTTTGAACATCTTAAATGAGTCTGGGGACTACAAAGTCTCGCTCTGCTGCCACAGTGCTCATAAGGACACAACTGCAACCCTGGATTCCCATAGGGCTGCCGGCACATATGTTCACTAATTCCTTGAACGTGGTGCTTTTCTTTCTTTTGTAGGAGTGACATTTTTCAAATAAACATGACTGCTTTCCTCTTTTGTTTATAGAAATGAGAGAGAACACAGAATCACAGGATCCACGCTGTTGGAAGGGACCTCTGAAGGCCATCCTAGTCCAAGCGCAGCACTGAAGCACAGTTAATTTAATTGCCATAACTGTTTGAGTATGCAAATACTGCCAACAACACCACAGCCAAAATCATAAGTAAACAGGATTTCTGCAGCTGTAACAAAATTTGGGAGGATTTCTGGGTTTGGAAGTCTGAATTAATATCCCTATTCTATGGTTGCCTCATGACTCCCATTGGTGAATGCTTGAGAATGCTGGGAGAGATGCAGTGTTATGGTGGCAGCATCTCATCACTAAATCCAAGCACCCGATAATTAAAACACTTCCTTTCCAATCTTTCCTTATCTTTAACCTGGAATCTCTATATGGGAAAAGCATCTGCTATGAGTGTAAAAGGAAAGAGACAAACAAACAAACAAAAAATGAAGAAGGAAAAACAGGGCTATATAGTCAACTAAAAAATTCAGATTTAAAACTACAAAACGATTTATAAATTAGCTTGCATTCCTATGGCCATTTCCATTGCAATAAAAGAGTGGGCTCAGCAGCTTTCTGAAGCCAATAGCTACAATAATCCCTGTTAAATGCCAGCCTGTTTGGTTTAAATTACATCTGTTAGCATTTCTTCCAAGAGAATTATTTGAATGCAGCAGCTGCAATTCAACTAATTACGAGAAAATACAACGGTTACTTTCTAGACTAAAACTTTCACTCTTGGCACTGAGAGCTTTAAAAACCGTGGAACAAACTTTGGATCACCTGAACAAAAGGAACCAGAGGCCTTTTTATGCCAGCCTCTTCATTTTCCTTAAAGAAGATATATTCAGACAAATCTTGAAGAGAGCACTAAGAGAATTTTAGATGAGGACTGCAGATGCAAGACAGGAAAGAAAATCACCACTAGACTCATCTTTACTTCAAAAATACTATAATAACCTACAGTGATGTCAGGTGTTGGAAATACCCAGCTTCAAAACAGAAAAAATGTTGAGTTTCAAATTCATTCCATCTCTTTTTGCAAGGCCTCAGCTATAACTGCAGGAAATTTCATAATGTCCAAGGGTCAGGATAGAAAGATCACAGGGAACCCTTTGCCAGCAGGTGAGGAGAGTAAAGTACATTGCCTCCCAGTTATCCGCAGACGCCAGGTGATGGAACAAGCTTTAGTCCATGGTTTTAGTATAAAAGCCTGTGCATACTTCCTGCAAAATCTTTCTGTTTATGGGTTGAATCATAGATTACACTTATTTTAACCTCCAAATATTTTCATCAAGATTCACCTTGCTTAATTACTGTAATCAGAGCAGAGATAAGAAGATGCTCTTGACTAACTCAGCAATCAAGTGCGTAGATGAGCTGGCTTTAGAAAGAGACTGCACACCAGCTTTGACACAAAGGGGCTGTATGTCTGTACCAGTTCCTTGGTAAATAACAGTATATGTTTACCTCTTCATGAATTAATTTCAGTTTTACTTCCCCTGTGTTACATGTGACCCTGCCTAGTCAAACGCAGAAGATGACAAACCACTTTGAAGATTAATATTTGGATATCCAAATGGCCCATATGGCACTGGGTTTGTGGGCACTGGGTTTGCCTTTCTCAAAGGGGGAGAATGGTCCTCAGGAAAAAGCAAGTGGGGCTCATCAGGAGGGCTTTAAACTAAATATGAAGGGGAACAGGGAGAATAACGAGAATAGAATGATGAGCTATGGGAAGGCATAGCTAGATTGGGCAGGGTGTTAAGCTGGGGCCATGAAGGTTGCCAGAGGCGCCAGAAACACTGCAGTGCATATGAAATCCCATGATGAAGGGATGAAAAGGGATTTTGAGGAAGTGGCTGCCAGGGCTACTCTCAGGATTCTATGATTCTGTGATTCTATGACTCTATCCAGGATAAAAAGAAGCTCACCTTTATATCTGACATTTCCATCCCCATCTCAGCACATTACAAAAGTCATTCTGACACTGCAGAAGTCAGATGTAAGAATTAGAAATAAATAATGCATTTTCTCAACCTGTAGCTAGTTTATTATTAGGCTCCTGCTAATGTTACTAATTCCTCACAAAGCATTTACTTGGGCTGGTCACAACACTGAAGTTATTGAAGGGAATAGATAGCTTAATTTGGAAGAAATCCTAAAACTTCTTTCAGTGATGTTTGCATGCCAATGTTTTTTATAAAATTCAATACCAGGACAATATAAAAAGGATTTAAACCCCAAAAATCAAAGTCAAGCCAGCAAACCCATCATCTCTCCTTCAATATTTAATGCTTAGCCCCTCTTGAGGAATGTATACCCTTTTCAATGGCTTGTGGTCTCTGTTTGGAAGCAAAAAGTCAGAGTTACATTATTATGCAGTTCAAAACAACTTATTTGAGAAGTTCCCAAACATCTTGTACCTAAAATTATACAATGGAATAGGAAAATAAAATAGCACCTAGGATAAATGATGATTAGCCTGCTTTAATAATCATTATCATCTTAATAAGAGCACGGCAGAAATTTTCTAAAACGTTCCAGCTTCTTCCCAATCCTATAATTGAAAACATTTTTTCACTTAATTATAGTATGATTGAGGAAATAATGAAATCCAGCAAGTGCCTGGAAGATGTGCGTTTTACAGCTTCAGACTTCAAAAATCAAGAACTTGGTTTTACAAAGCCCAGAGGCTGGGGGGAAAAAATGAATTTTATAGTAGTATAAAAATTATATGAATTTAAATCTCAGCCCCTTTAGCAGCCAAAGGGAAATTGCTTCATTAGGGAAGTTCTGCCTTATAAATGTCTAACATTTGTTTCAGCCTGAACAAACTCAGGAAAAAAAACTGAAGGCTGGCCTCAGCCTTAGTACTTAGTAGAGAGGTGGGATGGGGGCAGGATACAGGGGCCTGGCATATCTCCACCCAGCCAGGAGTGCTGAGCAGCACTCTTGTCCCTTCCTGGCTTTCTGCTACACTGGTTTTATTCCCCTCACTTCTCCCACTGCTTTTTGCAGTAATTTTATATGTGACCAGGAGCCATGAAGACACTCCATTGGGTTAGAAAAGAGCAGGTGAGAATTTTTGGCATCCACAACAGCCAAGAGGTGGGAAGGAGCTGTGGTGGGAGGTGGGATAGCAAGCCAAGAGGGCTGCATATTGTCCATTTATCTTAGAGAAAAGCATCAAAATGTTGGACAGAAAAAGGAGATGTGAGCTCGATGAATGACTCAGAGAAAGAAAATACAGCTGGGGATTGCTGTTTACTTAGAGAGATGGCAGAACAGGGAAGACAATCATAATTAAGGAAATCAGTATGGCTGCATCATTTATGCCAGGGTAGATTGGCAGCATGAGAGCAAATGGAATGCTGAATAAGGATTGCATTTAGAGGACAAAGAGAGAGGTGGCTTGGAGCCTTAAACCTGCAGGGCATCACCTGCTGCCAGACTGGGGGAGGAAGACAGGACCATGGGTGGGAAGGAAGTCTTAGTGAACCCAAAGAGGGATGGATAGGACTTGCTAATGGAGCTGATCCAAGGGGGGTGCTTTAACAGACCAGGTAACTCAGTAGTAGTCTTGTCTGTCACAAAGATCCAGAAATAAAGGGTTGATTATTGCTGAGGGTGGGCTTCTTGGCTTCATCTCTTTAAAAACAAAACCAAGTCTATTGCATTTGGGCAGATTATTTGTATTCACTTTAAAAATATTTGGTGTAGGATGGAAGGATTATTTCTCAGATGAGCATTAACATTACTAAAATACTGCATAAAGGCTGAGACCCACAAAAGTGGGTTTAAGTTTCCTAAAGTCAATGGCTTTGAAGGCAATATTTGTTTAACCAAGACCAGCATGTGAAGAGATACACATAAGCTGAAGATGGCTGTGATTTTAACTTCATTTCTACTTGAACTACTTTAAATATCACAAAAAAAAAAAAAAAAAAAAAAGAAAAAGCAATTGCTTTGCCACTCTCAACAATTTTCAGGCTTTGTACCACTCCTTCTTCATACTCCATTCAGACACCATTAAGGCAGCCTTCAGAGCAGAGAGCATTCTTCCCATCAGGGTAGATATTTAATGGAGAAATAAAAAAAAAGAAAAGAAAAGAAAAAGAAACACCACAGTTTACCAGGGTGGCACAATAATAAACCATCCCTTAAGTTCTGTTTTCAGGGCTTTGCAGCATCCCAGCTATGAAGGTTAGAGGAAAGCTTGGCAGCACAGCTCCCATTCCAGCAGTGGGGTCGGACCAGTTCAAGCTATGTCCCACACAGTTGGCACACTTACAGCTCATTGCCTGATGAAAAGCAAATTTAAAATGGAAACTCAGAGGCCCAGATGAAATTTTTAAGTCTCACTAATAATCTAACAAAATATTAATAGGTCATTAATCACCTACAGCAAGGAATGGTTCTAAATAATGCTGCATATAACCTGCATCTTCCTGCTGAGTGAATACCTTAGGCAGATATCTACACCAACAATATATATATATATTGTTACAATATATATCTTGCTGGGAAAACCATTTCTGAAAATCTGCTTTTGACTTTGGCTTACTATGGGAGCCAAACATCAAATGTAACATGAGCTTTCCATGTGGAGTACTGATGCTGTAACGGGAGCACCGTAGTGTCTTTCAAAAGCTATGCTCAGATTTCGTGTTTGCCCAAAATAAAACCTGACTTTGTTCAGTGATAAACACAATCTGGTTATTTTTAAATGTTAAAAGAGTCAGGGCGGTATTTCCAGTTGGTCTCCATAGCTATGCTGGTTGCAGCTTCCCTTTGGGAACCAAATGGGGACGGGCTGAAGGAGATGGATTTGCTTTAATGCATACTGCGTACTTAGAAGCTTAACTGTATCATTCACAGGAACAGACAATGACACTTTGTGTCCAGCGGCTGCAACCAAAACTGGACCTGTACAGCTGGATTTTGCATTGCCAGCATGGAAAGGTTCCACTGCAAAGTCTTGAAACTGGGAAAAGATCTACTCCAGGACTTAAAAACAAAGCTTTCCACTGGAAGGGTGGATATAATGCACCGAGGCCCATCCCTGCATTACTCTCAGGCTGACATTACACGTTCAACAAACAAACAAACAGGTTCAGCATCCTGAGGGATAATAGCAGGGCCATGGATGGGATGCAGAAGAAGATAAAGGCAGCTAAACAGCAGGAGAAAGAGAGCTTTGTTTGCTTCTTTAAGTTTTACATGAGAAGTGCCAAGTTAAGCTCAGGTCTGAAGAGCAATTAAACTCCCCTGCTCCCATGAAAATGGGAGAGGACTCCTGATGAAGGGCAGGTGACCTCAAACTTTGCTCCTTGTTCTTGCTTAGGACAAGAAAGTGCAGAGCCTGGTCTGTGAAAAGCTCAATTATTTGCAGAAATGCTCCTTGAGGCATGAGGCTGAGTCATAACTTTGTATGAGAGCATCAGATTCTCCTGTCTAGACTTTTGGCAATACAACTTTGAAGCCTTTCGCGTACAAGTGATGCTGTATCTCTAAAGCTCTGCTGCCAAGAGACATTTTAGCTCATCGCTAACCATATGCCTCAGACAGAACAAGAAAAAAAACCTCCACAAGATCCACAATTGGGTACTTCAGGCACAAGTGGATTACGTGCTCTACGAGAGAGCATTGCTCTTTTGGTGCCTTACTATAGATTTCAATGAGCATCACTCAAAAAGGGTGATCTTCAAATGGTATTTTAATATAGTAGAGTACCTAACAAACTAGAATTAAATAGGCATTCATGCAGACAAACAGCCAGCTCCAGCCTTAAGAATATTTCATCCTTAATTCTGAGCATGTCCATGGCAGTTAACTACGTTACTGAACGGTTGGATGGGAGTAACATGAAATCTGGAGAATAGATGTTCAACATTAGGCTTCCCACTGTCAGCACTTACATTCAGCCACTCAGAGGCTTTTTCTTTTTTTTTTTTTTATCCCAAGGGAAATAAAGCGGCTCTCCATTAGGCTGCTAAAAGGGAGGGATCTTGTCCAGCCATCTGTCTGCAGGCCACGGACAGACGGCAACTCCGGAAGGGACAGACCCCAGAGGAGTTTCACTACAGCATGAGTCATATCCCTTGGAAGAGCCATTGAATCTCTGTAAATCATAGAAACAACTACAGCCTACTGACCCCTAAGGAAAGTGAATGTGCAGCACTCTGAAATGTCCACAAATTGGAAGAGACATAGATTATTTCATGGTGGTGTAGAAGTGTGCAATCCATCTAAAATTCCTTAAGTGCCAATTTAGTTTTTACTGTTGCTGCATTTTTTTCCCCCTCTTCTTAACTCATAAATGTGCGTTTTGCTCTGAGCAAAACCTGGTTTGCAGGAGACAACCTGTAGCCAGTATCTGATGCTGAAGAATGGCAGCATCAGTTGTGATCCTGACTAGCCTGAGAGATCAGAAAGAAGACAGGCTGTGCAAGGATGACAGACACACACATACTACAGAGTCACCTTACAAACAGCAAAGGTGCAGATTCACTTTCCCACAGCGCTGAATATCCTGGGTCACAAATTTAAATCAAAAAGTGATTATGTATTGTTCATAAAACTCAGTCTGAGAAGGCAGTAAAGAAAATAACAGATGATATGTACAGAATACAAACTTGCAGCAGCTTGTTCTTCCAAGGATGAGGGCTTTTACTATGGCTAAATCACGACTGCATTAAGATCAACAACTTAAATGGCCTGCTCTTCATATTCGAACTACTTGGCATTCAGAATGAAAGCCACGAAAATTTATTACTCTCTATTTCAGAATTACTTTGATACGCTTCCATAAGGAACATTCTGTTTTTGAATCACCAGCCTTATTATCAAAGATTCTGCAGAATGATCACAAAATGACTCGGCACTGCACCCCAACACCAGGTTGCTATGCATAAGGGAAAAATGGTATGTAACCATTACATACCAGGTATGTTCTGAGGGTTAGCCAACATGAATTATCCTATCTGCAGCACACATTGCAGCTGGAGGGCTGCGAGTCCATGCAGCAGCTGAGGCTTGTGCTTTTGCATCCCTAGGAAGCAATGTTATTTGTTTACTCTAGAGCAGTCAAGAGAGAATTATAAAGCTGTGCTGCATGTTTCGGTTTCACTTAATGCTTACAAACCTGAGCAGAGCTGGCAGGAGGATTTTCAAGGAAATGTTTTGCGAAGGAAATGTGTGATTTCCTTCTACAGGCATTTTCAACTCTCTCCCTATTAAAGCACTTGTGACGATGGGTTTCTCTTTTCCCCCCAGCTAGAAACACGTGTCCTAAACCAGCACTTCGGTATTCTGGCAAATGAATGAATGATTCGACACAAACGTCAAGGCTGTTCAAAACACACAAAACAAATCACTGAAATTTGCTATGAGACAGAAAATAGCATTCCTTTCCTTTAGGACAGGCTGGAGGACTCGGCCTGTGCCAGAAGCAGCCTGCAGTCCATCATGGCTACTGCACATTTCTCAGGCAGAGAAGCAAATTGCAGCCTAAGGCTTACACTCTTTTAAATAAGCAAGAATTACCAGTTCTGATCCCTGCAATCATTTCTAACTGGTTTCACCCCTCAAGGGGACCCCCAAATTGTGCTGTTCTAATAGCTTATAAGAATATACACCTCATAGGAACGGCTCTTTAGGAGGTCAGACATCTAAGAAAAAGTAGCAATATAATACCTCTGTGGTATTGCCTGTGCATTACTTATTTCAGCAACAGGGCTCCGATTCAAGCTCTGAAATAATGCTAAGGGATAAAGACATCAGAAGAAAATTCAGAGACACAAACTGCAGCAAGTGGATATTCATAACAATAAAACCCTTGTCATTTTGCTTTCTTACATTTGGCAAAATCTTGCTGCCCCATATTATATATATATATATACATATATATATTAAACTCAGCAGGAAGAATAGCATGTTTGCTCTGTAGGACTGCATTATCAAAGGAAAACAAATAGATAGTTTTAGTTCCCACGGTATGATTCAGTCTTAAAGAAAAAAACCAGAACTATTAATAATAGTTATTAATAATAGCTATCTTATAAACTAATGATTATTATCTTTAAGACTCAGAAAAACCTGATTATTTATGAACTTGAGTCATGACGTTGGCTCTGAGCATGACTTCCCTTGTAGAAACTGATGCAACTCTATGTTAGGAATAGGAAAGCAGGTACTTCAGATTTACTGCTTATTATCTCCTAATGGCTACTTTTCCCAAAAGAACATTTCTGTTTGATAGACTGACTAAAAAGCCAGATGTTTGTTTTCTTTACCTCACGCAATGCAAAAAAAGCAGATGATTTCGTGCAAAGGCCTTCTATTAATGTGACAGTCTACATTCCTTCAATAACTGATGTGCTTCCATGATTACATATTTGATGTAAACAGGCTTCTGCAATGCAAAGCGGCTACTCAGAATGCAGAGCAAGGCAGGCAATTGATAAGACACAAAGGACTCCAATTCTGGTGTTCACTGATCTTGCTTAAGTATATAATCGTTTGTTTTCCCATCTTAATGCAGTGTTTACTGTTATTCAAGTGGAATGGGTTTTGTTCAGCATTATTACAATATAAAACTGCCTCTGATTTCCAAGTCAAATGCCCTGAAATTCAAGAAATGTGGAAACATATTTGACAATGAAAAAATCAAGCAGCCGAAACCCCCAGTTTCAGAGTTTCACTGCTTAAATGTAGCCCTACTCAAGCTTTTTCAGTGTACATCTGAACACAGACATGGAAAAAACCCCTTGTGGATATGATTTTTTTTTTTTTTTCTAATTTCTTTACTTTTTCTGCTTGAAAGTGTGGCTGTAGGAGCACAGAGAATTGGCAGAACACCTGCTCAGCAAGCACCACACAGCCGGGAGGGAGGTGCGGTAATCTGGGTGAGCAGTAGCTGTGCACCTCAAATCTTCCCCTCTAGGATAAATGGGAGAAGACATAGACAAACTCTCATTGTTCTCAAGATACTTTAGCTTAGGAAAAGTATTTGGAAGAGTGTGAGACATTTAAATGATACAACAGAAGTCATCTTAAAACCAAAGATTACAAAACAGAGTACCAAAACCTGCATGTATGATTCTCCTAACTCATCCAAATCAGATAGCTTTGCAGTTTCCCTTGCCTTAGACTCGGAGAACAGCTCCTGGACACCCTGCCACAGATCTAAAATGCTGCCAGGGAAAGCTCACCAATAGCTGCCTGAGTACCCTCTATCACGGGGGCATGAACTACTCAAAACCAAGTGAAGAGCTGTTTGTCAAAATGCAGGATGCTACTGTGCTCAGTTTCCTGTTGCTGCAAAGACCTTTATATAAAAATCAAGGGATCAAGTTTCAGAGATCTGAGCAAGACATTTGAGATGCTAGAAACTGCAAAAACAGTAAGAAAAAAACTATTAGCCTTATTGAATAGCTTGTTACCATGTCTGCAGGCGAAGATGATGGGTTGCTGAGCTCTCTGCCAATCAGTCAACTGCACGCCTAAGAACTAGGATGCATCTTGTGAGAGGAGCAGATGGCCCATCCAAAAATGAACAGCCCTCCCCCAACCAGAACTGACCCCCCAAATGGCATTTCTTCTCATCTTGCATACTTAAACCGAGGAACTAATTGCCACAGAAGGCCATGGATTTTAAAAATGCTTACTTGAGTTTGATGGTAAATAGAAAATCCATCAAGGGCTGCAAATCAAAGCCTGAGCTCTGGTTCAGGACGTTCTTGCTTTGCCTTTGGCTGCTGTAGCAGTAGGAACTCTGGGCTAGATGGACCTTTGGTTTTAATGAGTGTGATCAATCTGTGCTCCCACTTAAGGCAGCAAGAGTCAATACTATCAGTTCATTGCTATCTGAAAAGCATAATGCACCCTTCATGGCTGTGGTTGTAATGCTGCTCTCACAGGCAGGATGCTGTTAGAGCCAATACCTCTTGTCCCTTTGTTTCCTTTCATCTCCTTGTTCTTGAGTTTCTTCAAGGGATCTAAAAGGAACTCTGGCTTTTATCAGGTGATAAAGGCACAGCTACATCTCCATAGCTGTGAGCTGGAGCACATCTAACAAGGAATCAGTATGAACCTGCCTACTCATTTACAGGCTCTGGCTGAGACCCTAAACTGGGAGCCTCATCACTGCCACGGCCATTCCCTGTGCACTATGATCTCCTGGCAACAGGCTGAAGGTACCCGCAGTGAGCTCCTGTGCAGGCCAGTGTACTACTGGCTGATGTTTTATGGCAAACACAGAGCGAAACACCTGCAGAAAACAAAGATGCTGCACTAGCAACCACTATTTGCTTGTAATAATGTAATAAAACAGATTGCTGAGGTTCCAATGAAGATTTCATAATTTCCTTTCAACAGTAGTTATCCTGTTGGGCTCCAGAGCAATGCCCTGCCTGAGGACCCCGATAGCAGGACACTGGCCCAGGCAGCCAGCTTGGGACGCAGGGACAGTTAATGGTGCCTAATGGAAAATATGGTGGGCACTCATGAGAGCAATGCAGAGGTCCCTCTGCCGCCACGCCAGATGCCTGGGGAGGATTCTGATCCCTAGGAAGCAGTAGATAGTGACACTCCTGAGCTGTCACTTGGCCTCCTTGCTTCCAGCTGTCAGAGCTCTTGCCCTCCCGAAGCCTTGGAGGATTTACTTCAGGTCTTTGCCAGCAGTTTCCTGGAACCCCTGAAGCTCCCAGTGCTGTGGGATGAGGATTGAAATCGCTCAGTGCCACTCTGCCTGAATCAGGGCTCCCCTGGGCTTTTCTCAGACCATTAACCTTATTCCAAACCCCCAGCTTCCTCTGCCATCAAGACCCATCAGCCCGCAACCCCGTGCGCTGCTCCCAGGCTTCTCATAGCATTACAGGCATGGATCCATCCTATCCGGAGGAAGGGGCAGGAAATAAGGCCATCGTGGCTGAAATACCTTTTAAGATTGCCTAACACTGGTAGTAAGTGTAAAAAGTAGCTGATGTAATGGATAAAATAACTTCCTGCAGGTCCCTGGAGACTGCATGCCGGATGTACAGTCAGGGAGCCACACAGGAGAAGGGCAGCTGAACAGAGAGGGTAAAAGTCTCATTATTTAGCAATAAGGGTGATGAAGTGTGTTCCTCCTGTAAGCTGAAGAAAAAAGATTATTGTGTTTTTAAATGTACTCCCCTGTGCCTTAACACTTGAAACACTGCTTCAGTTTTATGACCACCACCCCAGTGGGCATCCTGGTCTCCATCACAGGCTTTTGCTTTGTTACAGCCCCTTCCATGCTGCCTGCAACACCAACATGTGCTGAGACTTATATGTTCATGTGAGTGCCTCTCCCTGCCTGCTAAGGGCTGCCACAGAGCTGCAAGCACTTCCAGCTGCCCTCACCTTTTCCTTTTCTGAAAAAACACACACCAAGGTAATTGGGCTAATAGGTCAGCATATGGTGAGACTTTAATGGAAGCAAAGCATTGAGAGCTAAGTGTCCCATCAAGGTGAAACATGACTCTGCTCTCTGGGAGGTTCAGCCAAGGACATTCTCTGTCCTTTCTCTGTCCACTACTCTTCATGCACAGTGGGGGCTGGGAGCAGTGACAGGGCATTTAGTAAACTGCAACTTGTTAGATATGTCCCAGCAGGTGATCTGTAATAATCAGAAATCTCTGCGTGTCCAACGATGGGGGTAAAATAGGAAACATCTGACAGCAAGGGATTATGAAATATGAGCTCTGAGGTCCCTTACAACCCAAGCCATTCTATGTTTCGATGCTTCCACATGCATTACTTCTTATGCCACTTGTCCCTCACCACATCACAGTTTCTTTTGCAAGTACATAGCAAGGAAGTTTTCTTTTGACTCTACCACACACAGCTACAGCTAATGTATTTCATCTATCATGTGAATTATCAGCACACAAAACATACCAGAGATTTTGGGAAGGTAAACAGAGGACAGGTGCTTTCTGTAACAGCACGAATACAACTACACAGGAGCCTGCAGAGCTGGAGATACACATGGGGAGCAGCACAAAAAGCTCTTAAAAGATGTGCTGCTATGTCCCATGAGAGACTAGCACTGCTGTACTCATTTTCAGGTCATCACAAAGGTAACAAAAAATGTCTGTATGTTACAGTAGGAGCTGAAATATCATTATAATTGTCACCATGGCAGAGCACTTTGTCCATGACCTGAGGGCCAGCATTTCTTCTTCGCCTTGTGTGCCACAGGCATTGAAAAAACAATACATTTTGTAAACCCTCTGTTTTGTTCTTTACAAATGAGGAAGCAAGGCAGAAGAAACCCTGTGCTGGGGCTGCCTTGGACAGGAGCCACTGCTCCAGGTCACACCCCTGGGCCAAACCTCCACCACTGCTGGAGACATGGAAACTCTCTGAGTCCCCACACCTTTTCAATACACCATGCTGGCAAGTAATTAAAACCATCCTCATCTCTTCAGGCAGGTTGTCACCCTCCTATAGTTTTGCTTGCTTACATGTTCCATTTTGGCTTAACTAAAGACACAAAAAACCATCTACAGGGCAAATGAGTGTTCTAGGGTATTTACAAATCAACACATTTGAAGTTGATAAACATGATTGAAGATGTTAAACTAAGGGAAAAAACAAATAATCCTTTTCAAAGATAGCACAGACGAGCAAACTGAGCTTTGTTTTAATAAACCTCTTTTGCTTCCCCAGTGTCTGCCTCAGCCACACTGAACTAGCAACCTCTGGTGGTAAACGCCTTAAAAACACACCTTTCAAAGGCAACAGCCTAGAAGTAAATCTCTGAAAGAAGTGTGTAATGTATTTGTGAAAGTTTAAATCAAAGCACGGCCTCTACGTTTGTTACTCCTTTTCAGTACTATGTGACCTCAGCATGTTTCTTAATGTTAGTATAAATGTATTAATATTTTTAGAGCACCCAACCAAGGGCTCGCCCAACCAGACATACCTTCCACTGATTCATCTGCTCTTGCTGCCTTTGAGAGATCTGCAGAGCTTTTGAAAGCCCTCTCCTTTAGCAAGCAAAGCACTCATTAGAAAACCTCACTTTCTGGGCATCACCTTTGGACACACTGGTTTCTAGCTCAAGTCAAAGTGTTATGAAACAGATTATCAGTACTGCTTTCAGAATCCCTCCTCTGTTCACCAAGGCAGGCTCCCACACTTTATCATCAAAACAGCAGCTCTCTGCCATGTGCCATTACTATTTTGTCCTAAGACTTGGAGCTGGTTTCCTAAATTGATAACCTGGTTTCCAAACTTGACATTCTTTCAGCATACATAGCAAGGATCATCCCAGCATCTGAGGCAACAGTTCTATCCAAATACATGATGTAAAAGATAACATATGAGTTTGTGGCTCAAACTGCTGCTCTTTGGGGTTGGCCAACAGGAAATCATTTCCAGTTCGCTCTCCTGTCCTGTCCAATGCAGACTGAAACATGTTTTTTATCTATGCAACATAGTACAGATGATGCTCCTGCTCAGGAGTTCAGCTGTGATATCACCAAAGCAGCACGACATAACTATTAGCCAGTTTTAGTAAAAGGTAAACTGGCCATAAGGTTGCACTGAGTTCTTTTCCGTTGCCTATTTGAATGAATTCTGTTATTTCCCTGTTGATGCAAATAATTACTGTAAATGGCACTGAGTTGTTTTTTTCAATTAAGGAAATATCACGAGAAGTAACTGATAGTGAGTAATTGCAAATGACGTACTGGTAACTCGTAAATTATACATCTGTGATCTCAGATTTAATAAGCCAGGAAGGTAAGAGAGCAGCGTAATAGCTGGGAGCTCTGAGCCTCACTGTAAGGTGATGGGGCTGATAATTTCATGACTTCTTTTGTTCCTGCTGGTGTGAAATGGGATACTGTGAAGTAATGTCTACCATCTGGTGCAAGTGAGAGAAGCAGAGTAGCATATATCAGTGCTGGATTTCTATGGCAGTATAAATATTTCTGGCAGAGATTAGACAATATTTGTTATCCATCATCCTTCTGTGCTGCAATGTGCAGAATTACCACTGCAGCTATTACTTTATACTGCCCAGAAAGAAAAGCCTTTAATTGCTATTATATCCTCCATACATGAAATCACCACGTGACCTAACACTTTGAGTAGATTTTGAGTAGATCAAACTCATTATATGTTGAAAATTCAAATACACACAGGTGAGTATTTGTTGTAAATTCCCTAATTTCAGACTGAGTCAGGTAGCCCAAAACCTGTATTTCAAACGCTGAGAAACTCTCCTAGAGGTGATGTTGCGGGTTGCTACAATTATTTAGGGATGCAAGATATTTTATTTCCCATATCTGGTCTTCAAAAGATGGCAGGTTTGCCTGTTCTTGCTATTAGTATTAAAGGAAGTTACCAAATAAGAGCATATATTGAACAACTACGTTGTTTTAAACTTAATGCATAGATTGTCAGAGGCAAGATGAGCTTTGTGCTGGACAGGTCTTGCTGGCTGCCAGAAGTGACAGAAAATTTGGGCTTCAAGCATTCTGGCTTCTTTTGGGAAGATTTAAGAGGGAGTGAACACATTATCACAGTATCCAGAAGACCAACAGCTTGCATGCAGAGATAAGAACTCAGAGTGAGATTAAACATTTGTTGGCTAAGATTAATGGGTGCCCCATGCTCCTGCCTAAAGCATGCTTTCCTATTCTTATTCTTATCCTTCCCTATAGAAATAAAGTGTACTTTTATAATCTGTTGAATATGGATTTACAGTTGTTATTCTCTTAGTTGATCCAAGTCAACCCCAAAGGAAATTGTTATATAAAGCAGGTCACGCATACACAATTACCAGCTCCACCAAAATACTAGAAACACAGTAAGACAATTTGAAACACACCACCACTGCCCTGTCTTCAACTGTCTGCCCCATCTGCATTAGGCTGTAATAATGTCCCTGACATCCACAAGAAATTTGCCCCAGTTCCAAAATGTCAGACTGCAAAATATCAAACATTTCAGATCTTCACATGTATGATCAGGAACAGCACCAAGATAAACTACTTTCTTATGCCAACAAACAAGGCAGAGATCCACATTTGGCCACCAAGTTGCAGGGAATCCTATTCCCTCATTAAGGTTAAGCCTCATTGCAATGTATGGCGCTAAGTGACAAAGCACAGCTTCAAAGGCATGACACCACTTCCAAAGTAATTCTAGGTTACTTCCAGATCACAAGAGGCCTCTGAGGACCACAGAAGTCCTCAGAAAATTATCTCAAACTGATTACCACATCATAAGGGGCACTTACCACTGCAGTGCTTTTTCTCCAAACCAATCTCCTTTTCCTAAAGTACGGAGAAAGACTGGATCCTCACTGGGGGAATCTTCACGAGTGACATTCACCTGTTGAAAAGCCAACCCCCCCCAGCATTTAGAAATGTTTTCATTAATGAATGAAGTCTATTTGTTGCTTTAAACAGAGCGATTGGATATGCAAATTCACAAAGCCAAAATCTGAGACTTCAGATGCTACCATTCTGATTTGGAGTCAGTTTAGTTGCACTGCCCTGCACCTTCTCTTGCATGGGTGGTAGAACACAGGGTTTGAGTCATTAGTGAGCACTGAGTACACACTACATTTAACACCTGCAGTGACTCACTGGAGATGAGATGAGAGTAGGGAGAGCGTAACAGATGAGCCAGGAAGATTTGTAGCTGATGAAAAACAAATTTGGACCAACAAAGGCAACTTTAATGTGTAGTTAAGCTCCTTCTCCATGACCTCTGCTGATCCCAAGAAATGAATGCTAAGGGATTACCAGAGTGTAATTTCTGCACAGCTCAATGTGATGACACATCTGAACAGAGATGGTGCCACTGATGAACCTGCATGATATAGTATCAAATTGGTGCCACACCATTGCTGTTAAAGGGAAAATAGTGTACAATGGCACAGCATGACACACACGCAACCCCTTGGTAAAGGAAGGATGCTGAACAAGACAGAGCAGCAGCAGGCAGCAACCAGAAGGGATCAAACTGTTTTCATCAAATGTATTATTTATCAGATTTCTGCACATAGGCTGCTCTGAACAAAAGTTTATTCCTATGCACTCAGGCTTGAGGAAACACACTCTAATAAACAAGAGAAATAGTTCCCCAGACATTTTTGCAGTGTTAAAAGCACCTGAGATGCTGCACCTTCCCAGTTCTGCAGGAAGCTGCTTGCTGATGACAGGCAGACTCCAACAGGGGAACGTGGATGGGTTAAATTAGTAGCCACATGCCCCATACAACTAAATGACAACAGGAGTCAGATCAAGTGCGGGAGGATGGAGCTGAGGGAGAAAAAAGGGAAAAAGGCTTCTGCTATGAGAAAAATGTTGAGCTCAGAAATCTGAAAAATATCACTTGACTGTCACTACAGAAGGTCGAGCATAAAAGGCAGAGAGAGAGCTTTCAAAAGTAGCTTTTGCTGCTGGAACATGATGCTGCTGAATGCAGGACACACATGCGAGATCCCACTTAAGTGAGATGGAGCCAGCCTTTTTTTCTGGCTTACTAAGCCTCCTGGGTCTGCGTTCGGCATAGGTATGAGAGTCATGTCTCTGCCTTAGAAAGTCCCATTCAGCATACATTGATATGTTTATTCTGTGTTTCATTACTACTTATTCCACATTTCACTACCAGTGCACTACTCTCCTATCCTGGGCTGTATCCTTTGCATGGAGAAGTTCTCACATCGCTACGTAGCTCACATGTCCAAATACAGGCATTAAAATTAAACACTCTCCCACTTCTATCCCTCCTCAGTCACCAATATGTCTTTTGCAATTCAGTGAGGTTGGAAGAAAAAACTAGGCTGAATTTAACCATCCCTGTGGGAACTTCTGTCAAGCCATCAAGATCCATCTGAGGCTCTGGGAAGCCCATGTGTGTTGCTTCAAATTCCCTTTTCTGGCCATCAGCTGATACACTATGATAAAACAGCAAAAGCTTGGAAGATAAAGCCAAGGAGCTTCTTTAGGGTGGATTAGAGAGCTCTGGAGCAATGGCCAATGACACAGGGAGCAGCTGCTTTTCTTCTCCATTCTGCTGGTAAGCTGCAAGGATGTGAGGAAGAGTGGACAAACCAGGCAGGTCAACTGCTGGTTTACCCAGCTGGTGTCAACAACAGGGATTTGAGTGTCGCAACCAAGAGACTCTGAGGACTGCTAAGAAGGGATGGAGCCACCAGATCAAGTTGGTCACAAGCATCCAAACCAACAGGCCGGTCTGTGTACCAAGGAGGACTTTTAACACTTGCTGGGAAAGGGAGGTGAATCAGACATGATCTGAGCAGAAAGGATATTTAGTGTTTGTCATAGCTGTCCTTATTTTGGAAAAAGATGAAACCCTACTTAAAAGCGCAAGAAAATACTGTCAAATTTGCACCTCTGTAGCCCATTATTAACTTCACTTCAGTAACTGCTGTGATCTTCTATTCCCTTGAAAAAGACCACATTTTTTTTCTTCTGACAAAGATTAGGCTCCCAGAGATAGAGGGAAAGATGGTGAAAACTACTTTTAATATCTGAGAGATAATAGTAAAACACACGCACTCTTCCTCTCTGGATGACGTGGGCGTGTTTCTGCTGTCTTTAATTATGCAAGGACTATACTAACATCTGCTTTGGTGCAAACATCAAACCCATGAACCAGGAGGCTGGAGTTGGCCCGTTTTCAAGTGTATTTACCCATTTGTGTTTACTTTTCACGTATCACATCTGATCTGCAGTGGGAAATCACTGTGTATTCCCTTAAAAATCTCTCTCCAGCTAAGTGGAAAGAAGCCAAATGTTTTTCAAGTGTAATAGTAGCTGGATCTATAAAATCCCACCAGGATTTTATGTGAAAAGAGGTCAAAAAGCAAATTTTCCCTCTGAGCAGTGGAGCAGCAAAACCTTGACCTTTTTTAGTTCCCCAAAGAGAAAGCCGAGACTGCTTCGGGTTCCTATTATTTAATTTGGAAGAGCTATAAAGTGATAGTCATGGGAATAAACTCTGGAAGTCAGTCTTCCAAGAGGGACAGTTGGCAAAGAAAAGTTGACTCTTGAGGGTATATTGGGAAAAAGGGAAAAAAAGAAGAAGGTTATGGGATAAAGAAGCCCACAGGGACTCCAAGAAGAATAAAGGAACGTCCATCATCAAATAAATAAGCAAAAATGTAAAGAGAGACAAAGCAGGGAGAAATAAAGCAGGCATTCAAGGCCAGGCTGGATGTGGCTCTGGGCAGCCTGGTCTAGTGGTTGGTGACCCTGCACATAGCTGGGGGGCTGAAATGAGATGAACATTGTGGTCCTTTTTAACCCAGGGCGTTCTATGACTCTGTGTTACATGGGGCATGCAGAAAATGAGCTGCTTGGGGTGGCACAGAACTCCCCACAGCAGACAACCCATCCAAAGAGATAAGACAGAGCTTTTTGGTCATTTACCGAGACTTAATAGCTCTTTTCAAACCCCCAAAGTGTTCACGGTGAACACGTGTAAAACAGCATGAGATCTACTTTTTTTCTTTTCCCTTCAGGCCACTCTTCCCCACTGATACAATGCCAAGAACTTTAATTAAATGTCAAGTGTTGCAACATTTGTGCCTTGGGGAAGGGAAAGAAAGCACTGGCTTGGCACTGAATTTTAAGAGCACATCATGACCGTCATGTTTTCCCTAGAAGAGTGTCAACTTACCTTTCCTTTGCTGATTATAAAGAAAGTGTCCCCTCGAGCACCTTGTCGGATAATGTACTCTCCACTTTCATAGTGTGTCTGTAAAAAACAAATTAAAATAAATAATATTTAAAAAAGGAACAAGAACAAACATAATCAGAGACTGTTATTCAGTTGATAATTTAGCAGTTCTGCAAAATAATACTTAGGAAGACATAGCCGTGGACCAATCTTATCTGAGTTTGGCACTGGTTGTGATTTAAGAATTGCCCAATGTCCAGGAATGTAATAATTAAGAAGAAACCATTTGCGGCTTGCACATTTTTCTTATTACTTGTGCTGGTGCCAGCTTTTGCCCAGATGAATTATCTTCACAGCCTAAATCCACTTAGACTAAGTAAACCTGACACACGCATTTTTGACAGAGAATACAGTACATGAATTAAACTGCAATAACTATTTTTACAATACATTTGTTCTCTCTCTCTTTTTTTAAAAATTGATTTTATTGAACAAATAATTTTTGCTGTTTTCCTGTTATTTCATTAGTTTAACTTGTCTTTTTTTGTGTGTGTATGTCTTATCATATGGAAGTGAGTACAAAACCCCAGAGAAGACAGCCAGAGCTTTTAAACCCAAAGTATTTATAAATTGCAGCATGGATTTGAGCTAAGAAAGAGGAATTAGTCAGAATACAAGAATTTAGTTAAAGATTACTTTTTTATCTCAGTGGAATTTTATTGACGACAGGTGTTTATCTCCAATTTCTTGGTGCCACTTAAAGACTGATAAAAGGCTCCAACATGAAAACACATAGAAGGCACATAGTGAAGTATTTGTTGCATCTGATAGAAATGACTCCTTGTTTTACAAGCACATACACCTTTGAGCACCCAAACTGAGGGTCCTTGAAAGGGTCTGATTTTATAAGGTGCAGGGACTGTGGCTTCTTAAGTGGCATCTCATACACACCCCAAAACCTCTATGTATTGCTAAAGGCTGAAAATACTGACCCAGTATTTTCAAAACAGCTTTTGATTTTACTGCACACAACTGATTTAACACAGCAAAACCTTCTTCCCTGTTTCTTGCTCTTCATCACTTCATCAGCACTGAGCAGCTAGTGCAGCTGTGGCTCAAGTCCTGCAGACGCAAACAATTCCCACCTTTGAGTCCTCCCAGCCTTCCCACTCAGGCTTCAAGGGATCCCAACCTGCTTCTGATTATTCAGCACCTCTTGCCTACCTTACCTTCTTCTTTTTCCTAGGCTAACTCACTCAAATCACTGCAAACCCTTCTCTCCACATTGAAGCCATTTTCCCCCAGCGCTTCGTTTAGTTCCCAGTCATGCAGAGCTTTCATTTCACTTGACCTCCTCCTTGGCGCTTCTCCCTTTGGTCCATGTCTTCATCTTTAGGTATTTCAAGCCCATTTCTTTGATGACTAATCCCACTGCGCTTCTTTTTGCTTGAATCAACCTGTCTCCAACAACACTCCCATCCTCTTACATTCTCTTCTTCTCTAATGTAAAGCCACTCATCCATGTGCACTGCCCTTCTAACCAAATTACTTCTGTCCATTTAGACTGAAAGCACTCAGCAGAGTAAGAAAAGTGCAGAAGTGCTCACATACGGCACATGCAAATAAAAATAATCACAAGCCTCTCGCTTTTAGCTGGCCACTTAATGGTAGCCGGGTGTTCTCAGTACATGCAGTACCACTACATACCCTGTACAAAAAGTAGTTTGGCAAGCTTGTTGCATAAATTCATGGCTTAGCTTTCAGCATCACAAGCTCCATCACACCCAGAGAAAAACACTCTGAGAGCAATGTGAGAAAACAAGGAGTTCTGAGAGCCTGACAGTAGTGCGGTGGCATATGCAGAAGAACAGTATTTGAATTAAAATCACAAGGAAGGAGGTCAATAGACATGCCCTTACTAGCCTTAGACTGACTTCATCACTAACTCTGCACTTGCAAAATGCAGTTCAACGGTTGGGCTCCACCAAAGGGCGACCTTCTGATAGAAGTTACAGCCACCAATGGACAACTCCTTCAGCTTCAGCTTCAAAGCTTTGTATAACTGGTTAAAGAATTCCCAATTTGCACTTAAAATAATGAATATTTCCAGTCGCCTTTGCCATCAGCAAATAAGTAGAAATGTGAGCAGTGAAATACCTTGTATTTAGGTTTAGTGCTTCTATTGCTTGATTTTTTTAACTTTCTATCAAGGGACCCTGAAGACAGCCAGGAATTCTGTTGTGAATATTGCATTTTCACAGGCAATACAAAAGCTATTTTTTATTATCTATCTTAGCTGTATTCCACTGAAACCCAGTGTCACAGAAATTCTTGAGTATTCTTCTGAAGACATAGAAGCTCCTCCAGTCCACAACAAAATTGAAGCAAAACACAAAAACTAATTCCTAGCTGGAAGAGTTTGACCAGACCATATCGACCATTCTAACATTTTCCTCTTCTGAGACAGAAAACAGAGCAGAAGGTCCAGAATATATGAGGAAAGGGGAAAGCCCCAGGAGAAATGCAGGCTGCAGAAACGCAGCTGTGCAAGTTGCCAAAGCCCAGATAGCCAGGTGGAAAAGCCAGTAGTTACAAGGTCTTGTGTGTGCAGGGGGAAAAGTGGTTACAAGGCAAATCACTGAGGCTTGGCATCAAAGTCTGAGAGTCAGTGCTCAGGAAAATTACGGCGATAAAGCTGAGAAATTACTGCTGGGAGGCAGTACCAGCAAGCCATAGACATGTGCTTTAGAAGCTCTGGCAAATGGGGATAAAGGCTTGCTTCTATTAATTACAAAGGCCACAACATCTAGAGAGTTTGTCGTGCTAACAAGACTGTTGTTTTACCAGGTAACACCAGGCCTCTGAGGCACTCCTCAGCTGGGCACAAGTTGCTTTATCACCCCTTGAATGAGGGGTCCTAAGCACCTGAGCAAATCCTTCAAAAAGTCCCCAGACACCGCTGATTCTGATGGAAAACATCGGTGGCAGAGGGAGAACTACTGCACTAGGTGAAGGGATCTACCTCAGCCTTTTAACACTTCATTTCCCTATAAACTCAGATCAACTAGGGGGGGGACCACATTCTCCTTCCCAGTGAAGAGATGCCCATGGGAAAGAGACTGCTCTGCAGAATGCTAACAACGTAAGCATTCTCCCAGTAAGGAGAAGAGCAATGGACGCAGGACTTAGAACTTTCCAAGGTTCCCCAGTCTTTGCAATGAAGCAGAACTCTTAGCTCAAAGCCACTCGATTGTATGAATATGTCAGAAGAGAAAAAACAAAGTTAAGGAAAGAAGTAGCTGCAATTAGTTCTCTCAGGGAATGAACAGGTCCTAAAACAGAATGTTTTAATAGGAAAGAAGCTCTCTCTATATATATATAGGCAAGAGAAAGTCACATATACACGACATTAACTCGAATTCCTATTAAATTTACTTCATGCATGCCAAGGCAGAACTGACAGGAGCAAGGTGAACTGAAAAATAAAATTAGAGAGCCAGCCCAATTAGCATGTCAAAGTCACCAGGGCATTTCTCGAGTGCCCTACGCCAGCCCAATGTCACGCAGCACTGCCAGCACTTCAGAGCAGCCCACTTTCTGACCTCTCAACCCTTAAGACTCTGACTTTTTCTATTTCTCCTGCAGATTCTGAACAACAACTTGTTAAATCTGGAATCCTTGCTAGGATAACTGCCAGCTTCTGGTTGCTTGTATAGGATTGAGCAAGAGGCTCCATGATTGGGTACATGACTCACACTACCCCTTTAAATTAACAATACCTGAGAATTTATCAAACACCTGTGATTAACCCAAGGTATGTTTGTAAGTCATTCAGAAGCTAAACTGATAGCTGTTTCTTCCTAATCTAATTGGTTTCTTACAGATAACAGCACACTAAGCAACATCTGTAAGAAAAAGACATGCATAATCATTGATTTTCCACTGTATCTTCATTTCCTCACAGATTTATTTTCCTCAAAGTTCAACACTGTTTCATAGTGAACATTGTTTCTTGCACTGTCCCTTGAGCTCTCCACTGCCATCAGTGTTACCATCATCTCCAGCTACTTCAAGGTTCAGTTCTTACAGCAAAGCCCTAAGCACATCTAGGATACTATATTTGTAACACTGGAATGCAATCACAAAAACATGAAAGCTATTTGGTGATACAGTGAATATTCAATGTACATGGAACATATTGAAATCTAGGTATCAAACAGTCAGAACTTCATACAGACTGCTACGGTCATTTCAAACAGCCATTGCCCCATAGAAAAGAGATAAAATGGAAATAAATGTTCTTTAAAAAACTAAGGTTGTTAAAAAACTAAACATGAGTAGTTTCTATGCAACAACTCTACTTATCAGAGACAGATCTTAATCCAATTCATGTAGTACTCTGTCTAAATGGCCTTCACGTACAGTTAGATTAAAATCAACCTCAGCATACAGAGAAGCCTGAATCTTTCATGAGGCATCTTTTGCAATCTAATGTCTTAGTTTCAGTCAGGACAGAATTCTTCAGAGTGACTGGTATGATGCTGTGTGTGGTTCTAGCAGAAGAACAGTGCTGATAACACACTGATGTTTGTAGCTGTTGCTAAGTGGTGCTGTACAGAGCCAAGGCCATGCACAGCAAAGGGCCCAGGGAGCTGGAACAGAATGAGGATGGATGACTTAAAGTGTCCAAAGGGATATTCCATACTGTATGACATCAGGCAGAAGGAGTTTGGGAGTTCATCATCTCTTCCGCTGCTCAGGGGCTAACTGGGCATTGGTCATCAGAGCAATTGCTTGTGCGTCACTTTATACACATATACAGTCACAGCTATTTTCCTTATCCTTTTCTCTATCTTATTAAATAGTTTTATCTCAACCCACGGGCTCCACCTTTTTTTTTTTTCCCCCCTCAACTCTCTCTCCTGTCCCCCTTGGAAGAGGGGAGTGAGCCAACAACTGTGCACTGATGAACCACAACACCTAATCTAAAACAAGTCTTCCTCTTTGTGCCTTATCAATACAGGTGCCTCTCTCCTGGAGATAAATACTTAATCTTTGGTCCTATGCAGAGCAGCAGCACTCCAGCCTTGAATGGAGGAACATCCCTGCAACTGAACCTCTCTTGAGAAGTAGTTGGAATTGAGATCAGTCTTAAACACTAACAACATTAGAAGCAGCAAGGTGTTAACCACAACAACAGATTGCACCAAGTTCTGACCATAACTGCTTTTTTGGAGTCACTGTGCTCTTCACACCTGAAACCACAAGTGGAGTCTCCACTGAAAATAAACCCAAGTGGAAGTGCTTGTCTGACCATGTGTAAATCTCAGGCCAGGTGTACTCAGAAATCACCAGTACCAGCCCTCTCCAATAAGTTGTTTGTTCAACTTATTTCCCGCACGAGCTGCTAAGCATCACACACTGCTGCAGTGGGGACACTGTAACTAGAATAAGATGAGAGAGTTTGAAATCTGAATTTCTACACTCCGTCCTTCTCAGGGAGGTTTCAGTCAGAACCCTCTGTTGAGTATAGGAATGACTTGCAGCGTAGAAACTCAAAATACTCAACTCATTTTACTTCCTTCCCAATACTGTACCTCAAAAGCCAGAACATGGAGAAATTGCCAAGCAGGGTACCCAGGTGTGTGCTGGGGATACAGGGCTGCACAGGACCCAGCCTTGTGCCACCACCATGTGTCTGTGCTGCCCACCCTAGCTCCAGAAACCCTTTAAGCAAACCACCACGTTGCACTCAAGTCTTTCTCCACAGCAAGCTAGAGGATGCGACATCCACCTGTGCCTGAAGGCTCTGCTCCACCAACCTCATTTTGTCCATCACCAATTTCAGTTGCTGGCCACCAACAAAAACTAAGGAGTATTGACACAAGCCACGAGGAGAAGCCTCGACATCAGTGACCAACCTAATGGCTAAGCTTCAGAAAACCTCATTTTCCTCCATCTGGATGACTTTGACTTCTGTGTTTACTCTGAGAACATCTGAAAAGGGTAAAAAATGGGTGGAACACTTGGAGTTCTACATAACCCACGTCAGCTGTGGTGTAGAGGGGCCCAAATCCTTTACAAGGTCATGTAAGGGGAACTGAAGCACAAAGGGAGCTTTGAGGCTCAGAGCTTCACCCTGGGCAGCCGAGAGCTCCATTTACCAGTCACAGGTTTACACTGCATAAACCAGGGAGGATAACAGGGGTTTGATGACAGTTCTGAATGCATAATCCATCTCCGTCAAGGTGAATATATACATATATATATTTAAAATACATCTAAGTATGTTATTTTGCTGCCTGTTTAAAAAATATCCACAAAACGTCAGCAAAACTCCCAACATAAGCAGCTTTCAAAATATTATTTACAATCTTATTGTATTAAATGTTTCTTCCAAGTCTAAACTGACAACAGCAACGCTAGCAAAATGAAGTGTTTAGTTGCTAGAAAATGCTGCAAAAACAACTTCAGGAAAATATTAGTCTTCTGCATTGAATTTTGGGGAATCACAAAGCTTTGTTTCTCTGGCTTTACTCATGAAATGCCTAAAAATGTTGCTCCTCAGAATGGTTGAAGGGCAATATCATCATCATACTGCAGCCCTCTGCTTAGCCAGCCTGAGCATCCACATGCAGCTGGGTAGAAATCAGTGTGCTCCTCAGCACGTTTTGCACTGCTTGGGCATTGTGGCCAGTCATGGTTTCCTCTGCTGTTCACAGTTTGTTCCTGATTCATGCTCCACTAGCTCCCTGAGTTGTAATGCACCTAAAGGGACTATTTGCATGTGGATGTTCACATCCACTGTGCTGGAATAACACCAATCACTTCACATGGCTGCTTTATCTGCCCTCTACTGCAGCTGTCTTTGCATTCCCCTGAGAGAGGAGGCAAAAATCTGACAACAATTCATTGCATTTCCCAAAAAAGGCAAACGTTAAGCCCTGCAACATTGTGAGCTGCAATGCAACAGCAAGTAGCAACCAGTATGACAGCAGAAGCCTTCAGCTTAGACTAATAATTGGTGGCTCGCCTCCTCACACCAAGGTATAATGCACGCTTCTGAGAACAACATATTGATTTCTCCAGCTGAAAGGAATATAACATGGAGTACAAGCAGTGGTGCAAGAGGTGTATTCAACAATTACTTTGCTAATGCAAACAAGAACAGCCCACACCAACTCCACTGGGTACGAAATGAAATGAGCAGTCCTACGACACTCCTTGCTGCTTCTGAAATGTAACAACATGATAGATGTTCCTAATTTTACCTTCTTTGGTTAAAAGACCCGCTTTAATTTCCTGTTTGTTTCTTTTGGGGTTTGGTATTACTGCTCCATAAATTTGAATTTCACTGTATTATGCAGAGAGCTACAAAGGAGGGAAATATGCAACACAGCTGAGACTGGTTACTTCATTACTTCCTCTTCTCAAAAACTCCCTTGGTTCCAGAGTCCCACTGAAAGGCAGTGAGCTGGAACCAGCCCTCCTTGAAAGAAGTCATCCATATCTTGCTCTTCCCAGACCCATGGTGCACAGCTAATCAATGCTGTTTCCATTTACACCATGAAAGTTAAAGCTGTCACACCAAGATATCCATCCTCTCCTCATGACAATAAGAAAGGGACCATTTGTAACTTGTGTGTGAGTTATTTTTCAGCACATTAAATAATTGTGCTTCATTGAAGAAATGCCCTACGCAAAGCAATGCTGAGGAAAAAGGGTATAAGGGCCACAACTTCAGCGGTGTCATCTTCTAGTCATATTGAAAACATGTTTTGCTTCCTTCTTTGGTTCCACTAGACTTCAGTGCATGAGGCACAGTTTTCATGGCTTTATAAAAGGCAACAAAATGTACAAAGGACCACATTTTACAAACATCTGCCCAGTATTCTGCATGCAAGGGGGAAGAAACACGCATGGGATATGCATTCCTATTTCTCAGTGTAAATGCAGTGACCCTCTCCTTTCCCTTCCTCCTTACCACCCAAGGCAGAGGAAAGCCTCATTATAGGAAGCAGTGCCTTTCTGTCTCCTCCATGCCTTATAAAAATGATCAATTTCTTGGGCAGAAGATAAGTCCTGCCATTACCATCAAGTTCCTTTCCCTATCTCAAGTAAAGCTGAGCATATTTAAGGACTCTGTGCAAAGCCCTCAGTATTGGCTGAACAGCAGAATCTGGCTTGAACAAATGAAAATTTGTTCAACCTCAAAGATATTTTACGTTGAACCTCAAAGGTATTTTAGCTGCATCTAAGGCTAAAGGATAGGACAGAACATCAACCTGACAGTGGGACAGACTATGACCCTGGATAATGTGGGCTGCCTAAGTCCATTACAGGTTGTAATGAAGAAACAGTTTTGATTCCTAAATATACTCTGCCCTTTTATAGGAGAAAGAGGAAGAAAGAGAATCTCAAAAATACATTATTTAGTTTAGTGCATTATTGCTAAATGAATTCCCTGCCTTAATTTGCTCTAAAAGTAGACACAACACATTAGAAACCACATTTAAACTTTTGTTCCATCCCCACTGTTCCCAAACCATGGTCTGACAGGCAACACTGGAGCCAAATTGGGTTTCCTATGCATGGAGGCAGCCGCCCCATAGCCATTTTTTGTCCACAGTGCTGAGGCCAACATCTGTTTCTGCCTGGAAAACGCACTGAGTTGCAAGCTGTTGTCACCAGCTGGCACAGGAGCCAGCACATCCCGACCCTGAATCTGGCACTGTCCCTGCAGACCCAAGGTCAGTGACTGCTCCGGTACTGGGAGCACAGGGCAACGAGTCAGCAGACGCCCAAGCTTTGTAGAGGGGAAGCCTCCAGGAATGCTTATTTTTGGAGGTGGAGCCATTGAAGACAGACATCTACCCACATGCAGGAGAGCTGATGGTAACAAGGAAAGCCAGCAAGTTAGCTGGTGAAAGTTAACGGTGATGTCAGGCCACAGATTGACTGTCAATGAACCAGGGTAGAAAAACCAATAGTTTGCCTGCTGACCATAATAACGGATTCACGGATAACGAACATGAACTGTGCAGAATTAACTGAGCAGTAAGTAATTAGAAAGAGGATAGCTAGGCAACAGACTGGAATTAATTAATCAGCTACTCTGACTAAAAATCAATGGACAGTTAAATCAAGTAAAATTTAAGTAAAAAAAATAAAATGATGGAGAAAGTCAATTGCATGGGGTCGATGCAGACTCCATGCAGATGGGGGAGGGGGAGGCAGAAATTAAGCTGCCTGCTGGAAATCAGTATTGCTAACATAAGGAAAGAGTATTGCAGATCTATGATGGGCCACGCACACTTCTTTTCACATATAGTTTTTGTAGAACTGCAATCTCTATCTGAACAGCTCACGTCCTGTGATGTTACCAGAATGCATCAAACACAAACCAACTGCTGCATCCCAGGGCGCTTCACTTTAAGGGACTGCCTGCCCTAACTGCTTCCCTGCAAAGAGAGAGCAGCGCACCTCCAATGCACTGATGTGGAAGGGGAGGCACTTTGATTTGCTTTGCAAGTACAGGGATCAAAAGATCTCCCGCACAACAGCGCATCAACCTTGACAGCTTTGCTGGGAGGAAACACAGCCAGCAACCAACTGTTCACATAATGTCACGTCACCACACCATAAAATTTCTGTGAAACTGCAAGCAACTTTTTGTAAGGATATGGGTTTTTAATTAAATTTCATTGAAATGCATGAAAAGTAGCCTCTCTTCTTCCCATCCTTCTTGAATATCTGATTTATTTTGTTTTTCTTAGTGGAAAGCTGCCTATGGAACACTAATTCTCCTTCATAAATCCAAAAAGCCATCCCACAATTATTAAAATGGCAATCAGTTCCTCACAAAAATGAAATGGGAAGTAAACACTGTAAATCTCCATGTATGTTTTATATATTTTCTTCATTTGCAACAAATTTTGTACGCTTATTCAGAGAAGTTATTTGTATTGCCACGAGGATCAAAACCAATTTCCTAATCTATCAAGAGGAATAAAAGAGCACATTAATTGAATATACTCAGCCACTCTTGAAGTAACCTCCAATGAAATATATTTTCTTTTTGTAGTCTGAATCAAAGAAGAGTGCCTACCCTTCCATATGCAAATATACTTCTCCCCAGGAACAGAATTTAATGGCAGAAAAAGCACGGAAAGCACTACATATTTACCAAGGCAGGTAATTCTGCACATTGAGTTCACCAGTTTCTTCCACTTTGGCAGCTTCTGTAGGGTTTTCAGCAGGTGACAATCAGTTCTGACCAAGCACGTAAGCCTTAGAGCATCAAATCAAACAGCACCTACCACAGCTTTTGCTCCCTTCTGTATCTCTGTAGGTTTTGTCTGTTGATAGAAAATATTATCCTTTTACCTCGATTTCTCTCATTAACCATACAAAGGGAACCACAACTTTATCAGCCTGCACACATATAAATCACAGGCTCCACTCTCACCCTGCCAACAATTGCTCTGGCTTACAATGGGTTTTGGAAGAGAATTACATTGGCGTAATGTAATTCATTAAAGCAATGGTGGGTAAACTTTTAGTCCAAATATGCACTGAAACAGAAGAAATGGAAAACTATGACTTTAAATAGCAAAAATGACTTTTGTCAGTAGAGGGAGAACAACATAAATACTTCACAAAGTGATAAAAAGAGTTCAAACCATCTTACTTTGAACTTTGCTACAAAGCTGCTCTACAGAAAACGTTACCAGATCTTTCCACTGCCTACAACTTATTCCAAACTTTTGTCCAAAGGGTAATGAAACATGAAACTAAAATCACATTAATAATTCACAACACAATAAAACTTCAGATTACTAACAGAGAATACAAAGAATTAACCCTACACCAGAACACCTTCATCTATCTCTCATGCAGTGACTAGATGTATTAGTATTTAATTGATGAGATCTACTGTGGGCTTTAAAGCATTTTTGAAGTGTATCTCAATATTAGTCCTGAAAAGAAAAACAGAACAACACTAGGAAATACCATTTCAGTCACAAGACATAGCACTGCTAATGGACAGCTGACTATTTCCTTACCAGACAGGGATGGCACATTGATCCAGAGATTACTTCATGAGTTTTCTAAACTGCAAAGAAAAGTGAATTATATCTTATATCTTTTGTGGAAAATTACAACTTGGATTTAAGGGTGTACAAGCGCGGAACTGACCTTATTTCAACAGACACAAGATTGCTTGTCATGATAGTTGATAAATCTCCCTCCTATACCATCAGGGAAAACCTTCACCTCCAGTAAAAGATCACTCACAAAAGTGCATGCCAGCAACACCAGGCACATTATTCACACTTCCCAGCCCTGAACAACAAACTGAAACCAGAAGGGATGGGAATAGGAGAGTGCATCTGTTCCACTGATGCCCTGATTTAGGACATCAGCATTTTCCTCTGCAGTGGTATCATAAGTTTTCCCAGCAATGAGCTATTTTTGCACTTGTCTTCCCTCTAAATTACAAACGTAGTCAGTTATTTTTGTTTTATATTATTTCTGAGATATTTCAGAGTCTTATTTTTCAGCATGAGTTGTAACATCGATTGGAGGAGAGTTATCTGAAAGACACAGGTCTCCATCGAAAGATCCCTTCATGCCTATTTCCCAGGACTTTCTAAACCAAGAACCAAGCACAGCCCTGGCTATTCCCCAGAAGCCTGCAGCTGAGTGGGGAGCTGACTTCCAGGCTTTGTCATCTATGTCAGTGCCTTCCTAGCACACGCCTTGCTCCTCACAGGGACTGTCCCCCTTTTTTGGGGTTGCTTAGATGCAGTGAGATGTGCTGAGATCGGGTGACCTCCTAACACCACAGATGTCCACTCGCACCCTAATGTGGAAAATGCAAATCAGATAGCTGAGGCGGTCTGTCCACATTACAGCCCCCCAAGCATATGGAGTCCAGAGGGCAGCTAATATTTCATTCCTAATGCTGGACATCTGCTATCAAAGCTGCTGATGAAGAATCAAATGACAGGAGCAGGGATCAAAGTGCTCTTTGGTGCGCAGAGCAGGAGGCTTTGGGGAGATGCTAACCCAACCCTGTGTGCTCTAACCCATCAGCTCCCATCTGGCATGTAAGCCTGAGGATGATGAGCACTTAACGTACTGGAAAGATGGCTCTTCTCATTTTCAGCACAGCTCTGAGATCAAGCTGCAAGTCATCTGCTGTAAAATTCATGTTCAGAAAGCAACTGACCTCATCTTTCCACCACACTGGCAAACCAGGTTCAAGCATCTGTAACGTTTCCACCTGACAGACAGCAATGATGGAATGCCCCAAGCTCCCACTTGACAGCACGTGGAAAACCTGTAAATCCCCCCTATTATTCCTGGGGTACGTTTACAACAGGACTGGGCTTTGCCTTCACCTTCCCAAACCCTCCAAGCCAAGGACAGCACAATACAAAACAGAATTGTGCCAGTCCCCGATCCTTGTTGTCCTTCAGATGTGGGATACACCAGCAGTTCCACTTAAGGCTAAAGTTTCAAACTCTCCGGGGTCTCTAGAGGCCACGTTTTGGGATAAGTTTCACTCCTGCCCCATTACAGGGTCGAAAGCCATATACCCTAATCTTGTGTATGACACTCAAGTACAGTCCCATGCTCCTATCTCCATAATCCTCTAAGATTGCAGATGGAAGGCCAAAGTTCTCAGCAGTGCCCAACTCCCTGAATGCTGCGAGGATTAGGAACACATCCTTAAAGTCATTTTAGGGTCAGTATGAACTATATGAATCAGCCATCCTTAGAAACACATAAAGCCAAAATCAACACACCCTTCACTTATCCTGATAACCCATTATTGAACCAAAGCACTCCTAGAGCAGACAGCCAGCCGCTCGTTTCCATTCACAGACTACATAGGAGGAGGATTTAGCCACTACCAAGCAATCTCTTCCTATGGATGATGAACTCACTGTTAAGAGGAAAACCTGTTTTATTGACAGTTGCTTACTTCAATTTCCAGGTTTTGTACTCACAAGGAAAAGGCTGCCCAGTAATGGCTTGTGGGCAAGGCAGGTTTTCCAAGTGGAGGACTCTCTGTTTGATGTATCATGACTACAGCTGCAGATGGACCAAGATGTTCACAAGGCTCCCCCTGGTACCAAATGAGTTCCTCAGGGAGTGCTGATGCTACACATCATTCCATCTTTCCTCCTGGTGACTCCAGCACTCCCCCTTCCAATGCTGGCAAGCAGAAGAAGGCTCTGATGAGTGAAGGTTGGTATGTAAAGCTCAGGAGGTGGCTTTATTGGATGGATGGCACACAAACTCAGTCAACAGGGAGCCCTGCAGTTACCTGCTGTTCCCTCATCCTTGTTTCTGGGAGACAGGATCAGACCCCTACAGAGTCAGAAATTTCATTTTGGAAAGCTTCACTAAAGATTTCCTATTAAGGATGACAGAAACATATTAAAAATGTAAATAAAACTTATATCAAAGGCTGTTTTGTTGCATTCTGCTCAGTATGGAAATAAGGCCATTTCAATTTTACCACATCAGTAACTCCATTCCTAATGCCTTTCTGCTTTCCTCCAGCAGCTGAGTCTTGTGGTTATCTATTAAGATATCCAATGCCTAGTATTTCATGGATTAAGGATAAAATGGATTTCTGTTATCAAAAAGACACTTTCGATTACTATTATTACAACTGTGAGATACTGCAAATACCACACCAATAGTGGCAAATAAGAAGTTAGCTCACATATAACCCCAGGACCTTAATTGAATGTTTAATACACAGACACAAAAATGAAAGCTACGCGAAAGGGCACAGGCAAGTTCATTACCCAAGGAAAATAAACACCCTGGCAACAGAAACACCTGCCAGCAGGGGTATGCTTTGAGAAGCCATTGCAGCCCATGGAAGGGAGGCATCTCCTCATTCTAACGCTTGCTTGTTCCCTAAGCACAGAGCTGTGATTACTGACTGTTGCCATTACTGGAGGCTCTCATTTAGCTTGCAGACAAGAAACGATGTCTAGCACAGAGTAGGGAGGCAGCACCCACAGCCTGGTCCAGAGCTGTTCCTTTAGCAGCCAGAGGTGTCTCCAGGGCCACGTTTTCCATCTTCTGGATTTTATTAATTCATCCCCCCACATGACTGGCCCAGGAGGCAACAGCCTGCAAGCTTCCCTTGTTTGAAATGCCAGTAGGTGTCACTGTGGGCAATGCTATAGGGGAAGCCAGTGGAAAAGAGTTTAAATCAAAGGGAAAACACCCATCAAATTAATTAACATTCAACATAATTGCTAATTATATTTTTCTGCTTTCACAGATAAAGTGCAGACAATGCACCTTCTACAGATAAAAGGAGCCTTACTAGAAGCAACTCACTTTTTTCTGCTTTATACCATGTGGGGGTAGAGTCTGGAATCATGCAACATCTGCAAATAAGGTTGGATTTTGTTTCCTTGGTTCCAGAAAACAAAAATGAGGCAAGTCAGGCAAGCTCACTGCCACCAACGTGAGCCTGTGTATGGATGTAATCCATGATATATGGGTTAAAATAAGGCATTTTTGGAAACTGCTATTAGATTACGCTCACAGAAGATGATCTCACAGGACAAAAATAGCCATGAGATCTCCTTGCAGGCTTCCCATTACAGCAAGCTGAAGCCCCCAGTCTCATTCTCCCCTGCACAAAGTAAATACCTCATTGATGCAGAGACAAAGCTTAGGTGACACGTGTCCCAGCTGTCAGAACAGCTCCAGCAGGTGCTGCTATCAGCCCCAGAGGTGCTCCTTGCTAATCAGGCTGCTGGGCCTGAGCTGATGCAGGAGGCATTGAGACAGTGACAGCTGTGTGCAGCTTTCCTCTTGGGTAGATCACTGAGAGAAAACAATGCTGTACCATGTTAAGTACAACTAAGCAACAGAAGTATTAACACTCTACTTTTGTTAGCTGTATGAATTTGTACTCTGCCCATCATGCTGGAACAAGATGGAGCCAAACTTTCAAACTTACTTAAAGACAGTAAATAGGCAGGTGTTTGTCCATTCCTTCCAGCCTCTTCACACAAACAAAGCCACAATAGGTTTCAATATCGAGGCATGCCACAATGACTCTTACAAACTGCTGTGAGCTAGTAGGTGATGGAACACAAAGCACGTGGCTGGATCACACAGGAGACATCTACTGGGATCTTTGGAGGTTTGCTGTGACCACTCATTCAAATCCATCTTGCAAGCTTAACAAAGAATCTGTTCATCTGCTCACAGAAATGACACATTACAGACTTCCTTAAGTCCCTTTTTCATATCTATGAAATTCTGGAAATCATCGAAGATTAGAAGCAAAACCAGAGGTTATTTTGTTAATGGTATTTTTTTTTTGTGTTTGTCTGTTTTGTTTTTCTCTTTTGGCTGTGATGGACAGGATGAAAAATCCATTTACAGATAGTACAGAAATACATTCCAGATAGGTCGGAGCTGGGTTTAATCCAAGCTGTCAGAGCAACCAGGTATGGTCATCATCAAATGTGGCAGCTTTGTAAATGAGCACCTTATCACGGAGTCATCACAAAGAGGATTTAATCTCCACTCAACCCATGGTTACAAAATATATATGTAATAATAGTAAAAAAGCAGTGGCTTTCCCATCCTTACTGCAGGACACTGCTGAACAGCCAGGAGAGCTAATGCTTTATGCCGATGAGCAGCCTATAGCTTTTGTAGGTGGGGAGGCACGTTCCTGCACTTCAGCTACCTCCTCTTCTCGATCCATTATAATACTCAGCTACTGTTATAATTGCCATGAATATATTTAGCCAAGATGGGAATATTGAACTATTACTAAAGAAAAAGCCCATGATGAGCAGAACACAAGCATAATGAATTCTAGAGTTACACTAAATGGCACTACAAGATTGCCCTAGTTGCATTAACATTCATGTTCTAAGGTATTTCTTTGCATACTGGGGATTTAATTCATGTTCCATTGGTGCCATTTGATCTCTGCATTCTACACTGAGCAGAGGCCAGGGCTCCACTGCAGCCTTTGACCTACTGAAGCCAAAAGGAGAGTTCCTGTTCCATCTTCTTTTTGATCTTCTTGTTTTCTTTCACATGAAAAAGCAGTCTTAAGTTAAAAAAACCAACAAACAAAACAACCATGTTCTAGCTAGACTGAACCATTCAGCTGATGAAATTTTGAGTGCTTATACAGAACTCACTCATCACTTGCATGAAGAACTCACTAGATACGTGTTTGTCTTGCCTTGGGCCCAGTCTCATACTGGAGGGTCGTACTCTGCTGTGTGCAAAAGGCATAGTCTCAAAGTTATCCTTTCTCATCCCCAGACTTTCGAGAAGTTACTCTGAACATCAGTGAATGGCTTCTTGCAAACAAAGGAAGGAGTTGTGTGGCATCAGACACATGCTCAGCATCCTCTGTCCATTGCAAGCAGGTGCTTCAGCAAGAACAGGGAAAAGATGTAAGACTTAATTACTGTGGGAAGAAACATCACCTTCATTTTTACCAAAGCAATCAGGATGGTAACTCTAATGTACAAATGCATGTTGAGGGTTTTGATATATTGTCAGGACCAGGGAATATTCAAACAATTCCTTTCCTCTGCTGTGATAATTAAGGGTGAGGTCAGTCATCATTGCCTTTAAAGTGCCTAAACAGGCTGCAGAAAAGCAGAATAAGAAAAGCTTTTATCAAAATGATACCTTTTATCCCAATGCAAATGTTAGAGCAATTTTTAAGTTAGCATCACTACACAGTCATGTCATCAGGTAGAAGAAAACATGACTGTTTTTCTGTTTCTCCCTGGTATATTCTAGAATCATATTTAGGTAATTTATCTGTATTTTACACCCTGACAAAGAAAGATGATGATCTATTTTCCAATTAGCTTAGCACTCCTTGATATTTTTTTTTCTTATGCAGGAGTTCTTTGAACTGCTGCAATTTGCAGTAGAAAATACAGCATATATACACTGAATGTACACACATTTCACTGATCAAAACATGCTGGTAGGCATCAGCTCCATAGCAGCGTCAGTCAAAGGCCCTATGCTCAAAAGTGCATAGGCTTAAAGGTCAAAAAAAAAGCATCATATACTCAAGAGGAAGATGCAGTTCTATTCCATTGCTCTCAACATTGCAGCTGACTACTTTGTCGTATTGCTGCACATTATATTTTCCAACTGCCTTTTTTTCCTAATGTGTGAGGTTGTTTTTTTCTTTGCAGTAGACCCAAAATGCTTATTTTCTGGAGTATGTTTTCATAAATATTAATTTCTCAAATGAGATAAGAAGAAAATAGATCCATCAGAAATTGAAATTCTGACTGTATATAAAACAATGGCAATTTGAATCTGTTTCACTTCCCCCACACGTAGCACTTCAACTATATCCCAAAGCTCCTTTGGTAAATATTAAACATACTCTATTAGAGCGCTAGCTCTAATAGAAAATAAAAATCTTTCCTAACCCAAACTTCTTGCTCTTCCTTGCTTTTATTGTAATTCCCCTCGTTTGCACTTCTAGGCCAGAGCGTTATACATTTGTTGCCAGTCACCTTTGGTCCAAGCATAATCTGCCATCGAGCTCTACATTCAGGAAACAGCTGTCAGCTGCAGAATGGGTCAGCTGAGGACTACATAAGGCCTAAGGATGATCCTTAGTCTTATTTGGAAAAAGCACTGATTACACTGAAAGCTAATTAACTTTGTGTATTTCTCCCATTCTACCGACTGCTAACCATGTGATTTCACATAAAAAGAGTACTGCACTCAGACTACATTAATTAAATGGAGGCATCACAGGAGTTTCTAATCTGTATTAAATTCACAAGGTGGAGAAAGAAGGATGGTTGGCATCTTAGCGTGGAAGCTGTCAAAGCACAGGCCCCGCAATGGAAAAAGAAAGAAACAGAATAAAACCCCAAGAAACAAAAGACAAAGTGGAAAGAAGTTCTCATCAAAGAAATTTACAGTGGCATTAATTAAATGGCTTAAGACGTGTTGCTGCAATCCAAGCTTTCAGCACTTGGAGATCATTCTCCCAGAACACGCTCTATGTGCACCCAGTGAGCTGCCCCAACAGAGTTCAGGCTTGGCATAATCAGCCTGTAGTATTTAACACATTTCTCTGCCCTTGTACTGCTCAAAGAGTTTGGCAGCTTCTTTAGTCTACTACAACACACGCTTTGGGATCAATGAGGTTGCCAAACCAAGGCCTCCTGGGATACGGGAAAGCACATTACCAGCACTTAGGACTCCATAACACAATAAGTTAAGATTCTGAGATAGCACTTCTAGTGAGAGTTTCCAAAACAGACATGGAATATAAGGAACCCAGGGTCTAAATACAATCCCAACCCAGAATGGGCATTAAAAGGACAAAGCCTAGGACTTGTTAATTAAGTGGCTGGTATCCCTGATTTTGGGGAATTTTGTATTAAATCATATTTAAGAGTACACACTTCAGCAGAGGTATCTACAGCCCTGGATACATAATACATAGGAAAAAATATATTTGATGTAGTAAGGTTTGACATTATCTGTGAAAAGGAACAATATTTTTCTGCTCAGATTCATACATAACATCTGATGTGGATTAACACACTAAATCTGAAACAGTGAAGGAACATCAAGTACACAGGATTTAGAAAATCTCACAGTTAGAAATGGATGTGAAACCGTATTTCAACCCCTTTCTATGCATTTGTAACTATAAAACTTCTAAATCATATGATCACCTATTATTCTCTCCAGGCCCTCTGCATTCTTACCACTTTCCCCTATCTTGAAAGCCTTATGTAAATCAAGAAACCCAAGACAGGTACGAAGATTACACATCCATCCCCAACATGCAGACAAAGCAATCTCACTCTTTGAAACGAGATTACTAGTTTAACTTGGGGAAAAAAACTTTAGAAAAATCACCTGTAGGCCAGCAGCTGCAAGGAATAATTGGAGATTAATGGATAAGCCATCAAAATCATACACTAGTGGAAATGGTTTCCAAAAAGAGAAGGTCGAACAACCTTAATTATAAGGTATTGTTAACCGTAATACTGATACTCAATATAAATCTTTCAAGGACATAAGCTTTATGTTTGAATGACACAAAGGATATACCTAAAGGAGGAAAAGGCTATGAGAAAGGAAACCAACTTCAAGATGGAAATGTGTTGTGGCTTAACCTGGCAGGCAGCTCAGCACCACACGGCTGTTTGCTCATTCCCCCAAGTGGGATGAGGGAGAAAACTGGAAGCAAAACAGAACTCATGGGTTGAAAGAAAAAATAATTACCAAGACAGAAAAGGAAAATAAAAACAACAACAAAAGCCCACCAATGCCCAGCCAATCCCTAAGCTGGTCCCCATTCCTCACAGCTCTATAGCCTCCCACATGCTGTCAGGTGCTATGGAATAAGCCCTTGCCTAACTCAGGCCAGCTGTCCAGGCTCCACCACACCTCCTTGAGCATTCCCAGCACTCAGCAACAACTGCAGCATTGCTGTGCTATTAGCACAGTCTCAGCTGAAACCAGGACACAATGAAATAAGTAATTTTTGTCCTAAGGAAAAACAGAAAGGGAGGTCAGAGCCCACAAGATCTGAGCACTACCCATGCTCGCATCTAGCCCATTCCTGCCCTTGGCCACACTAGGAATAAAGAGGGAAGAAAGTAAGTTAATCCAGCATCTTTATAGTATTGACTGCTCCACTCATCAGCAAACTCACAGAGGGTACACTCAGTCCCTTCATCTATATCACAGATAAAGTTGTTGAAGAGCACCAGTCCCATAACTAACTTCTGGGAGACACCACTTGTCACTAATTTCCACCTGAACATAGAGCCACTGATTGCCACTCTGCTTTATACACTGAATAGTCCAGCCTTCATATTCATATCTCTCCAATTTAGAATTGATGATGTGTAGGACTATGTTAAAGGCCTTGCACGAGTCCAGGTAGGCAACATCTGTTGTTCTTACTTTGTCCACCAAAACCATTAACTCCAACATTGGACACGTTGTCCACATATTTTCAGTGCTTTGACTCACAAGGCTCTTCGAGACTCCTCAGTCCCTAGAGAAACCTATTTCTCTGCTACCATGAGAGAAGATGTGACAGCTCTTAGACTCCAAGACTGGGGCAGACATCGCTTCTTCTCTCATTTCCCATTAAACACATTAAAACAGCTTCACGGTGTCATGAAGTCTGGAGTCTGGAGGCCAGGCCAAGACTCAAAATGAACAGAGCCTCGCTCACATTAATTTCATTCTGGGGGTGTTCCAACACATTTTAGTTTCCAAAAAGTAGTAATTTCCTTCCTTCTGTTACACGCTCCCCACAGAATGTCAAGGCTGCATGATCTTAAAAATGAACTTTACTACAGACACAGAAAAAGGTGCATTTACAAACTGTTTCCAAAAGGAAACAGAGCAAGGATACTTACACAGCTGATTCAGGCATCTGGACACCTGAGACACACAGCACTCGGATGGGGTTAAGGCACACAGTAATGTTTAGGCCACATGCTGGCAACTTACCTCTTCTTACTACATTAATACTTCAATATTTAAACATAAACAAGGCAACTGGCTTTACAAAAAACCCCAACCAACCAAACAAACAAAAAACCAAATAACAGCAACAACAGAGAATCTACTTTGCTACCAGTTCAATGCTGTTAGGTACCAAGACTGTGAATACATGGCAGAGGCAACTGTCACTGAGCAACTGACTTTTAACAAAGAGCTGCCAAGGGTACAACAAAGTCAAGAAGAATTTTTTCAGCTGAAGAAAAGTATATAAAAGCAAGAACTATGGAAGGAAGATGAATAAGATATTGGGGATAATAGAAAAATGTCACTTGTATATTTTTTCTAGAGACTAGTATTATCTCTCACATCTCAAATACACAGTGAAAGAGGGATGATATGATGTTGTTCTACTAAGGATGTTGTTTGTCATGCACAATAACTAATTAATTTGGTCCTTCACCCCCTGCGTAGCGTTAACATCATTAACTTTTGCTTCCCCACCTCTCCCAGACAGTTACCTCTGCCACTAGCTCGGTCTATTTGAAGCAGGGGTGAAGCCGATCACAATGTGTGCATGTGTGACTCAAAACGTAGTAATTTAAACCTGCCTTCTCTACTTATCCAATCATTTGGATCAATCTCATAGGAACTTTGCGTCACTGACGCTTTCTCCCACACATCAAGCTTGTTTTTGGCAAGCAGTTACAAGTACTTTGAGGGGACTATCCTACAGGCAGACAGAGTGACTGTACAAACCACCTCCTTAATACTACCAGAGCCCAAGCAAAACAAACATCAAGTCTGTAGCTGCGGAAACATATTACTCATTGACTGATGCATTATGTTCAGTGAGCACAAGGATAAACAACGCAATAAAATCACAGGCCAAGCAGAGCTGTTTCAACAGAGATGGCATCAAAGCCAAGCTAAATCAACCTCTGCTGAAAGGGTTGCTCGGCTTCCCATGGAGGTGAAAATCACTGCAGTCGTTACATGACATCTTGAAAAATGTAAATAAAGAGTCAACTATACAATGTGTAATTAGAAAACATCTGTGTTACGTTAAGATATATTAATTTAACAAAATTGAGATAGGATACAGAGGCAGGCTTCAGGCACTTGCAGAAGCTGTGCCCAAATCTGGCTATTGTTTGGCTGTAGGTTACACCTACAAGACAAGTGCCAGCTTATGGCAGCTTGGGTCCAGGGAAACTTCAGCCTGGAATTAGGAAAAGGACCTGGAAGTGGGAGCAGCTATAGCCTTGTCAATCCAATAGGTAGCTTGAGTTTGGATTTGTTAATGCTGAGCTCCACATATGTGCTTTGACTTCCACATGCCTATAAACCATGAGCAACTGCAGTGATTTGAGTGATCATACACAAGTCAGAACCACTGCAATTGAAAGGGAAATTCCCCAGTAATTTGTTAATTCTCATTCGAGTCATCTATGCTAAGTGACTCGTGTTAGTATTTCCACCAATTCCAGAAATGAAATTATATCATCAAATATTGACCTTTTTCCTTCTGTCTTCTTAATGCCATCCCCAGGTTTGATTTTGATAATGGGCAATTAAACAGCCTGTTGGTTTTTTGTGGTTTTTTTTTCTCTTTTCTTCAGGGTTTTAGTTAACACTTTTTAGAAATCATCTAAAGAATGTAGGACAGAAGCGTTGCATTAATTCATAGAAGGATATCAGAAGAAAAACTGCACAAAACATTGACATTAAGAAAGATTTTTCCCTGCTTCTAACTGTGTGAATGAGTCACTTTTATTCAACATTTGCTACAGCGACAGGGAGGATAAAGTAAGGCTATTGCTGCCTGGTTTTAGTATGTTGGATACTGTTAAACAAGATGCACTGTGTGATAGTAAGATTTTATAGTTTATGCAAAATACACTAAGTAAAAAGAAAAACAAAACACAAGTAATAACAAGGATGACTCCAAATCAGAAACTGGAAGCAATTTGTTTTGGGAGCCATATCCTGCAGATCACCCAGTAAGGACTGGGAAAAATCTTACAACACGGCTATAGTAGCTGCCCTCAGTGTTTATAATCAACAAGAGTGGTCTTGGACCAACCTACAAATTATTACTACTTTCATGCCTAATTTATTCACTGACTTTTGTTCTGATTCCCCCTTGAAGCTCACTCTCCCTTGAAACTTTTTGTTAACTCTCAAGAAGGAGCTTAGCATTAGTTACGTGATCCAAGCAAATTAACTACCTGTTTCTGATGAGGCGTGTTGTTTGGAGATATGCACATTTAATTTATAGCATAAAGAGGCAATACAGCTCTCTTCTCTAAATCTGAAGGCTTCTCCGGCAGTAAAAGAAATAAAGCTTATCTATGAATATGCAATTAAGTTGCATGACAAACATGTAAATTCATCTGTGTACTAAATAAATAGGCAAAGAAATGTCCTACCAATGCTCTGAAAATCAAGTTAAATGTCAGCAGCTTTGTTTCTTTTACTCAGTGGCAGAGGCAGTACTTCATACAGAGAAACACTTTCCCATAAACATTTATTAGGACTGGCTCTTATTGCAAGGCATGTGTTTAAAACACAAAAAGAAAAGTAACAAGGAATGACATAAAACGCTGTTGTTGTACACAGGTTTCCTACAGTTAAATCACACAAGGCTACATTTTGAAAGGTTTTATTAACAGTTTCTGTAACGTTCAGTAACAAGCAATTTGTCAGGTCCAGAATGGAGAGCTATCTGAACAAACAGCCAGCAACTCACATTTTGCATCCAATTTACACATTTGCTTACAGGACAAGATTTTAAATAAGACTCACTGAGAGCCTGGCACTAATAAGATACCAGTTGCAGCCAGGTAGGCAAGGCACAACTCTAGACTTTCAAATACCTTGACATATATTATAACCATCCATCTCTGCTGTAGTTCTAACAAGAGTAGCTTTTCCATAACACCTCCTTTAAGGCCTGGTTTTGTCCTCTAACATAAGTTTCCCATCAGATCTGGAAGGAAATGGCATTTTCACATGCCCTCTTCTCCACCAGTGACCCAGTGCAGAAGGTTTCCTCTGTGCACAACACAGGAAACAAATGTTTTGATCCTCAATTGGATGGAAATCCAATTAAAGATATGTAAGCCCCGTTCAGAAATGAATTCACTTTTTTCACATGACTCCTCCCATCGTCTTGACATGCTGGAGTAGTCAACCATAACTGGGAGTGAAATCGTGAAGCTGTGCTACCAGAAGGCTCACAAACTTTGAACTCATTAGCTCTCAAAATTAAAAGCACTTACCTCTTCAAGGACATCTGCAAGCTTACTGAGTATCTCCTCAGGAAGGCTCTGGAATGTGGGAACGCTGCAATACAAGAGAAATTTTAATTAATGCATATCTCCGTATATTGTTTAAACTGAGCTGCAGTTATTTCAGATGCCTTTTGCCCTGGTAGAATTTCAGTTGCCAATGATCTTCCACACCAGACTTGATCTCCTGGTCAAGACGGGAGAGAAATGCACCCATGGTGAGGATGAGTAATGTGAAATTGACTGAGTCAACAAAATTCCCAGGCGACATCAAACAAAACACATGGGCACAACATACATTTCTGAGGTAGGGAAGAACCACTGTAACAACTTTAATTAAAAAACGCCTGTCATCAGTAGCCTAATTAGCAATGCAACCACATGAGATATTAGCACAAACATAGCACCGAGATGCTATAGCTCTTTTGAGTTTTATATCCAGGAACATGAGCTGCTTTATCTTGCTCCATTACAAAGCATATGCATAAGATTATGCTCCTAATATTAAATTTAGATCCCTAGAGTGTTGCTCTAGTCTCAGAAACATTGATGATCAGGTGCAAAGCTAGGAGGGAATGGGCCGCTGGAGGGAGATCCCTGCAGAGAAGTAAATAAAACCCTAAATAAATGAGATTTTTCCTTCCATGTGAGGTTTCACATTTTACCATTGATCAAACAACTGCATATAAATTATTTCCCATAAGTTCCAGAACTAGAAACCAAAAAATCAAAACTCACAAGGTTTTTGCAACCCAGAACATGCTGCAGAGCCAGTCTTGTCCTTTGCCTGGGTGATAATCACCCCACCCACGTTCCATGAGCCCTAAGCAGTTTCTAGATACACAATTTGGTGGCTGTTGGTGCATCCAGAAGAAATACAGCCATACAAAGGAAGGGAGGTCTGCAGACTTTGCAGAGAACATGCTAGCAATTAACATTCTGTCCGAGACCAACCTTCCTTTTCACATGAAGTGCTCAGTGAACTTAATTTGAAAGCACAATTAAAGCAAAAATTGCTTTTATTAGCTTAACTGTATGCCACATTGCGCTGGAATTAAAACATATTTCCAGACTTTCTATTTATTAAAAACAAAAACATCTCTCATACTATATATGTATACATATATACACATAATACATATATATTAACAGAAAAACAGATCTGAACATCTTGATGCAGGAAAAAAAAGTGATTATTCAGGCTCTCAACTTTCTTTCCTTCCTTAGAAAGCAGTCTTTTTCAATGGAAATACGTGGCTCCACAATGCAACAAGACCACAAAACAAATAAAGACAATATGTGATCCCCAGGCCTAAGTATATAACAAAAGCTCATTCCACCAACATTTGCATTCTCAAATAAGTAGTAAACTAATAGGAGAAGATAACACTCAAAGACATTCAGGCAAGTTCTATTGTTGTCCTAACAGAGCATTCCTAAACTGCATCGCAAACATGTTGGGTTTTAGAAGGGTAGAACACATTCATTATAGCCCAAACATGCAAAAACACATGGCAACAGCAGGAAATCTCTGAATGAATTATAAGTCATCTTATGGAAATCTCAGGATATTCAATAAACCAGAAAAATTGCCTAATTGCCAGGAAAAGTGCTGAATAATATAACACAGTACTGACAGTCCATACCACAGTATACTTTATTTTCCAATTTAAATAAGATATACTCCTATTTCCCTCATGACAACATTAAGCAGAATCCTAAATTAGATCCTTATCTCCTTCCAAAATCTGCCCATAGCATTTTAAGGTCTGCCTATGAGGATTGATACTTTGAAAAGTACTTCCACTTACAGGTACCTGCACTCACAGGAAAATAAAGCCTGAGCTTAGTAGAAGACATCTGAGTAGCACACTGCTGCAGAGTGAAAAACACATACTGGAAAAGCAAACAGGAGCAGAAGGCACCAAAGAAAAGAAATCTTTAAAGATTTTGTAGCACAGCAACAAGAAAGCAGAGTTACATTCTGTTTTCTACTGTGCTGTGAAACTTCAGTCTGGAAACAGAACATCCAGCATTTCAGTTCAGATGTATCCATTATTTATGATGGAAGAAATCACAGTAAACATGGCTCAGTTTCATTACAAAATGATTTATCCTGTGTCCATGACTAAAAAAGCTGTATTAAGCAAACCCAAACTTCGCCTATGAAGTGTTTTTAACTCCAGTCCATAAAAAAACTTCAATAATGAAGGGTTTAAAACATCCAGGTGATGTTCTCTTCATAACCATCACCTACATAGTGAAACAACCACATCTTCCACAGACTGGCTGCCAGCAACTTGTGTAGCCTTTCCCTCAAGCTGTGTTTGCCACAAGTCTGAAAACCCTGGCCCAGGGACTTCCTCCAGCTGCCTTGTATTCCCAATATTGAAGAGCAATTGTTCCACCTGCACTGAATATGTTACTGAAAGGCAAAGATGTACATTCAGACCCAATTCAGGCAGAGGCATGAATCAGCATCCCTTCTTCTTCATCTTGGCTGAACACCCTGGGCACTCTTAGGTCAGACAGAAGGTGAGCAGGGCCTTCTCTGCTTCTCTCCTTCTGCTGCCTAATCCTTTATACATATTTTGGGGGGGAGGGTGGGGAAATGGTTGTTTCAGTGCAGAAGATGCTCAAGATCTGCTACAAATTCCCCTGTGATGCAAAGAGCTTGTTGGTGATCAGCACCACACCTAATGCCCATAGCAGTAATAGTTTAAAATCACAACCACAAAAACCTCTGCCACATGATGAGATTAATGACATAAATCTGGGTAAAGAATAAAGACACTGAAGTTCTACTCAGCTCCAGGCTCCCCCTACTCCTCAAAGTTTTCTATAGTGACATGGGTACTCAGAAATGTTTCTAACTACTCATTAGTATGATTCCATCCTACTAATGGAACCACTGTCCATTCTGCTACTATTTTATATGCTCCATCTGCAAAAATACAGTCCAAAACCCAGACGAAGAGCAGCCATCCTACAGCGCTACTTTTCAGAACACAATGAGGATAACCAGATCCCTACCCAGGGGTTTCTCCTTGGTTAGTGGCTTCATGGCTCAAGTCTGCATAAACAAATTGAGTTTTACAGCAAATGGCAATAAACTTTCATGTTTTTAAATCAATCTACAAACAGCTCAATGCTTTACTGCTTCCAGTCCTAAGCTCTGCTAGACTTTCCTTTGACTACAAAACAGAACTGAACTAGCTGCATTGGTGGAAGAGCTTCTCAAGCTGGCAATGAGGTAACTTTGTGTTAGCTATATCTCATGGTATTCAGCTGTGGAATGTTTTGTACTTGATGACAATCCATAGACCTCGTGAGGGCACTGTGGGGAATTGCTTGCTGTCAGTAGGAACTGCAGAGCAGCTTTCCTGCTGGCTCTGGAAGCTAACAGGGAGCTCAACATGTTAAACAGAGGATGCCAAAACAGGGAAAAATAAGTGCACAAAAATGTCCATGAGGAATCTCTGTCCAAACACAAAAGCAAAAACATTCCCAGTTTGAAAGGGGGTAGAAGGAGGTTCAGGTCTTGTCTTGATCCCCAGTGATCTGTAGCCTCTGACTTAGACGCAAGCAACATTCCCCGTTAGCAACAGCCACAATCTGCAGGGAAGTACATGAAGTAGGTGACTGCGTAACTTTTCATTCATCCCAGGGGACTACCCCAGTACTAAGCTAGCAAGGGCTTCCAAATTCTCCTGGCTATAATCCAAGGGGCTGATTCTATCCCAAGAAACACTCCCTGGCACAGATGCCAACACTCTGACAGCACATCTGTTTTCTGACATGCATGAAAATGGTGCAGGGTCCTTGGCTGTCTTTTGTATTCAGCCCAACACAAAGGCAGTTATTCACTTTCTAAATGCATTTCAAGACGTGTTTCCTCAACTTTTAAAGGGTGTTCATTAGAAGTCTTCATCTAGCTTCGCCCTTATGGGTTAACGGAGAAACAAAGCCCTTATCTTTTATTACTGGTTGGCACTGTAACAAATGCAGTTGTTGTCACTTTTCTCTGCCTTAGGCCAGATGGGTAAGCATAGTTTAAAAATCAAAATAAATCAGTAACAAGGAATGAAGTCTGTCTGCGTTCCCTGAAACTCCTATTGCACCCAGCTGGAATGAAAGTTGAAAAATGCTAAATGTTTTTGCTCTTGCTTTACCACATTTGAGATGCCCCTAAAGCACTGCCTCTCCTCTCTGAAAGAACAGAGGATAAATCTTACCTAATAGAAGCTACCTCTTCATTTAGGATTTTCACATAAAACAATGTTTTCAACAACTAAAGCTAGAAATGTTCTATAACAGGCAGCCATCCAGAGCCATCAACAGACATGTATAGCTGAAAAAAAAAGGCTGTTAAAGGAATAAACCCTAACTTAAGCTAACAAGGAAGACAACAGTAATACCAAGAAAGGTTTGATTCTGTGTTCTGTAATATGACATTTTGTTCAAGTATAACAAACTGCTTCATAAAAATACAATTTCTTTTTTCCATCAGATAATGAGTATTCCTTGGAGGAAAAACTTTCTTTCCACTACATGGAATGGAGTAGGAAGGATGAGGCACATAATAAGTTCAGAAAATGCTTATTTACCTCTCTAGAAACACAGTATTTACCTATTAAAGAAGTAATAGGTAAGTCAAGGCTAGCTTTTCTGAAGCAATTTCCTGCACATTTTGCTTATCTTAAGGACTATTAGTGGAAAAAAAGTCAGGGAAATGGAAAACGACATTCACTCACACTTGCATTTAATTACACTTATGTTTGGCCTTGAAATCGGTGCAAATAACACAACTTCAGTGAATAAATCTGTTCTACATTTGCTGCAGATGAGCTGTTCACTATGCTCAGCCTACAAAGGCATTAGAAGCATCTGCAATTGGTCGTCCCAAGGTGAATGTGTCAAAGCTACAGTTTTAAATCTCTGCCACCCAAAACATAGAACTTATTCTGGTAAATAAACTCCTTAGAGGTGTTTGTAGTAAATAAAATGATTTATTTTAGCTGGGAGCACTGATGGCAGTTAATTGGACCACAGTGAGAAAGCATTGACACAAAATGGTTGCCAAGCACTGCCAGGGGGAAATGGCTTCCTGGTAACATGGCTGGCAGCCACGGACAACGGAGATCCAGAGATATCCCAAAGATACCATTGCTAAAGACAAAACACGAGACTAGGGAATGACTTACTGCCTCAGAAATTGGGAATTGAGGCAGATGTGTTTGAAGAAGATAAAGGAAAAGAAGAAGCACCATTCTCTGTTGGACTTCTCACCAACTGGTTACAGAAGTGATGGTGTTCTACACCCATCTATGTCTCAGTGGTATTAAAGAGCCTGCTTTTTGCCATAAAACGGTGCTTCTCTCAGCAGCATGTGTATGTGCTTTTCTCTCTAGTACTACTTCTCACTTGTCCAAATCTTCACTGGAACACTGTTCTGACTCTGCAGTGCGTTTCACCTCCACCTACCACTTTGACCCTCTCTGTGGGCCCAGTCCTGGGATCGGTTCCCTAGACCCCTTTAATGTTGGTCTCTTCTGAGACTGGTTTCTCATTTAGAGCCAGCTCCATTGTTATGACCGGGGTCTCCCCTGCTGGGATCCCTTTGATGCACTGGGGACTGGTCATTGTTAATGGTATGTATATATGTACACCATCATATGCTGAAATGATAATGATGATGCCAGTGGTTGAACTGTTCCACTGACATAATGAAGAAAAAACAGAAGTTTCCCTGCACTGAATGCCTGTGGGGCAGACAAAGGATCAGAAAAGGATGTGGATGTAGACTGTATCATGATAACCAGCATTCCACCCAAGATGCAAACACAATGACTAGAAAATTAAAGATGTCTGCTAATGACTCTTGTGCTATCGTCTCAAAAGAGATTCTCAAACACCAATTAATATTTTGAAGACAACTTTGCACTGTAGAGCCTAAAGAAGCAAGAAGTTATATTTGCGCGCACAGTTCATTTTGTCACATTTCTCCAAATTGGATATTTACAACATCTTCAAAAACAATTTAAGCCAAACATTTGGTTTCGAACAGATGTCAACTGCACTTGACAGCTAATTGTCATAATAATATATCTTTCATGATGACGCTGACAATACTATTTCCAAATCACAGACTCTGTTATGCAACATTCGCTGCTGCTACACTGTTCTAATGCTGCATCTCACCCACCTCCTTTTATCCAGCACCATTAAACCAACATATTAAAAAGATTATTATTGTTTTCTGCCTTCAAAATTACACATATGCTAGAAATAGAACAGCACATCCAGTAAATGTTTTTAAGATCATCAGAATCACAAGCATTTTACATTCTCCCATGCAACTTAACACCTGCTGAAAGATTGGGTGGGCATTTCAACACCCACCAAACCAAAGGGATCTGAAAGTTGGGACTGTACAGCAGTATTCCAAAGAAACTGGTACTTCCTGACATAGCTGTTGTGATTCACAAACCTCTGTGATTCATACAGCAGACATTAAAATACCTAAACATTTTCATTCTTGTTTGGCTTTTTTGTTGTTGTTTTTTTTGTTAATAATTACTACAGAAAGAGCCGAAAGAGTTTCTGCACTGGAGGAAATCAATTATATGGGATAACTCTGGTCAGACTGTACCTTGAACACTGTGTTTGGTGTCAAGCCCCTCACTACAAGGACATAGAGTCCTTGGAGCATGTGTGGAGAAGGGCAACGAAGCTGTCTGAAGCACAAGTCTTATGGGGAGCAGCTCAGGGAGATGGGGTTGTTCAGTCTGGAGCAGAGGAAGCTCAGGTGAGACTTCATCGCTTTTTATCACTACCTGTAAGGAGACTGTGGTGATGTGGGGGTTGGTCTCCTCTCGCAGGTAGCAGAGATAGGATGAGAGCGGTCAGGCACTGGAACAGGTTGCCCAGGGAAGTGATGAAATTATCATTCCTGGAGGTGTTTAAGGAAAGAGTGGAGACAGATAGTACTTAGGGGCATGGTTTAGTAGACAATACTGGAGGTAGGTGGATGGTTGGACTAGATCACCTTAGAGGTCTTTTCCCATCTGACACGGGGCAGCTCTAGGCTCACAGAAGCCAGCCCTGCAGCCTTTACTACCAAAGCTTTGTTGTACAAAGGCAATCCACTGTGTCTGGCCACACCATCAATTGCTAGATGCAGTAAAAAGCAGAACTAACTAGGGGCAATTTTGAACTTCTCAGTCTGGATCAATGCATCTTAGGTGATTCACAGGGGGACAAATCCAAACAAAAGCATTTTTGATCAGTAGATCATCATCAAAAATAGTCCAGGAACTGACTTAGTTACCTCCTCTACAGAGAAACAAGTTATGAAAAAGGCAGTGGAATCCAGAAACAGCTCAGTCCTCTTCATGGTGCAGACCTACAGCAACTAGGCTTGCATGTAAATAAGAGAACAGAATTATGTCATATAATCTTGGAGTGTTTGACAGAGGCTTTTCAGACCTTGCTACAGTCATTGTTTGCTATTGTGGCAAACCCCAAGTATTTCAGCAAGTATGAAAGACAGCCTCTAACCCAGCACATTAAAGGGCAAAAACCCACTTATTCCTAATTTCTAACCTGTACAACCACAGAACAGAGTTGAATTACTACTCAGTTGGAGACAAAAGAACACTGACTTCAAGTTTTGCCTGAGGCAAAAATATAATGCCAGCAAATCCCTTCCTATTTTAAGAAAAATCATTCTTTCATCAGTGTACACATTTGCTGGTCACAGCAGTAAGGATGGCACACGCATTATTGATTTGGGGGTGTAATTTGGGACATTCATCCTTTGTGAACCTCTGAAGGCTAACAGATGGTGGGTCATCTTAATTCCTGATTTCTAATGGCTTTTATTCATACTCTTGGAACAGCTGCTGCTGTTGCTCTTCATCTTTTTGTAGAACTCTGTTATCTCTGGATGCCTTTTTATAGATGCTCGGCTGAGTAGAGTTTGGACCTGATTGAAATACATGATACTACTGTATGTTTCAGGAAACTTAGCAGACCAAGCATCATTAAAATGCCTCTAAAGCTGTAAACGGTACACCTGTCTTTCTCCGGGATAAGTTTCAGTCATGTTATCAAATTCAAGAAAATGGAAGAATAATTTAATCTTTGAGTTTTATTATGTTGACTTTCTTCTCCCATCAGTAAAATCCTTGCATCGCAGGAGTCAAAATTTACTACGTACAATAAACCTCAATAGCCATTTTTTTTATTTTTTTTTTTGCACTAAAAATGAATCGCAGCTGAAAACAAATTAAATGTCGAGGATTTTCAAGTGGCTTAGATTGTATTGGAGAAATAATCAAATAAGACTGGCAGATGCAAAATAAGATTTGAAAAGTCAATTGTTTAAGAAAATAACCTTGAGAATATTGCAAACAGGCAAGAAATACAACCAGCTTAGGAAAAAAAAATAATTGACAACAACAAGAAACATGCTGGGAAGATTATTTTAACTGTTAAATACGACTCTATTAATTGCTGTCAAACAATCACTATTTATCACTTCCTCTGTAGTTGCTCAAAGACATCTAGATGTAGTAACCCTATCATTGGCTCCAAGATTTTTTGAGATCTCTCTCTCTTAAGATCAGGTGCAGCCCCACACTTGGGCTCATCCTAAAGCGGGAGCATGGACTCCATCTGACATAACTCTCAAACTGGAGCCAAAACACGACTTGGGTTTGGATGAACGGCAGAGAGAGCACGGATCCAGCCTGATGGGTGCATCTGCAATGTACTTCCATTGCAGAATGGTTTGGAGAATGGGGGAAATTTATTGGCAGTCAATGAGACAGACGGACTGTGGTTCAGTTGACCCGTGTAATGGCCACTCTTGTACTTGAGGGAAAACTCTTGGGTAATTACTGGTTGTTATTGTACCAACACATGTTGGATCTGTTCAGCTGCATTGTGGCTTTCTGAAAGCTCAATTTGTCTTTCTCCACTTGAATGGCAACAGATGTGTAACTTTGCTCTCTATCGGGTGCATCTTATTTTTCCATTATTTTTTTCCTACTGTAGCATGAAAGCTTCACTAGCTTCTATCAATTTGTTTAATTAATTGCTATTCAACATATGAAATATCAGCAGTCTACATAAATGCTTCTGTATGCCAAAAATGAATCTCAGTGTTACCAGTCTGAGCTCTCTCTATGACAAGATGACCCACTTAGAAGATAAGGGAAAGGCTGTGGATATGTTTACCTGGATTTTGGTAAGGCATCTTAGTAAATACTCTTTCTCACAGTATTCTCAACGCTTTGGATTAATTACCATTTGCTCAGTAAAAAACTGGCTGTATGGCCAGGCCCAAAGCATCACTGTAAAAAAAGTTAAATCCATTTGGTAGCCAATCACAAGCGGTGATGTACAGGGCTCAATATTTGGGCTGGTTTTGTTCCATGTTTTGATCAATTATCTTGATGAGAGGAGATCAACTGCCTCCTCACTAACTTTGCAGATGACTCCAAGCTGGATGGGATTGCCTGAGGGAAAGAAGGACCTGCCGAGGGATCTGGATGGATTTGGATAGGTGGGTCACATCCAGCTGTATGGCATTCAGCAGGATTGGTATTGGGTGCTGTACTTGGGTGATAACAACCCCAAGCAGTAATACAGGCCCCAGGAAGAACAGCTGGAAAGGTGCCTGAAAGAAAATGACTTGGGTATGCTGGTCAATGGCAAGCTAATGTGAGTCAGCAGTGTGCCAAAGAAGACCAAGGGACTTCTGCATCAGAAGTAGCGTGACCAGCAAAGCTTGGGAAATGGCTGTCCACCTGCATGCAGCACTGGTGAGATCACACCTCAAGTACTGAGCTGCATTTTGGGCTCCCACTACAGGAGAGATAGCACGTTGCTTGAGGACATGCAGAGAAGAAGAGAGAGACTAGAAAACAAGACACATGAAGAGCAGCTGAGGGAACTGAGTTTGTTCAGTCTGCAGAAGAGGAAGCTGAGGGGAGATTTTGCTGCTCTCTACAACTACCTGACAGGAGGCTGCAGCAAGGTGGGTGTTCTCTTTTCTCAGAGAACAATTGATAAGATGCAAGGAAATAACCTGTGAGTTTTTCTCATGGAAAGCAGGTTGTCAGGATAAGATTATGGCTCTGGCAGACAATGGCAAATTGGCTGGTTTACTTTGATTTACTGAAGGCCACGTGGCATCTTGATTAAAAGTGCCATTACATATTTTTAGAAGGGAACACTTTAGATTAATTAAAATCTGACTCATTGATAGGTATCAAAAGATAGTCAAAATAAGTGAGCAATGGCCGTTGAAAGCACTTTCCATAAATCTATTACTTGTTCGCTGTCATTTCTGCTTCGCTGATGATCATTCCTCAAGTTTGCAGATGAGGCAATTTACTCCTCTCAGGTGATTAACATCATCAAAATGCCCTTTTAAAGCCCAACTATTCAATAACTCATTTTTGGAACAGGCATGCAGATCACAACCACAATATCAGAGCAAGCACACATGCACTGAGTTAAAACAAGACAGTCAGGTACTCCCAGATAACCTCCAAAAAAACCCTCAGCTACTGTTGGTTATAACAACAGTACACAAACAATGAGAGGCTCCACTTCCAAGGTTGAGACAGCCCAGCAATGCTGTGTCTTATTCCCATATACTAAAGAAAGAAAAATACTGGGAAGACCCATGGGATATACAATAATTAACCTAATTGCTATGGAGAAGGGGTACCTTACTGTGGATACATCAGCCTGTGGAAGCTGCAACCAATCTTAATGGATAAGGAAACCATCATTTTTTGCTGTCCTTCAGACAACCAAGACCCCATCAAGACAGTGTTGAGCCACTGCATCTCACACAGCTTGCTGTCCATTGAACAGAGGGCTCTGAGGAGTTTCTTTCTGAAGCTTTGTGCCTGTTGAAACCTCATATTTACATCAAGTGCAAAGAGAACTTTGTTTCTGAGACTTTTGACCAAAATGTTATGATACATTTTTTAGTGATAGCAAAGACAGTATATGTATATTAGTCTTGTAATGAAATTAAATGAAGACCTTGAGGACAACTTCAGATATATTAATGGGAGTAAAGATACATGCAGCCATATATAAAATGCATGTTAAAATACATGTTTCTAATTGCACTGTGAACTGCTGGGGCAGATTCTCTTCCTTCTCTTGTCTTGAGCTATAAAAAATCTTCAGTCATTTTCTAGAACTATGATGGTTTAACAGTGGATATATGAAATGTAAATAATCCTTCCCAATATAAATTACCTTATATTTTTTGAAGTCCAAAACAATATTCCACTCAAATCCCACATTTCAAGTCAGTCTGGTGATTACTGTCCTTAGTCTTCAGTAATCTAAGAATTGTATTTATTGGCAAGATGCTTCTGTGATATTTCCAGAGACAGTATATAATTGAATTTGGAATGTATTCCTGATGTTCATAGAAGCAATAAAACTGTCACCTTCTGTCTGCACATTAAAAATTTATCCCTTGAAAGTAGAGGACAAACACATAAAAAGATCATTACTATTTGCAAATGCGCAAACGATACAGGAAAACAATGCTAGTCTCAGGCTGTAAGTTAAAACATTAAACAGATCCAGACTCAAATGGGAATATTTATTGAACTTTTCTGGTCACCAAAGAAAACATGCTCCTGTTGGTAACTTCAGTAAGTCCAATTTACTTTGTTTCAAAAATGTAATTCCTGTTGGTATTGATAAGAATGCAGAACCATATGCTTTTGCTCAACTCTTTTTTTCCACACCTGGATTTATACTAAAATCACCAAAAGCTTTCAAGCTAGTCTGTGTACTGGGAATGGAAATACATTCATAAAATCCAACTATTTTTGCTGACTTGAGCACTCTTCTGGTGCTTAACCTCAAGCAACTGCCTCTTAATCATTATGTTTTTAATTCCCTTCATAATTTTTATCTGCCTATAGCTAACAAGGAGATATGCCTCTTTGCAGACCCTGCTCAACGCTCCCTTTTTTTTGCTTGCTCAGCACGAAGCAACATTAACAGGTAATGAAGCACATCACAAGCCATTACCCCAAGACTCCCGGGACACTTCTGAAAAATGAGAAATAGAAAGTCAAATCCATCTTCTGCTCATATGGGTTACTTTTTTGTAACAGTGAAATATTGTGTATGGCCTTTTCCAGTGTCAAAATCGACTGAATTTGGTTACCGCAACCCAGGATCAAACCCCACTTATTTCACTACATTGTATTTCAGAGCCTGGCTGAGAGCCATCCAGAAAGTACATCCAAGCTGATGGGTTTTCCTCCTCTGCCTGCCCTAATTCAAATGCAAACGCCTCCAGGAATACAGATGCTCTTCAGTACTGAGAATGTTATATGCTCCATGTTGTTGTGATGCTGAAAGCTTGTTATTCCTAAAATACTTTGTAGAGTTATTTAAACATACAGAGCTGGAAATGATTTAAGCTAGCAGAATATTTTAGCTCATGCTCCAGCAGCAGTTAAGGTTGTTGGAGGTAGCTTGTATCCCCAGCTTGACACCACTTTGCACTTTCATCTTCTCACCCTCATTCTGAGTAATCATTTTCTCACTGAATTTGTGCTAACAGGAGATCTTATCTTTAAGTAACAGCATCAAGATGCTGTTGATACCTTTTAAAGGGAAAAAAAAACCAACCACCCAAACCACTTCCTGGAGCAGGAGCCATCTCTCCAGATCCTCAGAGACATGACAAATAAAAGCCATAATTTCAAAAGAAAAACAAACCCAAAGCATTATTTTGATTAAAACTCAATAATTAGAATCACAGAATCATTTGAGTTGGAAGGGACCCTTAAACACCATGGAGTCCAACCCCCCTGCAGGGAACAGAGACATTTACAGCTCCATCAGGTGCTCAGAGCCCCATCCAGACTGATCTTAAATGTCTCCAGGGATGTGGCATCCAAAAATTACTCAGCAAGGATGTGTATTTGCTCTTCCAAATGAAAAAAAAAAAAATTGTATTACCTCCTAGTGATGCCATTTTGGCCATTCAATAACTATTCTCAGGCGCTGCCACACTTTACCATATAGTTTTGATTGAAAGATCTCAGGAAAATGCTCACGCCGTGGAAACATTCTTTTCTCAGCCTTTGCTGAGGAAATGCATGGAAAAATACCTTAATTGATAGCCACATAGCAAGAGACTCCTGAGATCAAGACCAAGCACAGTATATACTTGCACTTCTTTGGAGTGTCTCTTCTCTGTGAATCTCACCAGAAGAGATTAAGGAATGCCCCCAAGCAAGTTTCTGACTGTCCCATGATTATAGTATTATGCTGAGAAGCAGGGTTAGGCCTGCTCAAGAATGAGGAAGGAACTCAGTCTATCAGATACAAATTGATATCCTTTGACTCAAAGAAGACTGAAATCCATTTTACTCTGATTTGCTGAAGCTCCTGTACTCACACCTTGTGCCACTTTCGCTGCAAGCTCCTGAATAGGAACCATATTTGTTTTGTTCAAACCAACACTAACTCTGGTCACCAGAAAACCCTCTATCCCAGGCACTCCCAGCCTTATATGTGCAAAAAGAGCAATTTCATTAGGAAGCTGGCTCTCATTACGTAGGGAATGTTTTCATAAATATTGTGGTACAAAGAGAGATGCTATAAACTAGGGGCAAGGAGCACAAAATAACCACTTTACCAACCCTGTGATCTGTGGGATTTAGTGATCAAACAAGTTAATTTGAATCAGCAGGGTATCACGTGGAACAAAAGCTTCTGAATGAGATATACCATTGTAAATGCTTTCTATAATAATTTATTTTCTGCTAATTATATTTGCCTATCCATAGATCAATGCTTTCTGTATCTTCATACTTCATCTTGTTAAAACATTCTGAAGGGAATCTACTATTTGTATGTGTAAAGCAGATTGCTAGTTCTCACAATAATTACAAATAATAAATGCAATACACAACTGAACAGCTATTTCTAATCACGTTAAAGGCTTTGTACTTTGCTAATACACAACAATCACCAGGTAAAAAATATGTGTTGTACTCAGAGACTTGAATGAAGATGTGCTTTGTGAACTGCATAAGCAGTGCCTTTGTTAGCCTTCATGTATACCACAATACAAATGAGAACTTATCTTCCTCAATGGCTTTTCCTGCTGGAAAAGCATCTTCACATTTTGATGAGCAAATAACCTTTCCATTGTCATATTATCACAATATGCTGCCCCCAGAACAACAGACCATCTCAAATTATTTCTTTAACCACCAATACTCAAATGTGCATCAGCACCATATTTCTCCTGCAGCTATAAACAGTTTTGGCATTACACTTTTCTCCCTCCAAGGCAGCTGCACTTCAGCATCCACCGCTTTTCTATCTACATGACTTCTGAACTCCCTGATTCTCTTTTTTTCATCTGTGTTTGTATGTTGGGGGATAATCTACATCCAAGACTGCAGATTCCACACACTTTATGTTACAGTGACCCTCCAAAAAAGTAGCATCCTATGGTCACAGGCTAAAAATGCCTTACTTTCTCATAACACTATCGGCTTAGGCTAAAACAACAGAAGATGCATCAGTACCATATTCTACACATTCCCTTTGAATTTCCTTCCCTGTAAAGGCTATTGATTTATGCTTCAGACTTCACAAATATTTTTTCTTAGTTTTGAAGATAAACGATTGAAGTAATACCATGGGTTATTTAAACGGGAGAATAAAAATCACCTTCATCATATTGCTCATCTTGTTCCAAGTTACAGGAGAGAAAAAGCACACAGAGGACACAGATGCGATGTTTGGAAGCATGTAAGTCATGAAGGGATACAGAAAACATCCCCAGCTGCTGGCCAGGTAGTAGGGCAAGCTTTATGAGCCACTGCCATTCATCATACTCCATTACCCTTGTCCAGAACACGATGGTAATCTCATTCTGCTGTCACCCATTGCCTTGGGTGAAAATCAGGACTTAATGCACAGGCCAGAAATCCTATTGCCTATCAGATTGGAATTTCCAAAGACAGTATTACCTGTGAGAAATCAAAAGAGCATGACAGTATACTCTGAGATAACTGTGAAATCCCATGCCTGTGTGAATGTTTTAATAGGGTCAGGAAGAAGAAAATCTAAGGTAGTCCAGAATGTCATGGGTTTAAGTGCTACTCATACCAAAGTACTGCTCTTCACCTCCTACTAGTCTGCTACCTCCTTCAGAACCACAGAATTAAAGGGCCACTACATAGCAAAAGCCAGTAGAAGTTAATGTCAAAGACAGAGATATTTAATTAAAGAGAAGCCTGGAATATTTGCTTTGCTCCAAGTTCAACTCATCACTGATGAAGCTTATGATGGAAAAAATGGGGATAAAATAAGTGGTCAAATACCACCGGGGCCATTACTGTGCACGCACAGAGAAACATTAGTATAGAGTAGTAAATTCTTGGAAAAGGATGAATATGTATGCCAATGTACTGCATACATATGTCTTAACTGTATAAATGTAGAACTTGAACTCTGAAGGCACACACTTGATTTGATGTATCGTAAGAAATAAAGTAATGCTACTTTCTAACACCACACTGGAGTTAGTTTTCTTCCTGGATTTCGGAGGACAACGTGAAGTGTATTTCAAGTACTTGCTGAAGTCAGTTTGCTTCTTTTGCCTGCCAAAATAGCCACTGACAATCTTGCCTACCTGTAGAAATAACTTGTGAGTAAGAGAAATTAGTACTGTAGTATATAGGATATAAAAGTGGATAAATACAGACTGCACTAGCGTAACACACAAAGCATCCTCCATACTGGACACTTTATAGAATTGTAACTACAGAAAGTATCTATTTCCCATATGAATTACTGTTATTTTCCCATGAATATAATGCAATATTACCACAATATTTCACTCACACCCCTAATTGCACCCAAATACCAAACTAGCAGTTTTCTCTCTGCTCAGGCTTCATCTCCAGTGCATCATGCTCTGGTGTCTCTTCTGGAAGCTACATCTTCTTCTAATGTCAAATCCAAAATTAGATGCGCTATTCCCTGCCAAAAAGTATCAAAGGGTGGCCTTCCTGCACACTTCCTAACAGACAGCCCAACAGAGGGTTGAAGTTTAATGAGCTATTCTTTTGGAAGCATGCCCAGTTCTTTACTTAATTTGGCCTTTAAACTCTAATACTGCTCAGCGTACACGATGTGCTCCTGGGTTATGCATTGTGACAAGATGAATTCAAAGACCCTGTCCCTATTTTTAATCTCAGAGCAGTTTATTTTGCATTCAGCAACACAGTTTATTTGCAGCCAGCAACTGCTTCGTTTAGATTATTAACAAAGACTAAAATCACCCCTCAGAAGGATCTACTCCAATTCACGCACTTTAGGTTCATACATGTATGGCTCCAATTTACAGAGAAAGCAATAATTCATTTTATCTCAAAGCTCCTAAGAGCCAGCGAATGTTACTTCATTTTTGCTTGAAGAAATGTATACTTTGACACCCATTAATCACTGAAGGAATTCCAATCTGCCATGGTCCTCTATTAGAGGAGGCTCACTATCTCAGTTGGGGCTGGTAGACAAAAGTGCCATTGGTGTCACTTCTTTCCAATGACCTTTTACTTCTTAAAAGAATTAACACCATGTAAGTACCACATTACTCTGCTGGGCATAACTCCTGCAGTACTATCCCAAATTTACACTATTCTCCAGCCATGACACGTTAACTTCCCATGCTTTGAATCAAGCTACAAATCTTTCAACCCAGGCAATCTGTTCCAAATTTGCAAGTGCTGGGAGTAGATGTAAAGATCTTCCCATGGCAGCTAAGTAGAGATTTTGAAGCCTCAACCTCTTTCTTGCACAGACTGCTAGTTTAAGAGTTTTATCTTGTCAATTCACTGTAGACAATATAAATAAAAGGCTAGAAATTAAGTATACGCTGGCTGTGTTACCACTGCGACCTCTTCAAGTGCATCAGTTTGATGCTGACATTTCCTATTGTGACATGGCTTCTTCATTGGAGCTGGACCTCAGAATAGGAATAACCCAACTGCCTCTCACTGCTATGTCGGGATGGCTGCAAATAACTGCAGCCTGGCACTTCCGCAAAGCTACAGTGGTGTTAACACTGTCAGGAGAAGGAAATCCTCATAAACCCTCCAGTAGAAAGCTCTCATATATAAACCACAATCTCCAGTGTGCAGAAACACAAAAAGAACCTAAATAGGATCACACAGAGTACCAGAAAGGTAACTGCTGTTTTCCTGATTTTAGTGCCCATCAGGTCATTGGAAAAATACGCCTCTTTCAGACCTAGCAGTGAAACTAATGTTTCACTAATGGTACACTTAGGCATCAAGTTAGTCTCTCCACCAGCAATTAGGCAGTTGCTATGGTAATAAATCTGATCCTGTCTGACCTATTTTTCCTACAAATGGTGGTCATCATATGAAGTGTTAGCTCTTGTGATGGTATTTTGCCTTGGTAAGTATCTAACCTTGAAATTGAAGGTCAGCTTGTTAACTGATTAGGCCTAAGCAACAGCCTTCTCTTTTTCCCACCAAGGATACTGAAAACAAAAGTCATGGCTACATTTATTTAACAGTCAATATTTAAATAGTGTTTTAATTTGGTTTTTGATCAGTTTATCTGCAATCTGAATTGCAGTAAACTTTTGCTACTATTTCAAAGCCAAAAGTGTACTCGTTAATTGGAGTCAAAGGTGCAAGAAAATAAATCAGGTGAAAAAGAGGAGGCAGAAAGATGATGTAAGAAGTAGAAACACTAAACTAGACTATGAGAAAGCCAAACACAGCAGTACCCCCAAACACACAACTTTCCCCAGTCAAAAACTTTGATGAGATATCCTTTAAAGGTCCCTTCCAATTCAAATGACTCTATGATTCTGTTTTGATGCAATAGACATATTTCTTCAGGTCCTTCTCAAACTCTGCCTTGGCAGAAACAGCCAAGCTGTCAACAGAGATGCGGTATACCTGCGCAAGCACCAACCCTTATGCACTGTAATCTTCACTGTAATCTTCACTGACATCAGTTGAACACAAAGCTGTTGGTTACCTCTCTCCAAGCCAACTTTTATCCCATGTAACCACTGTGCCTGTATCTCATATGTCCCCAGCTCCCAAGTGGCAGTGCTGTGGGCAACAGCGTCAAAAGCCTTTCTAAACAGAATGAATTCCATCCACCACTCTCCCATCATCTTTGCAGCCATTCACTTCACTGTGCAAGGAAACCATCACCAAGAGTGCTGAAGTTTCTTCCATTGCTTCCAAAATACTCTGTCAACAAATTACTCAGCCCTAAATCTGCATCTTTCCTCAAATAAATGGATAGCCAAAAAGCTGTTTCCCATTGTGCAATTGTAGGCATATTTTTTTCATTAGGATCAACAGTCAGTTTGGATACGCTGTTTTTGAACATGAAGCCTGTGATACCCATGTAGAAATTGGATGGTAGTCAAACCTTTCCACCAGGGGCAGAAAAAGAACACTTACTCTACTGTTTTCCCTCTCAAAAGTTCACTAAGTTTTAAGCATGTAAACATGGTTTCCTTGGGGGCCATCAGTAACTCCCTAACACTTGCAGACATCAATTGGCTTTCCAACTACCAACCCAAGGAGATTAACAGTTCTGCAAGTTTTGGCACATGCCAGAACAGAGGCTTTGTAAAGTGCTGCAGGATGAAGATATGCCCAGAAACACAGAGTTCTTTTCCCTTATATTGGGATAAGAAAGGAAGGAGTTGATTTTACAGCACATGCCCAGTAACCAGCAAGTGATCTGTGATTTCCCTTGGTGATTAGTTATTTGTGCTGGATGCCATTTTGTGGCCAGTCCCGTTAATGACTCGCTATGCAGTCCCAAAATGACAAAACAGAAAGTGTCTGAAAGCCAAAAACACAATTTGGAGTGCACTTGAAAGCTACACAACAGAATCCCATGGCAAAGGTCTTTCCAGACAAATATAACCCAAAGGCATGATTGCCCCTGGCCAGACACAACGCTTGTACGTAAGTGCTGGCATTTCTCTGTGATGGGTTTGCATGGTTAATAAAGCAAGATCAGTGAAGAACACTGGTCCATTTGCCTATTCATTGTTGCTTTGGACCAAAAAAGAGAAAGCAAAGATAAGCTGAAAATGATTTCTGGAACCACACTGCATGCAGCATAATGAATTGAAGGAAATCCAGGCTGTTACTTACAGCCCATTTTTCAATATCTATTGTTGTAGTTGATAAGACTGTATGGTGCCATGCAAGCAACTCCAAAGTTGCATCATTTGGTCAAATGAGAACAAAATATCAATCCACTTCATCCAAGTAGTGATGTTAGATCACAGTGCTTCATCCAAAAATAGGTAATCAAAAATATCTGTTCCATCTAAATGTTTCCATGAGGCAATGTTTTATCTAAAAGAGGAAAAACAGAGATATAGGAGCTAACCTTCAGCCTGCACTTTCCTGTCAATAGATGTTTAGGTTACTCACTTATTTCAATAAGTATTAATGATAATATTAATCCTTTCACACAGGATTGGATGCCTATTAATAGCTGATTATTATAAGGGCAAAAAGAAGACCCCAAATGTATTTCTGCCCACATAGAAAGCAACGTGGAGCAGCTACTACCACAAAAGCCAATTCCAGTTTGCCTGGTCAAACCCCAGAATGTTTTAAAGCAGACAGCTGGCACTACTGAAATCCCTCTCCTGAATATCACTTAATTCCCTGGAGGACAGAAAACTGTCAGATGCTTTTGAAGGTATCTATCTGTGATTTGAGCAGGAAAATAGACTCAGGAACGGAGACTGCTGGGTACAATAACCAGCTGGATAGGTGGATAAGCCAGTGGTGAGAGATGCCACATGAGGCCACGCAGGCAGAGGGCAGAGTGATGGACAAGGAACACAGAATCACCCACAACCACAGGAGAGAAATCAATGGGGGCCTCACCCCTTGCTATTTCCAATATTGCCAGCAAGCTACAGCAGTACAACGTGATAAATGGAGGAGTAAAAACAATTGCATTTTGCCAGGATAAAGGCATTAGGACTGACTTTTCCGTGATTACTCCTAAGCTTTAAAACTAATATCAATATTTGCATGAGTTATTCTAAACGGGTAACAGTTACTTATAAATAACAGATAAGTAAATTGAGGAAGTCAGATAATAAACCACTTACTCTGATGTCTGGTATGGCGCAGTGCATAGAACCTGTTGGAACTAATTACTTTATAGCAGCTCGCAATTATTAGAGAAGTAGTAAAACTTGATTTTGAAATGAATTATAGAATCCATCATAATCCTTTTCGCCTTCTTTCAATAATTCAGAATTACCGGTGTTATAACACCAGGCTTATTGCTATCCTAGCTCAACCTCTGGCCATGTTTCTCACTTTTTCTAAGGGCCTACTGTTTCTCACAGCTCCATCATCCTCTTTTATGATCTGGAACCCATTTCAGCTGTTGTGCATATTATCTAAGAATATTATCATCCCATCTAAAAAATGCTGGATTTGTATTAACTGTCTTTTCCACTTCCACCTTCATTAAAATCAGTGTTAATAACCAAAAACAACTAAACTGGTTGAATATCAGAAATATTGGTGACCCTTACAGGATCAATGCAACTCAGGATATTATGTGTTTATCACCGTATAGCCCTTGCAAAATAACAACCAAACACATTTTGCTTAGTTATTGTGGGCTGCTTTTCATCTTTTCAGGTGTAAGGGATACCACAATGAAGCCACACGTGGCTTTCCAGCATACAGCTATGTGCTGCAGATCTTTTTCTGGAACTCATGCAGTGTCTCATTTTAAGCAACACTATAATGTGATCAGAATAATCCTAAATATAATAATTCTATCTACTTCAGTATTTGCAGAAAGAACCCCAAATCTCAAGGTGTGAACTCTAAAGTACATTTTAGCAAGCAAAAATAATCTTCCTAGTATCCACAGCCACAAACATACACATAATATCACAATACAAAATGCCAACTGCATAAGGATGAACTGAATTACATTAAACAAACTGCGACACCTTAACAAATCTCCATTTATGCCAAGTGTTCTGTATTGAGCTGTAAGGAGTTTGATTTCCAACCTGCCACAGAGAGCACAAGCAATTAATGCATTGATCAGCCCAGTTTGTCTGGGAGCTTAGAAAGCCGTTGTCCTCCAAATCCTGACAGCAGTGATGGTTAGACAGCAAGAAGGAATTGGTTTTGCCCTGACACAAAATTACCAACAGGAATTTTCCTTCTCCAGACAACCAGAACGTCAAATGCAACCACCCCAAGGATTCTGAAGTAGGAGGGGGGTGGAGGTGGGAAGGTGGAAGCCCTTATGTGGGAGAACAGAGACAGGATCTTGATTTGTTTTCCTTTGAAATGTAATGACAGTATGTCACACAGCCTACCAGCAAATTGGATCTTACCTCCCCTAGAAAACTTCAGCATGAATGAAAAAAGACCAGGCAAAGAACATCAAGCACTCCATCCTTTTTCCCTCTCTGCACTCCCTGGCCTGGTCTCCCTACAAGAAAAGTCAGCCCCACACTTCAGCAAAGCCCTCAGCTGCCCCACAGATGGACATCAGGAGCAAACTCACTGCCTGTTGCTCATCACCTCATCAGCAGTAAATTATTTACTGCTGAATTGCAGATCGAACCCTGAAGCTGGCACAGCTGGAAGCATGTTTAATGGGAAAAGCCATTTTAGTTTATGATAATGTTGCTAAGCTGTAACAGGCATGCATGGAAACAGAAAAAAAACCACAAACCTGAAGTGAGAATTCTCAGACTGGTGGTAAACATAGGCAGTGCAGCATCAGAGAAAATCAGTCCGTATGAATGGTGTTCCTAGCAGCAGGTGCTGAACCAACAACCAGGTGCTGAGTAAGCACCCAGATATGCTGCGTGCAAGCACTGATTGTGTCCACCTGCAGCAGTAGTGAGAGGAAATGGCAGCACACCCCATGGAGACCAGCACTCTCTTTAGGGTGGTCTGGGGTCTGCTACCTTCAGTTCCCTTCACTGGTTGGGCTATTGTGGTTGCTTGGACTAAAATAAAAGGGTGTTTTTTTTCTCTCCCCTTTTTCCTGCTTTGGATCATGAGGAACGCTATACTTTTCCTTCTCTTCACTCCTCCTCCCTTTCCCTTGTGGTGCATTGCCTCCAATAGACATTTTCCTTAGAAAATTCAAACCATAATTGATCAATATTAACTCCCTACTATTTTAAAAAGTGCCTGTCTCAGCCGCTTCACAAGCATTAAGAGCATCACGTGGGATTATGGAGGCTATGTTAAAAAAACACCAGCCATTACAAAACTATTTTTAAATCTCCTCTTCTGCCTTTCTTGCCTCCAGAAGATCACACAAAGCCTGTTTTTCTTGTTGAAAGCTGACAGCTCGATACCGTGGCACATCAGTTCTGCTTCAGCACTCACCCGCGCACCGTGGTGCAGCAAAACCCATCCCTTACACTCAGCCATTCACACACGTAAACGTTCTTCAAGGCATCCTTAAGCATCCTGAGCTCAACTGAGTTTAAAGCATGGCAGTAAAAACAGACAGGCCAGACAGGCAAGATTTGGTGCCATTTCTAACACATAACTCAGTCTTTCCCAGCAGAAGCCCGGTGAGTTCAACACTGCCTTCAGAGTCAAGGGCTAAGCCATATTTTTGTCTCACTTTAAGAAAACACTCTGAAGGGCACATCATCTAGGGAAGTTCTTTGATTTGCCGCAAACAAGTATGAATTCATTCTTAATTTTAAGGATAACTGAGGAGTCCTATAAGCCCATGAAGAATTCTGAACTAAATGGGCTCAACGTTGAGTTGATTTTCTGCCACCTTAATAGTTTCTCTTTCACTCACATTGATCAATTATGGAAAAGAACAATTCTAACTCTCAGAGTGGTGTCAAGGTGGCTGAAGATCTCAGCTGTTGGATGGATGTCTGCACTGAAAGAGCTCCCCACCATTTCCAGGTGCTCTCTTCAAAGCCAGTTTTGCTCTCATGATGTGGAAGGAGTCCGGCTGATTACATTTTCCATCTAAAATCACCACTGTGCTCTAATGCAGATCAGTCATTCTAGCTTCCCTCTCTTAGCAGACCTGGGGATTTTAGGCAGTGTTAGGTGATAAAAGAAGCAGTGCACCTTAAGAGAGAAAGGAAGTGCTTGACAGCTTCTGCAAAACAGACTGGAATTGTGGCTGGCATGCGATCTGACACTGGAACACAACCCACTCGGTCTTCAAAGCCCTACCCTACACACCTGTCTCAGGCAGGATGGACCCATCATTTTGGCCCCGGGTGCCATCTTGGGACAAAAAGGATGTTGGTCCAGATTAGGTATCAGTTTGAACCAGTACTTCTGTCTTTCCTTATAAATTTGCATTAAGAATAAACATATTTCTTTATCTTCTGGAAATATTTTCCCTTCTCCTCTTTCCCAGCTATCCCCACTGTTCACTTTGCCTGTGTTCCAGTCCTCCACAAAAACTGCCTTCTTTAGGCCAAGGCCTGTTTCACAGATTTAATCACTTGAAACTACCCTAACATATACATATTCCACTAATTCAGTTTCCAACTCTCTTCTTCAAAAGCCGGTCCTCCCTTTGCCTCACTCTTCTAATTTCTCTCCCACTTCTGTCCCCTATAATTTCACCCTACAATGCACTGTTTTGCATGAAGCTGCAGGCAATCCGTCAAAGACAGTCATTTAATAAACCTTCACACATTTTTGTATTTCCTTTCCTTTCCTCTTGGCGATAAATGACTCAAATGAAATGCAAAACTTTCTCTTCCTCCAATTTCAGTATTGAAACAGTTACATCCATGTTTCTACACAAATAACGTTACCAGCATGACTCCCCATGTCGATATGCCGTGAGGGCATAAAGTCACATTTCTGACGTACTTCACCAGATTAAAACTTCCCACTTAAACTTTTTTGACTTAAGTGAGATGGCAAGATTGACTCGAGATCAAGCCAAAGCACTACAACAAAACGTTACAAGCTGAAGACTGGGTTTTTTTTTCAGCAGGATTAGAGTTTTTGACATTAACATAAAGTTTAAGCAAGATTCAAGCTTGTGTGAGCGTATGCATGTAACTTCCCTTAATTTTCCGCTTCTAAAGTTAGATCCTTCCTCCAAGGCTACATACAATATTCATCATTTGTTGCCTGATCCAGGATCCTGGATGAATCAGAGTTTACACTGTGGACCAGAAAGCGAGGTGTGTTTTTTATGGCACATCTAGAAAGTTTCTGCAAAGAAAAAACCCTATGTTTACTCTTCCAAAGGCATCCTGGCCTTTTTGAAGATACTTGTAACCTCCCTTACAGCTTGTATGATTTAGCAGGAAATGGTTACACCTGCTCCCCTTAACCATCATATTTCCTGAGCAATTTTATTGTATAAATGCTTTTTTTTCCCCCTTAACTGAAATATTCTGATCGTGCTTAAACAACATTCTTCATTACAGTCTTGAGAAGAAAATCACTATAACCTCAGAACTATGAATATTACAGGGAAATATACAGTGGATTTAGCATAGCTCCAACTTTCATGGTAGAATAATGCTCCTTCTTGCTTGTCTAAGGACAGATATATTCAGTGATACACAGTAAGTGCTAAGTTGGGTAAGACTGAAGATGAAATAGTCAGCATTTTCACCCATAAGTTGTTACTAAATCTACAGAAGTTTTTTAGATGATATACTTTTAACTCTTTACCATTGCCTGTACATTAGATGAGCTTTGAGCTAGCTTAATCTAGTGTGGATTTAGCTACATAATGAGCTACTGAGAATTTGTGTTTCAAAGGGAATCAGTGCTATGATTCGGTGTTTAGCATAAATGCGGGGATCAAAAAACAGCCTGGATTTTTCATCCTTTACTTGAAGCAGGTGTTGCTATGGAACTAGGCCATCTTTTGATCACTTCAAGGATCATCTATTGAATTTACAAGCGACAGAGCAGGATAAAGAGACCGGTTCCTCCTAAAAACTATGAAAAAGAGGATGTTCATTGTCTCCAAGCTCCAGTCTATCATTGTTTTATGTAAATCAAATAGTTATTTCAACTTTTGTAAATCCATGAGAGCTGTGTACTGCTCCTTGCAGCAGATGAGGAGACAGTTTTCCAGCACGGTATCCATTGGAAAGATAGATTGGGATTTCTTAACAAGGAAATGTACATGTTATGATTTTCCCACAGCATTCAGAAGAAAGGACTAGACCATATATTCTGTGAAGATAAAAGGGTGAAACTAAGCAAATAAAAGCAGATTCATTTCAACAATATGTTCTTTCAACAGAAAACCACAGCAGGTGACAAACGCTGGCCAAAGGGGCAGTATTTTGTAGTGACCAAACAGGGCCCTGGTGACACCTGTGCATGTACTTTGGCTACTGTTGGTAAGATGAATGAGAAGATAGGAAGGATCCCATCTCACTTCAACAAGCTGCATTTCTATTGCGTTTTGTCTGCAGGCAAAAGCATTCTATTGAAGGGAATGACTGTTACACCACTGTGACTAATGAAAAGATTATGAAGGACAACTTTTTCAGAATGCTAAGAGCAAAGATAATGCTTTCCAGCCTCAATCATTTCTCTGTGAATAGGTTTCATTTAAATATTTATTTTGGCTTTGTTTCTTGGTGAACATTTTCATTGACTTATCAATAAGGGAAAGGAAAAAAGAACAAATAAGGTGAACAACTTGTTCTCAAGATTTAATGCATTTTCTTTCCTTAAGCATGGGAAGCATCCTTACAGATGAGCATTTAGCACCTCATTGAAATCAAGAAAAGAATTCATGTTGAGCTTGAGGTAGCTAATGATGCATAGAGCACAGCTGGACAATGCAATGGAACGTTATTATTTGATACACACAACTATCTGCTCCATGCTGCAACTGTTCTGTATGAGAAATATTTTCCAAAACTGAAACAGCAAGATTTAAAGAAAACATATTTGCTTGCTCTTAGCCCTTCTGAAAAGTATTGCTTTCTTTTCGCTTTCTTTTTAGCCTTTTAGCATTAACACACTTTCGACACACTGTTGTGAGCAAGAAGATACAGTTGGAGAAAAATTATCAGTTGCTTTTTTACGCTATTTGCTCTAAAATTAAAGCTGGGCAGGCTCAGTGCAACATGCATCCAAATTAATCTTGATGATCTTCTAGAAAAGCTCTATTAAAGCTCAAAGCTTAAGAGCTTACTACATGCACAGCTTCTGCTTCCAAAGAGAGACAGAAGCTCTAACAACCAGAACTGATCTTACATTCATCTTTTGGTTTCATTCACCAGCACACAAGAAAGGACACTGCTCGTTAACATTTGAATTCATGATCTTTTAAACACTCCCAACAGAGCAGCAGGTTTTTGTTTCCTCTCCTGAGTACTCCTGCGAATAATCACAAACTGAGACACCTGGAAAAAGCTGGATTTGATGGCTGCTCCTGTATGCAATCTCTGAGAAACAGAACATCTCCGTGGAGCTCCTGGTCCTCCCTCGGGTAACGTCTTGTCCCTATCTGAGGCCAAGCTCCATCGCCAAACACTTTAGTTTTACTCCTTTGTTATCATGATCAATCTTTTACTATTTTTAAATGATCCTCAAAGCTTTCCCTGCAGATGATGGGACTGAGGTCACCCACTCTGGCCTCTGTGGGACTGCCCAATTGTGTGGCATCCAGCTAAGGTATCACACAGCTAAGGTATCACCTGCATGTTATTTTTACAACCTCCCTTTCTGGAAAAAGAGAAATCAAGTATATCCCCATAGAGAGAGGTAGGGAAAAGGAGCCCAAACTGGATGGAATTGTTCCCACCTTCCAGCAATAGAATGTACCTCTCAGGTACATTACTTCTCTCATCACATTTGCTTGGGAGGGCAATGATTCATCAGGGAACATTCTGATCTGGGACAAACAAGCTGCAGTAATGACTTAATAACGATGGAATTACTTACAGCGTCACTCTGTCTCAGGCAACTTTTTTCTCTAGGACTCGGTGATGCTGTGCTCCTATTTGCTATTTCTTTGGTGACATGAAATGGAGGCAGTTCCTCACTGCTATGACATACCTGGATTATTGGGATATTAGCCACTGCTTTGGTAAGAAGGATTTGTCATACTTTGGGATGGCAGCACTCACAGAATGATGTTTGTGAGACTGAGGTCAAAATTAAGGAGTGAAAGTTTATGCTTTTCTTGCTACACATCTAAACCACACTTGATAGAAATCTACAGCTTTTGCTTCACTAGGAACTTGCATTTTGCCTGTAGAAATGCAAAAGCACACTTCGAATAGACTTGGTTCTACAACCCTTTGCAAACCAGATGCTTCCGCAGGGAGGTTTTTAATTTGACGGGCATCTTCTGCAATAAAAGAAGCTTTGAATGGCTCATAACAAAGCTTCATTTACATGATGGCTGTGGGACTCTTTGCAAATGAATAACTCACAATGGGAATGAAACTAAAAAGCAGTGCAGCTCCTCTTGGTGATCACCCAACTTTGGCTGGAGGATACCACTTACAGATGGTTAAACAGCAAACAAAAAGAAATGGAAAGAACACAAATCAAATGCCGCATTCACAAAAAAGTCAAAGATGAGGACAACAGTTTCACTGTATTTCTTATAAAGAAAACAAGCGCCATACCTTTTTAAAAATTCCATATACTCAGTATGCTTGATGAGGCCTGTCCTCATCATTATTGTTTGAAAACATTGCCGATCAATAGCCCAAAGTTTCACATTTACGAGAGCTGGAAAATAATTAAAAAAAAAAAAAAGAAAGAAAAGAAAAAAAGAAAAAAAAAAAAGAACAAGACAAGGGGAAAAATGTAATTAGCAAAACTTCAGAATTGGAAAATTTGTCGTGAAATACAGAGGAAACTAATTGCGTCATGAGAAAACATGAAAATGGGTACACACTTCAAAATAGTAATGTTAAATTAATCTGCCAGACAATGAACTAAGCATGCATTGAAGTGATCCACGATATGCATCTAGTTACATTTATCGCTGCTGTACTGTGGGAAGATTACCTAAAACCAACCATGTCATTGAGATGGGGAGAAGTCGGGCTGAAAGCAGGCAATGGATTAGGGGTCAATTGGGATGCACCACTCTTGATGTGTGGTCAATGACAATGAGTGATTTGGGGACGTTTTTAGCACATTATAAAGTTTCAGAAGCAGAATAAATCATTAAGGTTTCATTCTACTTTCAATGTACGTGACAAAAAGTTTGGATATAAAGAAGTTTTTTTACAGTAAGGGTGGTGAGGCACAGTTACAAGTTGCCCAGTGAGGTGGTGGATACCCCACCCTTGGAGACACTCATGGTCAGGCCGAATGGGGCTCTGAGCACCAGATGGAGCTGGGGATGTCCCTGTTCACTGCAGGGATTTGGACCAGACAGCCTTTAAAGGTCCCCTTCCAACTCAAATGAATTCTATAGAATTCTGTAATTCTATGACAAACTTCCCATTGACCTTGAGAACTGTCCAAAGGTCTTATTACTTTTTTTGGAGCTTTCACTTTTTTTTTCCAATTTTCATGACCAAACTTCAATTAAGTTTCATTACTACACCCCGTATGCTACACCATATATTTCTGAAGCAAGAATCCCGCTGCAAAACCAAATAAATAAGATTAACATTGCATTATGCTCAAAGAAAACAGTAAAGAAAACAGTATCATATGAACATGATGCACAGATTTTCATCTTAGAAGCAGCTTAGACATTTGTATTAACTATAAACGTTTTCATGCACAGTCCTATTAATAAAGAGTTTCTCCTTAGAGGAACAGTTCAAGTAAACAAAGCTACTCTCAAGACCTCTGCAGTCATATTTTCCTCAGAGGGTAATTGCAATAAATTTCATCTTCATATCTTATTTCACTACAGGGAAAAATAATGAGAAAATAGTTTCAATAAAATATTTAGAAACACACCCATGAATAAAACCCAATAAATTATTTTGCTTTTATTTTCTAGCGTTTCAGTTCACAAAGAGACTGGTTTACTGAGGTTTTACCCTTATCAACAGTCATAGGAAGCAAAATTGCACAACTGTAAATCGCATTTTTTCTTCTCAAATTGCACTGCAGAACAAAGTGAATTTATCAGAATTTTCTTTTTGGAGAGTAATTTTCAAGACGGAAGTTCCTTTCTGAGAAATGCTTTTAGTTTTAGAATTAAAGGGATTGGAAAGTATGAGCAGTTATCAGTTCATCAAGTATGGACATTCTGCAGGGAGAGATCAGAGGTTCCACCTGTGCTGCTTGCATAAAATCTTCATAGGGAAGGTTTAGCTGTTCAGAGGATGCCACAAGTTGAGTGAGCTCTGAAGACAGCAATGATCTGAGTTTACTGTTCTTTCTACTGCCTCTTGTAATTCTGAAAGACAGGGCATCCTTCCCATAAATAATTCTGCCCGATGCAGTTTCACAGTGTATTTTAACAGATTCATCACCGTATGCCAATAGCTGAAGAGCTGGAGTTTCATCCCGGAATCAGCCCCAGCCAGCTGGCCCTCCATGACTGTGTCTGGTTGAGGCCAAACTCCTGCTGGGCTCCATCTCACAGCTCCAGCACCACCCGAGGAACCTCACTACCACGCTGGAGATCTGCCACTTACACTCATAGAAATGCAGTATCACTGCCTTAAATCTGACTGATAGCTAGCAGCTAACTCATCTCTATTTCACATGCATAGTATACAGCAGTTGTACGCAGTGTATTTTCCTTCACACAGTGGGGTCAGCTGTAGCTGCAGAGATACCGCCTATCTCTGCAATCCACGCAGGCACCAAGGAGCCAGATAAGAAGCCAACAGTCCCTCATTCCCCTCTGATACAGCTGCTACATAAGCACTACATCACTTCTGATATCAGTCCCCCAAGAACAGAAAGCCACCACTGCGCTGCATGTGCCACGCACACTCATACTCAGCCTTTTAATATGGTCAGGATAACAGTCTAGTACATCTCCAGCAAAACAAGGATACAACTGTCCTGTAAGATAGACTGTTCTGTAAGGCTGCAGCCTTGGCAGTCTGCATAGGAGCACAGGAGGAGGGGTTTTAAATGAGCCTACGAAAAGCCTCAGCTCCCTGAGGTAACCCTCTAGCACCCCCCAAGTTATGTAGGTATATACATGTTAGTAGATACATGCAACTACATCACTACTAGTGTAGCTGTGTGTGTTTACACACACCCACCTTATATAAAGATAATAGATACAGATGCACAGCAACTTGCTAACCAGGGCCAGGCAGCTCAGGTGAAGGTACACACAGACACTGCCCTTCTGTACTGCTCATTACATTCTCTGCTGATACTTTTATTGTGCCTGATGGTAAACAGATATTGTAATAATAGCTAATGAAAGCAGAGATCTAGATGCCAATAAAACCCTTATAATCAGGTGTGCGCATCATCTCATTAGGCTTCAAATCCTCCATAAATGTGTTGGAGGGTGAGTGCGAAGCAGCACGAGCTCTGTGAGATTGAAGGATGTTAGCGACTTCAAAGAGATACATTTATGAGTGCCCCAGAGATGAAAGCTATGTATGTGGGATGTCTACCATGAAATCAATCCCAAAGCAAGCAACTGAGTCATAAAAGATATAGGGAGTTACACTACAATTAAAGTTGATGAGCTTCTTTGCACTTTTTTGGACGTTATAGCCAAGGTTTAGTTTTATTTCTATAAGTACACATAATACGATCGTTGATCATCCCAGAAGCCACTAAGTTTTGGCTGCCAATGACAAATGAAAAAGGGTGATGACAAATGAAATGGGTGGTGCTCACAACCCAGGGCATATTGCAAGATATATGCTGCAATAAACATGAAGGTGCAATAGCGATGCCCAGGACAAAGAGATAAGTTCTTTAATTCCTAAATCCCACTCATAAATGTGCAAAAGCTCTTGTTTTCCATGATGCTGCTGATCAGAAATACCAACATGGCATCACCAACACATTTGTTGGAGTTCTTCAGATGAGAACAAGACAGAGAAATAAAACTCGATATCCAAGTCTGCATTTCCAGTGTTCAGTATGGCAAGACATTGTTTGAATGGAGATGGTGAGAGCTGAGGCACGTCCTGCCAAAGGAAGTTTTCCATTCTTTTATCCCCGTTGACCCAGTGGGTGAAACTCAAGAGCTTGAGGCTCAGAGAGGAGCCATTCCTTTTCTCTCTGCATTACATGCAAAGGAAAGCAAGTAGGGGGGGAACTGGAAAGTTTAGCTGAAAACAATATTGACATCCTCAGTTGAGGCATGTGCCAACTGTGCTGCAGTACCTGCAGCCCCTCACTGCCCCAGCCCCGCAGGCAGAATTCATTGCCTCGCTCCTGCTTTTAGGCTGTTTTATTCAAATAACCATTTCTCTGCTCTGAAAGGCCTCAGGCAAGAACTGCATCCTCAGGGTCTTTCTGGCAGTGGGGTAAGTAAAGTACCCTTCCTAACTTCTGTTCGGTTTTATGGGATTGCTGAGAAAATGAAGCTGCAGCAGGAACAGAGTCATTTCCAGTACTTGTGTCTCATAGTGTGTATCTTATAAAATAATGATGAAAAGCATGTGTACGTTTAACTAAACAGAAGGAGCATATTGCATTATTCTAACCCTCCAGACACGCCATGAATGATGCAGGAAGACCCAGCAGGCTCCGTTTCAGGATGTGGCACAGAGGGGATTTATTTAACAGCTGGATCAACAACAGATTTCTCCACTCTCAGACGCTTGTGCTTCTAGTTTCTGACAACGGTGGCAGCTCCATCCTTCTCATGGTGCAAGCACGACTTTGTAGCAAACACAGCACAATTCAGTACTGTGCTACGTGTGCAGTGAAGTTTGCATCTGCTCCATCCATGTCTTCTGTGCTGCCCATTTGGGAATGGCCTTTAAAGTACAGTGCCCATAAATGTGTGCTTTTACGAGTGCTTGAATTACTGGTATATTAGCGTGAGCTGGCAAATGTAGAGCCAGATTGCACCCTTACTTTGATCTTCCTTGTTGGTTTTTTTTCCTGACATCTCCCTCTCTGAGCTTGACTATTCCAGTGTCAAAAACACACATACTGGATGTAGCACAAAACCACAGCGCGCTGAAGTTCCCAGGCTGTAGGTCTCATCTGGAGTACTGAGGGCAAATGCTTTTCATGGTGCTTCAGTACTTGAGATTTTTCAGGCCTCCAATAATATCAATTTCTTATCTGGATTTGCATGATCTTTGACTTAAAATAGCACCTTTCTTTGCCATGGGTCCTGAGGTGTAGGATGCACTGACCTGACGCAGAAGCACACAGTAATGGCTGCGGGATGCTCTGTTCCTAAGGTCCCCTTGCATGGCCAGGGCATTCATCTGGAGGCAGCCCTGCTTTGCGTGCCCAGCACACACTGAGCAACAGGCATTCTGATTTCAGAGCTGTGCAGGGCTCCTCCTTCCTGGTACCAGCCTGTCTTGTGAAGTTTTTGCTCCTGAAATTGCTTTAGCTCCATCTTAAATGAAGGTCGATTGCAGGGTCACAGCAGCTGAGGCACAAGGAAAGCCATCACTGACTACCAAATGTGACAAAGCAGAGAGATGCAGATATTCAGCACTGTTTTCTCAGCCACACTAGCTGGGATTCAAAAAACCCAAGGTTTTTGCCATTCCTCCCCTTGGCACCAGACCCCTTCTCAGTGCATTATACATATACATATACATATATACATTCAGAGGTAGACAAATGGGTTAGCATCAGAATGGTATTGCTTTTTAAAGAGCTGCATTTGGCTGCTGGACAAGCACTGCTTTCAGTGGATGCTGATGATGTATTATTGAGGAAGAAATAAGCAGGAAGGAAATGACTTAATAAAAGTGTTCCAGAGTTTTGCTCTTGCTACAATAAACTATGAAGACCCAGGATATCCCGGTATCTGTGTATATTTTGCATAGGAATAAGCACTGAACGTACTGCACTGAAACTCCTGGATAAGATCAAATATGACTACGACAATAAACCAATGGAAATGGTTACTAATAAAACCTAACAGATATAAAAAACAAAGCAAACAACGCCAAAACTGACCCCCTCCTGAGACTTCTCGGAGTTTAAATGAGAGGGCTTGGCAAGCTCTACAGAAAATGCAGCACACAAAAGACTTGTTTTAAACTAACAGAAAGAAGACATGGAGTACGTGAAGTCTCCTAGAAGGCTGCCAGAAAATCCTCCTGAATTATATTACATGACGCACAGAGCAGCTCCCTGACAGACTGTCCCCCTCTACATAACTGCCTGTTTCTAGCTGCCTGCATCTTGGTTGCTCTTGTTTCAGCTATGAAGACAGCCAGGGAAAGCAAAGTTGTCCCCAGTGAAACACTGCAGGGTAGCCGTCATTTCCATCAAGACATTTCTACAACCTCAGCTTCTGGTCATCCTTAACAAGAAGCTAAAACAAAGAGTAACATTTAAGTATGCGCAACTAAGAGAATTCACCACAGCATTTACTGCCATGACAACAAAATGGTCCATTTAAAACAGAAATAAAACGGGATCTGTTCAATTCATTGCCCATCTCACCATGATTCTTTCTCAAGAGCAAGCTGCACGATCCATCCTTCAGCCCTGCCACCTTCACCCTCTGCTTCCAAGGAAACGACCCCACATCTCCTACCAAATGATTTGACCTCATCCCATCCAGAGTGGTTCGTCTAGTAAGACCTATGGTGTTCACCCAAGGCCATACACTGATATTCATCTGTACCCAATTCCAAAGCCTCCCCACATATCTCAGTCCTCCTTCGGGGAAGCAAAACTTAACGAGACAAGCATTAATTAGGCTTTTTGAAAGACTTCCATTGTATTGCTTTTTTTCCCTTTGAATTTCAAAGCACATCCCCATAATTTGTATTACAAAAAATGGTAATTAGATGTCATTTGCTGTCTTTAAGCTAAACGCTATTTTACATAACCTTTACTGTGTCATTTTATTCATCCCTTCTGTATAAATATAGTTCCACTCTTTTTACAGCTCTACGATACAGACATTTCTCTAGGATTTTAATTAAACTCACCTTCCTCGACAAAGAGCTCGCCAGCTTCTTCAGAAACTGTATTTATTACAGTACTGAATATCCATATAAAAGATGAAAGCTGAAGGCAATCCTTAAAGTAGTTCAGAAAGAACAATTTGAAAGGTACAAAATATAAACTTCTGAGTACTACTCTAAGTTTGATGGCAGCTGGTATCTGTTGGGTGAGCTAATGAAAAAGCAACGAGGGTCACGAGCTTGAATTTGAGTCGCTCAAACATCTAATTTAATACAACAAATACTGATAACTGCATATTGTGTTTGTGGTCCTAAAGAGGGATTGAAACAAAACGTCTCCAGCTATTCTTGAAAAAGGAGAAAAATAGGGATGAGATCAGCTTGGGATGCATCAACATGTCAAGATCCTCAAAGAGGAACCTGTGCCTAAGAGGAGCGAGATCAGTAACGTACTTGCATTTAGAAGAGATCTCTGGATCAGGCCTTAATCATTGCCTACAGGACTCTCAACCACAGTGAAGTTTAATATAACCCATTAGGGGGAGGTATTTTAATATTGCCCTAATTTGAAAGAGAAACTGATAAATGAAGAAGCAAGGTTGGGATGCTGTTAAAAAACAACGGGAAAAAGAGAGGAGTGAAAGCCCTTACAGCCCTTTTAGTCCAGCTCCAGGTGCAGTTTTGCCTGTCTAGCTCCAAAAGGTAGCTTGTACCGCCAGCTTCCCATACAGCCTAGTCAAGCAGAGAGATCAGCATGAAGCTATGCAGAAACCCATTTAAACAGCAGGACACTTAAACTTACAAGTCCGCACCATGGGACGCTTTAATTCATGAATAACAACACCAGAGATGAGAGAAGTGTCATATATGACTTTGCTATGTATAACTAATTGACTGGTTGCATCCTTCTGGCAGGACAATTTTATTGATTGAGAAGCCTAATTAAAGCAGCAGAAGTTAGTGAAATTAAACTACAGAATAGTGCGTTTTTATTTCCTTTATGTAACAAGTATCAGAATATTCCCATGCTACCTTTCTCACCCTGCTATGCATAAAACCCCTTCATTGCTCCAGCATGCAAAGTTTGCTGCAGGAACTAATGGGATCCCCAGGGCCTCATTTGGGTTTCCTGCCTCCTCCCTCCTCGTACAGCCACTCCCGGGATGCACTGTGCCATTCAGATCTGCAGAGCTGTGCCTGTGTGTGTGGCCAGAGTGCCTAAAAGTGCAAAGAGAACTGCTGAGCAAAAGGACACACGTAAACAAAAGATGAGTTTGGAGGCTGTTTCATGTAGAAGAGCTGCATAACATAAAGCAAAGCAATGGAATTTGCATTCTGTGAATGGTGTAGAAGCAGCGACAGCTAAGCCCAGGGCAGTACAACAAGGAAATATTCACCTGAGATCAGGCGTGTTCCTGACCAACAGGAGCTAAGGCACAAACCATCTTAGTTTTCTGCATTCCGATTAAAATACACCTAGGTTTCTAACCACCAGTCACACGAACTTCAGGCATCACAAACAGGCAGCTACACACCCAAGTACAGCATCACAAGTGAAGATCTTTGTCACCTCTCACCACCTGCAGCTGCGTACCTCCAGCAGAACACTGCCTATACTTCTGAAGTGTAGCACAGTACAAATTGCTGCTGTCTGTAAATAATGGTAGGCTTTGAGATATGAGTTTGAGTCACAATGTTTTGAGAAGGCCAGAAAAGCTAAATCACACCTTTGGCAGCATGCTAGGAATATCGAGCACCTGGAAACCTCAATGAGATGGAAACTGCGCATCACAGCAAGAAAAACAGAGTTTGCAAGCTGAACTTTAAACAAAGCTTAAAATATGTTTTTATGACCTTTCCCTAGTTCCCAACAGGAATGTTTCCAATGGGATGGTGAAATAACCCATCCCAGATCAGTGCCCTGCCATTGAGATAATGCACCAGAACACAAGAGGCCCTAGGGCTTGTACCAGTCCCAAAGGCTCAAGGTATTTCTCTCCTGAGCATTAGCAAATTCCCACAAGCACACTTTTTAGGGGCGCGGCTCATCAGCTATCCCTTGGATCCATCTGCTTTGCATTCCCTTTTTAGGTGGTGTCTTATGGATGTCATGGTATTACCAATGAGAGCCTAAGATCTTTCCTTCTATCTGCTCATCGCCTCTCACTGACTAAAAACTTCACCCCAATCCCATTTCTTCCGTTTCCTTACCTCTTTTCCACCTCCTCATGCTCTCCCCCAAGACCTAAAGTGTTCCCCATTTCAGAGATACCACCTCCCACAGCCTGCCAACCCATGGGGCACTCTTCAGAGGGTGCCTACAAAAAGAGCCTTACTTTGTTAGGACAGCAATATTTATATAATTTCTACCACAGACATGTCACTGTCTCACTGTGCATCCACAGAGTAGCAGCTCCTGATGCTACGCCTAAATAGTACCTGTTGAACTAGCTCAAAACTCAATTGAGTCCCCATCCAAACAGGAGTAGGTATCTGGAACAGCAGGATGTACCTGAAATACGTCCATGGGAAAGGGCAGAAGACCCCAGGACAGTGCAATGTGACACCAACAGATATAAAAGGGTGCTGGCTGTGTTGTTATAAAGCAGCTGAATGATGTGACAAGATAATAGTGCTCTAATTCTTCAGAGCTTTAAGCTGTGACTCAAACACTCATCTCCTCTTCCTTTACATCTTCTTTGCTGTGCTTCCACTCACTACAGCTTCGTTCTCCCCCTCATTAATTCTGACATGTTCAAGCTGTTGAGTGCCAAGCCATGAAAAGAGCACACTAACTACAGAGCACACTAACTACAGTGTTTGGCTGGGAAACGCACAGCAGTACTACGAGCTAATGCAATCTATTGGTAATCTCCATTCCCACAGAGCTGTAACACAGTCAACCAGAGCTGCGTTCTTTCCAAGAAAAGAGATTGTGCTTTGAGAGATGTATAAATCAGATTATTCAGTCCACCTCTAAGTTTTTCCCCAGATTTTAATTAATAGATTATTACAGGGGAATGACCATATAGCTTGCCCTGGTCTGCTGGAGCTGCAGCATGAGCCATGGACATGCAATAACAGCCCTGCTCCTACATAGCCAGAGCAATGGAAAGGGTCAGTAGCCAAGGGCTGGCCTGCTTTGCTTATTAAGGCTCGAGGTAAAGGGGCACCCAATAAAACTCTCAGCTTTACAGATCACTTCAGCTCTGGAGAAGAGGACAGCCAACTGAAAGCCGGTTCTTATAGCAGGCATCTCAGCCATACTGAAGCATTTCAGTGTTCGGAAATCATGCTAAGAAATAGAGCAGATTCCAGAGTATTTTTTCTTCTGGTGAAAACACTTATTAATTATGTTCTCCCATCCCCAACCAGCAGCCATTTGCAGCTGTTCCCTGTGTCTCTGGGGGGTAATATTGAGTCACGAGATAATTGAGGATAAGAAGCACTGCAGGCTGCCACAGCCTAAAATGTGTGGGAAATCTGTTTTCCTGTGAATGGCACCTGCTGGGACACGCTGACCTGCCTGCAGGAACCACACTTCAGGTGTGCTCACTGCCCCTACATCCCCCCACCCACAATTTAGGGCATCGCAACACATTAAATGCCTAGAATTTTGCTTCTGCAAAATGTTGAGTGCCCTGGAGATGATCCAGAGAAGTATATAAGTGCAGATACATATTAAGAGAATGAGAATTGAGACCTCCAGCCCCAGCAGTGCTATTTCTGTGCTTACAGCTCACCACCATTCCGCTGATTGAATTAGCTCAGTCTAATCCCACCACTGAAATTACTATGAATTGACTGAATTAGGCACCTTAAATAAGAAAGAAATTGTTTTCTGTAAGTATGCAGAACCTGCAATGAGGACAGAAATTGGAATGAGACAAGACAGCGAGAGCTCCATTCCCCAGCTCTTCTCCAGCTGAGGAATGAGGCACAGGCATTGCTGGCCTCTGTAATTTTGGTCAGGGAAAAGGAAATCCTTACTTCCATCTTGATTTTTTATAAGGTGCGCCTTTTTTGTGTTCTGAGATGAACCTGCAGCCTTATTAAACACATTTCTACTACATGTATTCAGAGGGAGATTCAGAACCGGCTTACTTTAGCAGAGCACTAACAGCTAAGAGTGAGGGCATTCACAGACACCTAGTGAGGTCTGAGAGCTTTAAGCAGTTGGTTTTTGTTACCAACCTTTGTGCTTCCACAGTCCTAGTGGGGAAAAGAAATGGTTTAAAGCACTGCAAGAGAGATGGAAGCAACACGTGCCCAATGCACTCTCAGTAATGCCTACACCAAGACTGAAGTCAAACACTCTCCCCAAGTCTCAAAGCACACCAGATTTCTGCAATTCCCCTGTTTCAAAGCTATAAAAAGTAGCTCATTGCTTTTGTGTTCCTTCTCTAGCCATCACTCTCTGAACCTCCCACTGCTTGCCAGGGATCAGGAACAGTGACCATCAAGATGCTCCAAACATCCAAAAAAGATTCCACTTGTTAGTTTTCTAAGGCAAAGAACAGAGGAAGCTAACAGGAGTGGAAAACCATTCCATTCAGAAGCCTGCATCCCTAGCAATGGGGACTCAACAGCCTAAAAGAAGTAGGGCAGTAGTGACATCCAAGTATAAAAGACCATGGAAAGAGCTCTATTACAAATGTACAAAAATAGGTTGAACTAATTGAACTAATACAGGCTAAATACAGACACTTTGTTTAAGCATTTGAAAATCTGTAAATGAAGATACATGAATCACAGTGCCTTACTTTAAACTTAAGGTATTCAGCATCTCAGAAGCTTGTTGGGAAACACTTGGTAATAGGGCACAAAACCCCATGGAAACATCAATGCCAGACACTGAAGGACTTGGGCAAGGAATCCCAGAACTGCTACAGTAAAATCAAGTCATCTCCTTGCAGCAGAGCCTCAGCTTGGTAGAACACCTCCTGGGCCAGACCCAAAGGTCTGCTTGCTGCAATGCCACTGGATACTCACATTCAGTAACCCCGAGAAAGTGACAAATCAGAACCATCACTACAGCATGCTTCACTATCAAATAAAGGTTACCTAGAAATGAGGCTAGAATGAGACAGTCAAAAGGGAAAAGAAAAATTCAAGGCTGCGTGCAAACTGCCTCACTGCACCTATGAGAGTTCTGGAGGAAATATATATTAGCTGTCCCCTACAGGACTTTAAATAAAGCAATATGTGTGATAATGGGTAAATGGCAAAGTGCAAAAAGATAGCAGAAGATAACCTTTAAAAATGGTGATTGCACACAGAAATGGGGGAAAGGAGAAGAGCAGGAATGTCACAAGAGCATTGTCAGCTGTGCCAGGCTGCTAAACAACCAAAACCCTCCAGCAAAAGATGCACAGAAAGTAACTTGCAAGCACAAACAGTGAAATAATTATGTGACAGTCATTGGGATAGCTTGCAGAGTTCTATGGCTTTTATATGATTATGTGCCTAAACTAAATACAAACCTAGTACTTCAACAAGGGAAAGGATGAGAACCCATGAAATCCCATGCAGTTTGAGTCATTCACAACTGCACAAGAACGAACTGCTTGCACATGTCGTGGAATAGGTGTTCTTTTGTATTTAAAGACACAAAGTTCTGCAGGCTTACATTGTCCTTCCCCACTCCTCTGCAGTCGTAACTGGAAAACAACCTTTGGAAATGCTGCATTTCATTTGTATGATCAGGTATCACACCGAGACTGAATTATGGGGGTCTCTGTCACTATGCCTTATGCTGCTAAATCATCAAAACTTGGAAAAAATCAGCCTGCAGATCTCACCACTGGCATGTTTTGTGTGTTTCTGGATCATTAAGAATATAAGTAGCTGACCCATACCAATCCTCTCAGCATGAAACTAAGAGCTCTGCATGCCTGCTGCTGGCTCTGCCCACTGCTATGCACTGGAAATCAAAGGGATAAGAGGCACCAAAACAAACAACCCAGCCCACTGATCTGCAGCAACATCAGACTTCCTCCAGGCAGAAATCATGGAATCTTTTCAGTTGGAAGGGACCTTTAAAGGCCATCTTGGTCCAACTCTCCTGTAGTGAACAGGGACACCCACAGCTCCATCAGTAGCTCAGAGCCCCAGCCAGCCTAACCTTAGGTGTCTCCAGAGATGGGGTACCCACAACACCTCTGGGCATCCAGTGACAGTTCCTCATCACCCTTTCTGTAATTACATCTCCCTTGTATCCAATCTAAATCTCCCCCCTGCTATTTGAAACCATTTCCCCCTTGTCTTTTTGGTTTGTTTTTTAAATACAGAACCAAAACAAGGCAGAGCTCTCCCTAAGCTGAGTCCTGGCCTCTTGCATCTTGGGGCAGCAAGGTAACCCTCAGTGCTCTATCTGCAACATGCCTCCTGCTGCTCCTGGCAGTTGTTGGATGCTATCACATTAATGAGCATTTCCCTACTCCCATCTGTACCACCACCCATAAGCTGTCAGCCCAACCCCAAGTCATGGATTTACTTCCCTTTTTACGCCGTTATTTTTCTCCTACAACTCAAATTTTCTGAGAAACCCCCAGGCTGATGCTTTCACAGAACAATACATCACCAACACAGACCTCACTCCTAAATCATAAAGCCCAGCTCAGGCCCATGGAGCTCACATGGAAAAACAGGATCGTTATTCTTTCCATCCAGCTTCTAGTTTATATCTGCATTCATTTTCCTTTGTAATAATCAGACATTTCCCTAAGACACCCCAACATTCCTCTACCATTAATGATACCAAGACAAAGCACAACTGTTGAGTGAAATGCTGCTTTCCCCACAGCTGAGCTTTGTCTGTAGGCATTTGCCAATCCACAGAGATACTTTTAAAGGCATCTCCTACACAACTGCATAAGGCACATTTAGAAGTAATCCTGTAATAAGCTGCCACTTCAAGTCATTCACATCCATACCTTCAGACTGCTGAATCTGGGGAATAGAAAAAACAGACTAAAAGGAAGGACATGTATTTGATTGGCCTGCCACGTATTCTACAATGGGATAATCACTACTCAAATATTTGGTGATAAAAGAGCTACTGACTACTTTATATTAAACCCACATTATTATTTAATTATAGATTTTATACTTCACTATATAATTTAGCAGCTATTTAGTTTTCGCTCTATTTTATTACAGTTCTACCGCTTTCCAAAGCAAAGAAGCCCCTGTGTTTAAATCCATTATATACAGAAACTATTAACATCTGAGGACACGCTGGAGAAAGGTTCCCAGCCATGGTTAAGCCGTCACTATATTATATCATAGACCTTCACTGATTCATATATATATATATAAGTATATATATATATATATCTATTTGGGTACTCCAGAATGCAAGCATTGCAGAGACAGGATTCTACCTCACATACAGAGTGACACTTCTGCACATCCATCTGTTTGCAGACAGCGAACATCAGCCTGCTTGCTATGTATTCCAATGCAGAACTCACACAAACTAACACATTGCTGAAAACAAACAAGCAAACCCTCCTTGGTTAAATCCCAAAGCACGTGACTCTGTTGTGATTTCTACTGTCTCAAGGCTCATGCAATGAAACCTTCAGAAGATGCATAACGAATATTAAGTATTAATTTGCCTGTTGAAGTAAATACCATTAGAAATGCTATCTAATGTTATAGCACTCAGGGATACTGATGCCTTCATCAATATGACTTCATGAATATCTTGACTATCTTGCCTTAATCCTGTTTCTTATACATTTGTCACTTCTACATAACATCACTGAGATTGGAAAAGACCGCTAAGATAACCAAGTCAAACTGTCAACCCATCACCACCAATACTGCCCACAGCCCTCAATACCACAGTCCTTGAACACCACCAGATGACCTTTGAGAGTCCCTTCCAACTTAGATAATTCCATGGTAAGCACAGTGGTGTGCTGTCTTGAAGCCAAACTGGTTTGAGCCCTCGTTTCATACACACTTAAAAACAAGCCTGGGAATTAATAAGCACATGTAAAGTACTTCAAGAATGCTTCCCTTAGCACTCACGATAAATAGACAGGTCTAGGTAGAGTCAGCACTGTTATTGATAGCTTGGACTTCAGGAGAGCACAAGGAGGACTTCAATAGAGTACAAGGAGCATCCCCATTTCTAGTATTTAGAACTTCCAGGAAATCTCTTAAACACACATGGCAATAAAACTGAAGAAAATCTTGACACTTTATACCACAACGTTTTTCAGCTGTGCTCCCTGCCAGCTTGCGTCAGACAGGACACAAAGAGCTTTCACACTCCACAAGTCCTCAAACCAGGGATGTTTTCACACAATACAATGAATGCGGATGAAAAAATCTATCACGTCTTCCTCTCAGGCTCTTCTAGCCCTGAAGTGCACTCTGTGTTGTGCTGTATCCTTCTGGATTTCACGCACCTTCTCAGAAACAGACATGGCCCCATCCAAAAGAAGGGTGCAAGCACCAGTATCAATTCAATTACTGCTGCTCTCACTCTTCCAAAGTCCTTGAGTTTCCACCTTCAAACCAATCTTTAAATAGCTTTGAAAAACAATGAAGCCATAGGAATCTACCTTTAACAAATTGGGTCCTGTTGCATACGGTGCTTCTTTTCCCCAGTCAGATTTTAGGGTCCCCATTTGTCCTTTCAAGTTGTCTTTGCTTCGTATTGAAGTGAAAGACATTATGAATAAAAGTATCTCTAAAAAGCAATTTTTTTCAAAGTGGTTATCATGTCCCACTCCGTTACAAGAGCCACAAACGAACACAATTATTACCTGAGTTCAATTACATTCAGCTGAGGCCAGAATGGCAATGACACTGTCAAGAGCAGGAATCCATCTGCGCCAGCTAAATGCATTCAGATTTTTAACCTGTGCTTGTTGCACAGAAGAGAATGAGTCCCTCCTTGAAAACAAGTCATTTTTGTCAAGAGATGGTGACATGAATGTATCATTGCTAGAGAGCCTGACTCACCACAGTTTACTTACAACAGAAAAGAGTCATTCCTGCATTTCCTTTCCTAAACTACAGGAAACTACAGCTTTCTACACACAACAAACAATACCTGTGATATCACTGAATCCTGCCAAACCCTTTCCTTGCATCCTCAGCTGCAGGGCTTGCTCACAAGAAGCACTCTGCAGCAACAGCTCTGCCACCTCCATTTTTAATGGGATGTGATAAATCTTGGATGTGGGAATGGGGCAGAAAACTGGAGCTTTCATATAAGTACTATTAAGAATAAAACTGCCTGGTTGGGAATTGGAAGTTTGATTTAATAATATCTCATCCATTATGAAATTCATTGTATGCTTTCTGCCTCAGGATGCATGCAGTACTATAGAGGAAGGATGTGGTGTGGGGAAGATTGCTGCATCAGGCCATGGTGATGGTGATGTGGTTGCACATCTTCTTACCCCTACCCTCAGCAAAAGGTTTGGTGGGACAAAGGCTTTACAGTGGTGAATGGGATGTGCAAGCTAATGTAGTTAATCAAATCAAGATTTACTATTAGTTACTGTTATCGTCATCATCAACAACACTCTTATTGTTTTACTAGCATATCTTTGTAAGGGAAAGAGCACATTTGCCAACTCTGCTTCCCCAGTTTGCCAAATCTGCTCATTCATCTGGGCCGCTGTCCAACCCCATAACATCTGCAATACCAACTAATGCCTCCTAGTGCCAACTTCAACTCAGGGTAGTAGCCTCAAAGATGCCACGTTCATAGGGGAAAACACATTAACTCAAAACCTTGGGCCATGCTTCTCATCAGAGTGGGACTGATGAGCTACCTCAACCTTACTAATACAACTATCTTATGATCCATTTGAAAATTAGCTCACAATTATTTTTGGGTGTTTTTTGTGGGTTTCTTGGGCAGGGCTTGGATCTGTTTGGCAACCCTACACATAGCAGGGGGTTGAAACTAGATGATCACTGTGGTCCTTTTCATCCAAGGCCATTCTATGATTCTGTCACTGCTTTTAGAGGTTGGTTTGTTTGTTTGTTTCACTTAGCTGCTTTCAAGCACAAATGCAGAATAACCCCATCTCAGTGTTGGACTTTGGGCTGCAATAGCAGACATCAACAGCCTGCTTCTTAGGGTAGCCTTGGTGCTTTGTTTTGCTTTGCTTTTCCTGAGAACAACTCCAAATGCTCTGTACTTGTTTTCTTCTTATATATAAAAGGATAATCAAAGTGAGAGTTGGTTCTTATTTAATAAGAATCTATATAAAAATAAGCAAGAACTTTGAGCTTTGGCTTTTAAACATGTCAATGCTTTTTACTTGTGTCAGTGGCACACTACAGCAGATAAATCTTAATTGCCAGCCTCTTATACTTTTCTCTCTACTTTTCATGTAAATGATGGCTTCGTTCCATTCCCTTGAAAATACTCTAAGAAAAATCTGAAACAAAATGCTACACTGAAACATTTATGGTTCTCCATGTATTATTTCCCCCTGGAGACTGGAAATATTTAAATCTATTAAATCCTACATTTAAGGCAGACTAAAAGGACAAATGGCCATGCACTGCTTCTGGTACAAATATGTCAGTACAGATACCTATCACATAAGAACACAAATGACCTCTCTATACAGACGTATCTCTCTAACTCTGCCTCTACAGACATATAAAGAGATATCATAGAATCATATAAAATAGCTATGATATCTGTGTGTATTATATATATACATACACATATTTTTGTATAGGTTTTTGCTGAATGTGGCTCATTAGCTGCAAAGACTATATTTGTGTCTGTCAGGCTCGCAGCTCTGTTTTCTGGATTATTATTTATGTAGCTGAGTAAAAAAGTCAACACTTCTCTGAGTGAATCAGAGTGAGACCCAATGCTGATGGATGGATGAGGAAAGGGATTTTGATGGCCAGCATCACAAAGCAATGTAAGAACAACAGCTGCCCTCAAACTGAAGGGCTGTCAGACAGCAGCATGTCTCATCACCCTTTGGGTTGTCAGTGGGTGAGGAAGGAAAATTAAGGAAATCTATTGATACACAGCCTGCTGCTGACGATGGTGCCACAAGAGGGAATATCTAAAAAATAAAGGGCTCCACTTCTACAAATTCACCTGTAGGCTCTGCTCGACAGTTGAATCGACTTTTTTGTATTCAAACGATGTTAATTCAGATATGCAAATCCTATTAGAAGTACATAGGACACGGAGTCTAAGGCCATATCACTGCTTTCAGCAGAGCACTGTTAGGGTCAGATACGACAACCTGATTAGGAAGTCGATCAAAATGACTCAATTACTGCAAGGTCCTACTCTTCAGCGGGAGTTAAGTCTATTTTTGGATTTAGACCAAACTCTGTCAGCTATAATATCGTCTGAAATCTGAATAGCCCACAGTACATAGCCCCAGGAAAGGACAGAAACCCAGACAGTCTGACACATACCAGCATCCCACCTCCATGGCATCTCTCAAGCCCACAGGCAATAAACCTGATGAAAACAAGGGCTAAACTTCCAGAGAATTGTTGTCTTAATACTCACAAAACAGTATTTTGCTATTCATTAATCAAAGCTAAGCTACTAATGTGTGGTGTCTCCAAGACACAAAGTGATGTTCTTTCCTTTCTTTCCTTTCTTCTATCTCAACTATGAGCTTATCCAGCAGTGAATCTTCCTGCACTCCAGCAGGATACACATTTACTCACTGATAGTGGTCTGCATTCGAAATAGGCTTCCCACCTCCTGAATTACATTTCTTATTGCAGAAGCAACCATCAAACTGGTAAGCTTTTACCAAGCATTCAAGTCAGCTTTCAAAATGTAGCCAAGTATTCAAGAAACCCTGTAAGAAAATGCCAAAAACCACCTGACTGACTCAGGCACCTAAGTCCCATTTTGAAACACTCATTATGAACAAAGATGCCAAGGTCCTACTGATTTTTAATAGGTATTTCAGTTCCTAGATGTTTGGTGCCTGTGGAAATGGGAGCTGAGCACCTGAGCACAACTTCAGTTTTTAAGCATTTATACAGATTACATTACCATATTATTTTCCCTTTCTCGACAAAGGAAAAGAAGTTGTAAAACACTGAAAAGCACTTAGGAAAGCAATCATGGGCCATGACAGTGCTTTGTGCTTTCCTAAGCTTGTATCCTTTTCCATCAAGTTTCCAAGTATATAAATTATCCCTGCCAGATTCAGTAATGCTAAGTCCAAACACTGAGTACACACTCAGCATTCCAGGAATACCTTGTTTATACTTCATTATTAATTCATTGCCTAACAACTCACTGAGGTTTTTGATTTTTCATGGTAAAATAAAAGGCACATCTCCTGAAATGGTTCCCAATTGAAAAATAAATATCTCAATGTGCATGCATGCAGAAAACATTCATTGTCGTTGTAAAGGAACCCATACTGTGCTATTCATCAAAAACTAGCTTATCACGTAGCGGTCTTATCTGCAGCTGAAGAAGTCTTACAGTGACAGTCTAAAAAGCAATTTCCTGTATTCTGCTATAAAAATCTTGAACAGAAAAAATAAAAAAAGAGAGAGAAAAAAAAGCTTTTTTTAAAGGTCTCTTACACATTAGGAATCAAAGAGATAACTTTGGAAAAAGTGATCATAGTGAGGGGGTGCGCTCCGGTGATAACACGAACATCTCTAATGCTTTCTAAAGGCAGTCGAGGCAGAGGATGCTCAGCTTCAACCACTGCCAGCCCAAGACGCTTCATATGAGGGTAACTCATTACACAGGTTCTACTATGACAGGTCACATATATATTATATTACTACTTAGATAGATGACACGCACACATACACAAAACACAAGCCTTCCCAGATTCACAAGATTTACCCCCAGTACAAAAGGTTTCAATACATTGCAACAAGAATGGTTAATACTGCATTTAGCACTTGTGCACGTGCACAGGACTCCTTTTGCTAGCACTCCCTTTTTCTCTAAATGAAAAAGTTACAGCTCTCGGGAGGGAACCCAGAACTCCTCATTAGAAACCAGAGCTGATTTTCAGCTTTATATAATTTCAGATGAAGAAGCCCATGAGATATGGAGATTTGAAATGGGAACTAATTTCGGCAAATATTTAACTGATTGGAATTAGGGAAGAATTAACAAACATATTAAAGCCTTCTGAAAAATTCTGCATTTGCTGAACACTATAGTTCAGCTTCTGAAAGCTCATTTTCCCTTCTGAAAACATATATTTATTCCTCATTACATTGCAGTGAGGTAATAAGCACGAAATTAATTCTCAGTACAAGAAGATTTCCTCCGAGAAGTTTGAAGAAATTGCAAATCAAAACCAGTGTTGTTCTACAAAGCACAAATGGAAACCCAGGGCTTAATACTCAATAGGTCTTGCTCTTAAAAACCATCTGCATGGAGCAGTGCTTACTGCTCTCCAAACAGCTTTGTGCCCAATTGCATCTCTCCCTGTATCTGGGATGCCTGTAAAATAATGAGCAATCCTGCCAACCTGGCCACTAGACTCACACACAGGTGGGTGCAAGGCTGAGCTCAGGGCACACCAAGAGCCACCACAGCATTCCTTGCCACCGGTCTTAATGTGGTCAAAATGATGCCATCTACATGCTGCGACTAAAATTAATTCTGCACCAGAGATGATGATTTCACTCTCATTTATTGAAAAGTAATTAGCAATGTTTGCCCATCAAGACACGAGATCGCTTCATTTGAGAGGCCTTAAATTAGCTTCCATTTAAATTGTTTGGTAAGAGCTGAGAAATTGGTTTATGGGGTACTGGATTAAAGCAGAGACATTAAACAAACAGAAAGTAAATAACCTTTTTCCTGCTGGATGGAAGGCTCCATGCTGCTAACACACAGTGTGTTTTCCAATTATATTACATCCTGGTGCCCAGTATGTAATGAGCACCAATTTTAATCACAGGGACAGACTCCTGACAGTATGAACCTCATCTGAAAGTCTTGAACACCTAAGGAATGTTGGTTTCGAATATAATTAGATTCAATTTAGAAATTACTGAAGGCAATTCATGGTTGTTCTTTTGACCTACAGACCCACTTCTTTTCCTTCTTGAGTCTATCTCCACTGATGAGCGACATCAGGAAAATACAGGCGTAGTATGTAAGGTACACTTTATATAGGAAATCCAACATGCCAGCAAAACCTTACAGTAACAGAAAGAAAATAAAACTATCCACATAGACCCGTGAAGCGAAGGACTCCAGAATACTGGGAGAAGGTCTGCCTTCAATTACACCAGATCAGTCTTTTATTCGTGAATAGAACCCTAAAATCAAAGAATGGCTTAGGTTGGAAGGACCTCAAGGATGAGTTCCAACCCTCTGCCACAGACAGGGTTCCAGCCACCAGATCAAGTACTAGACCAGGCTGCCCAGGGTCCCATCCAACCTGGCTTTAAAAACCTCCAGGGATGGAGCACCCATAGCTCCCTGGGCAGCCTGTTCCAGCACTTCACCACTCTCTCAGTAAAAAACTTCTCCCTGATATCTAATCTAAATCTCCCTTCCTTCAGTTTAAAAACACCCCCCCTTGTCCTATCACTGTCTACCCTTGTAAAAAGTTTATTTAACTCCTGTTTATAATCCCCTTTAAATATCAAAAGGCCGAAGGGAAGGGAAAGGAAGGGAAGTGATGAGGACGAGATGAGAAATAGCAGGGTTTGACACTTTTCTTGGCCAGAAGTGAACATCACACAGTCATGTGTGCTCATGTATTACACACAATTCACTGGGTTAAAGAGGGAATAATCTCCCTAATTCCAAATTTTCCTTACTTTATTAGCTTAAACAGGAATGGTAATCCAATTGCACCACTGAGGCCTTTAAATCAGGCAATGTGCTCTGCCTGCCTGAGCAGCCCCATTTGCTCCAGTCAGCCTTTCCCCATCCCCACATAAAACCTTTAATCTCTGGGACTGACCAAAGCTACATTACCAGTAATTAAAAAAAAAAAAAAAAGACACTGACTCAAGATACAGACTTTGAGCACCACTCTCCCCTTCATATGGCTTGCACAGACCATTAAAAGTCTTACACATCAGTTTCTAAATCATATACAAACATCTGCCATTCATCCCACAGTAAATCTGCTTTCATCAATGCAATGCGCAACTTGCATCTTGTGATATTGCACTGACAGCACATATCAAAAGATGTCCAAAGTAATCTGCTTCCAGTCTGTGCTACCACTAAATATCCCCATTTTCTTATCCTTTTGCTTTTTGGACATCAAACCAACTTGACATTTCTTAATCTAAGCCTGTTTTCCAGGTCAACAATTCAACTTCCTAAAGCTTGGACTTAGTTTTTTGTGATTAGCGTCTCACTCACTGATCTTTCTCTGTGTCTTTAGAGCCAGCAGTTCCCAAACTATTTCATAGCTGCAGGCAGAGACGCGTTCAAACTTTCCCTGGTGTCCTATGGAACACTGGCGCAATCAGACCCACATAAAGGGCTGCTACAAAGAGGGTGGGAACTCTTGCTATGCAAAGGATAGAGACCTTTTGGGATTCCCTCTAACCTGGGTTCTTCTGTGATTCCAATGCCTCGTGGATGATGAAGGACCCACAACACTCAGTGTACAAAGAACAATCATTGACATTTCTTCAAGTGACATTATCCAAGCCTGGAGAAGAGCGGGATGTCCCAAGCCTCAACACAGCAACAGGTACTAAAACCACAAAACAAGGGTCTTTTGAGAGAGAGACCAGCATTATTTGCAAGCAGAATTTGAGAACTAAGGTTTAAAATTCAGGCTTATTCAGAAAGTTTGAATTTATTTTTCCTATCTAAATCAAAAGACAGCGTTGATTGAAACAAATGCCTCCATCCCTCTAAAGCCCTTCCAACCCAAGCCATTCTGTTGAATGCTCACAGACTCACATAGCAAATATAGTAAAATGGCCACTGGAATTACTGGATCCCCTGCCCCAGAGGTGTGATTGCTTACAGCTTCGCTGACATATTGTGCTGCTTCTTTCATGATAAAAGCAGTTGGCCTTGCTGAGCTGAACACATCCATTGTAGGCTATAATAGTGACTCTTCCAAGTCAAAACCCTGCTGCTGGGGTCGGTATGCACTGAAGCAATATTTGCTAAAGGGAAATTGCCTCAGAATAATCCTGCCCGCTTCTATTTCCAAACCTAAGCAGTTTATGGCTTTAGTCAGAGATATCTTGCTGAAATTCCACTTTACAGGGATGATTTACAACAAATTACTTGGCCAAAGCTTTATCCAGCACATGGTTTCACTGTGGCATTGTTTCAGACAAATATGCATTAATCCATGTTGATTACAGAAGCCTGTCTGAAGATTTCTTTTTCTTATGAAATGAGGAGTGCTTAGAAAGCAAGAGAACTCCCCGGTGCCAACATCTGCAACGAAGGAGTGCTAGAAAATATATATTTACCCCATTATTTCTGAGTAAAAATGACCCCAAAAGGTCTGGATACAGGTACTGACATAAAAAATGTATAGCCCAGGAGTTTTTTAAACATGTATTCATACAGATAGACAGAGATGTTCATAAGAACCAAGAAAATACAGCTTATTCTATCATTTCAGCACATCAAATGAATGAAAATACGCATGCTGGAACATTTTAATGTGCAACTCCAAGACAGTGCGTGTCCACGTGATTCTGTCTGACATCTCAAGAGCACCATTAGAACCCTCCACGAAAGTACACAGTCACTCACATTGCAAAGAAGTGAGGGAAGCATGGAAGCAGAGATGCTGTCTTAGTAATGCTCAGTTAGATGTGGAGGTAAAAGCCATTGATGTGATTATGTTAATGCAGCTGTAGTGCAAAATAAATGCTGTATGCAGCTTCAGATGGTTGCTCTGTTGTCTGCATTCTCAATGAGGGTTTATCAGTTACACTCCTCTGATGTTGGCATTCCCTACCTCGATTGCAAGCGCTGGTTTTTCAGTTGAACAGTCCAAAAGAATACATTTAATACAGTGTATTCCAAAGCAGAGACAATTTTGCTGGAGATAAAGTGCGGAATTATGCATGTTCTGAAAATGATCATCTGCATCCCAATGCCATTAATGCACTAGGATATAAAACGTTAAGACAATCTCTTTGATATTAATGTGTTCAGAGCTCTCAGGGTATACTTGCCTTGGATTTGGAGGAACTGCCAACAGCAAGATCCCGTGACTAAGATACAAGGCAATACTCACTTCCTCTCACAGCACATTATCCCCACCAAATCCCTTCCACTACACTAAGCCTGCCTGGGTTAGTCTTCCCAGCAAAACAGTTTCATGAACCATTTAAGTTCCAACCCAGAAACAGTTAGGCTTACTCCATCCCCGCCATCAAGCCAGGCAGGAACTTGGGTCGCTGTGCTAAGGCTGGGCTCAGGAAAGCTTTGGTGCTGGCTTGGTCAGTGGCACATTTGCAGAGAAAAGGAAAGGATGGATTAGGAGAGAGGATTTTCAAAATGACAGCAAAAAGCTCCAGTATAGAGCAAGTAGAAGCAGCCTGTTTTTGGGATTCAGCATAGCCACAAGTGGCTTCTACAGGCATTTGGCAGGGAAGGAAGCTCTGCTAGGCTTTTTGATTTCTCAGATGGTTTTCCTTGTGCTTGGGAAAGCCTCCTCCATCTCTCTGCTGTTCACTTCCAAGTCAGTTGGTGATGGAGAAGCCAATCCCAGAGTAATGCCCCAGTAGCAAGGCTAGAAGGGGAGAGAACTTATCAGGCCCCAAAATCCTAACCACAAGCTGTGCATTTAGCTGTGCTCTGACTCTTCACCGCAAGCACTGAGGCAAGAAGAAGACATTAGGAGGTGGGAGAAGTGCCCAGCTGGGTATGAGGGCACTTTGAGGTCCTCTGCAAGAAGTCCTCATCATTCACCAAATACAGGCACTGTCTGAGGTTCTAGCTCAAATCAAAAGAAGAAAAGGAAAGAAGAAAACCGACACATTACAGAGTTGCTAACTAACACAAAGCTTGCAAGGAAAATCAATTTAAAACAAAATCAATGCAAAGCAGATTAAACATGGGCCACGTACAACTCCAGTACATCGTCACTGAAGTTGTGCTGTTTGTCATACACAGCCACAGCACCGAGCAAACGGGAGCAGCTCAAACACACTCACAGAAACCTCTCTGAACATTTTTATATTTGGAAAACGATACAGTTGACAGAACTGCATTCAATTGATCGAGATGGAAGAAAGGAATCGGGCCAGCTGGGAAGGAGCTTCCTGGCTGAGTGCCTGGATTAATGAAGCTCTCCTCAGGGTTACGGTAATGCTCTGGCATATCTAAGAGAAAGCTTTTCACTCGTACTGTCTCTCAGCCCTGAAGTGCATCAGGGCGTGCTCGCAGCCCTTATAATTTAGGAGGCGATGTCAACAGGCTGTCAGGAATCTTTCAGGGGCCAGGGAGACTGATTAGCATGGGAACAGCGGGGCCAAATCCAGTGGATGTGGGAGGGCTGGGGAGATGGGCACTGGGAAAAGTCATTAAAAAAGTCATAGAGAAGACAACAGCAATTATTTTCTGTATATGCAAGATGGGATTTGTCAAACTTTTTTCGTTCTTGTTCTGTCATTCAAGACAAAAACAACCATTTCAGGATCAGATCAGACAGACATATGGGTTGTTCACACTGTTTCTGGAATAGTTTAGGAGCCTTCTTTCACAAGTTTCATTCACATAGGAATGTATGGCATTCCCGTAATAACAGAGCATTAGAGATGGGTAAGACGTGCTTTAATACTTTACAGAAAATTCTAGTATAATAATAATAATATAACAAGGCATAAAGTGGAATTTTGTACCTTGCTCAGGAAATGCTTTATTTCTTTTGAAGACTGTTGAGATGTGCCTTCATTCTAAAATCTCATTGTTTTTATGTTAGAATTAATGTAATATATACAAGAACTTCCCAGTGTGATACCGACTCTTAAAAGAATAACAGCTTGAGGTCAAATGGCACATTTTGACAACTTCTTAGTGATTCTCTTTCTTTTTAGCCAGAACTAAACATAATTAAAATCAACATATCCTCGCACTGCCATCTTGGAGCAATAGAGTATTTAAAAAAACCAACAGCCTTCTAATGAGCATTAAATGTCACTCTAACATTTGATATAAAAGCAGCAGAGTAGATGGTACTGAATTATTTAATGTAATACGGGTTATTTTTCAAGCATTATGGCTCCAGAATCATCAGGGAGTTGCAACTTACTGTAACTGGAAAAGCTGACATCTGAAATGATATTAAATAATTAATGGCACCTAGCAATGCATTACGTTATAGAGTTTTGTGTCGTTTCTATTGAAACAAATCACTGTGGAGAAAAAAAAAAAAAGGAACATCTGCTGAAAATCCACCAGCAGAAAGGGGACGGTGACAAGCATCTGTGTGCATCACCCTGGGAATGGGCTGAAGATTTCTATCAGAAACCCACAGCAAAAAAATAAGCCATAGCTTTTAGATCGGGGCAGGTGAGCCATCCGCCTCCTTGTAACAGAAGGACAGGCAGCTTTCTCAAAGCTGCGTTTAACTCCATGTCTTTAATTAGCTTCTCTACTGAAATTTCTTCTAAAGCTTTGTGTACTTTTAATCTCAGATTAATAGCATGTGATACCTCCTCCATTTACATCCTTCTGTTTGTAAACCTTCCTTAATTAAAGATACTATATTTGCTATTCTTTGATTACAGGGTGCAATCTCTGATGAAAAGTACTTAAAATATCAGGTGTCTATTCTCCAAAACTTCTGTAGTAGAGGTATCCATTCTCATGTGAATACATAAAAATCATCATCTCTGCTTTACTCTGCTGTGCTCCACTCCACTCTATGCTACTCTATTCTACCCTACCCTTGCTATATTTTATTTGGAAGGGCTAACCAGGCTAAATTATTTAACAACTCCTAGTTTTGATGCATAGCTCTTGACAATGAATTATTTGCAGATCTTTAATCACATGCAACTAAAAAATACTGCCTTTAATACTACCAATGTGTTAGCAGATAACATAAAATAGTTCAATTTGCATTCTACATATGCCAGAAGATTCACATTGCCCCCTCTCCTTGGCTCAATGGAATTCCTATTTATATTTTTGTTGCATTATTTTGTTCTGTGGCAAAGAACAAACCCTGCCCTTGCTGTGCTCAGTTCTCAGGAGGCCCCAACCACTAATTTCCCAGACAGCAAAATAACTTCCTTGCTTGTACTGGATTTCCTTCCCACTAAGCCACCTCAGTAACAGAACGTATATATCAAGGACTCATAAAAGTTAGTTTTGCTTCTGGATGGGCCTGGAGACACCATTAGCAAAATCTCTTTTTTCCCACTCCCAAATACTAAATTGGAAAAAGAGCTTTATCCAGGCAGGGCTTGTGTAGGTATTTCCACTGAAGAGATGTTTAGCATTATCTCAGGCTGAATGGAGCATTGAGCAACTCAGTCCAGTGAGAGGTATCCCTAACTAGAGCAAAGAGGTTGGAACTAGGTGATCTTAAAGATCCCTTCCAACTCAAACCTCTATGATTCTATGATTATCATTCTTTAATAACACTCCTGCTCCACCCCTCTGCAGCTTACTGCCTCATAGGGTACAAAAGAAAATTAAGGAATTACTCATTTTCAATTCTCCATTTTTAATGTTCACCCATTAAAAGGGCTATGGAAAGTGTCACGGGAACATACGGTCCTGTAGGTTATGGTCTCGTAGGTCCTTTCCAACCTTGTGATTCTACGATTCTATGTGAGATTCCTGTGTGGAGCACCCCAAGGAGAGATGCTAGCAATGGGTGTAACAGCAATTAGGACGAGTTGCAGAGAAAAGCTGCAAATGAACTCACTCTCCCCATGGAAGTGTTCTTTAAACAGCCCGAAAAGCAGCTGGGTTGCCATTCAACAAAAACCCACGTATGTTGGTACAATGTTTTACTGTCAAGAAATGTAGTGATATTTACATAGGAAAGCCTGTGCATCATGGGATGCCTTGTAAACAGCTCCTGCGGTTGGGTGGAGAGGAAAGGCTAAAAGAAGAAAGCCTAAAATAATTAGCACCGTGCAGTAAATCTCTGAAATAGGCTCCATAATGTAAATGCAACGCAGCTAAAGATAACTTTATGGAGAAAAAAATAATAGTTTCTGAGCCCATAGTACACGCAGCTGCAAATAGAGCAAACTCAGCCACTTCCATACATAATTTACAGCAGAAAACACATCTAAAAATCAACACCTGAGAGGGAGAGGAGATGAGAGAGAAGCACTGGTGTGCACACCTTGGTGCTCCACAGGGCAGCAGGAAAGAGCAACGGCAGCCCCGGTGCTTTGGGCATTAGCCGCTGTTTGGTTACAGGCAGTTCTCAACATGCTCTCCATGCATGGCTTTATTGAGCACTAATGATATCCTAAGTTACTGGGAAATAACATGGGAAAAGACAAGAAGAGGGAGGAGGCTGAGGCAATTCAGTCTGCGTAAGAAGCACTAACTATAAGCACGAAGCTAATGAGCAGAGCCTTTCAAACTGCACTGCGTAATTAAAGATAATAATTTCTTCATCCCTCTGCTGCTCCCACTCACCCATGCAGAACTTCTTTTCTTTCGCCTATAAGTTTTGCTATTTGTACTTTGCTGGGGGGGTTTGTAAGCAGGGGGCAATCAGAGGTGGTGGCCCTCGCAATTAGTGCCAATTAAAAGCATCATCAACAACAACAGGTTTCTATCCAGACTGTAAGTGCACAGCTGGAGCGGTTGCAGGGGGAACTCTATTTTAATCTCTCTCTGCTCATTAAGCACCTTAATGCCGAAAGCCTAATATTTGGGGCATTCACATGCATGAACTTTGGGAAGGTCAACAGCAGCCCTTTGGCCAAGGCAATGCCAGGACTGTAGCGTCAGGTTGGGGAGGTTAAAGAGAAGCACTTGGGAAGATGAGAGTGCATGCTGACAAACACGAATATACGGCACGCCAAAAACACAGGTTGCATCTACAGGCACAAGGCAAAAAAGCAGAAGTGTCACTTACTGAAACTAAAAATGCATGCTGTTGTTAGGGCAACTAAACTTTTTAACAGCTTTAAGGCAACAAAAGCTCATCAAGAGCTGCATTTCATTGCTATGGCAACAAAAAGGATCAAAGTAATTGCTTTTAAAGATGTCTCTCTTTTCCTTCACTTTTTTAGACCACCACAATACAATGATATGCTCTCATTAAAAGGACGGGATATTCTGCCTTTTGCCCAATAAGCAATGTTTGCAGCCATTTAATGAAGTAATTATTTCTGGTATTACTTTGTGGACCAGACAGTTAGTGCTTGCTGTGCCAGCTCCAAATGACCACTACGAGAGTGGTAACTAATCCCGATACTGAGATTGCATAAAGTTTGCTGCTGGGGGCATCATTTCTGATGAGGGAGACTTAGTTATGACAAGTATTTAGCTTCCAGAACATGAGTGAGACTTATGGTATTAAAGGATCAGGTCATTAGAAGAGAATAAGGGAAACAATTTAGCACATTTGTAAGAAAAACTTACAGAGAACTGAAATATATACACAAGACTGGAGGAAAGGGTAATAGAGAACAAAAATGAAGATATTTACTATTGCTGGACAGCTGAGGGAAGGGATTGTCCTGCTTTATTCTGCCTGATGTGGCTGCAGCTCAAGCACTGGTTGCAGGTTTGGGCTCCACAGTGTCGGGATATAAATCTATATGAGAGCTTGCAAAGGAGGGCTACGGAGATGGGGAAAGGCCTGGAGGGCAAGAGGTGTGAGTAGTGTTTGGGCAGCATTCCTAGACATAGGGTTTGGGTGGTCCTTTGTTGAGCAAGGGGTTGGACTTGGTGAGCTTTGTGGGCCCTTCCAACTTGGGGTACTCTGCAAAATGTGAGAATAGTTCTGCACTGAATATGTCCCCTTACCTATGGGTGTGATGGCTGGGGGAAAAGTGAAGGCCTTCCTCATCTAAAACATCTTCTATCATGGTTCGGTGCAGGTTTAAACCTCACACAAAATAATGTATTGTTTTGGTGCCATGCAATCCTCTGTCCTTCTATCATCACTGCTGGCCACCCAGTTTAGAGGAAAGAAGGGAGACTGACACAGGCTTTAACATTTATCAAGGATATGACCTCATTCTAAAAAAAAAACAAAAAAACAACCAACTATTTTTTGGTTTAAAAAAGAAAAAAACAAGGTTTCTATCTGAATACAGCCCATATTATATTTCCACTGTTTACCAGTACATTTCAAAAGCAGACACTGCCCTTGTCCAAAGGCAAAACACACCATTATGAACACGTCCTTCATTTGATCTTCTCTTTATCTCCTCAACAACCCTCTTTTTTTTTTGTATATTAGAAGAAATATGATTGGGAAGCCTTAATTTTCTGCTATTTCAAGAAATCTAAATGAGATCAGCAGCTGCTTGAGACCCACCTTGCCCTCTGTGACTGCCTGCCTGGGCACTGAACCTACAGTTTTAATCGTAATGGAAGCAGACACTGTAAATCCAGCTCAGATATCACAGGTGTTGCCTTATAATAGATAAAAAGTGACCAGAACAAGCTGCAGAGAAGAACCACAAAAGAGAACCTTCTGTCTCTTCCCTTCCACCTAGAGAAAAACACATTTTTGGAGACAGAAAGAAAACTGGATGTCATCTGCAACAGCAGAGAAGCACAAAATAATCATCATCTTGATGCCGTTCTCCAATGTTTTTATTGCTGCTTTGAGTTACGCTGACAAGTTAATCGATGCAATGGCAGGATGCTGGCCATGATTATTTTCTGTTTTGCTGCAAGTCTCTTCGATGACTAATTGGCTGCTCAGCCATTCAAGGTTGAACAACAAGGATGCAAACATTCCAGCGACTGCACATATTATTATAGGCAATGTTATTTTTAATTACACGGAAGCGGCAATTGTTGCCTATCATTAACAGCAATGACATCCATTTACATCGTAATGTGTGCTTTGCAAGCTGTGCTCCGTAAGGGTATATGCTTCAGTGTTGACTTAAAATAGTGATTAATAACAATTCTTTTGATTTCTTTGTATGCTACTGAGTCGTTAAGAGGCTGCCTTTGCCTTCCCTGCATTTTGGTGTTACAGATATTAAGCTGTCACAGGCACCATGCTTGGAGAACAGTGGAATGAGCAACTGCAGAAATAAACATTACACCATTAAATAAATGGGAAGAAAATTCTAAATCCTTCTAGCAAATGATTTAACTTGAGAAGTTCTGAGGAAGCTTATTAAAAAGGGTGGGTATTTTGTTTTAGTAATGAAAAAAGAAGTCACAAGAGGCTGCGTCTGTGTCTACACCACCAGGCTAATACAGAGTGATCTTTGTACCTCAGACAAAACCTCTGCTTCTAACAATCCTATAGAAATTGCTACACCTATTGCTTATTCCCATGCTGCCTCCACATTCTAAGAACAGTAAGAGCAATTAGAGCACCATGTTGTGAACCGGGGCTGTCTCCCACTTGAGACGTGCCACATGCTCTTGATATAGCGAAAAACTACAGTAGGGCTCTCATTGTAGTCAAGAGTTTATAGCAGCAATAATTCTACCTGTAGTACAAACTTTGCAGCTATAACGTCCAAAAGATGAGAGAAGAAAGTGCAAGGAGCAATTCACTGGCCTGCCACACAGTGGGCAGACACAGACCACCTCCTTCTGTTCTTTAAAACACAGTTATTGAGATCTTAAACGAGTCTACAAAAGGCTTTAAGCATGTGGATAAGTGGTGAAATACAGAAGTTTTGCAACATGATCTTGAATAGCACCAAAAAGCTTGTGACCATGAAGAGGCACTGGGGCTAGACAACCAACAAGTGGATGACATATTTACCAATTCTGGCCACTAAAAAAGCAGAAAAAGGAATAACAACAGCAGAACATGAAGAAAGCAATAGGGAATAACTTCTGAAGAACTGAGGCTTTTTCTGCACATCGAAGGACCATCTATTTAACCTAATGAACACTAAGCAGCACGTCATCATTCTAGTTTATTGCTGGCTTCACAATGAAATTGAGACAAGCAAGATACCTCCATAATTACGTTTGTGTGCTATTTGGGGACAGGAGAGAACTAAAGAGGCACGGGGAGCTGGAGGTAATTGGCTCAAAACTAACATACATGAGCACATAGCACATTCAGTTTGTCTCAGATCTTCCATCACACCAGCAGACTGATATCAGGGCATGGATATTATGCAGCCAGCTCTGCTGATGTCTGTTGTCCTACAGAAGTCCCTTTGTCTCTCTGCTCTTCATTACTTTGATTAAAAGAGAAATATTAACACATCTGAAGCACACAAGAGCGCTGCAGGCATTACCAGTGGTAGTAATGCACTTGATGAAGCAGAAAAGCATCATGCAAATTAAAACCATTATTAATGCACTGTTGAAGGAAACTTGTTAGAATCAGCAACATGAAAAAAATCAAACTCACTGACTGTCCCTCAAAACTCTCCTCATACTTAAAACTGTTTAAAGCTCCAGTTTACTGCAGCTATTCTGAAAGCACTTCTAAAACTGTTTAAAGCTATGAAGGATAACACAAGAAGGCAACACGTTAATGCCCAGGCCAAAATGCATTAATAATTGCCAGGATGACTCCAAGAGCATCACGTTTTCCTGCACTAACTCACCCTTGCTGATATCTGTGGGGATGTCAGATGCCTCCAGCTTTGGAGGAATAAGCTGGAGGTGGGGTGGAAGCATGGCGATTCATGGTTAGATGGGAAGGGCGCTGATGGGGATGTGCACGCCAAGAATGAAATCTGAACTGTCAGTCCTTTCACACCACAAAAAAATGCAGGCAGGCAGTTTGTGTGCCATTCAATTGCCCCTTCACAGTGCTGGTTGCAGAGGACTGATGGTAGATTTTATTAAAACAGTCAGACTGGAGGGCAGAAATCTGATTTATAGCTGGCCAACAGAAGCAATATTCCCATCAGCTTCTGCTCAGGGAAAGAAAAATTGCATTTTGGTTCCTATTTTCTCTGCTTTTGTCAAAGGTGGTATTGAAGAGAGGCATCCATCGCAGGACCAAGGCCCAGGACCCCTACAGATATGAGCATGAGCTCACATTTGTCTGTCAGCACTGTCTGAGTGGCACAGCAGAAAGGATCCCACTGCTCAGCTACGAGCTATTGCAAGCTAAATAGGAAACCTGTTCCTCAGATATTTCCCTTCTGCCCTAAAAGGACATGTTTTCCCCTGGGAAACAGGATTCACAGATTGCACTTTCATTTAATCCTTGCTTTCTTCTCTGAGAAATAAAAGTACTGACCTCAAGTCTAGCCCAGATTATGACACAGGATTTAGAGCAGCTGGACCCATATCTGAGAAGCAGGGATGGTTTGGCCTGATAAGGCACTCCAAGTTCTACAGTCAAAAAACCAGGAGGTTAAAACCTGCGCTTGCCAAGATGAGAAAAGAAAGAGGAAAAAGGATAATCTGGCTTACATGGAGAAAAGAATGACCGTCTGAAACACCCAGCAATAACATTATAAGCATATAGACAAGACAGTATCTGTCTCAAATTGTTTTTATAGTAACTATACTGTTAGATAATTAACAAACATTACTGAGGAATCAGCTGAACATACTCTTTGTATCAGGTCAATGGAGCTCTCCACGGTGTTACGGCCAACTTCTCCCCGCCAACATTTCACATGAGTGGGAGCCACTCTCCCTCTAGCACTACAGTGTAATTACATAGGCTCTTGTTTCGGGTCCATCCACCACCAGCAGACTTCATGTTATCACATGGATCTTTCTGTCTACTGCCTGTCGACACACTTGGAATGCCAAGGCTTGTGACAGGGAAAAGAAATGCTGTCAGCATACTGCTTCCTACTACAAAGCAAAACTAATGGGGAAATGAAGAATGTGATGCTTCTTCTTCCAAAGTAATATTTGGTCCACTGGAAAACTAGAGGAAGTTTTGTTCCCAGAGACACAGATACCGATGTTTGCAATTAACATCCACTATTCTATCACAAAACAGAGAGCTGTGAAGTTGAGCTGTATTATGTACAACTCCACCAACAAAAGGACTGTGCATTTCTGAATGTGCATTCACATACATTACCCTCCTTTAATAAACTAATCAGCACATTTCACATGGCTCACAATTGAAATACTTCACCGACTTCTCAGAAACTGTATATTTTACTAAATTCCAGGGAGATCCAAAAGCAGTAAATAAGAGATGAATTTTGGTAATAACATATGAAAGCCATTAGTCCCACGGGTACATAAAGGCTGCTTTTTTCTATAAATGGTAAGCAATCCTTACCATTTATCCTCACAGTGTGTACAGCTTTACTGTAGACTAATCTAAAATAGTAATTTAATCCTCACTTGGTATCGCTTATACTCAGAAAGCATAAATAATTTATCAAACAATCTTCCAAAATCAAAACCTTCCAAGACCTGCTGATGAGATGGCTTGTAATGGCTTTCCCAGAAAGCCAATGGTAAAACATGCACAAAGAGTTTCCACCCCTTCTTTAAACAACAAAACCACACGCATGAGAACACAAACAGGCAAACAGGACCTTCAAAATACTCAAAGAGTCATAAATGTAAGGAAACGTATCTAAAATCATCAACTCCAGCCACCAACCCATCTCAGCTATGCCCCCTAGGCCATGTCCTTCAATGCCACATCTCCACATTGGTTTAACACCTCCAGGAATAAGGACTCACTCCAGCACCTCCCTGGGCTGCCCATTCCAATGCTTCACTGCTCTTCCTGAGAAGACCAGAATATTGGTTATTAAATGGATTTACAAGCTTTTCCTTGAGGGTTTCCAGCTGTAGAAAGCAAGTTAACTCTGTAATGCTGTTCTCTAGGAAATAATATAGTGAAATAATGTTAATGACTTGACAGGGCATCCACTGATAAATTAGAAAAGTTCTTCATCTTGTTTTCTAACGCCTTCATGGCTCAGAATTAATCAGGATCAGGTGAATTAATTCAGAGATGGAAGATCTTTGGGGGCCTTAGGCTGATACAGGAAATTTTGACCACTTTATAAAGCTTCATTTGGGGCTACGCAGTTAAACTCAGCATCTTATTAGCAGAATCAGTGCTACATAACTGAGCAGGAGAAAGCTCAGCTCCTAACAAGATCTGATTATTAAACTTCAAAGGTGGCACCTTCTTGAGCCAGGGGAATTTAAGCAAGAACCTGTTGCAGCTCAGATGCAAAGCTCTTCCTACAGCCACTATTTAATGCGGTATTCAGTTCGGTTCAATATTTACTTCCTATTCCAAAATCCTTTTGCTAATACGCTGTGCTCTGTTAAACAGACGCTGTACTAGGTTCAGTTGAAAAAACCCAAACACCCTGTTTCAGTGAACAGACTTTCCAGAGTTAAACAAGACCGTCTGCCAACTCTCTGTTTCCAGAAGCAAAAGAATTTCTGAGCATCATTAAACTGTCCCCGCAAAGGTCTCACCAGCTGTTGCAACATATTTGCATATTTATTCCATATTCATCTTAATTTCAAACACTACTTTTATCTGAAGCCAGCCTGAACTCTGCAAACCAGCTCATTCACTACAATTAGGAGTTGGCAAGGAAATGCTGACAGATCACTGACTGCGTGCCGGATAACGCTACCAGACCCAGCTTCACCTGACACCACCTCATTTCCATGCCAGAGATTAATTTTCATGCAAGTTGTGTCCCTCTATTCTTCTGCTAAATATTAGCAGGCACATCAGAGTGCGGTGTGATTTTAAAACCCAGGGTCCCTGGGCTCTTGGAACTCACAGAAAAAGGCAGCAAAATCCTTTGCTTGGAAAATCAAGGCAATAAGGAATGCCTGGTTTGGAAGTAACCAATAAAGGTTTGACATTCATGAAAATTTATGACAGTTTTCTAAAGATGCTCTATTTATTCTAGATTCTGAAAAGCAACTTTCTGCAGTGATTTTGGAGTCTAACTGCTCTGAAGAAGGAGGTCCAAGTAAATATCCCAGTGTGGAGTTATGTATTTTTAAAGCTTTAGGTAAATGTAAACTGACTTCTCATCCTTTTCCCCATTCTGTTTCTGGAAGCTGCTCTGACAGCTGACCTCCTTGTTTGATTGTGGATTATCAAGGTTGGAAAAGACCTCCAAGATCCTCCAGTCCAATCGTCCGCCTACCAGCAATATTTCCTACTAAACTGTGTCCCTCAATACAATAATGATACACAGGCTTGAAGTACTTTGACCACCAACATCACTGTGTGGAAATGAGCACTGCTGCACCAGCTCTGTACCTCTCTGTTTCAAATGAAGACAGCATAAAATAAAACCAACCTGATATCTGCTGATAATTAATGACATCTAGGGGTAGCATCAAAAAATATGCATTTACAGAGGGATCTGAGGATGAAGGTAAAGGGAGGATCGCCCTGTTGCTTAGAGGGCATGATGAGGTTACTTCTAACTTTTAAATCTAAACATATGGTTGAGCATAAAAGCAAGCTTTTGAAGAATTAATGTTGTGAATTATCCCAGAAGCAATTGTGTCAAGCTACTTATTTTCCTTCCTTTCCCTTTGGAGGACCTTTTCAAAGGTTGGCTCTCAGGTGCCAGAAATCCCAACCAGTGTTGTTAAAGTTGCTGGACAAAGCTGCCTGAAGCGCTACATCCATACACAACACCATAAGAAAATCTACTTAATGCTGTTACTCACAAAAAGGCTGGTTTTAGCCTTTTGTTTTGTTTCTGTTTTGTTTTCCCCTCATCATAGAGAATAAACAGCTACTTCCATTTAGGTGGAAGTACAAATCATACTGTCATTACCCCAGCCCGTACTGCAATGCTAACGATGGTGACAACTATACATTTTTATGCTGCTATGAAGCTTAGAAGCACTTAGCAGGGTCCTTGGGAACAGAAAATCATCTCAGTACTTTTCTCTGGATTGTAATAAGAGTCCTTACTTACCCGGTTCTCTCTTTGAGGTAATTATATGGGCAACTATGATCAAGCTCCATAAATTTGCTCCATACGAAAGCTTATTAAATGGGGAGTTTGTGGTATGGCAGATATCACACCTACGTGTCTCATTTCAGTGCTCTGTCTACCAGAAACTCCTCTGTCGAAAAAACACTCTCGTAAAAATCCCTGTGCCCTTTAACTATGCCTCCAAACACCAAACCCAGCACATAAGACATCCAGCATCCTGTGCTCACCAGGGACACAGATGGGAGCTACATAAGAGATACTCCCCATCCCATCAACACATGCGTTTTTGCCTCCAAGTCTCATACAGGGGAGCAAACAAAGAGCTGGCAACGCTACCTTGTCCTCCACTGCATGACCACCATCCTGTATTACCAGACTTCCCCACACTTGCCTGTGGCTATTATCACAGACACACACACATACACACACATTTTGGGCACTATGAAGAAGAGAGAGGTGGAAACACTTCTTCCAGAAACCAAGATGGCAGGACTTACAGAGATAAATTTACTTGGATGTTATGAATACAAACCCACAGTTTACTAAAGGTAGGAAGCATGGAAATTAAAGTCACCAAAGTGCTGAGCAACCACTGACAAATTAACTCATCAAAACCAAACAAGATACAAAGGAGAGGCTTTGCCACAGTGAGCACACAGCACAGAGCCAGGAAAAGAGCTTAGGGGTCTTAGATTCAGTCCAGAGGATCATCCTGCCTTTCCTTCACAGCTCCATAAGACATCCCCGCTTCAAAAGCCATTCACAACCAAAATAAAGCAAAACCTTCCTGCCAGCTGACAGATGTCTTTACAAGTATAGGACCTTGAATACGTAAAGCAAGAGATTCATTGAAGACTGCTGCATTTCTAGCTAAATTCAGCACAAAAATATGCTGGGGTCTGCAGCCGGGCACGAAAGTTCATGGAGAACAAAGCAGAATTGATTTGGCTGTAGTTTAATAGGCTGAAGTTTTCAAGGCCAGACTTCCATAATGCTGAAGTTGCATGGCATCTCCTGCATCGCCTACAATGATCCTGCATCACTTAATTGCTGACAGAGATAAAAAGAAATTCCATAGCTGGAAAGCTACATTAGAAGACAGAGCGGAGGCTACCATGCAACTAGTGCTACAAAATGTGATCCTAACACCAGCCAGCATTTACAGGAGACATTTGTTGTCAACAGCTTGGCATCTTGCTTGTGCTGCTAAGACAAAAATGGCACAATAACCTATGGAAACTGGGGACCATATGGATGTGCGGGAACAACCATAGTTTTACATCTGAAATACAGTGTGCAAAACCCTTAGCAACAGAAGGAAATCTTCCATGATGTGCTCTGTAGGTAATTTTATGACAAACGAACAGCACCAAAAGACATTAAAGCAGCAGCTGATTACTACGGATTATGGATTTTCTTTTTCTTTCTTTTTAGTTTTGTTTTTTTTTTTCAGGATAATGTTCTTTCTATTGCAGACAATTTGTTTCGTCTAACAAATTTACCTTGCAAACGGATAAGCTTCCAGCGTGCTGTTCTAAAAGGCAAATATTAAATGAACATTCATTTCTAATTGACAGGATGTACTCTGGCTTTTGTCAATATTTTTTATTAGATCTGGGAAATGAAAATGCTGATCACACTTTTCATAACAAAACCATTAATTTTTATATTGGTTTTTTTAGCCCTTCCAAACCTCTCCTACAGATTCAGAAGGTGAGCTTAACAAAGTACCCACCTCTTATATTTCACGCACATCAGGAACACTTCTTTCTTATCACAAATTATTCAATAGCTTCTACCCGCCTTAGGATTTTTAGCTGTTGTTAAGAAAACTCCAGTAGGAAATCACATAATTAAAAGCAAATTACTTAGACTTTTTAAATAAGATTCCCTTCATCCATCCTCAAATGCTTCTCTAAAGTCCAACTGTCCCACTTTCCTAAAGCTTGTAAAAGCTTCACACGCAGTATTATATCACAGATCTTTAGTGATTTAATTTCTACTTTCCTTGTTCCTTTGGTCTGTTTTAGTCTTTGTAAAATCTTCCTTGTTTTCTTCTGTAAAACTAATAACAGGAAAGCAATATATGGTATCAACAGAGCAGCGAGGAGCAATAAAAGCAAAAATTAATGAAATTAATCAAAAAAACAAGCGACCTGGTGCTACTGCTGAAGAGAGCCAAAGTTTTTTATCATTCAACAGTCTTATTAAGACATTAAAAATAAGATGGAAAGCCAAACTGCACAAAATGTAAGGTGTGGGTGTCCAACCTTTTGGCTTGCCTGGGCCATGGTGAGTGAAGAGGAATCGTCTTGGGTTGGATATAAAATATATAATATAGTTAATGTACGTAAGCAATAAATCTTCCCTTTTTAATATTTTCTTTTAAATTCAAACATTTTTTATAAAGGCAACAAAAACACAGTAGTAAACAGGTGAGGTAATGAGGTTTGGAAGTAATGAATGGGAAGGGGTCAGGTTTGGGGAGACCAAGCACCCTTATGAACACTGAGCACAACAAGCCTCAAAAAGCCAAAGCTCCTGATTGCTGTAGAGCAGCAGCACAGGAGCCATCACAGATGCCCCCAGGATGGACAGAGATACTTGAGAGGCTGAGAAGCAACACTCAGTCAGCTTCCCCTTTCCTGTTCTATCTATTAATCTTCATATCAAAAACATCTAATAATGCTACTGAAGTGAGAAATTGCATATGGATATTGCAACTGATGTTGCTATCATCCAGGCTCCCTTCCAGCCTGCTTTCTATCCAGTATCATCGTCTGATTCCAGTCAGAGTTATATTGGTCTGTACTCACTGACCTTGCAAAATACAGCTCGTTTCCACGCACACATTAAATGTAAGGTTCCAAACACTGGAAGATTTACAGCTGAGATACATCACTGATTTAATGGGTTGAGAGAAGGCATGTTATCTCACAGCAGGCTACTCATAGACACTGGTCAAATATTTAATTGCACACCAGGGAAATATTTAATTAACACTCCTCTGTTTCTGATTAGGATTGGAGATGATGTGAAGGGAGTCAGGAGTCCAGGAGAAAAGTCACCAAGGAAGTTGCTAAAGAAGCTGTTTAATCAATAATCCTGGTGGCGGGGGCCAGCCCCAAGCAATGCCAGCAGGTAGCAGATGGTTTGTTAGCGCTGCAGGCACTCCATTCTCTCCATCAGCCCTGCAGTCCTTGTAACTGCTGTACATCATTTATTTGGTTTTACCTTGATCTGGGTGATTTCAGAATAATGTGTAAGGCATCTAGATGTGATGAACCTCTAAAGCGGTGGCTCCAATATTGTATCAAATAACAAAATGCGTTACACTTCAGTTGCATCTATCTTGCACAACTGAACGGCAGAAATTGGTTGTTGGCATTGTGCAGATCTTTGCTGACAGCTGAAGGGACGCAGGATGCGATATCCCATAGCTAAATGTCCCCTGTGTCACATCCAGACCCGGCGTCACAGAGCATAAAGCGTAACGAGCACAGGAAGCTCTCACAAGGAGGATGTGGGCTACAAGGATTGAATCACTGAGGGTGTGAAAAAAACAGCAACACGCAGGAAGAAAACAATATCTTGGAGTGCATCAAAAATCAGCACCTTGCATTTCTGTTCTATTATCAGCATGAGTGGCTCCTGTAACAGTGATCTCTCGGAAAGCCAAAAGCAACTTAGAAAATCCATTTTGAGATTAATCATTCAAAATTTTGTAGATCTATCCCTACAAACATTCCAGTGATGTAGCTGCTTGGATTAAGACCTGATAACAACTCCCATCAGAACACAAAGGCCAACTAGGAGGTGAGAATCCAACCAAGCCACCTGGAAATGTATCAAGAGAGTCGATTTCCTTCTTCAATTATCAGATATGCAAGGCATTTCCTTGCAGAGTGCTCTCACCCATTTAACCTACATGCACTTTGATATGGGGAAATAATTATCCACTTAGCTTACTCATTTCTAATTAGCTTCAAGGAGTGCAATTACTGTAACCAAGAGTTGGGAGGGGAGGCCAGGACAAGTAGATGAGAATGGCTCCACAGTTTTTAAATTGCCATCCTTTCTTAAAACCACATTCATTCTACGAGAAAAGTGGGTTCTTTAAATTGAGGGATCTGACTACTGTATTTCAAGAAGAATCTCATGTATTTTCTCACAAGAAAAGTACTCCACATTTTTGAAACCAGAGCCCTCCTTTCTTCCAGAATGAAGAAGGATTCCCATCCTCTTTCAGCCTCGGTATCTGGTGCCAGTCTGCTAATCCAGCAACCTTCAAGCACTCATTGCTACAGAGAAGAGACACAAAGCCAGGAGCAAAGGAACAGGCCATGTCCGAGGGGCTGAGCCTCACTCACGCAGCCCACAAAACCCAAACAGTATGTGGTGGAGTGACAGCAGACAGTAAATGTGCTAGAAATTCAGACACCATCTGGAAATAAATTAAGAATTTATCAGAATAAAATGTTCGCTGTGGAGGCATTTGTAACGGCATCTGTAATGCTCCTTGCATAAGCTTCTGTCCCTCTATTAGCTTGGGTAATGTACAATTCATGAGTTGCACTGGCACCTCATTATCCAATTAAATTTACTCATTTTTAACAAAGAAATAACGTAGGAAAGGGAATTATTAGGTTAGTGATTAATTCTGGCTACTCACATATGAAATAGCTTTGCAATTAATTTGGGGAGTTTTGCATGTTTTAAGCTCCTTGGCATAATTACGACAAGCTGCATCACTGGGTCTTTCAGTTCTCCTCTCTAATTAATTTGTTAAAGTAAGCACAAGAGGAATCACCCCTAGAAAATAGAAGGCACTGCCAGAAGTAACAAGAGAGAGGCTTGTTTAAGAAAACCAAACCAAACCAATATGCGTGTTCAGTGCCATCCTTCCTGCAGCCAGCAAGACAAGGCTTTTCTCTTCTCTAGGAGCACACCTGCCAGCTTCCATCACCCTGAGGCAAGAGTATCGCCTTGTATCTCATCAGTTAATTAAGCACTGTTATTTAGGAAGAACACAATTATTCCACTTAAGAATCAGCCAGCAAACAATTTCCCAGGTATTAACCTCTGGAAATTGAATTTTTAAGATCAAGGCCATATTCCTTTAAAAAATGCACCGTGAGATCCTTAGGAATCACAGCCATCCTTCTCTAAGTTTACTTCTTTTCTTGTTGGTTAAGTTCTTCCTCCTGGCTACTTAAGGCCCTTTACCTCTCCCTCAGTTTCGGGCCCTCCCTGAGCTCTCATGCCTTTTCTTCCATTCCAGAGCCATAGGAAAAGCACCAAGTTAGGCAGAAATTCCATTTCTGCATTCATCAGACTGATAACAACCCAAGAGCCAATCGAATCAAACCAAAGGTAAACCAGCCCCAGCGTGCAGGCTGCAGGCTGATGAGAGAGCAAGGAGCTTTGCAATAAGGAGCTAAGCACCCAGCTTCTCTGCAGGGCTGAGGCTAAGACCCAGCACGTCAGCACAGAGGTTGCTCACTGACACTTATGTTTAGGGAAAGGAAACCCAACAGCAGCCCAGTGCTGCTAGTATTTCTGATGCCTGCCCTCTGTTTCGTACTTTCAGAGCCTGTTTGGTGATGTAAAGCAAAACTGCTTCTGTGTTTGCTTTGCATTTGGGAGTGCAGCTGTCAAATTCATGATGTATGAGTGCTATCTTTATTCTGAGAAGCAGCCAATTAATTTCAGTACACCCGTTGATAAGTTTGGAGATGCGAGTTACAAAGCATTTAATGAGCAAAGAAAATATTGAATAATGGAAACAGAGATGTTCCCCTGCCCCCCACCACCCCAACTATGTACTTTCTAATACAGCATTCTCCAGCCTCCTCCCTCTGAGTTATGCCTATTTTCATTTGGGAAAGCAAAAACATTGCATTTAGCAGAAGCAGGGAGTGACAGGCAGGAATTGCCTCTTTACATCAAAAGGAAAGAGGGCTTTTCTCACATGATTCTTCCATCCCATAATCTCCACGTTTCCTTTTACTGCTCTAACAGCGTGGTCACAATAATGTCACTTGGCAAAGTAATACTGGTAACATTCCCACATAAAGCTTCCTCTCCATTTGAAAGCCAGCCTTTGACGTAAAGCACTGACTCATCCATGCCTGTCCACAGCATTTGAGTGAATGGCATCAAGGAGATACTTGCCCAAAAACACACTTACAGGTGCTCCTGTCTCAATCTTTTTTTTTCACTCTCGCCTCAGTTTAAAACTCTCACCTTCTCTGGGCAGGAAATATCTTACCCATCTTCTTCATTGGAAATAAAGAAGAAAGCAAAGAAGCATCCCTCCGCCAAGACACAAGGTTGTCTATTCCAAAAGTAAGTAGCACCACGCAAAGTAACTTGCAAAGAAAAAATCTGAGAAGATGGGAAATCTCACACAGAATATGTCACTTCCCTTTGGATGCAGATGAAACAAAGCCTTCACCTCCAGCAATGTGAGGGATTCCTGATCCCAAAAGCACTGCACAAAACATGTGGATGATGAGAAACCTGTCCCAGGTCACGTCTGCAACCCGGGCTGTGGAGGGGGAGAAAGAACTCAGAGGGGTTTTTCAGCTAGTACTAAGTAAAATAAGGATTTACTTGGCTTTCCTCATTCATCCATCTACTTTACAGCATAAAACACAGATTGCTTCTACTCTCAGATATGTAAGACAGAGAAAGGAACACGGATGCCCGCGATGCGACTGCTGCAGGCTTTCCTGTGGATTAGGTTTCGGTAATCAGCACAGTGGAAGGGATTATACAAGGTTTGCTTTTCTGTTCCATGGAACTCCAGGGTGATTTTACACGATAACATGCTACACATTATAAATGAGATTTCTGAAGCATCATCAGGAATGTGGATAACCACGTGCTGCTAAAGCTGAATTTATTTCCCAATATCCATCTTGGGTGATTTTAGCAATCATTCTTCATGAAACAGCGTAACAAAACCAAAGCTGCACTGTTCCCAAACATGCAATGGAAAGAGGTTGGGCAATATGAGAACAAAGCGTTATTGTGCAGCTAAAGCTTGGTAAAGACAAAACCAATTATTTGAGGAGTCTTCCTTTTGTTACACTGATTTTCTTCGGCCACAGATTGTTCACTGAAGTATACTACAACTGCAGTTGTTGCAATTAATTTGTCTGGACAAAGGGAAATAGTTTTAAGTTGAAGATTTAGGTTGGATATCAGGAGGAAGTTCTTTACTATGAGAGTGGGGAGGTGCTGGAACAGCTGCCCAGAAAGGCTGTGGTTGCCCCATCCGTCCCTGGAGGTGCTCAAGGCCAGGTTGGATGGGGCCACAGGCAGCCTGGGCTGGTATGAAATGTGGAGGTTGGCAGCCTTGCCTGTGGTGGGGGGTTGAAGCCTGATAATCCTTGAGGTCCCTTCCAACCCAAGAATCAAAAAGAGTGGACGGTAGTAAAACCTCATTAATAATATGAAAAAAGAATCCCAGTAGAACTTTCTGGATTTGTTTGGTTTTGAAACTACTGCAAGCACTTTCCTATTTGGGAACAGCTCTGAGTGTGGACAGGACATCAAAACCATTCCACATAGGCTTTATCTTCCCAAACCGCCTGCAGGCGCTGAACCAAAACAAAACCATCCTATTTCAAAAGTGTGCTGGTTTGTATAACCACATTTATTTGTGCTATCTAAAAGCAGTTCCCTGGGGTGACAAGCTTCTTAAAACTCTTTGTCAATTCAAGAATAAGCTCAGTCTAATTATAAAAACTAATTAAAAAGTAATTTCAACGAATGATGACAATGAGATGAGGTTTTACCTGTCTGTAGGTGCATTGTGAGGCTGAGCTAAATTCAGTCACCTCTATTTGAGTAGCACAGAGGGATCAGTGCAACTAATGAACTGCTTGATGGGAAGGACCAGGGATGCTGAAACCTGGAGTGACAACGTTAATGAAAACAAGGGTCAGGTGAGGCTGTGGCACTGGAGAGGGACTCAACAGGAGAATAAGGTTGTTCCTATTTTCATGGTGCCTTTGTATCATGGTCTGAATTTGTCACATGCAGGTGGACAGAGCTTGAAAACCAAATGCTGGCCTTCAGATGCTCCTGGAAACAAAGAATTTGCTGAAATGAGCTGCAAAATGTCTAAGTAAAGGCAAGCACTCCCTTCTACCCAATGCTATCTGTTGTAACAGATCACGAGCTCCCCGTTTTGCCGTATCTCACTGGTCTCATTTTACAGCTAATAAGTTAGCAGCATAAAATCATCAGAATCACTCTGGGGTCTAAAAGTCAGGATGGGCTCTGGCTCCACCATGCCCCGCTGTCAGCAGCCTGCTCTGCATGCAGCTGGCAGTCCACACATTGCTAAAAATATCGAGCCTGTCAGCCCAAAATGAGCCATCCCAGGAGTTTTAAAAGGCACTAAACAAAGCGCTGCCGATTTATGCAAGGCACCAAAATAAGCACACAAATCTGCCTGTATGCACAGAAAGCAGCCCTACTAAAAAAGCAATGATTCCAGCCATAATGGAACAAAAGCACAGAGAAACTTCATTCTCCCCTTAGTAGCATCATTCCTGGGATCATCCCTGCATCTCTTCGGTCTTGTACCCTCATTGCCTTGGTCTGTTATCTCACCATACACCATTGAAATTACCGCAAATACATGGCAAAAGCATGCTTGCAAAATGGTAACCAATTGTGCTCGCATTTTAGCATGTTTTCTTTTGGGTTTGTATATTTGGATAACTATATTTTAGAAAGAGAAAACAAGTTGGCTGCTGTATGTAAATGCAGAAACCAACCTGAAATACCTTTTTGTTCATTTTATTTTATGGAATCGATTCAATTAAGTAACCTATGTTGGAAGAAAACTCTTTGAGTCCCTGCTTCAGCACCCCCAGAGCAACTAAAATACATCTTAGTATCACTAAGGATGGAGAAGCCATTTTATATGCGCACACAGGACAGTCGCTAGCAGGAAAGACACAAGGACCAAGACACAGCCCTAGAGCACATTTCCTCATTAAAAGGCCATTATGTAGTCATATTTAAATAAAAATAAATTATAACAACTTGCTGTGATTTACTCATTTTAAACTTGCATAGTAATCGCACCAATAAACACTGTTACAGCATAGGAACCTGGCATACTTATAAAATAATTTTATGGAAATGGATTAATTAGTATGTTTACTCGTTAAGAAATTCTGGTCTATATTCTGATGATTTAATGTGTTTTAAATATACTTCATTCATGCAGTGTAATAATTGGGTGTGTTACGTTTTGAATTATGAAAAGAGATTTGCTTCTGTGGAGCTGTTTCAAGCAGCTATTCAAAACAAGCACAGAAATCAGTGAAAACAGCAATTAGTAACTAAACTTAATGGGAAACGTGGTTTTAACCAGATATGCTGGATAATCTTCTCTGCAAGCCTGCCAGACTGCAGTTCCTTCCTCAGTATCTCAGGGCACTTCTGTTACTAAGAAATGTTCAAAGATCAGCATGTGTAAATGAAAGTTTAAAGAACAGAATAAAACCTTTCAATGGGAAATGAAAATGTTGACTCAAAAATCAGAAAGTGCTCAGACCACTGAGACATCCATTTAGTACAGACGGAGCTGGCAGGTGGGAGTTGTGACTGGAAGAGAAAAAATGTATGGTCTTACTTTATAGCCTATACACGTCTGGGTATATAGACACGTGTACACATACACATATCAAAGAATAAAACTGCAGATGCACAAATCACAATGGGATGTAACCAACTCAACCCTATGTGTTGCAGGCAGCAATAGTGATGTGAGCAGAAGGCTGCAGCAAGCTCCCAACCTCTTCCACTGCCTGCCCACACAGCCCTACCACGTATTTAAATACACTTTTCCCCCCTACGCACATCACTGCTGTTTACAATACCAACTTCACACAGGTTTGGAAACTCTAGTAAGAAGAAATGATGAAAAATGCTATTGTTGACAAATTGACGCAAAGCAAAATGCACTCAGCAATTATCCTGGAATGATTAACTGCATGCACACTGCAAGCAGCTTTGGATGCCACTCAGAATAGGTTCCAAGAAAACAACCGATGGATGATGAGCAAAATGTTTGCAATGCAACTTTGCCCACAGCAAAGAAATTGCACCATTTCTACCCAGGGCATGAACATTTTAAAAGTGGCCAGGATGAAACTTGATAGCATATAAATATAAGAAAGAAAGACAAATGTACCCTGCGACCCTTTGCCTGGTGTTGCAATTGAGAATTATAGCACAGGTATAGCTCTGGGGAGAGTGAGTAAATCCAGACATGCTTTTTTTCCCAGCTTGTGGTCTCTTTGCTTTTCCATTCAACATGTGCACCTCAGAATATGAAATCAGTGGTGTCAGTAGCAAACTGTAGTCACTACAGTACTTTTGCTAAACTAAAGGCAGTGTTATTCATGAGTTCATGTCTGGTATCCCCTTGGATGCAAGAGGTTGAGTACAGAAGTACTTCGCATAATGTTTTTCCATGCTGAGGGAAAACGAATTACTACTTTACTTCATCATTATCATAAAAGTTAATGGACTTGGATTGGAGGAAACATAGCCCAAGATGTGGTCTTAATGATCATGCTAGCCTTTAAGTAGTCACAGTGTGTACAGTGGTTAATAAAGGTTAATGTCTCCACTGCTGGAGAAATATTACATGGACCTTAACCAATAATTGTTCAAAAAATATGATGTAGAAGCTGAGAAATAACTCCACGTTAAAACAAAATCTCTCTAACTAAAGGTCTTCTAGACAGGCCGTTCACCTCACAAGGGAGGCTTCATCTCCTTATCCGTGTCCAAGATGCCAAACTCAAAATGTTTGGGAATGCTGAGCAAGGCAAGTGCTGCCTTGTAATCAGCCCCCTTCTGGATGGACAAGGTCAGCATGCAGAGGGGGTCAGAGATCCCAGGGCTACTGCTGCTCTGTGCTGAAGTACTGGGGACTCCAGGACTAGGGACAGAAGGACACTGAAAAGAGCCTTACTGATATTTACACTCCCTGCGTGTTGTTCGCCTATACAAGTCCATTGCAGTGAATTAACCATAACACAGAAAAAAGAAGCGAGATGGAATGGAATATTTCTTTCCATGAGGACTTATTCCCCAACTGCCTTCTGCTCCTATGCCACCCGAGTATACGTTGAGAATAGGAAACGAAGTGGGTAACACATTATCAGACTAAAAGCAAATAAGGACTATTTTTAAACGCATTTTCCTGACATTATCATTCATCTTTTGGCACTCAGCACCACAGTGAACACACAGAAAAGGCTACATTTCCAAAATAAACTAGAAAAATACGAGCCCTTCCTTCAAAGCTCCCACCTCCCAAACCATCTCAGGGCTGGGGGACAGGCAGGCTGCAACCCACCAGGGTTCCGTGAAAAGTATCAGCATTTTTTGCTACTTTCACTCATTTATTAACCAAAGAAGGAATGCTTTGGAAAGAAAAACCTCACGTATCCCACATAGGTGTTGATGTGAGCTGGGTTACAGACCCACTGCGTATCTTCAATCCTTCTTGGCCAAGCGCAGCATAACTCAAACCCATTCCTGGCACATTCATTTGCAGTACAGAATCACTCTAAATTTATTAATAGATTAGAACGATATGGCCAAAAACTTACTCAGGGTATAATCTTTAGTCCTGTGAAGTGAAGGAAAATCTTGCAGGCTTTAGTGGATTTGGGGCCCTAATCCTTTCACTGATTTATCCACCCTGTTGGCACGGTGCAGACCCAAACCAGATCCCCCAGTTTTACGTTTAGGTCCTTCCTGCCTTCAAACTGCACATCCATACGACAACTCTAGGACATTCAGAAAGCCTTCCAACCATTTTACAAGCTTCCAAATGGAAAGAGGAAGCCATGGCCATACTCTACAGTCTCAGAAGCACTTACACAATATGTACAGGTGAGTGGATTTGCGCTCAGTAGGGTGAAAAGATCAAACGAGCTAAATAACACTCAGTACTAACACTGGGAGGATGGGACAGACGTTTTCTAGATGCTGATGTCCAAATCTCTAGAGCATGTATTTTAACATCAAGGGACAAAGCAGACACTGGTTTAATTGATACAAAGCTTAGCTTTACATGTATTTTGTGCACACCCCAGTTATGGATATCAGCTGGGACAGTGAGGCCAATGAGAGAACGTAATGCTTTCACCCATGTCTTTGCATGCTGCTCTTCAGAGCTAGAAAGAAGAAAGGGTATGTGACCTCAATAGCATCCCTAATTGTACCTGATGCACCTCTTAGTTGCCCAGAATGGAGGAAATAATATCCCGCCAACGAAGCAGGAGTTGAATGACAGTTCATGAACCATCCTTATCTTCCTTTATTACAAATGGAAGGAAGACAAATTTCTTTCAAACCAACACCCACGGCAGCAGCAGCCAAACCCAACAGCTCGGCTTATTTACCACTGCTTCGCAGCGCACAGCTGTTAGCACGTCTTTTTAGGCATTACAGTGTTTGCCAAGCAACAATTAAAAATGGGACAATGCTTGAGTAAATATCATAAACCTTCTGTAATTAAATCAAAGCAGTCAAATATCTGCACAGTGCGGAATGGCAGAGAATTCCCAGATGAAGCTTGAAGTACGATACTGTTTGACTATTCTGAAACATTCAGGTTCAGAATGCTTCACTTTTAAGTTATTTTTTTAGTAACCTCCATTTAACAGCCTGCATACATTTCCCTGTAATCAACCTATGGAAGTACAAACACTATTGGACAGGTGTAACCGTCTTACTGCAACCTGACTGGATTACAGAGTATTACTAGCAACATTTGCTAAAGCTTCATCATGGACAGCTTCCAGGAGATGATCCCTCCCTCCTTAAATGGGGGGATTAAAAGAAAGCAACCTTAATGGGAGATTAAAAACTCCTTATCTTGTCATCAAAATGATGACAGCAGATAATGAAGGATCTGGATCAGCTGTTAACTAAAATGTGATGGGAAATATGGTGGAGTTGCCATCCATGGACATGCTCAAGAAATGTGGAGATGCGGCACTGGGGGATATGGCTTAGAAGGCAGATGGGGATTGGCTGACAGCTGGATTTGTTGATCTTAGAGGTCTTTTCCAACCTTAATGGTTCTATGGTTCTCTCATTCTATAGCACAACTGAACTGAACAGGTTTCCTAGTACTCACCACCCTGGTCATGTTCACCAGCTCAGGAAGTGCCAACAGGCTGGAGCAAGAATGCTATAAAGGCCACGGAGTCTCACTTGAACATTATAACACAGAATTAAGAGGATCTATGCACTTTTGCCCTCTTCCCTCTGCTACCCAGAGCAGTGCTGGATGCGTTCCTTCTCTCCCACACTCCCCATTCCCACGCACTGCCCCCAGCCCCTGCCAGTAACTGTTTATGCAGCTGCATTAAAAAGTTAACTTTTTATAGCGAGGTAAAAATAGCCTAAGACTATTTTGGTGGGATTTGTTGTTGGGTTGGTTTTTTTTTGTTTGTTTTTTTGTTTGTTTGTTTGGTTGGTTGGTTGGTTTCGTTTTCTTTCTGCATGTGTGGAGAGAGTACTTAGCCTGAATTAATTCCCCATGCAGCTTCCTGGACGCTTGAACACCAGGTGCTGCCACCAGTTCTGGAAGTCTGGATGCCAACAAAAGCTCTGTCCTCAAGGGGTGGAGCAGCCCTGGGGGAGAGCACGCTGGACCTCTCCATCCTTCAGGGATATTGGATATATCCAGCTTCCTGCGTGGCAATGAGCAGACTGGACAACCAAGGCTGCTTGTCACTGAGGGTGAGCCAGAAAGCTCTTGCCCACAGGACTGAATTCCCTCCTTCCAGCAGAATTTTTAATACAGGAGCAGCAGCCTCAGAGCGTGCTGCCAGCAGCGTCACAAATGACAGTGACTGCAGTCCTAATCAACCAGTGTCTGCGTCATCAAGAAAAGGGGAAAGCAATAACAATAATACAATGCCCTTAAACGCAGAGCAAATGGTTTGTAGCGGCGCGCCGCTGCCCTCCAAGCCAACAGTTATGACGTGCTGCAAACAGGGCACTAAATTGCTGCTGTGCGAGCTGCTCAGAGCCAGGGCTGAGAGGAAACTTTCTGAGATCAATCACTGGAGCATCCACATCCCTTCAAAGCACTTTCAGGTCCCAACACATCGCCTGCTCTCAGCACCAGACCCTTCTCTGGCTGTCTGGGGGATGCACTCCATGAGCCCATGGAGGAGCAGACAGCCTTCCTCCTTTCTGACAATGGAAATAACACACTATTTGCATCTCAGTTCCACCTCCTGGGCCTCAAACCTTCACCAAGCACCTTTCAAACACTCATAGCTTGTGAACTCAGAAGGGCGAGGCTTTGCAAAGCACTCAGAAGGAGGAAATACGTGGATCAGGGGCTGTTGTCCCAGTGTTTCTTATGGGAGGCTAAAGAAAATGAAATTCTCCCACTCTGATTAAATTCAGAGAGAAGATGCAATCCACACAATGTAATGAGTTTTCGGACCTTCAATACTGAGAATTTGCTTGGTTGCTTTCTTAATTAAAAAGTTTATCTGCCATTATGATAATTTATTGGGTATCCAAGCAGTCTTAAGCACTGGCACTGAAATAATATTTAATCCATCCTTGCCAGAAAACCCCTGGAGCAGATAAGAGCAAGTAAATTACAGCCTTCTTTGCAGCATGACAACCTAGAGTTAATACTGGACACTAAAAAACACTTCTAAGGTATCATAGCACGTGGGAAGGTTTTTTTTCCTCAACGTAGTCCAGATGCCACTAGTAAATGGATTTATGGTTCAATGGGAAGGATAACAGAGAATTCAGGTGCTTTGTCGATGGGTGCATGCAGATGATAAGACAGCAAATTTGACAAGACAATATGCAGACCTGAAAAATACAGCAGTGACCAGCAACAAAAACCCACAAGCAGAACCAATACCGTAGTATGTAGACATGTTTCCTCTCACCTCTGTTTCTTTTTTAATGCATTAAATATAAGTGCAACCACTATGCAATGCAGCACATGGCGTTCCCATCTGCTCCATCAACAACTCTTACTCAGCGAAGATGAGAGAGCAGCACGCTTTCACCTCCTTCCCACCAGAAACTTAGGGCAGGCTCACCAGCCACAACAAACCCCACAAACCCTCCTGCTTTCCCACAGAAGCTGCTCTCCATACCCCCATGGACTGCCTGCCCACCTCCTGCCTCTCCCCGTTCTCAGCTCCCAGATTTCCACTCCTTGCAGGTGCCCATAGGTATGACAGGAAGATGCATTCCTCCCCATACAGCGCTGCTCTGAGGTGCCTGCCTGAGTGTGCTCTGACACAGCTAAAAAGAAGCTCAAAAATCAGGCAAAAATAATTAGTGTTGTATTTGGGGACATTTCAGAGAAGAATATTTGCAGTTTCAGCATTTGCACATGGTTTTTGCATTGCCAAGTCTTCATTTCAACTGAACAGGAGTCATTGTAAAACCACATGAAACTACAGTCAGTGCTGACCTGACAACAAAAGCACTTTGGGAATGTTTTATGTGCTCTTTAAAGGCCTGTAGAGATCTATAGATGACCTTTAGCCATGGAGAGAATAAATCTTGTGCTGTATGCTAGTCCTGCACTGCCCTGAGAAGGGGAAAGGTCTTAGCACAGGGTCAAAACACCTTGGGTCAGGATCCAAGACACAGAGCATAAGTAGGGCAAGGAAAGCAAAAGCAGGCTTCAAGCTCATCTCAAACTCACAGCTCATGGACATGATGTAAGCAACTGGAGATCCTTCTCATGTTATTATTTCAAGTCAGAAATCCTACTGAAGCTAAAGACTTTACCATAAGTCCTTCAGGTGCAGATATAAGGCTAAGTCAGGGAGAAAGAGCTCGTAATTTAGAAGGTACCAAAACAGAGCAGATGCATTAAGACTTGAACTCAAGTCTTTCAATACTTTAAGAGTGAAAACATCCTTCCAACGCACTTCCAATGTACAATGGTAATATTATAATTATTTGTGATTTTGTTTTTTTTTTAAGGTTTTTTTGTTTGTTTGTTTGTTTTCTTTTTTTCTTTTTTTTTTTAGAAAGTCTGGATGCTTTGGCACTCTTCTACACTAATACTGAATTCTCTATTTATAATGATTCCCTTGATGCTATAAATGACAACAATTCATGTGATGGTGCTACAGCTTGGTTGAAAACAACAGTAGTTGTAGTGACATTTACAGACTAATTTAGGCTTACCCCCATGACTGGAAGATCTTTTAAGATCACTTCAGTGGGAACTTGCCAAAAGTGATGGATTTCCAATGCAGGGAATAACTTCTTCAGTACAGAAAGGTATTATTCAGTCTTTAACAGTTATCTACTAAACATAGCTTTTAAGAGTATGTCTTCACAGACATAATGAAAAGTAGCATGGCAAAATTTCATGTTACCAAGCATCTCCTAAAGTGGTTTTAGATAAAAGAAAAGGTTTGCATTGGTTCTGAATCACAAATTGTTCTTTTCTGTGTCTGTCTTAGTACCAAGCGGTTCATTCTTCTGCAGTGAGTGTCTGGAGTAAGAAACTTTTATGTAGTGGTGCATCCAAACCAGACCCTTTGCAATCTCTTGTGCCTCAGTTTGAGAAAAGGCCGTGTGTAGCTGAGCCCATAAATTAACATAAGCTGCAAATACCATTATCGCATGTCCTTGTTTATCAAACTCTGCTCAAAGCAAAGGCTTACTTACAGTGAAGTTCAACTCCCTCATTTATCAGAGCTGCTCTAGCCTGATTTCATGCATCAGTAACATTTTTGGAGACATGAATAACAGGAGGATGGAATAGACGCTTTTGTGAAGTAATTATTTCACTTTAGTCTTCTTTAACTACTCATCCAATGACTGCATGGAGAAACTCATGGTGCTCTTCAAGAATCTTCCCTGTCTGACTCACTGTGCAAACCTTTAGCTCATCAGCTATACCATATTTCTTCATGCTCCATTTTGCAAATGCAACTGCAATGAGTCTGTAAGTCCCATTCCTGAGAGTGAATCCTAGTTGTTTTCAGACAGCTTGTCTAAAGCCTAAAAGCAGGTAAAGAAAAAGGACTTACAGAAAATGAGGAAACAGACTCAAACCTAAAACAACTAACAAGGAGAAACCTGTAGGGCCACTCAGTGCTCTGTAGCACAGCAGAGCAGGCAGTGATCCCCAAGCGATGAGGATCAAACCTTCCTGTCCAAAAACCCTGAAATAATTATCCACTATGTGCATCATTTGGAGGGGGAAAACAGTCTTCCACCTAAGGGGTTTGCTACTCAGCAGGGTGGCTGGGGGAGAGACAAGATACATGGCCACAAATCTGTCCCCATCCCATCCCACATCCTGTACCACCGCTGAAAACACGGGTTTTAAGACAAAGTTGTGTCTTAACAACTTACATTTTAAGACACAACCTGCTTCCTCAAACAGGTGCCAATAGCAATTTGAGATATGTATGTAAAAAGGCATATTTAGAGAATGCTTCTCTGCCAGAGTACTCGACGCATCGTTTTTACCTAAATTATCCATAATCATGTGTAGGACTACCTTTTCCCTATTCTAATGCACTGAATAAAACCACCAGTTGACACCAGGGGGGAGAGTCCATGATTTTGCTTTATGTTACTAGTAGCCTCAAGTTGGTATGTAGGTAATGCGATGTGCTGGTGATTGGGATTTAGATTCCCTTACATAGGGAAGTGATTTGTGAACAATTGCATTTCAGAAAGCTCTGACAGTGCTTCGGACCGAGCACTCTCCAGCAGAGAAATAAATTCTCCTTATAGTATCTGGAAATGTAAAGCAAAAGCTTCAGATGAGTGGAAGCCCTTGGTACTCAGCAGCATGGGTCCCCTCAGACCCCATCCTTCTTTCACCTAAGACTGTAATAGCACTACAAAAACACCACATTAATTCTCCTACGGCAAGATTTCAAGAGACCTGTGTTGCCTCACAAGAAGGGTTATAAGGAACCAGAAGGAGCCAGTTCAGAATAATTAAACCTGAAAGTCTTCTCAAGCACTGTTAAAAGGCAAAGGACCTCCCGTAGCGACTGATGCCTTGAAGTTACAAGCTCTGTGGAGCGCGCAGCAGCTGAGAAGCTGCGGCAGGCTGCTGGGTAAAGACACTGAAAACTTTGGTTATCCACCAGCACACACACATGTGTTAGAAGCGGAGAGAGCATACAGTCTGAAAGCACAATGTTACAGACTGAAGGCAATGCCATGCATCCTTCCTTGTGCAACTTCATTTTTTACAAGAAACATGCAGTGTTCCTGTAATGAAGTAGTGGCAGGCACATGAGAAAACACTTCTGACACTGCAGGTAATGGAAATCCATCTCCTGAAAATTGGGAAGGCCTGACAGAAAGCAAAACGAAGCCCCTGATGCACCTCCCCATCACCAGCATTGCTGCTGACTGGGTGTCTGCTCTCATTACAATCATCAATTGTTCATTTCTCCCGAAATAAACCTCGTAATGATCAAAGTTATCATCAGACCTAATGCAATATTTGCCGGTGTTTGCCCTTCTAAAGATTTATGACATTTATTTATCACTTAGCCAAAAGAACAAACAGATGTCTGAAGTTGGTTATTAGCAGCATCGGCAGCCATTTAAGTCAATAATGTCCTAAATTGATCCACATGCCTCAGAGACCTGGCTCTGCTCAATTAGGCCCAGCTGAAACAGCTCCCCAAAAAAATGAGCTGTGACCTTGCTCACCACTATACCTCAAAGGACATAAAGTCAATAACAACCACAACTGCAACTTACTTTGCAGTAGAGAGAAACCAACTAAAAGTTACTTCCTAGTATTAAAAAGGAGACTGCAAACCCAAGGAGGTGCAGAATTCTCATGATTTCATGATGCCAGTTGGAGAGGAACAGAGTAGAACAAGAGATGCAACCACCTCCTTCTTGAAGGAAGGGCTCTGAGGATGCTAGATTACTGACTCTAGTAGAACCAACAGTGGTTGGCAACCCTGCCCCCAGCAGGAGGTTGGAACTAGATGACCTTTAAGATCTCTTCCAACCCAAACCATTCTATGACCCATGAACTGGTAGTAAAATCTCCACGTAACATATCAGTTGCAGAACTTTTTGCAAATGCACAAAACCCAGAGTGACTGCACAAGGTGAGGCAGAGTTTGCACTGACAGAGCACTTAGCTCTCCCCAGCCTCTTGTCACTGTAGGATCTCCATCACCAACCTCCAGACCTTACACTGTATGCAAACAGAGGTGATAGGGCTACAAGGAGAATGGACCCACAAGGCAGGATGCCAGGATGGATCAGCAGCTGCTTCCCAGCCACACCCATGGCAGAGTGCTTCCCACATGGATTTGGGGCAGCATGGCACAGGGAGCATTCCAACATGCTGCACAAAGCATTCTGGAGGGCTTCAGGGTCAGGTGTGTGCCCCGAGGATTAGTACGACCTGAGTGCTATGAGCATTTGTTCCATCATTTGAGATTATGGATTGCTACAAAACATAAACTGTGCTGCCAATGATGTGACCATGGGTCAGCCAAGGATTTATCTGCAATAAACAGTACTTGTAAAAAGGCAAGGTTTAAGCAGGCAAGAGTACGTCAGTCTGCCTCTTTAGGATTAGGGAGAACAGCATGTTCTTCCCAAAACATCCAGTTATCCGTTCTTGTTTTGACACTTCTGTCCATTTCTCCTCTTTCTTTTCTCTCTTTTTGAGGCAATAATTAGATATTTTTGAAAGCGTCTCTTCTGAACAGGGACTCATACCTCACTATTTTCATACCACGCTTTTTGTCTTATGATCTAACCCATCTGTGTCCTAACTCTTCCCCTACAGCACCTTTAAATCACAGAACTATACTCCATCCCTTATAAAACCTCCCCACTTAAGATTTCGCCTTATCCTCAAGATCAAGAACTCTCAACTAAGTACAATCTGTATTTAAATGAAAACATATGTACAGCGTACATAGTAATGTAATTTCCCTCCATCTATTGTGCAACCCAGGCTTTTGTGCAAACAAACCAGATTAAAGGAGAAGAGCCAAAGACTTAATGCAGAGGATCAGTGCCATCCAGTTTTCTTCCAGTTCTACTGGCTTAGTCAGTTTAGGTGGAACATGATGCCTCATTCCAAAAGTAACCGGCCTTACTTCCAGAGTTTCCTTTGAATACTTATGGAGAAAGGCACTGGGAAACCCTTCCCCATCTGGCCAGTTGGTGTTCATTCACAGGGCTTGAAATAAGAGTGTATAAGGTAGAAAATAGGAATGTAGGAGCAGGACTAAAAAGACTCAGCCATGCTTCTTGGGTAGTTATACAAGATCCATGACCAAGCAGTATGGAAGCTCCTATCCCATACCTTGCCTGGATTCTTACTGCAGGCATCAGTGTCACACAGAAAACTACAGACATATGGTACCATTAACCACTGTATTAATGCAGGAGGTGCCCTGTGAGAGCTAACCTCAGTGAAAGAACCCAGTGAAGCATTTTGTTTCTATCTTCCTCCAGCTCATAGTTCCTAAATTCAACAATATAATCCGTGCCACTGAGAGTTCAATTAATTAGGCAAGCTCAGCTTCTAACAGAGGCTGCAACTCCAAAGGGAAGACAAGGAGAAGGCTGCTTCCTGAGGAAATCCTATCCTAAGCCATTCAACAGTGAAGTTCAGAAATGATCTTACTTTTGACAGTTGCTGTTCGAGTGCAGTTGTAGAGGATGGCCAGCTCCCCAAACACCTTGCCCGGTCCCATGGTACACAGCTTCACACCTTCTTTCGTCACTTCAACCTTCCCATCTGTGTGAAGGGAAACAAAACAACAACAAAAAAGCTATTTAAAATGGGAAATTTCCTTCAGACAAAGCAAACACTATGGAGAGGAGCATGTAACCTCAGGAAAAGCTGAAAAAGCCTTGTATGTATACATATAAGCTTTCAATGCTTGAGCTTTCTTAGTGGAGCATCTGTCAGGAAACAGTAGTATATTAAGCTCACTGTCAACTCTGCTTCATGTATTACACTTCAGGTGAAATTTTCTTCGTTTCTTCTTTAATTAAAAAAGAAAAAGGTTGAGGTCTGTAACACCACAGATGAAAACCATGGAGCAATTTTGCTCATTTTCACCAAGCAACTAATCCCCGAGCACACTCATCCGTGAATAACACAGCTATTACCAAAAGGAAAATTACTTTGACCCATGGCTGTTATTTAATTCACATCCTACAGAACCTTTTGTTTGTGAGCATTTCACCCTAGGACAGCAACTCTGTTCCGTCTGCTTGCCAACCCTGCCAAGAGGAGATGTGCAAGGGGGATTTAAAAGCAGCAGGTGAATGGAAAGAAAGCAGCTCAGGACCAGTTTATGGTTTGTCTGATCCAGAACCTATGCATTTATATGTTGGACACCAAGAATGGCCTGTAATGCTTCAAAAATACATGCAGTAAGACACAGAAGTGTCATCCCAGCCTCCATCAGCACACGGTCTGCTTCCCACATCATGCCCAGGTATCACAGAAGACATTGAGAATCAAGATGAAGGCACAAATACCGCACACCATGTTTTAATTTAGTCTTTATGGTCCTTTACAGCATCAACCATTTCTCCTGGTACACCAGAAGCATAATGGTGATTAAACTGAAATACTAACTTTGTAAGTATGGAGACTTCTCACCAAAATATTTGGATACAATCAAGAATATGCAAGACTATTCCCTACAAAACTTAAAGCTAAAGCAAACTAGTTCTACTTACAGAAGAATGGATCAAAAAGGCTGAAGTTATTTGGCTTGCATATGGTTATCCCACCTTACTTTGAGTTTCAAGGCATAGCTACAGAGCTGAGCAAAAAACTAGAGGCCTCAGGAGAGCCCTGAGAAAACAAGAGATGCTCATGTTTCAAGCTTACAGTTTGCATTTCCCACGCCCCAGAGGTGGTACAGGGTTTGGTTTGGTTGTCAGTCAGCAAAAGAAACCAACAAGACTTTCTTTTGATGAATTCTGTAAGGATCTTCTACATGAAAACTGCTCGACTTTGGAGGCATTCAACAATAAACACCAAAACTTTGCTGGTTTAAGAAACAAAGATTTACATGCTCATTTAACGTTTGGATTCAGACTAGCTTTATCCCTCATGTTTTAAGCAACTGAAAGGAAAAAGCGTTGGACCTTTGACATGCCTGCAAGTGAACGTGGTTGCCTCTCCTTCAGTATGCTACAGGACAAATGTGCTGCCTAATTACAATTGATTGCACCAGAGCAAGTGTCCCGTTCTCCTGCTGTGCAATAAAGCAATCTGGAACAGGAAGCACCTGACAATAAACTTGACAGAGCATGAGCCAAAGTCACCTCCCTTGAAAACACAGGGCCTGACAGCCCTAAAGAGAAGGGATTTCATCCCTTTGCTCTTCCTAGCTGGCAGCCTATGCAGGGCACCTTCCATGCAGGGAATAAATTGCTCGCAGAAGCCAAAAGAAATGCAAAGCAATACTGATCATTTAATGGAGATTAAATGTGCACCTTCCTCTGACATCTCTGGAAGGCAAATACAGAATATAATACAGGTGATACTCATGGCAAGAAGAAACCATTGACAAATACCATGCTTCTGCTGAAGCACTGAGTGCTACTGAATTCAGTATTGATATTTCATTTACAGCACAGCTGCCTTTGCAGAGAATCAGCCTGCATTCAAACCATATGTTTTTCTATGAGCCGTAAGAAAGCATTCAATATCAAAGGAGGACACACAGGTATTTTTAATGTAGACAGAACATAAAGTAAAATAAAAGTCTCATGTCTTCACATGACACATACTCCCCTGTGCAATGACAAGCAGCGCTCCCAGGCTGCTTTGCTTTGATGAAGACACATGGTTCTTCATCAAATTGAGTCCATCCAATAAAACATGCAATAGCACCTCCATCTCAACCACATCCATGCTCCAACAAACTGAACTACAAGCCAAACTGCACTCATGTGACTCTTTCAGTTAGTAAGGTTGTTTTTAATCCTAATAATTAAATGGTCATTTTCTCTTTCCGGGTGCGGAGAAAAAAAGATTAAGATGACTAGAAGAATTTGTCAGCCAGTATGTAATTCATATAATGGGCAAACTTCTTGTGCTGTTCTCCCCATCTCTATCGCTGCTTCTTTCTTTCTCCTCTTGGGCAATAAAGGAGTTATTTGGAAAGACCAATGTTTTCCTTCACTTTCAATTGCGTATCTTAGCAATGCATGGATGGGACTTGGCAATTTTATCACTTTTCAGGTGATTGGTCTCAGTTTAGATCCTGGACCCTAAAAAACCCTAAAAAGATTGGTCAAAACTCCTGGTAGGACTCTGATTTGTTTTCTCTGCAGTTACAAGCAAGGATTACAAACAGAAACACAGCATATTGCAGAAACTAGGACAATAAAAAAGCAAGACTCAGCGTGAGCTCAGCAAGAGGCACATAGGCAGCATGATACAGATTTGGGCACTAAGTGCTAAAAAAGAAGAAGGATTGTAGAGGGAATTCCCACTCGATGCTGTGCAGAATTCATGAGTGGTTCCTCACTGCTTTGTTGCATCCATGCTGGACCACAGCCTTATTTATTGGATGCTGTTCAAGCTCTGCTCTGAAGGCAGAGTAGCAATTATTGCTAGTTAGTTTTCTTTAGGAACTATCACTGTAGATGTGCAGATTTTCCCGAACACCAATGAATATATTTCAAGTGCCAAGCCTGTGATGAGGCAGGAATTATTGTGTTATATAGCAACGTTTCCCACTCCGAAGTGCCCAACAGGCAAGAATCGATTTAGAATTTAATTTACTTCAACAGTACTTGCGAAGAAAATGATACATTCACAGGTGGGGGAAAGAGAAGCAATGAAAGACAAGGGGCTAAAATCACGACCAAATGGAAGACAAGGGGCTAGAGCCCCCACCACATGGGAGAGAAGGGGCTAAAGCCACTACCTGTCACCAGCCAGTCCCCCACCAGCACCCCAGCCCCTGCAAGCACTGATATCTTTCTTCTTTAAGCCAAATTTGGGTAAGTTTTGCAGAAGAACCGCAAAAGGTGGAGAGAAAAAACAACAAAAAACGCATTTTGCCAAATCTGAAGTCATGTTCCCAAACATGGCAGCACTGCGAGTTGTCAAGAGAATGTTTGGAATAGGGAGAAAAATGGAGTTATTCTTTAGACGCTTCCTTGGAAAACATTAAACAACTTTGGATGACTTTTTCCAGAATTATTTCATTGCAAGCTGGCATCTGCAACAGCAGTTTAAAGCTCAACACCTCTGAGTTCTGCAAATGCTACATACTAAATGATACACAACTGGTTTTTAATGTTTGATGTAAAGAAATAGACTGGGGGCAGTTAACATGTGACATCTCAGGAGCAGCAAATAGCAGCAATACCCCCTTGGTTTTAAATTCAGACCTACTCCAGAAGACGGATGAGAGGAGCTGGGGGAAGCTGCAAACCCAAAATAAGAGGAGGGCACAACAGCAAAGCCAAGCACCAGAAGGTCAAAGTAGCCCCAGCAAAGCAGAGCTGCACACTGGATGCTTGTAATTTGAATTATAGGGGTGACACAACAGGTCCATGGCAGAACCTGGAGGATCCAGCCCACATGGAGATGCACATCCTCAAATACCAGTCAGAATAGTTACAAATGTGTATGTGTGAGACATGCATCCTCTCTCACCAAGCTTAAATGCCCAAATCCTCACTATTGGGATATAAACACGCAGGAAGCAGATAGGTCACCTTACGAATCCCTTCCGTTCTCAGTATCTTTTGTCTCTGAATTACTTCTGACAGTTTTAGACTAAAGGTGTGTATGTGCAGTTTCACAGCTTTCACAGGCAAGCGTTGCATAATGAATTTGTTTGCTCTCTCTGAAAGAGAGAGGGATAACGAGGACTGAGGAGACAATGAAAATGTGAAGGTAAAATAAATCAAATGCACAGCGCCCTGTGCAGCCCCAGCCCTGGTTTGCCAGCCATGCGCTCTGTACTCCTACACAGAGCTGCCCCACTGCTTTTGGAAGCTGAATGTGAAATAAAGTCAACGAAAGAGAACAGATGAGCTTATCGCTAGGTAAAATACTGAACGCTTTTCAGGGAACACCGAGCTTGTTTGCTTTTCTAATTCAACTCAGCCTTATCTCAATTAAAAAAAAAAATATGTTCCAATCTCTAGAACAAACAAACCCAACCTCAGCAACAAACAAACAAACAACCTGAACGCAGACTGCGTTCCCCAAAGCAGGCTGCTTTGTGCAGGTGCTGCTGTCACGCCGAACTCATACCTTGGCTCCTGATCTGGTACTGCCAACCACAATGCCCACAAGCACAGCTCGCCTCATTTTGGAACTCCAGGCCTGCTGTGAGCACAACCCATGGTGCACCCAGAGATCCCTTTGGATACAAGGATGCTTCAGGATTTTGACATAGAATAGAACACTGCAAAGTTTGCTGCTGAAAGCCCTAAGTGTTTTGTTCACCTGGCTCAGGCAGCTGTGGGATTAGGCTGAGTTTATTTCCTAGCTACAACACTCTTCAGTGCTCTGGCTTTCATTTCCTGGCTTTTCAAAATAGTTTGGAAGCATTTCAAAAAGTCATCCCCCCCAAAAAACCCCAAAAGAACATTCCAGCTATAAACCTATAAAATGCTGGAACTGACCAGTCAATTTTAATTTCTTCTTTTAATTAAAATGAAAGCTCCATTTAGTAAGCACTGTGATAAGTGATGGTGGGACGTGCCATCATTGCAATCTCTTATTAAAACACAACAGAGCAAAACCAACGGCTAAGATCCTTTGAACAGCAAAAGGATAATGATAAGAGAACGGATACACCAAAATTACTAGCAGGCACCTCACACAGAGATTTGAAATTCACAAAAAATAAGAACAGTCAAAAAGTGATAACCATTTACACACCGATTATTTCTTACCCTTCATTACTGTGGGACTAACATTTTACACGGCCTGATAGTGATAGGACAAGGGGGAATGGCTTTAAAGTAAAAGAGGAGAGGATTTAGGTTAGGAGGAAATCTTTTAATCAGAGGGTGATGAGATGCTGGTACCAATTGCACAGAGAGCTCTGGGTGCCGTTTGTGGAGGTGCCCAAGACCAGGCTGGATGTGGCTCTTTGCAGCCTGGTCTGGTGGCTATCAACCCTGTGCATCCCATGGCAGTAGGGTTGGAGCTAGATGAAATTTAAGGTCCCCTTCAACCAAAGACATTCTATGACTCTACGGTTATATACACTGTCTACCCACATGTAAGTACACAATGAATATGGCTTGGAACACATAATGCCAAACATACAGCTCTCATCCTGTGCCAAAAGCTCAGCAACTTCTCTATGGCAAAAAGTCAACCATTTTTTCCGAAAACAGGTAATTTTCCATGAAACCAAAACAATTTACCACCACAAGAAGCACTGCTGGATTCCAAAGCACCTCCAGAACAAACTGAAGCACATCAACCACACCTGAAAAGCATCATATGTGAAGGAAGGACAGGTTTGCAACATTTTCTGCGTGGGAGAGCAGGGAAAATAGCATCACTAGCTCAGCATAAATCCTATGAAAAATGTCAAGCGTGACAAAAACCATCCAAAACAATCAAGATGAGAACAAAGAGTACAAAGAAGTGTCAAGAGCAACCAAACTGGTGACTCCTCAGGGATTCCCACACATAAGGATGATCTAGATTTCAAAATAAACTAGTGCAGATCGTGTACCTAACAACCTCCATTTGTTGCTCTTGAATTGCTCAGCACTGCCCCAAATTCCCCCTTCCTGTATACCATGCACAGCATAATTCCTAGAGCTACCCAATGCTCTACTGGGAAGAAGTCTCTTCTCTTCTGAAAAGAAGTGTGCATATATAAAACTATGCTGCTTTTTGGAAGAGAAAGCTTAGGATACGGGTAAGAAGCACTTACGGGGATTGATATCCAAGAAGGTGTAGATCGGGCTAAGGAACAAATGCTATGATTATGGTTCCTCTCCTCCATGGACAGACAGCCAAAAGGGCTGTGAAAATACTTAGAGATGCTTCGTACAATGCTTGAAATGCTGAGGTGAGAATGATTCTCATGAGGCTTGCTGGGTGATCACTGTGAGGCAAAAAGATTGCTTTGTGCTGCGAGCTCTTGTTTAAAATCAAAGTTGACAAATGGGAAAATTACCAGATGAGAAACACCTTGCGGTATAGACAGACATGATTTCTGAGTCAAACGTATTTGAAAAGTCTCTTCTGGAAAGAGAAGCAAATTGAGTTTTAATTAGTTTTGCATACATCAAGTGCACGCTGAACTTCAAGTGGCGAGCTTGGGTTCACAGCTGCGACCTGCACTACTCCAGGTTAATCCAAAGGCTATTCTGTAAGAATCTGAAATGTGGACTTTTATTAGATGTTACTTCATGTTTGCAAATCAGCATGTTGTCTTGGCTCGATCAAATGTGATTTATTACTGCCTGTAGACATCAGAGAGAGGCCAGAACCACCGCACCGACATTAACTCACCAGGTAATATAGACTGGCAAATCCCATTTTGCTTCTGCCTTCTGTCACCAGCCTCTTGGCAGTGGGAGGGAAAAAAATATCTAATGCTGCTGTCTCTGGGCATGCAATCTCAGAAGGCACAGCAGACAGGTCTGATGAGCTGCCCATAGACAATTTTTCAGCTCATGGCCAGCAGCTTTACCTTACATGGGGCAATGAAATAAGTTTTCCTTAGCAGCCAGTTCAAGCATTCCCATCCAAATGACAAGGTCCATACTTGATAAGCATAAGGGACAAACATTAAAACCAAACAGATCCTGGGCTCATGTACAGGCCTCATTTTCTTTGTATTTTGGCTCTGCACAGGGAGATAAGAAGGAGAAGAAAAAATCCAGAGAGGGTCCCACCATGCAGACCGTGCTCCACAGGATGTTATTTACCCTTACTCACTGCAACGTCACTGTATGTTCAGGGACTAACTCCCACTTATTTCCCAAGAGGATCTATCAATTTCCCCCTTTCTGAGCAGTTTGAATAAAGCCTTTTCTCCAAGTGGTTGCCTTCCTCCTACAACACATAATTGCTCTGATGCTTCTCCAGGCTTTTAATAAGAACTATATCGTGTTATATTGAACGCCAGTGGATGGAAAACTGCCTTGAACAGAGTCACAAATGCAGAGGATGGCTGCAAGTTTCTGCAGTGTGTTGTATTTGACATTGATATGAGATAAAGCAGCTTACAAAGAAGCATACTCCAGACTCATCTACAGGATGATCTTCAGCTGTGCTCCCTAAAATCACTATTATATTTATTGTGCTCTGGATGGGTAAGATCTCTCCTCTCAATGATCCTTTGATTGAATAGATCCTCCTCTAATGTGATTTCCCCTTTTGAAAGAGAAGTTAAGTCCTTAAGTCACTGATCCACCTTTCAGCATAAAGCTTTGCAAATCAGGTGGCACTAAATAATAGTAAAAAAAAAAAAAAAAAAAAAAAAAAAAGAGAGAAAGAGAGAGAGAACCAAAAAAAAAATCCCATAATAACGTCATGTAGAGCTGCCTCAGAGAAACTATAGCTGAGATAGTGTTCTAGTGAATAGTAGCAAGACTTCCTACTCACCTTCTGCAATACGAATCAGCAAAGGATTTGTATCCAATGCAGGTGTCATTGCCTCCCAAAGCCAGGGGAGCTTCTATGTTCCAGAAGTGTGGTGTGTAATGCTTGAAAGTATTGCTCGGTTTAGCATCCTCCAAGCATAAAAAGCAGAGCAATAGCGAATGACATCGCCATTTGTGATGACCATGAGACTGTGCCTCAGCAGAGCACGCCTACATTTCCTTCCATGGATGAAGCGTCCTCTGGTGTAGCATAGGATGGGGAAAAAAAGCCACCAACGTCAAAAGTTTAGGATGCTTTCAAGGCATAGCAGCTGACTAGAAAAGGATAATGGCATTCTGATATGAAGATGTCAATTTTATACAGCAAATGTGAAATAAGTGTACTTCTACCTGTACCACTTTACTCAGAATGAGCAGATCAGTGGCTGTGGCCACTGCAGTGTAAGAGACAGATTTCTGATGTCTTCCGTGGGAAAACAACAGCAATGGCTCAGCACCAGTGCAGGATCACAAGCCTAAACAGCCCCTAAATCACACCTATCAGCTGCAAATAAGGATTGAACCACTGCCAACCGAAGCGCAGGGAGGTGGCTCATTGTACTGCCAGCTCAACTACAAGGTCTGAAAGCGAGTAAGTGATGTCACGCTGAGCCATTAATAAGGAGAGAGTTGGCTGAAAAAAGCACTCTCAGTTACTCCTCAAGTGTTCCTGCCTGCTCTCCCCTCTGCCAACATCAACAGGATCAGGAAATCTGAGGCACGAGCAGTTCAGAGGAACTGACACCTTTAAAGCTATTTCATCTCACCTTCAAGGCTCCCAGGCTGCGCACAACCCAGCCGACCTGGGAGTGAGCTAAAGGCCTATCCCAGAATAAGGTATACAAACCTCAAGCACACCCTCAAGAAACATCAGTCCAAGCACTCTGGCATGTTAATAGCCATCTAATAGCTTAGATGGATACACTTAAAGAGCAGCTTTTTAGCATCCACTGCTTTGTTGGACAGTGGAGATGCGCTTTATGTGTTTTACGAACTGGTTTTATTTGCCAGTGTAGGAAGAAAGGAAAGGAAAAGAGAAGAATGCAGGAAAAAATGACTTCAGAGTAGTTCATTAGCAAGCGTGCAGGAGCTGCTACATCCAGAGAGCACACTAATCTATTCCTGCTGCCATACACCAAGGCAGGGTGCATTCTGGTGGCTCACCTGTGCAACCATGCAGCTGTGAAAGCAACTTGTGGACTGCTGAATAAGCACTGCCACCAACTAATCCATCAGCTCCTGGCCCACCTGCATGGCCGAGGTACAGCAGTGCCATGCCCAGAGTGCTGTCCTGATTAACAGAATGCAAACTTCACTCACACACAGGGAACGTGGATCCCTGCAGTGTAGAGGGGAGAAATTGTATGAATACTCCATTCCATCTTCCTTATTTGTTTACTTTCTGGTCACAAAGAAATGCATCTTCCTGCCCTCACTCTGCAGGAGCAAAATCTGGGAGGCAGAAGGGATGGAAGCAATTTCACCATGAGCTGTTGGATCCCTTTCCTCCCCTGGGGAGATCTGAGGCTCTGAATTTAATTGGCTCTGTTCTCCATTTTGCATTTTAAGTGTTCAACATGCCTAGAGCATTGGAGAGGTGAAACTGGAGAAGAGCAGGGATGGGTAGCAAAGCACAGCAGGTCCGGGAATGTGGGCACTGGGATCCAAGTATAGCCCAATACAAATCCTAATGCTAACCTGCACTGCTGTTGATATACGTAACTTTGAACAACTGCAACTGCTTCATGCTGCAGGTACCTTTTCTTGTTCAAAAAGCATCTGCTTATTCCACAGACAAATCCCAGGCCTTCCTTTCTAGGTTAAAAGCACACTAGCCCTAACCCTTCAAGCATTTATTTTAAGTCTGCATGCACTTTATTGTTCTTATTTGCCTTCTTATTCAGACAATTGCATTTATCAGCAGTGTGGAAATCAATAACGTAACAGAGGCATTGCTGAGTGCTTAGGTTTCATGCACTGTATCCCACAGAGGGGGAAAAGGAGAAGCCTGCCCTTACTGCACAGTCAAAAGAACTTCAGCAGGAAGGCTCTGTGGTTTCCACCATCAATGGCATTTATTCTGTGCAACTGCTAATACCCTTTAATAGCAAAGCATTTATGTCAAATTCAATTTAAGAGTGGCCAAAAGCTACAAGAGGAAAAGGCAATGCAATGCGAGCTGCCCCAAAGGTTTGATGATGAAGTATCTTTTGGTGTAAAAGCATTTACATGTCACTTTAGCATTTACATTTACACGTAGGAGCAGATTAGTAATTTTTCTACCTTGTACTGGTGCTGAACACATAAATCCATGGACAAGCATGAGTTACACAATCAAGACTGCTGCACTCCTGATTCATGATTCAGCAAGTAAGGGTCAATAATTTCTTCACATTTAATAACCACTTAGGAGCAGTTTATTCAAAATGATTTTTAGGAGCAGGACAGAGGCCCCGACACATTAGCAAATGACCATAGGAGCCACATCTACATCCTATTTACAGCTTCCCTGTCTATCCTCTCCAGAACAGCTATTCAGTGCATCTGAATTTCTTTTAAACTCCATGCTCAATTTTAGTGTACAGTGTACCTGCCAGGTAAACTGTGTTGAAAGCAAGGAAACCCTTGAGTAAGATCTGCTCTTGGTTTCTGCACTGGGCTTTACAGCTTTAATAAATGGTCTTCTAACAGTTTGCTGTCATCATTTAACTCAAGATCATGAATAAATACTTAGAGGCAGCTGACACAGTAAAACTCAGTCCTATGCAGACGCAAGCTCAGGAGATTCAAATGCAAGCAGAAAAGTGTGTTTTAACCAGAATAACAGGCACACTGCTTTCCACCCCACAGGCATTTCAAATGTTCTTGCTTAAAAGCATATGAGGGAACCACTGGCTGGCTCCACACAGCTGTATATTCTCCTACTACTCAATAACGTGAGCAAACCCTTTGGCTCACCCCAAATGCACATTGTAACTATCATCATAAGCACATCAAGAACCTAAAACAGCAAAAACTAAGGTCACTCTTCTGGAGCAACTCATCATTCTGCTCTAAGCACAGCTCCTTGTTTCCTTGGTTATCCTAGAAACCATTGAAGGTAGTGGAGAACGAATCGAGCAGGGAAAAGCAAACATCTCAGCCACCATCAATAGCCAATAAACATTAAAGCTAGAGATGTTTTTTCCTAGTGCACACTGCTTCTGCTTGCCAATCAAGCGTATGTTATTTGATATGAAAGTTGACATGACAGAACCTCTCTCATCACTGTTGTCTTCCCATTAGGACAATTTTCTGAAGACTAACATAGAGTGCAGAGCAGGCACCCTGCACCATGGCCAGTTTCTTCATGAAACATGGCTATTTGGACCAAGTTTCTTATAAGATATAGCTAGAGAACAAAGCTCCAATAATCAAACCTCAGTATTCCTATTAATAACTGTGCAGAAGTGATATTTGACACATCCCAACTCCCCACTTAATCGCTCCAGATGACAGGAGCGTCATTTGTAATTCACGTGGAATGACTGCACTGTTTAAAACTACGTATTAAATGCTCTGAGGTTCTTTACACAGGTGTCTGACTGAGAGCAGCAAGAGACTGAACACAACAGCAAACTTGAGTCTTGGCCAAACCCCAGAAGCAGCTCAGACAGAGAAACATTTAATGTTCAGACCCCTCACACTTGCAAAACAGGAGACAACCCATAAATGATCGTGCCCGAACTCTGCTTAGCAAAATTCCTTCACTGGATGCTCCATCACTTGGTGCTCCAATGGAGAGAACAGAAGAATGTAGTGATGGAGCATCCAGTGAAGGAAAGCCATGCTCGCCATTTTCTTCCTCCATTCATATCCTTTCAGTTCACCTTTTTGTTTCTCCCCTCAGATGAGAAGAACAGAGAACAGACTGTGCTTGCTGGTTGGGAACACCTATTCACGCAGCTTACAGCTGAGACCAACAGCCAAAGTCCACACTGCTGCTTCTCAGATCCAAACCCCAGCTCCGGGCATTAATGAAAGGAAAAACCTTTCATCTTCCTGAAGGAATGTGTGAGTGCTGTAACTGCCTGAGGCCAGCTCAGCCTGATGAGATGATCACCATGCCATGCTATGGCATTTTCCTATCTCCCCCCATTCCTTCATGTTTCTGCAATAATGAAACCAGTGGGAATTCAGGTAAGGATAAGCCCATTAATGTAGGTCTGACGTCTCCTGGCTAACTCACGAAGAGAAGGCATCAAAATCACAGTGTGAGAAAAGACAAATTTACTATGTAAGAAGTCTGGAAAATCTGTCCAAATATAGCATTTGTCCTCTCCTTTCTATAGATGACACCAAGCTGGCAGGAAGCATCAATCTGCCTGGGGGTAGGACAGCCCTACAGAAGGATCTGGACAGGCTGGAGGCCAATGGGACGAAGTTCAACAAGACCAAGTGCTGGGTTTTGCAGTTTGGCCACAACAACCCACACAATGCTACAGGCTTGGAGCAAGTTGGTGGCAAGACTGCATAGAAGAACAGACCTGAGGGCACTTGGACTGGATGATCTTGGAGGTTTTTTCCAACCTTAGTGATTCTATGATTCTACCGTCTTCAATACACTTGTTTTTTATGGTCCAGACACATACACTGAACAGCTCCTATGGGTTCTGCAGGAGTAGGGTGATGGTCAAGAACCTGCTCATGTTCTTCATCTGTTCCAGAAGGAAACAAATAGAATAAAGGAATAAAAAAAAAAAAAAAAAAAAAAAAAAAAAAAGAAGAATGATAAAGAAAAAAAAAGAAGAGAGAAACAGTGGGATATGTCCTCAGAGATAAAATGGCTGATGGTACTTCCAAAGATTGATGGGACTTGTAAAGAGAGAAAACTCAGTCAGTACATGAGGCAGGTGCCATAAATAAAGGGACAGATAAAAGTTTACTCTGACAGTAAAACAGTGCCAGTAATGAATACAATTTTGTAGCTCTGTGGACCGTGGCTCTGCAGGGAATCACTCAGCAGAAGGTGACCAGGAAAAGCAGGGCTGCTGTTGGCAGGTTGAAGTCACTCATTGCCCTGTAATGGGGAACACTCTGGCACCTGCAAATCACTAAAGCTGAAAGCCACAACTGCTGATAGCCCGGCTCTGGGGTTGCAGTGTGTAGGCCTGCCAACAGCAGCAGGATTTAGTGTCAAGAAGCTCATATTCACCTTGCATGGAAGGATGCAAAGGGAAAGGAGCCAGAGGCCTGGAGAAGGGAAACTATAAAACCCAGCTGTGCTTGCTGGATGGGAAATGCAGCACTCAAAGAAAGTGGCCCAATATTTGGATACAAGTCCCACAATGAAGTTGGTTATGACCTTAGCAGGAAAGAGTACATTTATTTTTCTTCCTGATAGCACTAATGAGGCATTTTAGAAGATTATAAAGGAAAACAGGCTGAAGCTAAGACTGTGTGTGTACAGAAGTACAGAACAAAATACTAATTCATGGGCATGAATGAAAAAAAGAGGAGAAAGAAAACATGCTCACCCCTATCTATCTTGGCTGGTCTTGCTATCAGAAAAAGGTCAGACAGAACAAGGGTTTGTTTCATGGATTCAGGAAAACAGGTGACTGTGGGATTGAAATAACACCAGCTAATGAGGACCAGTTTGGGGTGGGTGACCCTCTCCTTCCTGTAGTCTACATGACTTCAAGGGGCTTGAGTCAAGAGGCAAAAGCTGACCCAGATGCTGAAACAGTAGAAAAGAGCTTTATTGCTCGGTGTATCTTTAGGAAAGGTTGTGAAGAAATAGGTGCATTTTCTTTATGATATATGGAATAAGTTATCAAAGGACTTCTCATTCAATGTACGCATCTGATATTCACAGCATTTTATACCACGTGCAACTCCCACTTATTGCTTTGAAATGAAATTGAGCTTGAACCAAATTCTGTCATTTAAACCTTCCATTTTTTTCACAAGGCTCAGAGAATGAGACCGTTCAGATTCAAACCCAAATGTACAAGGTGAAAATGACTGCAGTTTTTGATGGGATGCAAGAAGATGTGCAGACTTCCACTTCATTCTCTGGCAAACACCTTGAGATATCACTACAAACTGCAGCCACTGCTTCTGACTTACATACATTAACTATCTTATGTATTTTATGAGGGCTACTCTGAAAGTAACGCCTCCTATGTTACACTGTTTGCCCATGACATTGGAGGCATATGTTGGTAATATGGTGGTAGTGGTTGAACCTTCCCAGCAATGCTCCATTACATTTTGTTGCTGTGTGACAGATGGCAGCAGAGAGGCAGTCTGACAGAATGGCGTATTTGTGGCTCAAGATAATTCTTTTTCACTCAGCCCAAGCAAGCCAAAAGGTCAGACACCAGCGGCTTAAAAAGACATAACACGTATGTCAAAGCCTGTGGGGAGGAGAAGGAGGGAGACCAAGTATCCCTTTTACCCACTTCGGAATCACAGCAATTGAGCCACAGCAAAAGAAAGATAATGGAGAAGAAGCAGATGTTGATTGAAGAAGCAATTTAAAAATCTTTACAATTCTCAATTCTCACCCACTACGCCATTTATCTTTCATATTCCATTCTGAGGTTAATTACCTGCCAAATGGCCACTGAGAAGACTCTGGGAGAAGAAATACTTTACTTAGGAACTGATGTTCACATTCTTCAGCTGGCACTAGCATCTTCAGCATCCACAAAAAGCATCTGGAAGCACAATTAGCCCCCCTCCAGCCTCATGACAATAAGCGCACCAATCCTTGCTTTTATGCCAAGCCAAGTTTTCCAAGGACACAAACAAGCACAGACCTCACAGTTGGAGGCAAGCATTGGGTTCAGTAGGACACCGACTGCAGCTTTCCAAAGGGAAGCCACCCCACTGAGTGCTGGTGAGCGTAAGGGAATGCATAGCCCAGTGAAGCTGAATGAAAATGCCAGAAATCCTTCAAGTGGATTTGGAAATAAAAACATTACACAAAGGAAACAAAATAGTTGGTGCTTGTATTCCCCCCTTCCTTGCTCTGTGGGAGGGTGGCTTTCATTTTGGCTATCAACTTCCTCCTGAACACATGTCCCAACTCATATACCTGCTAATAACACCTGTGCTAGGCTAATTTACTTGCAGGAGATGCTGCCTGAAATTACATATCCCTATGAGACTTCTGCAGGATGAGCCCATGGGGACAGATGTGGCACCAGCCCCAAGGCGACACTGGCTCATGACAGTGAGTCAGAGGATGCCATGTGCCCTACAAACACTACACATCTGCATATGTGTGCCATTTCATGCTGGACTTCATAACATTAAAATCCATCTCTTTTTAATTTAACCTTTCTTTAAGAGAAGCTGTAGTCATAGCTGAGTGTTAGTGGCAGATGGCACAGACTGAAGCCCAGAGGTGAAGAACACACTGCATAGGCAATGAAATTCATGAGACTCATTTGTTGGAGCTGTTATACTCTGGAGACAAGTCTGAGATGCTTCATGAGGATGGAGGAATCCTATGTCATATTAACATCAGAACAAGTGAGGAAGAACTCTAAAAAAGACCCTTTCACTAACAACTACGCACTCCCTTGTGCCCTTTTACAAAGAGATTTTCCATGCAATTTTACTGCCTGTTAAAGCAAACAAAAGCATCATTCACTACAGGTCGGCTCTTCTTTTTCCCCAGGTATCTATAAGCTTTACAGTGCAACCCAAAGTATACGTCTCAGCACCTGGCGTACTCAGTTCTTTAAAAGGCTGTGATTCAATAAAGCCCCAAATTGGGTTATAGTAATTTACCGAGGGACAGCAGAGAAAAGGGGAAAAATAAGGAAAGCAAAGTCTATCAGTCACCTCCGAGCAGAAAATGGGAGAAGATACTAAAAGCTGGCAGGTTCTTCTTTATCTGATTTATCACACGCTGGTAACAAACTGTTTACAGAAGGAAATGTGGTGGTTGCAATGTGAACAGAAATCAGTGTCCCAGCAGGTCATGCCCAAAACTGCCCGGCTGCTAAAACCAGAGCAGTCCAACCTAAATACCTACTTTTCAGTCCTCCAGATCCCCACCTAGAAGCTCTGCCTCATCCCAGCCACCCATTTCCTTGTCTCATCTCTAGGATTCTCCCTTTAATTTCTTCCACGAGCTCATCAGGCAGCTGTGCCTGCCTTCCTGGGCTCCCAGTGGATAATCTCAGCCTTCGCAAGCTTTCTGTAGATTACCTAGCACTTAGATAAAGGCTTGGAATGCCTGCCATAACTTCACAACTCACTAATGTTCATTTTGCTCTGTGCTTTTCCCAGCAGTTCATGAAGGAGCTTTCATCTGCCCCTTCATGTCCTTTTTTCCTTGGAGGTGATGCTGGGCAATTGTACATTTGGCATATCTTAAGGGCAAAACATTGCTGTAATTATCCCATCCTTGACTTCAAGCTACAGCCTCATTATCTTAGCACAACAAAACTGGTGATTAATTCACACAAACCAAGTGTGAATGAGGGGGCAGGGCAGTCCCTTAAGTGGGAAAACCAGGCATTTAATCAAAGTGAACCTTGAGAACAGTACTATATAAAAGTTCCTGGAAGCACTTGTGGGTCTGCCAGGTTTCTTCCAGAGCTTCCATAATGCTGTTGGAAGCAATTCCAAATGCAAAGGACTTCTATTTGCAAATCAGGTAGGCTACAGAAGGTGAAATATCTTCACCATGAAGACATACACCAACTTTGCTATTTCATCTGGATTTCTCACCTGTTTCATGCCATTGCTCCACTGCAATGTCCAACTCTCAGCCAGCCACAGGAAACAAACACTTCAGACTTTATCATAAGGCATTAAAATTACTCTTTCTTTGTTCTGATCTAAAATGAGATTAACTATGACTGAGGGCATCCATTTGCTCTTTGAAGAAGGAAAAGAAAACTCAAATTCGGAGAAAACCTCGCCTCCAATACTGTTGGGTCTGGTTAGCAAGTGTCAGTGCCTGGCTTTGATGTTCTCTGCACTCAGCAATGAGACCTCAGCAAGGAAGCAAAGGGATCGAGCAAGAGGTACCACGCAAATATCAGACGATGATTACCTTTGATAGTACAACTTCTAAAGGAACAAGTCTATGAAGCCTTGAATTTCACCACTTGGAGAGTGCCAAGTGCCCCCAGGATTGCACTGGGCTGTGATAAACACCTCCGCACTACAAGTCTGATAGGAGGAATACCAAATCTGTCCTGCCCCAGCCCCCCAAAATACAGAATTCTTATGGAGGCAAGGAGTGATAGAAAAGGAGAAGAGCACATTGACACTTGCAACGTATCTCCCAGAGCAAAAGTTCCATTAAAAATGCATTATTTCCTTATATCTCTTCTGATATCCTCCAGCAGCGCTGGCAAGGCATTAAATCAGCCGTGCGAAGGTTTGGGAACTGAAGATATTCAAACCCACCTTCTCGAGTAAGAAATGAGAAATCTCTCCTCCTTGCTTTGCTATCAGATTTTAGATAAATAGGCAGCGGGAAGCCTGGACATTACCATAAAGACATTGAGGTACTATCGATGCCAGCAAGAGCAAGCAGGCCTGCCTTTCACATCAAGTGCTGCTCCAAAGAAGCAAAGGAGGAGAGGCAAACAGAAATTCCACATTGCTAATGAGTCTAATGTAAGTGCTTGAAATCCTCCAGGTTCGAGCCCCAGGGCTTTTTATGCTGAAATTAGTTTCCTATGGTACATGGTGGTAATGTAACAAATAACCTGGACAGATGGATATTAGGTTTTCTTGCAGAGAGCATCGGCAGCAAAGATGCAACAAACACAATCCATCCCACAGGGAAAGGAGCTATTGCCTTCCGAGCAGCCCATGTTCTGCAGGGCACAGCACCGGTAAATCAGCAAACTGGCAGTGTCCCTTTGGGTTTGCCCCGTGGCAGCTGGGCACAGGCAGCACTGCTGGGAAGAGCTGTTTGCGGGATGAGAGAAGAGTTTAATGCCTCATTAAGGGTCCCTTGGTGCTTCCTGAAATATAGATGGTGCTAACTCACATTTCTTGGCCGCTCTGGAGCTGGCAATTGCTGAAGCTGTTCAGCATTTCCTACTCATTTGAGCTTGTCAGGACTAAGTGCTGTCACCAGAGGCAGTCACTGTCTGTAGGAACACCTTCTTCAGCAGCAGGTGCCCAAGGAAATGGAAGAAAGTCTTCCATGAACACTGAAACTTGCTCAGCTTCCTTCTGAAGATGCATATAGGAAGAAGGCAGCACTGCTAATTAAAACCCATGTAACTGAAGTCGCAGACAGCATACAGACATTTGCCTGGGCTCCTAGGCATCCACACACAGGAGTAATGTGCTTGTCATAGCCAGAGGGCTGAACAACTGAATTACCCCCAAACACAGCAATGCAAAGCAGATCCAGAAGAGCTAAGCTTATTTTTAAGACCTAATTACTTGGTCATCTTATTGGTTTTTTGAAGACTTCAAGACTATTTAAGAGAACAAGGCTCTACCATCAAACATTCCCCAGCATATTTTGAACCAGCATATGTTAAATACAGAACTTTTCCACCATGCCAAAGAGCTTCACCTCCTTCTCTCATGACCGCACCACACCAAAAGCCTTTCAAATACACCAAAAAGTCAACCATCACAAGCACAGGGCAATCCATACCAGCTGCCAATACATGTTAGTTGCAAGCTTAACCATAGATGCCACATCCATTTGAACTTATCAAAAGTGCCCCGCTTGTTACTAAGCATAAAGAAGAAGGAAAGAAGCGCCTTTTCCTTCTGCTATTCTCATGTGTAAGAGTTCACTATAACTTATGAAACCAATAAACCAACCCCTTATAGCTCTACAGCATCCACAGCTCTGCAGAGCCCAAGCTGGAGTCACAACCTCCTGTCCCTGCACACCCATCCTGCAAGTCATGTAGGAAGCACCCATCTTCTTCACAACAAATGCCAAGTGCATTCAAGCACCATGCAGGCTCTTGTGGAGGGGGAAATAAAGGAAGGAAACATGTGCATGACGTCCCCTTGTATACAAGATACTCACACCTTACCTAGAAAAATGCAGCAGAGACTCTGTGCTCCCCAACTCTACTACTAACACTGATGCTTTCCTACCCCAGACCAGCTGGAAAAAAAACACAAATCCATTTCCAATCAAACCGATCATTGTATTTACTTGCAAAGCAACTAAAAATAGCATCATACGCTCCTCAAAAGGAAGACAGCTCAAAATAACAAGCCTGCTGCATACCACTGGCCAGAAATAATCATTTTTCTTCCTTAACTAATGATATATTTAAGTCCAGACCTCCTTCCACCTACACTGAAACACTCACATAACTGTGAAAGCCTTCCAGCAGGCAAGGCTTTTTTTAGCAACCATCTTGTACAAACTTTGTTATGTATCTACCTAAATAAGCTTAATAACAAAAACAAATAAGACCAAGGGGCATTTCTTTTGCTATAACACCATCAGGTCTTCCTTCAGGCTCCCCAGGAGGCTGCAGAAAGCCTTCCTGAGCACAGCTGGTGGTCTGTATTCAGAAACAGACCTTATACACCTTATCACCACAGATACTGAAAGATTTGGCAGACTGTTTACAGTTTAAGTCAGCAGGACCTGATGCAGATAGATGTCCCCGTGGCATAAACTCAGAGCACATCAGTCCTCATTGGGAACATTAAGCACTCTCACGGCCAAGAAACAAAACATTGCTCCAGCAGAAAAGATACGCCATTTGCATTGACAACTGCCAAAAATGCAGGAAGAAAAAATGATCTGATTTCTTATTAGGTGTATGAAGGTGGAAATGCCCAAGTAAGGACATGCAGCAAAGGCCTTCAGAGCTCTTGCACCAACCAGTAAGCGTGAGCACACCGGTCCTTACACATGTAAGACACAGGTATTAATGAAGCTTGCCTTGAAGAACTGAATGTACCTGGTTGTACTAGTAAGAATGTCTCCTCATTTATCCTTTGTTTCTGAAAAGGAAGCTGTCATCACATTCTGGGCTCAGTGCAGACACTGAGTTGCAATCAACAACGAGAGAAACTCACTAAAGCAAAATGCACAGAGGTGTTATGCAACCCTTTCCATCAGCTGCACTGGCCGAGGTAAAGCATCAGTTAAACGCTTTTGTGCTCTGGTGTTCCCATAAGGATGCCCCCAGAAGCTCCTCATTTGAGTGTACTTTCAGGACCCAGTGGGATTAAAAACGCCTCTCTGCATTTGACCAGCTGAGGATGTGCCACGGTAGGAGCTGACATCTCATTTTCAGTTCTGTTCTTGACTGTAACCTCAATCACAGAAGAGCAAAGCAGAGCCATGTCATCACTGGTGGTCTCCAAGCAGAGGCAGAACCAGCACAAGATTGTCCTCTGCAGCTTCTTCACCTTCAAAAAGTCATTTAAGATCCTCGTTTTGCAGTAGACTAACAATTTCTATGCTCCTTATCAGAAAAAAAAATAAAAAAAAAATGTGTTTAACAAGAAACATACTTGGACTAAAATTAACAGCAGTGCCTTTGTGGTATCATGCAATCTGGAAACAGTTGCTATGTGTTACTACCTACCAAGCTGTAATCCCTGCTTTTATGTCAAGTGCTTGAGCGAAGACTGCTAGATGAGGAGGAATGAGGGGGACTGAGGTTAAGTGAACAGCTTGGGGATGCACAGCAAAACAAAGTGGTTCAAAATGATGGCTGAGAAACAGATTTGCGTTGAAAGTTCGTTGGATTTTTTGTTTGCGAGGGCAAAAGTCCTCCACGCAATCCTCAAATAATTTAAGAAAACACGGAGATGAGAATATTTGCATTTTATGCCTATTTGAATTAAAGAATAAATAATAAAATGCTATAGAATATCCAGAAAGAGTGATGTTAGAAGAATACTGTGCTGAGCCTCCTTGGGCCCACAGAATTACAGGCTGTTAAAAGTAAATCACAGCCACCTTCCTAGTCAAGCAAAACTATCTGCCTTTATAAACAGAGGTGGGAAAGACACATTTCAAAGCCACTCAACAGTAATGGGTGAAAGCAGTGAAGGCTGCTAAACAGCAGAACAAAGGGGGAAAAGCATAACTAGAAGCCAACAAAGTTTCAGCTTAGATTTACCACAGCTTTAACATTTATTAGACTCAATGTTGAAAATATCTTCTTGTTTTCTTGGCTTCATTAGGGGGAGATGCCAATCCCAGATCCTTTACTATCTGGATTACCTGCTAGATGCAAGCAGGGGCAAAAGTTGCTGAATCATAACAAGTAATTGCAGCAAGTCACTTGGAAGAGCACTAGCAATGCCCGGCAGAGATGAAAAGGTTTACTTATGGTTACAAAGAGCTATCAATAATTCACGTTTTTCTCTCTCAGCGCACAGAATATTCAGATGCATCGATCCTCATACAGCCCAGCTACAAAGCACCTCAGAAGAATTGATTGCTGAGATCCAGCCATGAAAAACAAAGGAAAACCAAGCATTGGTGTTGTCTGTTATTTACACAACCAGAAAGAGAAACACTCTCTTCCTCAGTCGCACGTACCCACCGTTTCACAGTAATGCTCTCATTTCCTGCCTGAAAAACCAGCTACATCAGTTATTCACACTGTCAGGGTTGATCTAGAAGCCTGAATGAGTTTCCTTCAGAAACTTTTACACTGCGTTCAAAAACACAGTACAAAAGCTCTACCAAACTGCAGCTCCCATGTTTCAGCTCCAGGCTCCACCAGCCTTCCCTTTCAGACACTGTTTGAAGGGAGCTTTTAGACCCATTCATTTGTATCATCGTGCTGCTTCCAAAAAATGATGGTTTAATAGCATGCTAAAACTAAAACAGATGTTTGAGGTTCACTCCTGGTTATACTATGCTATGGAAGGAGAGCCAAGGCAAAGCACCCCAGATCTGATGGTCTCTACCATCTACACACAGAATGCTTCAGCAACAGCAAAACAAGAGAAGCTGAGCTTGAATCACTTGCACTTTCCCCATTGCAAAGATAATTAAAGCAAGCTATCTTCTTGTGCAAACCATACCCATTACTGCAAATACTTGTTATTTGCAAGGCCGATTCTCTCATGAGATGCACAGGGACAAAGATGGAGGTTTCACAGCTGAGCAATGCCCCACTGAGGCAGCGATTCTCACTTACCAAAACACAGTAAATAGTCTACAGCAGAGAGGGAAAGCAAAGCTGTCTGAGGAACAGCATGGGGAGTACAGTCAAAACATGGGCTCCTTGCTGCCTGCAATGGTAGGAATGAAATACCTGCTTGGAGTCTGGAAATTGAGATCTCACCAAAAGTCCATCCCTAGAAACATACAGTCATTGCTGTCATGTTTGTTATTGTGTGTCTTTTTTTTAACTCATAAAGTATTATCGATTTAAGAACAAATCACGGGATAATATTCAAAGGGCTGCAGCCATCCACTGTAAATTTATGCTGGGCTTTAATCACAAGTGTCAGAGCGCTTTCTGGTGATGCTTTCCAATTACTCTGGGTAAAAATGGAGTGGAAAATAAAGCAAACAAACAAACAAGCCCTCTCCAAAACCAAGAGCTTTCAGCCCTTGATGTTTACACCAAGCAGCCTCGTGCATCTGCATGGAAAACAGCCCCACCAGCAGCTCTAAGGGCTCAGGATGCATGTTGGGAGTGTGACTTATGACATGTGAACTATCATAGCCAAAGTGGCCACGGGGACTCAAAAACTGAGCAGAACATCTGGATGGTCACCAGCCATCAACAGCTTCAGGGCACAAACATTGACCTCTGCAACACACTGATCCCCTTGGGAGAAGGGGCACATGCTGAGGAGGATGAAAACACAAGAGAGAAGAACAGGGCAGCAGGGCAGAAGTGGACACAAACATCACTTCCAGCCATCAGCAGCCAGCTACAAGCTGTATGGGAACCTACTTCCCTCGGGACATAAACTGGATCAGCTTGCACTGTGGTCTCCTGCTACTATTTTCCAGCCTTCTAATTAATTGTTAGTATTTCATCCAGTTTATGCTCATAGAAAAAGAGACGGTTCATTCCACTAATGCAATTAAGAGAGCCAGCACTGGAAACACATCAAGTTTCACAACTTTGCTTAGTTAAAAGCAAGATGGGCATCTGTGATCCTCAAGTGTTTGTTGCAATATATTTACTAGAAGAGCTTTTAACAGCTTTCATTATCTATTAATTGCATCCAAACCATGCATTACTCAGCAGGCCCTTATCAAAAAGAGACGCTCACTTGAATCTGTCACCTCAGGCCACGTGAATTAAAGCCTGGCACCCACCACAAGCTGTGACCATGCACTGTACTCTCCATGTCTTTGTACTGTTCTGACACTTAATTTGTTAAGAAGCAAGGAAAATGTATTGTCTGATTTAAAAATGGGGAAAAACAAAACAAAACCAAAACAATTTGTTACATTAGAAAACTTGCTTGGGAACCTTCCTATAGATAGGAAAGGATCCTACAGTAGCATCTCTTCTGGTTATTATTTGTAGATATAGAGAGGTTTTTAATCTTGCAACAATTGATGTATTGTAGCTATTTGCTGGATTGAGTTCTCGGTGCTTTTTTTCCCTTTGTTCTTTTTCTACAAGTGCAGGGAAAGAAATCCAGACAGCCAAAGAAAGAAAGTTACTCACTTGCAGACAAACGGAGAAGACAACAGAGGTTTAGTTACCAGAGATTTTCAAGGGGGATGGATGAAAAGAAGAGAAATCCATGCACCAAGACTTCAGGAAATCAGCTCTGTGAAATAAAAGGCTCTGAGCCAACTGGGTTTGGTTTTATTTTTCCCAGGCATCACAGCACCTGTGACAAAAGCTCCTGGAGAAATAAGACGATGATCCGTTTCTCTGAAATGAATAGAAAGTGCCATATGCTCCCATCTCCAGATGATTACACACGAGGAATGTTTTCCTTTAGCAAAAGGATCAAATAACTATATGGTTGCATTGAGAACTTAATGCATAAATAACTACAGTAATTTCACATCACGGTCAACTTGAAAAGATAAACTTGTTTATACATTGGAACAGAATAGGAGTATATATGATTTCATATGGATCTGTAGTCAAAATGCTACTCAACAGTATACTGCAGAGGCAGCTGATTCAGCACATTAATAAATGGTATGTTCCTAATTCCTGATGAAGAAATACTCATTATAGGTTACATATGACTCAACAATACTATTTGTCTGTTCAAAGCCATTTGGAATGGTTTTAAATTGAGACAGAGGAGACTTAGGTTAGATATTAGGATAAAGTTTTTCACCCAGAGGGTGGTGATGCACTGGAACAGGTTGCCCAAGGAGGCTGTGGATGCCCCATCCCTGCAGGCATTCAAGACCAGGCTGGATGTGGCTCTGGGCAGCCTGGGCTGCTGGTTGGCGTCCCTGCACACAGCAGGGGGCTGAAATTGGATGATCATTGTGGTCCTTTTCAAACCAGGCCATTCTATGATTCTCTGATTCATTTTTAACCAGCCTGTCATTTATTTCTAGGACTATCATAACCAAATTCTTCTTTAGCCTGCTTCTTGAAAAAATATATACGTGCATTGAGATACTTGAAGTTTATAAGACTATATTTTAAATAAAGAAATTCAAACACTGAGTACTGAAGTAAGTTGGAAGTGGAGGCATCAAGAAAAACAGCATACAAAACCCAGAACCAAGAGCCTTCCCCCAGCACTCAAGACTGTTTGCTGCGATAAACATCTATGCTGAAGGCTCAAAGCAGGCTGCCTGCTGCCAGACACGAGCTGCCATGCCAAGGGGGCAATTAGGAGTGACACAATGATGGATTTCTGTCACTCTCACTACCCACATGCTTGGGGCTACTCAAGAAAGGGAAGCAGTTAGAGAGGCAGTTTGAGTAAAAGCTGTGGATTTGGGTACAGAAAACAGATGTTGCACAATATACAACAGCAAACTATAGAAAAGAAATTCTTTTTTGTTGAATTCCTGCACCCAGATGCATGCAGCCTCTTGGTATGTTCTTGTAGCCACAGCAGATGGCAGAAGATGAGGAGGAAGGAGATAGGATATTTTGACCATCCAAGTTTGTAGGGAATGGGAGTGTGTCACAAGAGGCAGACATCATGACAAGAAGTTTACAGCCAGAAGGACACCCTCAGGCACAAGAAATGTACTGTGAGAGCCTAGTAAATAACAAGGATGCCCAAATTATCAGGAGGACTCCTGCACCACCTATGCAAACTCTGCCTCAGGGTGATGGCACATGCCACCACAACTTCATGTCTGAAAACAAACCACATTCTGCTTTAATGGTAATTTATTAAAACCTGCCCGCTTCCCTAGCAAATTAACCCAAATGGAGACAAACCAGAGACAAACCAGTGGCAACTACTGGAGTAGATTTTCACCCTGTGCTTTTTTGCTAACAAGAATAAAACAGCAGAAAAATCATTGGAGGACGGCTTAGGAGGGCTCAACAAATACCAGCTGCCAATGAAGCGCACTGCATTAGCTATCTCACTGCCTTATGTTCCAGGACCAGGAGGACAGCAAACAGCTCGGCAGCATCAGGACAGACATGCCAAGATGACAGCAACTTCCTCACGCGTGGGCACAACAGCATGTGACTGTTACCGAAAACAAAGCAGAGATGAATGAAACGTAGGTGAATTTATGCAGATTGAGTATTGTGAGGAAATGTCTGCCGTAGCCCCTGTTTTTGGCAGGAAGGACAGCAAAGCCTGCTCTCATTGATTCTCTTGAATTTCAAGGATAAAGTAGATAGGACTAGAAGGCGATAACAAGTCCAGGGGAGAAATTAGATTGTAGACAGTAAATAGGAGAAAAAAGAAAAGGTAGGAGATAGAGCCACATGAGAATGCTATGAGGAGCACCAGAAACCAATATCTGCCTTTGCTCCAAAACATCAGCTTCACTGCTCCCCTCTCTGCTAGCCTGGAAAACCTGCAGAGGAAACTCATTTTTCCCTACAATCTGGGGAAAATTAATGTACCTTGATATTCGTCCTCTGTAGGCTCATCTTCCTCATGCACCATAAGAGCTGAGACACCTCCAGATGTAAACTCATCCTGAACTGGAAATGCAGATGGTTTCAAAAACACTGGTGGGCAATAGGCACAGAGTTATTGGAACAGGCTGCCAAGGGAGGCAGCAGAGTTGCTGTCCCAAGAGGTGCTCAAGAAACATGAAGAAGTAGCACTGAGGGACAAGCCTCAGTGGACATGGTGCAAATGGGTTGACAGTTAGACTTGATCTTAGAGGTCTTTTCCAATCTTAATGATTCTATGGTTCTACAGTAAGATGCTGTCCACAAGCAGAAAGTCCCAAAGACCCATGGAGATGTGATATTTACACCATCAGCTGACAGAAAAGATGGCACCCCATCCATGGCTTAAGCAAATGAGTTCTTCTAGTTCCTACAGTCACATCCTTTCCAAAATCATGCTTCTCACAGTACAGTATTCAAATGGGCTAAAGGAAGACTGTAAAGCAGAACAGACACCCTGCCCTCCACACAGAGCTGGTACAAACACATGCTCCATTAATCATCCACAAGCCACAGAAAGGGCTTTGCCTGCAAGGTCACCAATGCCAAGAAGATATTGCTTTTGTATATTATTTCTTCTAAAAACACCACACGACGCTATGCACAAAGCTGCAAAAATGATTACTACTTCCCATTATAAAAAATCAACCTTTGCCTGGTGGGTTTTTGTTTGGTTGTTGTTTTTTTAAGTAACAACAAAGCTATTGTTTGCACTCCAAACCCAAAATCTCAGTGCCAAAATGAGATCAACATTTCTGAAGGCTTTCTCTGGATTTCCTGGGACTAAACACTTCACTTCTTTGATATAAAGGAGCTTAATTTTTTTCTTTTTTAATCTCCCTCAAACATACAGCACTGCGCTACAGCTCAGCATAATGCAGACCCACACAACTGTTCAAGTGATGCATGTCTGTGCAAATGCTTGATGACTCTACGGGTTGGGGATTTGATTTCTTTCTCTCTGAGGATGCGCTGTTTATCTTGATGCCTTCCTACAGCAACTTTGCTTCATTCCATTTCCTCAGTGAACAGATATAGTGGCAGTGAACAACCCCAACCAAGCCCTACCACTCACCTGCCCCTCTGCATGCACATGCATGGGGGCTGCTGATCCACAGGCTTCCCTTGGGAGAAATGAGCAGGGATTTCTACAAAGGACTGTCTGAACGCATGTATATACCTTACTACACAGAGATAGCACCTGCATATTGAAGTAGTTTCTCCTTTCTAAACTTCATTTCCCTTCAATCATCCCTAATTTTCACACGGCAATGAGCTGAAGTGTTTGTTGCCTGCAGGTGCTACAAAAGGTTGATACTCTCCAGAAAAGGATGCGACTTGTAGCAGAAAGCCTAAGTCCAGTGTGAGGTAAGGATTGTGGGTGGGTAACACTCAATCCCATGTACAAACAGCCCCATGCATTGCACCAAATTGTATCTGTGAACAAAACATATCAACTGCAGTGAGACAGGAGCAGATCAAAATTCCTGGGCAAGAGAAAAGTCAAGTCTTCTAGATGAACTTTCCATTATATAAGAGAGTCAGTTCCATCCCTGCAGCGATGCAGCAAGAAGGAATGAGCTTCAGCACAACAAAGAGCAATGAAGACACACATATATACACACTGGTCATATAGTGTATGTGTATTTAGTTCAAACTTCAGCTAAGGCTCCTTGCAGAGCAATGCTTAGGAAAAAACAAACAAACACATAGGTTGAAATGGAGTAGCTATTCACCCTCAAGGTGAATGACCCCCGAAGTTACTCCCTGGGCTGGATAACTCTCACAGCAACTGGCAGAGCTTTCTGCTGGGCACTATCAGAACCTGATGCCTCTGCACAAAGGTATGGAGCCTGACACTGCACCTTAAAACTCATTCTATTTATCCAGAAGATCAATGTATTTCATCTTTGCCTTGGAACAGAACGCTTCAATCTTAACTTCAACTCTTTGGAAAAACTGCATACAATGAATATACAAAGTTTAAGTCCACAGTGCCTCAAAAAATCTCTGCTGAACTATTTTTTGGCAAAGAATTCAACATGTTCAAAATATTTTCATTTCCGAGTTGGAAGGGACCAGTAAATGTTAGCTAGTCCAACTCCCCTGCAGTGAACAGGGACTCCTACAGCTCCATCAGGTGGCAGATCCCATCCAGCCTGACCTATGGTGACATCATGGATGGGGCACCACCACATCTCTGCGCAACCTGTGCAAGTGCTTCACCATCATTACTGTACTTCTTCCTCGTATCCAACCTAAATTTCCCCTCTTTGAAGCCATTTCCCCTTATTCTATCACACAGACCCTGCTAAAGAGTCTGTCCCGTTCAATTCCACTGTCAATGTCATTGATGAAGATGTTAAAGAACAACAGTTCCAGTTCTCACCCTTGAGGGACACCACTCCTCACTGATCTCAACCTGGAGATTGACCCTTGACCACCACTCTCTGGTATGACCTTGCAACTAGTTCCTCACCCATGGAACAAGCCACCCATTAAATCCTTATCTTCCCAGTTTGGAGAGACAGATGATATGGGAGACAGTGTCAAAGGCCTTACTGAAGTCCAGATAAATGACATCAGTGGTTCTTTCCTTGCCCACTGATGTAGTTACACCATCATAAAAGGCCATCAGGGCGGGTCAGGCAGGACTTGCTCTTGGTATAGTCCTTTATCACGTCCCTCTTTCCCACAGCTTCCATGAGGATCTGCTCTTGGACATTCCTTGGCACTGAGGTGAGGCCCAGAAGATGTGCTCACACACAGACATCCCTTTTTATAAATCCATGTGCATTGCTCCCACTGGCCAGCAGCAGAAAACTGGATATTTCCACTGGAAAGGGATTGATTCTCCTCCATCTCTGTGCTTTTCTATTTGCCTCTCATTACACAAGCTCCTTACAGAATTATTACTATTATTTTGCTTAGCAGTGGTTAGGTTCTTCTGTTAAACAAACCAGCAGGGGAAGATGCCCTTTAACGGCTGTTTCCAAACTAAGGTTTGTACGCACAAGGAAATTGAATGTAACAGCATGTAACACCCTAAAAACGAGCATTCAGCATGTGTATGAACATTGTGTGAAAAATTCTCAACACAACACACTTCCAATGCTGAACGCAGGTGTGCAGTTTTCTATGCCGCTGTTTTTCCTCTTCCCTCCCAGCACTCACTGTTACTAGGCAGTAACATTATCTTTAAGCATCTTGCCATTTACTGTTAGCTTATTAGCATTCAAGCCCATACAAGCGCAATGACTTTTCAACAGCACAATGTTCTCTGGTCAAACTTTGGCACGGTCAAGGCCAATAGACTTGGATTTCTCCCCTGTGCTCTGGTCCCAGACTAACAGAACTGCTCCATTATTTCCCTTATGAATAAAATTCAATAGCCTACAGAGACGTTGATCAGCATGTGTCTTCACTATGCTGCAGAACCACTACAGCACTTTAGTTTACCCACATGTCAAAGCATCCTCATGATATAATCAAGCAGAAAAACAGAGGTCACTACAGCCAGGTGACCTCTGTCTGTGTGAGCTGGTCCTAAACACAGAGCAGTCAATGTTAAAAACAAAGCATTGGGAATGACATAGACGCTTTATGTGCATCTAAAGCACCTGCAACCAAAGGCACTTGGAAGTGGAATCATATGGGAGATCCTGTGGGACATCAGAAAGAGGTAATGCACTGGAAGGGAAATAGAAATAGCTAATGAGTGAAAATGCCACATCCTTGCAAGTTACATGCAGGAATATTGCAGCAGGAAGTAAATGCTGCTGGGAACATAAGCCACTTCCTTCTCCCTTTCACAGGGCCAAGGAGTGAAGCAGATCAGGACATGAGTGATGCTCAGATTGCTTTAACACAGTCAAGAGCATATGAAATGCAAACATAGCAATGTTATTTGAGAGGGGAAGAGCACAGGGCGTAGGAGGGCAGTGACTTCAAGCAGAGATATCTGCGAGTTCCCCACACAGCACACCATGTCAGTGTGATTGCTGGTAAGGAACAGAGCTGATCCTCCTTGCTGCACTTCAGCTTCACAGAATACTGATGGAATGACTCTGGTTCCCAACGCCCTGCTGTGGTTACCCCCACCAGGTCAGGCAGCCATGGCCCCAACTTTGAGCACCTCCAGGGATGAGGCACTCCATAGCTTTACTATGCTCTGAAGAAGTTTGGGATGCCTTTCCTGGCACACATAGATGGAGAAGCTGGACTGAGGACACAAGGAGAGATGCAGCAGCATAGAGTCAAGGGTATCCAAACCTAAGGTGGACACAGCTGAGGGCTTCCAACACCAATGCAGTTTCATTGCAAGCCGTTTGTTGCTACTACAGCATTAAGCATGTGACTGCACAACTGCAAACAATTTATAGTGTCAAATGGGCAGATCCTATTAGCAACTTCAAGAATGCGTTCCATCACTGGCATCTACAGGACAGGCACAAGAAGGAGGAGGTAAGCCAGAACCCCAGGGAACCACAGTCAGAGCACAGGTGCACATTAATGTATTTAAGCACCACAGGTCATAAGTGAGGCAAAGAGACAGGCCTGACTTCCTTTCCTTAAAACTAAAAGAAACCAGATGGATCTTATCTGCTTTTACTGTCAATAAAAGCTGTCAGGCTGCTCCCCTCACACAGCACCCATCACTGTCTGCACTGCTTAAGCTGGCAACATCTCAGACTTCCTTTATCCCCCGAAGTTTCTGAACATGAGCCCTCTTACAAGCCGAATAAAATTTTACACTAAATTAAATTAACTCAACGAATCACAGAAATCAGACCTTCCTCCAGCTAAATGGTTGGCTTTAATTCCTGGGCTCGTTACAATTCTTTTCTCTACTACAATGCAATTATGTATGGCAATTAACCCAGCATTTGCTTTGCAATATCCTTTTTTAAGACTACCTGAAGAATATAAAAAAAATAAGCTGATACGTGGCTCTGCAGTATGTTTCTGATCCTTTTACCCCATATCTAATGTAAGACACAATATGAGGACTTGAAACCACGTCTAAGAAGATAGACAGCCCTACAGGTTGTGATAGTCTTTTCTACTGCATCTTGTAATATCGTAAGCATGTTAATTACTTCTTATTGCCTTAATGCCTGTGCACCAGTGCTGCCACCGCTAAGGCAGAACAACCAGTGTTACACTACAGGAAAACAGCAGCTCTTCAGGAAGAAGAGAGTTTTATATCAACATATGAAGAAACACAAGTTGCATCCATCAAATTTAAGCACCCAATTAGTATCTGACCACGACCTCCCCTGAAAATTTAATTACTTACAACAACACCCGTACGTCTAACGTGACTTTTAAGTCCTGCAAATCTGAACAAATTTCGGTTGGTGTTATTTTAATGTAATTTTCTTCTTAATGAATGCACGCAATGTGTTTCCACATCAACACTCCTCCTTTGCAGTTCTGCAGCAGTGTGCAGATCTCGTCTGCAGGGCATAGGAGACAGCACCAGCCTGCAGGCTGCAAACAGCCATGTTGAGTGTTTCTTAGAGCATTCACATAATTACTGTGCTCACCATCATCCCCAGTAATTAGTGCCTGCAGAGCCAGATTCCTGCAGCACAGTCTGTACAAATGCAGGACCTGAGCCAGCAGCAGTAAGATGAACTTAATTTAATGGAGCAAAACATTGCAGCGACTACCCTGACTGCCAAACCTGGGGACTGAGGTCAGGTGCATCTGGAAGAAAGAAGTGCACGCTTACAAGTCACCACCCGCTCCTGCACAGACAGAAGGGCTGCAGGCACAGCAGGAGCTACAAAGCCCACATCCTTGAAACCATAACATCTTCAAGTCCAAACTCTCTCAAATGAATCCTAACCACATTTACAGCATGGATATGAACAACAGAAGGGCACGCTGAGGCCTCAGGTCACGCACAACGTATGTTTTTAAAGAGGAATTTCAAAACAGTTGCTAATTAGGGTGATAGGGTACAGCCTGGCAGCTTGCAAAAGGCCATTTCAGCGTTATGTCATAGAAAATCCATGCAATTTACTGAGATTTTAAGAAAAAAATGTTTTTGAATTATTCTTCTGCGATTTAATGAAGTACTCTTAAAGTAAGCTTCAACAAAAAAGAAAGCGATAAGGAAATCCGTTGGGAAAGCTTCAGTAATCACATGAAATCTGCTGCTTTCCAGTAAATACTGTAACACTGAAGCCACTCCAGCACTGCCGTGCCCACAGTTATAACAAGGATGGCTCTGCTGCCTCTCAGTGCATCCCCACTCACCATACCTGCAGGGGATCCCAGGCACCTCCTTCCCCACAGCTCTTACAGGGATGTTCAGCTCAACACCTGCCTCCTACAGCCTGGTCTCAGCTTTGCTGGGTTGTGCTCAAAATCCAAATCTATAGCACCAGGTGTGTATTAGAAACTGCTAGAATTACATACTTCCCTGCAGAAGTTGATTTAGCTGAAAATCAATTGGAAGACAATCTGCATCACAAACAACTGCTTCCCACAGCAGGCGCAAACCGCTCTGAGGAACATGACATGCAATTCCCTGCCATCACCGTTACACGTGATGTGTGCATACACACACATTCCCATACGGTTACTAACATCAGCACAACTCAATCTTTAGGTTACCATCTCTTCTTCATAGCATAGCTGCTCGGCAGGAGCCTTTTGCTTTAACAAACAGCAGCACAAGCCAGTGGGCAGTTTGCTCCGACCTGCAGGTGACCCAGCTGCTTCAGACACAATGAGCGTTCAGCTTTCCTGAGCAGGAAAGCAGTACACGAGCATACATATAGCAAAAAGAAGGCAATGACACTGCCTTCAAATGGGATACAGACACCAGAGAACAACAGCATATAACAAGGATAAAAATTAACTCACCTTTGCCAACAACAGGCAACAACTGAAGAGGAATTCAAACTCTATCCAGGCAAACACTCGTCCCTTGGCTGCTAACCCTTAAATGAGAGTGAGGAGGATTGGATCCAGGCTCTAGCCCTCCTGGTCATTCAGATACACTGCTTGCACCTGGGTTAGCTATGCCTTCTCACCTGGTGCTTAACCATTGATTCAGGCTGTAACGTGGCAATTCCACTGCAATGTGAAAGAAGGTGAGAGGCGTGTCCATAAAGACTGTTCTTCTACTTGCAATTAGTTAGCACAGCCTCATCATCCTGTGCAATCACCTGTCAGGAGGAAAGCTGCTCTGCCAGTACTGACACTCTGGTGCTGAGCAGGCATTCAGCTGTCCCTTTAACCCACCACCTGATGCACAAGGGAATAGCATAGTTAGATCACACACCTACAGACCAGCATGCAGTAAGTCATGGAAAAACAGAGGGGAACACAGCAATCCAGAAAGACTGCTTCAGCATTCTTTGCTCACTCTGTTCGCTACCTCCCCTGCATCATTTCCACCTATTTCTTACATACCCTCACTTGAAAACCCAGCTCTATATTATCCTGGGTTTTAACAAGGCTTTTAGAGGAAGGGCAATATGCATGTAATTGGCTTATGAGGTCTCTGTGGGGTTAAAAAGACTACGAGGAAGAAAAAAGTCATGCATTAGTGTGAAAGTCATTTTCATGCCCTGCTTTCTCAGTTGTGGAATATTTCTTTTTGGAAAATAGTCACTTACAAGTAAACTCTAGGGGATTTTTCCCTCCTTATAAGAATAACTATTTCCTATGAACTGGAGTTTGGAAAATCTCAGCAGGTTTCAAGGTTCACTTTCGTACAGATAAGCATCTAAGAGTTCAAGTGTGTATCAAGGCTTCTTTGATCTACAAGCCAGACTGGAAATCCTAGGAGAAAAAGCACTCTTGCAAGATTTCCTGTATTCCTATATTTTGGTCAAGGTGGAAATAGCTCATTCCTTTTTCACAAAAAGCTCAGTGTTTGCACTTTAGGCTTGGCTGCAAATGAGAGAGAGACAGACAGTATAGAGGAAACAATTCAATGCAGAAATTGGCTTGCATACACCCAGCATGCAAGAAAATCTCCTGGGGGAACCAAGGCTTGTGTGAGTGTCTTGGAGTTAAACACATTAAAAACGTGAGGTGGTGGGCGTTAAACAGTGAGGCTACTGTTTGCATTGGACTGCTCCATCTCTCAGAAGAAGCTGGCAAAGAACAGGATTTAGCCTCGCTACAGAGGGGCTTCCAACAGTGCTGATGTCTCTCAGCCCAGAGTACCATGCTCTTGCAGAAGCCCATGTTCTTTGAATGAAAGAGGAGTGCTAACTGAGTATCTGACATCAAGCCCCAAGCACCGTCAGGTCCTTCAGCCCTGGACTCCAACCTGGAGCCTGTGCTGTGGTGCCAGAGTGGGCAAAAGCCAGGATTTTGTGTGTTGGTCCCTTCTGCCTTGCAGGAAAAGGCTGAAAATAAGAGCAATCTCTGAAGATCACTTTGAAGCATGAGGACCACTGCCAGGCTCCTGTCTTCCCATCCCAACATGTGCTTCCTTAATGGAGGGACGAGCAACAGCACCAAAGGACCTGTTCATTCTCCAGCAAAGAGGTTCAGAGGATTAGTGGCTGCAACATAATGAAAAGAAGACCAAATACCAGGTCAGGTTTTATTAATGCTATCCATAGTCTTTCCAGAAGGTCAGAAATGCGTTCTGAGCTGTAAGGCTGCCTGTATTATTATATCAATGGTTCCGGTTTGTCTTCTGATTTTTTTTTTTTCAGGTACGAAAGCTCCAAGCTGTTTCAAAGCACAGAGGAAATTGTTACTGCAAGTCCTGCTCTCTGGGGCAGGGAGAGGGAAGGCAATCCAATTATCTCCTCAGACAGGAGGATGAGTTCTTGTCGTGGGTTCTTTATGGGCAATCAACACATGATGGCTGAGTGCACCTGATGTCAGGCAAATGTGGGCAAGGCTTTATTGCCATGCCTGGCACAGCCCAGGTGCCTCAATCAGCACCTTCCACTTGGAGGTATCAGCAAATGAGAAGCCTGGAGAGAAGAGAGGAATGGCTGTCCTACCATAAGCAAAGCATAGTGCCTCTATGGTTAAATATAGGCTCTACATTCACAACATGCACATATGGGAATAATTAAACATAAGTTGTAAACTTCAGAAAATATGGTTTTTTTTGCAAATTCAGAGATCTCTGAATTCCTGGCTGTTCGTGTATGTTTGGCTTGGCCATGTTTATACAAAAAATGTGGAAACTCTTCAGATTTACAGGAGGAAATACTGCAAACAAGTGCAAAGAAGCAGCATGGGAAATGAATAAGCTCACCTGGTTCAATTATTTGTTTAAATACTGTTTACATATAGCTGGCACAGATAAGGAAACTTTGAGCAATGTTGAGGAGGTTTAGTGCTTGAGTTTTCTCTGCTAGCATTTGCTCTACATCTGTTGATCAAAACTTGCAAGGTTACAGCTGCCAGGAGGCGCAGACACCTTTTGTTTCATTAGCTTTGACAATGGCCGTTTGACATACCAGTGTAATATTTCAGTTATGAAGGCCACTGGTTTGTCTACGTAATAAGATAGGTCCAGAAATTATGTGAGATTCCTGTCTCTTTATGACACTGACCTTCTAAAAACAGGTAGAAATAAAAAGAGGAAAGTCTAAAGCTTTCCAGCAGAGAGTAAGGAAGGCACTTATTTGTTCCTACATGGGAGGAGCTGGTCATGGTAGCAGAGCTACGCACAAATCCTTTAAGCCTTGCTTTTGGAGTCCAGCAGGCAAAAGTGCCGCTGGGAAAAACAGAAGTCTAATAAAGCACTCCAAAAGTTGGCTTTAATAGGTTAAGCAGTTGCCAGCCTTGCCTAAAGATGCAAATGAAACATGGCTTTAAATTTCACAGAGAGCTGCTTCATCTCCATGGAAGGAGTTAGATGTCAAGTCAACTTTCTTTATTAGCTCCTGCCATGAATCTGCTAACTCAAGCAAGGCTAAAGCACGACAGATATTGCAGAAACAAAGGGAGAACCGAAAGCCAGTATTTATAAACCAAAAACCATGCCCAGCCCACAACGGGGGCATTGCTGCGTTAAATATTGCACCCTATCAGGATTTTACAATCCAGCGGGGTCACGCTGCCTGCAATACTACAAAAAGAAATTTAATCTTCTGGAAGCTGATGAACATGGAATAGAAAGTGCCTCTGTAGGTTTTCAATTCAAAAATAACCGGAGCTGGAACATTTTAAATCACTCTGGCCACAGCATCCGCTGCTTAAATCTGCCTAAGCTAGGAGCTGATCTGCACCTCTCACACCACAGTGAGGATTTGTTCTTGCATAAAACATCTTGGGCCAGATCCGGTCTTGGACATGGCAATGAAGGCTCAGGAAAAGCAGTGCTGATGCATCAGGATGACTCAAGGCACTGTCCATCCCCAGACCTCACCTGAGGAAAGGCAATAAGAATTCCTCTACAGGTCCCAGGAAGTTATGGGGAAGCTCTACAGCATCACAAAGAAGTCTGGAAAACATTCCTTCGCAGACTGGAAGGAATATCTTAGACAACAACATCTCAAAGGAAAGTTTTTCCCATTGTGCGCTCACACGGGTGAGAAGAATGTGAAAGAGAACCTCCACATCCCCAACCACATACAGGTATCTCTCTCATTCATGCAGAAGGTAATTGGACAAAACCACAATAACAACACATCCTTTTTAGCCCCAAGCCCTTCAAAAAAGCTACATCTTTCTTACATTTAACCGCTGTGTCTGAAATATGAACTTCATTTAGCTGATTGCAAGAGAAAATGTGAAGTTAATCGTTACAGCCAAATAACCTCTGCCTCCTACAGCAGTGAGGAGCTGACCTATTACACCTCCAGAAAAGCAGCTAATTGCTTAAAACACATAGACTGCTGTTCAGGAACAGCTTGAGTTTTTTCCATCTGCAGTGAAAACCATCTGTTCTGCATGGTGGATTTCATGGCTTTTCAGGTCCATTTCTAAATTGAAATGGATGTTTTAATGATGAAAAATGGGGAGAAGCGATGAATACTTCATTAAAGCACATTATTTCCCTGTCAAACTTCTATTCTCCTGGCTGTAAGCAAAAATAATGTCTGAGCAGAGTCGACGTCTTGGGTTATCAGAACTGAAGATGCCTCTTGGTATTTGATTGAACAAACAAGCTATTTCATAACCTGCAAATGAAAACGATTCAATAAATCAAATCATTTTTTTCTGCCAATGAAAAACAGAGTTTTCAAATTCTTTAAATCACTGACATGAAATGCATAAGATACTGAAGAGACTTCATTTTTACCCACTTGTTTTCAGCGCACCACTCCTACAGCCATTGAGACACATTAAAAGCCTCTCCCAGAATCCCCGTTTGCATTTAATTATTTTAATAAGAGACAAAGATATAATTTCCTACACACAAGCACATGACGAGGAACCAACACACTGTAGAAAACATTCACATTATCACAAATAAACACGCACTGTTTTTCTATAACTTTTCTCAGTCTATTTGCCAGTTACCACATAGCTTTGGACTGAAGCAAGTGTTTGCTCAAGCATAGAGAAATGATAACACAAATATCCAAACAGGGCTTTCTTTTGTGCTGAGGCCATTTATTAAATCAACAAGACATTTCAGCATGGCACGATGTTGGAAAGAGTAAGTAAGAGAGTGTTGGAACTTGGAGTGAAATACCAAAAGTCTTTAGAACCATCAAGCACCAGAAACAATGTGCAGCTCTATGGTCAGCGTCTTCTGGGCTGGGACTTCCAGCACAAGAGCCCTTAGAGTCCTAGGGACATTCAGGGAAATTAAAGGAGATTAACATGAGACAATCAGACACAAACCCTTCTGCTCAGCCCTCCTTCCCTGAGCTCGGGGGAGCAGCACTTCAAGCTCTTTATTAGCTCAAGAGGTCTTCTGAGACATCATAAATTCAGCCTTGGTCGTCTCCTTAATATGCAGACCACAAAAGCTGTGGTTGCACCATCCCCAGAGGTGAAAGCACTGGGAAATCACTACAGGACAATACTCCACTGAAAAAACCAACTTCCACAGGATTAACAGAGAAAACATCAACATGTTCAGACTGATTAAGCAGGAGGAATCTTCCTGGATTTCTCCATATTCACCCAACTGGGATGTCAGGTAGTAAAGGATGGCAAATTAGATTTTGGGCAGTCGACACAGAATGAAATAGCTTTGAAGCACTCATGTTTTGCTTGCTCGCTGCCTGTTTCTTTCTTCATAATTAATTTTGCACTGAAGTTTTAAGATGGCATTAACAAAATCCTCACTACGAAAACAGCCGGTTTATCCCTCTTGTATCTTTTCCAGCACATTAATCTTGGGTGGAAGGCTTCCCACCGCTGCCGAGGCGTTGCACTGGGATTTCCATTAGGGATTCCATCCTTTCTGTTGATTCCTACAGCATAAGAGACCAGAGGCTTTGTAACTAAGCAAGACCTATCCATTCATACCCACCACTCAAGCCTGTCTCTCAGCCTTACAAAGCACATTTATTTAACAAACACCGTTTCACGCACCTACGAAGGGGAGGTTATGAGTGGATACATCAAAAATATCGAAAACCTTTTCATCGTGATCAAAAATATTATTGCTAGCCTGTTGCTCACTGCCAAAGGCAACCAACAATACGCGATCTGATTTCCCAGAGCTGAGATGACTGGCGCCTTTGAGACCAGTTTTGGCACCAGCGTGAAACACGTTTCTGTCAGATCAAGGAACCAGAAGCAACAACGTAAATTTTAACTTTTGAACCAGATGTAAAAGGACCTTGTGTAAAACATCTGCCCATCATTAATTCTGCTCTGCAGCAGCAACACAAGGGCTGGTCCTCCAGGTGACCCTGGGGTGTATATATTATCCACAGCATAGCAGTCATTTCATACAGCAAATGCTGTGTTTAACTTGGATCTAGACCTTGAAATATTCTTACACAGTTCAAAAGTATGGCTTGGAGCCAGATGGGATACAAGGATTTTCAGTTTGGGTTTATTTTTCTTTCAGTAAGTATATGCCATATATAGCCCTACTAAACCAAGGTTCTCTCTGCGTGAAATAGAAGAAAAGGCGAGATTCAGAAATACGTGGCCAAGCAAACAGCTTTATGAAATGAAAAGAACAAAAGCAAAATCACACTTACAATGAATTCTAGCCTTTCTTCCAGAAAAAATAGAAAATGAAGTGAAATCAAGCGTAAAATATCGTCTTAAAAAGAGTTTGCAAAAGCTCCATCTTTTAAGCATGGAAATTTTAAGTATGGAAATTGAGAGGTATTTCATTCAATCTACTCTATCCTTTCAGATAGCTGCAGCACTGCCTAGGTCCTACTTTAGGATGCCCTTCTCATAGGGACACCATCTGAAACTCCTTGCCATTCACTCTGCTGACCATCTCTTCTCCTCAGGACAAACAAGGGAGAACTTCTGTGTAAAATAGGAGGGAAGGATACCTGAGATGCAGGTGTTAATTCATACTATTGTTAGACTTCCATGTAGAAAAGGAAGATATTTAAATTCCAGCAATCAGATCATCGGTGTTTGCAGCAGCTGGTGCAAGTACAGCCTCAGGTGACCAGGCTCAGCATACAAGCTGCAAAACAAGCCCCATGTCTGGGAGGAGAAAGTCAGGGGTGATTCCAGGGTTCCCTGCCCCTAAACCATTTGTTCCCTTCACTGGAAGTTGCCCTTCAGTCACAATTATGCCAAACCAGGGCAGATCTTTCCCCCTTATGTTGCTTCTGTGAACTGTGAAGTTCAGTTTGACTTTGCCACAAATTTCTGCTGATTATATCTTTATAGAAAGGGGGGGGTTTGGTGTTCTCTGCGGGATTTCCTTTCTTCTTCATCATTCTGCTGCTCAGCAGTGATGCGATGCAGAGTTGCTCCCCTGCTTTTTCCTTTCACCAAAATAGCATTTGTATTGATTTCCACACTGGAGTTCCTGGTGATTGATTTGTCTTAGAATGAGGCTTTTTTTTTTTTATTACAAAACATGGAGGAGGAAAGGCATTTTTCCTATCAGCATCTAAGTTGTAACTACCGACCCCCAGCTCACTACAACCTTCCTATAGGAAGTTATAGAGAGCGATAAAGTCTCCCCTGAGCCTCCTCTTCTCCAGGCTGCACATTCCCAGCTCCTTCAGCCTCTCCTCACAAGGTCTGTGCTCCAGACACCTCACCAGTTCATGGATGCCTTTTCCTTACCACTGAAATCCATAACCTCTGGGTGGACAGGGATGCGCCCCACACAGCACTCGCTTCCCAATCTGCCAGCTGCTGCTGTGGGGCAATTTTAGTGCAAGACACAGCAAGCCAGGCACACTTTCCAAAAATACCAAACTGAGATTACATAAAACAGGTGCAAAAGGTTGAAAAAAAAAAATAAAAAAGGTTTTGATCAAACAGCTTATGCCATTTCAGACTGCAAATGCAAATGAAACTGTATCAGCAACCTTAAAAACAAACCCAAGCGAGGGGGTCCTCGGAGGCACAGAGGCAGAATAGGTGGCTTCTTTTTCCAAGGCTGAGATAATGCTTGGACAGGAGATTTTTAATATATTGTTGTCAGTAAATCCAGTTCCAGGGACAAAACTCCTGGAGAATATTCGATTTCTGGCATGAAAACTACTGTGTTGAATTGGAGTATCATTCTGCAATAAGTTCTGTTTCCAAGGCTTCAGAATGCTATTTTCTGGAGATTTGGACTGCCTTACTAATCAGTATCATGGATGGCAAGTAAAAAATAACAGAAGTCAATCTGAAGGGTGCTTTGTTTTTCTTTCTTATGTAATGGACATGTTTTGTTTCAGTTTTTCCCATAGGAAACAGCTGATATTAGTAGTACCCAAACTTTGGAAGAAACGTCAACAGATGAGACATGGAAAAAACTTCCACCCTGCTAAAAGTTATGTTTTCCTTTATCACATGAATATGTTCCCAAGAAAGCTGGATTCTCAGACGTCCACGTGTACTTCTCATACTGTTATCCAGTATCAATAGCACTCCCTAACTTGGTCCTTTACCAGCATCATGTCCTGAGCTGGATCCATTTGCCTGGTAAAAAAAAAGACCAAATCTACAGAGAACGCAGGCTTGAACTTGACAAGCAATTTCCCACAGAAGTAGTCCTAGCCCAGGCCTTTTGCTTACCTTAGTCTCACATGGAAAACTGTTAGGTTTTCCAAAACACCCCTCCTTTTTGCCTGAGGTAATGGTTGATGAGGACTCGCTCTTCTCAAGGATGAATATTTCCTTCTCTTGGGAACAGCTTCACAAAGTATACAGCTGAGTCTATAAAAATAAAGGCTATGGAAACCAGCCATTCCCCTGCCCCTCTCAGACCAAGATAGCCTGGAACTGGATCACTACCATGTCACTGCACAGGAGGAACAGCAGCCACACTCTGGAGCTGAGCTGAGGTTAGAAGAAAGTGGCAATGGTTGGCTGGTGAATCCCTGGGGAAAAGCCTCCAAGAGCAGCTCCCAGGATAACTTAGTAGTGATCATTTCTCTGTAAGGCTATTGCCATTTCTAGGTATTACCCAAATAAGACAGCTCACTCAGCCAAAGGTATAGCTTCAATCTAGAGAAAAAATATACAATAACATCTAATAGTTTTAAGGCTTTTCAGAACGAAAAACTGTGAGGAAGCTGTAGACATGGGTTTCTAGATGACCTTCTGATGGCCAACCTGCTGCACACCAGGACACTCAGGTCCTTCTCTGCAGAGCTCATTTCCAGCAGATCAGTGCAGCAGCTTGCCTCAGTCCTCCTTGATTAATCCTCACTTTGCTTTCAACTTATGAGTGTCTTCACGGTGACTTGCTAAGAGCAAGTTACCCAAATCCACTGTTTACTTCCTCTCCCACATCCAGTGAAACAGCAGTGTTTGGACTCACATGGATTGCTTTGCCCATTCTCCATCACCATGACAGAGCAAACCTCGCAGCACACTCATCACACAGCACTCCCTGCATTCACCCTTCACTATTTCAGATGGTGGCATCAGGCACGTAGTTACAGCTGACTCATATGCAATTATTTCTTTCCCTCTCCTAAAACAGGAGCATCCTCCCATCAGTTGCTCTGCTGTGTTATCTATCTATAAATACTCATGGAAGTAACCCAAGTGCATTGGGTTTTACTCATAAAAGAGCTTAAAGACGCACCATAAGATAAAGTTTAGGTGAAAACCCTGTTGTTTTACCTTCTGAAGATTGCCCACTAGAAGTAGCCTTCTTTTCACACATCAGGCTGCAATGCACACCTTTCTTTGGAAGACTTTCCCATGTTTTTGAGGCTTCAATCGTTGCCTTGTTCCCGTATCGATTTAAATGCTAAGTAAATACTATTCAATCAAAATTACCAGCCAGGGTTTGGCAGCTGGCACAGCAGCTCCCAGAAGCATGTGGGAGTATAACTAGATGACAGCTACACAGTTGTTTTCCAGCACAGAAGCAGCAAAAATAATATTCATGCAGAGGGCAACTCAGTGCCAGCTCCAAACTTGTGCCAGATAAGGCAAACAACCATTTCATCTTCTTGCAGAGAGGGAGATGATAGACTTTCTTATTCTTAGTGACCCCGAGAAAGTTATCCTACTCCTATCCTAAAGCTAAGTTTATTGCATGAAACTCTCCAACCCCAACGCACACACACTGTAAGATGAAGCTCAAGCAAGCCTACCCTTAACCACCTTCCCAGATTTCTAATGGCACGGGGGCCTGGGCAAACGTTGCTAAAATTAAGGTCTTGTAAAATTTACACAAGAGCTCAGGGAAGTCAGCAATTATCAGAATGACCTCAAGGCTCAGAGAGAAATCAAGAGCAGAAAGAGGGTTGTTTTTCTGCAGTACTTAAGTAGCAGATGGTGACTTTTGCTTAGACCTTCTGAAGAAAAGTAGCCTTGAAACAGGAAATTTACCAGTTTAATTAACAGGATATTCAGAGGAATACCAAATGTCTAAAGCATGGACAATTCCCGTGGTTTCACACAATGAAAACTCAAACTCATTTAGCATCCCCTTGGAACATGAATCTGAAGCTCCCAATGCTTCATTCCCTGTGTTTTCCAATTTCATTGTGCAGTGAAACCATTTGAGCTCTGTTTGTCAAATGATGCAAGTTCTGCAGCTTCCAGCAGAGACTGAGCCCACCCCATGTGTCACCTGCATTTCATTTGCCAGTACGTAGAACAAACATCCAAAATCTCTTCCCTTTGCAAAGCCTCCATAGAGAAGCCCCACTAGCACATGGGTGTTCTCTAAGCAACTGCACTGAGGAGCCCAGCAATCTCACGAGCTTAAACCCAATGTAAAGAAAGAAGTAAAATGAATCAAAATCTAAGAAGCCCAGTAAAGAAGTAACTGAATATTAAGCGCTCAATGGCAGGTCAGAAGTCAACAGCACCACATTCATAAGAGCACGGATCAGTTTGTAGCCAAGTACTCAGCTGATGCATCTTGTACTGCTCTGGACTGAAAGCACTGCTCTCCCTCAGTAATTCTGAGCAGCACAAAGCAGAGCAGTCTCCCTCTGCCCAAAGAGAGAACACAACACACACGCTGGCTGTTCTCCCGCACAAGGTGCAGAACAATGTGTTTACACGAGAGTGACATTTCACAAACTGTTTCTCCATTACCCTCCCACTTGCTGCTTCGACAAAGGCAGCATCGAGCTCGGACTGACGCATGTTAGCAGGAATCCAAATGCTCCGTTTCAGCTAGTGCATGCAGACAGACCGAGAGCAATTCCACAGCAGACAGAAAACAAACAAATCTAACCTGTACATCCATGGTAAACACAAACGGCTCCTTTCTATGAGTTGACATATAGCCGAGGTTTCTTCAAAGCTTCCTCAAGCTGCTAAAAAAAGTACACACGGTGTTGACTTCCATCAGCACGAATGTGATGCCAGAAAGCACGTGAAATAAGCCTATGAGCAAACAAGCACTGCCACGGAAGTGAAGGTGACATCCATTCTCCCTCTGCTTACCGCTGAATAAAAACCACAAGCGAGCACTGCACGCTGCACAGAAGCCTTAACAAAAATAAAGATAAAAATAAAGTGGAAGAGATATTTGCTTGTTTAACTCAAGTTATCTATTGCTTTTTTGTTTAGGTGATATTGACACTGTTGCTTCACACAGACATCCCAACTGCGCCTTTGGTTCAAAGGCTTTCACACCCAGGGCAAAGCATCTTCTGGAAGACATAGCATAAAAGCACTGCAGCTCCATCTAAATCTTCCAGACCACGAGCACAGAATAGAGATATACAACCTAAAGAATTGGGTACTCCAAGTGTTCTCAGCTACAAGAACGCACATGTGGTATATCTTGGCAAAACCTCAACTGTATCAGATCTGCAGCAAAAATATACTGATTTCTGTCACCGGCTTCCAGCCCTCATTAATCACGTCCTGCCGAATGAAAACCAACTCATTGCCATCAACATACACTTGCTCTGAAACAGGGGAAATGGTTCAGGTTAATCTTTTTGACAAAGTATTCGATTCAACAAAATAATCTGCTCCATATAGCCTGGAAGCTTGGCTACCATACGAATGCAAGAGGCTCGTCTGGAGCCAATGAAGTTACACTGATTTATATCAGCTGTTGCTCCAGCCAAAATTTCTCTCCGTTTCAGTGGAAATGCGTTAGTCAAAATCCTCGGGGAACCTTGGGACGCATTTTCACATGTTCAGCTGCTGATGTGCTTGGAGAGGCTCCCAAATTTATTTCAGAAGACAAGCTGAAAAATGCATGGTCATGGTATCCTTTAAAACAGAGCTGTGCGCAGCAAAGCTGACCTTTGCTTAAGAGTATTTTAAGGATAAGAGTCACTTAGGGAATAGTTAATGTCTCTGAAAAAACACATGGAGTTGGAAATTAGACCAAAACAAGAACACATTAAAAACTGGCTGTGTGATTCAGAATATTGTGTCCGCAGTATGTTCACTTTAGACCAGAAGACAACAAGCATCCAAATGGGTCTCAGGCCCCTCTGTGACTGTTACATGTAACACACCATCACAGCAACAGACCCACCATGTTCAATGAATCTTGCTGTCTGACCTTCCATCAAACACTAGTCCTCCTTACTCCAGGCTCAGAAAGTCACTTTAACATCACTTCATGCTATAATTGATAACCTCACAAAGAAGATGCATGCATTGGTCTCGAGTTAAGCTCTTTTTCATTCACCATTTCCAAAATACCTCCGTTTAAGAGCTTTGTAATGATTGTTTTTATTATTAGTTTGTTATGACTGAAAATGCAAAGCTCAGCAACATAACTAAGAAGTTGCAATCCTTTAAACATGCCTGGGATGATCCGAAGCAGATGCTCTGTGAATACAAGGGCCAAGAAGCAGCAGATCTGTATGCATTCTGTACAGAAAGCGAGTGCCAGAGCTCCTCAGCTCAGAGCTCAGACACTTTATCAGCTTTGGGGTTGAAAGGTAATTCTATGCTCTTAAAATAACCTGATGGGCTGTTTTTTTTAAGCCCAGCAGCAGAGTTCTTCCTCAAAGGCCAGATGGATGGTAGAAGCGGGCTGGCTCTGCATTGAATGCATCTTGTGGGGATGCTAACAAGCAAACTCCAGGAGCTAAGTAGTAATTATGGCTAAAAGTGATCAGCAAGCAACAGATACTGAATAAACCAGCCAGGTTCAGCACTGCACATTCCTCCAGACATGCCATGGTGAAGTAGATTTGGGGCTGCTGTAGTGCAGCTTCTAAGAGATGGTCACAGCAGTGCTGCTCTCACAGTGCTGTGCAGCAAATAACAACGCTGCGACTGTTTATTCAGTTTGGCCCCCTGTGATACCATCAGGAAAAACATTTTTTTTGTGATACAACATTGTTTTCAAGATTATTAGAGACATTACATAGACTCATAAGCACCTTTTGTTATCATTCTTGCATGAACACAGGCTGTAGATATATACCACCCCAAAAAGCACTGCCACAAAGGAAGATGTAAGCTTAAAGCCTGGGGCAGTGTCCATTTTTTCCCCAAAAAGTCACATCTCAGCAGCCCTTTATTATTTTATGACTACAGATTAGATTACTGCAGAAGGCGCCACTCAGCAACATGTACTTCACCGCAGCAGAGAAAAATGAACATCTTAATATTTACTCCTAGAGACACTGCATGAGCCAGAAGCAAACAACTCTTCTGGATACAGAGGTGATCTTTTTCTGGCAGCACAATGTAATGCTCCTTGTGCTGGGACAAAAAGCTGGGCACAATGCTGACACCCTCCCCTACAGGGCTGCCTTGCTACTGGGTTGGGAAGAATATGCCATTTCCAAGCCTTGCCTTTAAAGCTTTGCCTACGCAAAAGAAGATTAACACAGCTCCAAGACAGCAAAAATATGAATGAAATTCCAAAATAAAACACTGCTTGCAAACCTCATAATTCTTGTGCAATTGAATAACCAGAGGTAAGCAGAAAGGAAATAAAATGAAAACCTCCATTTGGCTCAATCTAGCTACAATCATAACCCTAACAGACACAATTATTTAGTGCAGCTCACATTCCCTTTGTGTTTTTTCAAATAGCAAGTAGACCAAACCCTGGGACTCATTGTTCTGTTATTATTTTGCCTGTTAGCAATTTATTACAGAAATTAATAGGAGGGAGCAAAAGCAATGCTCAGGCTTGGAGAAGAGAGGTAGTGTGCAGCAGCAGCTTCACACCAGGTCCTCACTTCCTTCTTCCCATATCAACAAAGGGATGAGCTGTTACTCTGCCCTCTCAGCTCAGTAAATCCTTCTCACCCGCTCCAATGAACTTCAGATATCAGTCTGGTGGGTGCTTTGGCTTAACCCAGGAGGAGCCAGAAATCACCGTGCCACCCAGGTTAGGCTCTGTCTGCTCAGTCTTTTTTCTCTGAAAGACATCTCCCCAACATTTCCCTGCGAGAACTGCAGTCATCTTCCCTGCACATACTTCCCTCAAGCTCCTTTGTCTCACATTCTGCCCTTTGTTCATCATTCTGTAGTCCACAACAGTGCAGAAAGTCCATTTTTTGAAGAAAAAAATCACCATAATGATCTGCATTCTTCGTAGCTTCTCCTTTCATCACCTGCAGTTTGAGAGTTCTCACCATGCACATACTGGATAACGCCTTGGCCAACCACCCGAAGAAACACATTAAAAATAATTGCGACAGACACAAAACCCGCTGTTTCAGCTGCTGCTCTTGGTGTAGAGGTCTTATGGCAAGTTTAGAGTGAGGTGCATGTTCTCTTTTTCCATCTCAAGGGTCCTCTGTGGGAGACATGCCATCCATTTTTTTTCCAGCAGCCATCTATCAAAAGAGACCAAGGCAAGACAAACGTGGGAACAGGCAGACAGAAGATGAAATTGGAGAGAAATGAGAAGCCAAAGGGTCATAGAAAACAGAAAGGCAAAAAGCAAACAGTCCCAAAAGCACTGCTGGCAGCAAGTCCGTATATATGTGTTCCCTTTTTCAACCACAGGTTTGTCTGCCAGTTAAGAAGACCTGATCCATGCAATACAAGGGCTGTGTGACCTCTTCCTGTGGTCAGCATTTACTTGCCAAGAGTGATTATACTGGTGCAAGCAACCTCCAAGTTATGTCAGGTTTCTCCCTGTTGCCCAGTTTTGCTACTGAAAAGGATGTGGCTGAGATCACATTGACCACCTCCTGCCCTTCAGATGCCGTGTCAGACTAGATAACAACACTGTTGTCACAAGAATACTGATTCTCTAAATCTTCCACACAACATACAGTGTTTAAAGCCATCCTCAATGCAAATCTGAAGTAGTAATGTCAGTAAAGAAGTAGAACCATACCAGCTGGACCTGGAGGAACTTCCACCAGGACCTCATATGCCGGGCATCCCCCTGCTACACCTGCACATCCCACTGGTGAAGGGCAGGGTCTCTGTAGCTGCTCATATGTTGCTCTATAAGGCACTCACTTGCATGTGATTTATTTTGCTCAGCAGCTGAAGGCACAGCATGAGATAACCTAGGAGGAGTGAATGAGTCCAGCCAAAGTTTAGCGCAAGATCTTTTTCAAGAAGGCTTGTCTCAGTGAGGTGACAAGAAGAGAAGTGGCTGATGGCCTCAGAGTGATACCCGTACCCCTGGGGTGTATAAAAGAGAGGAAAAAGAGAAAAAACCTAACCACTAAGTTCTCCTTCAGTGCTCACAAAATCAGGACTTACCACCCCTTCTGTTTCATTCAATTCAAAAAGAAAACAGAAGTTTCTGCCAATCCCTCCTAAAGTTCACTCCATTCTTATCACTGCAGCAGCCATATCTTCCTTTTGATAAAACCCATCAAGTGCAGATTACCGCGAGAATGAGCTCTCTCAACAAAACCCTGGTACAAGCCATCTCTCTCAAGTAGTCCAGGTACTGGCAAGCTGCTCATTCTCACATGCTTCACCAACAGCAACCCTTACTGCCAAGATCTGAGCGTATCATGCACCAACTGAAGCAGAACTACAAGCCCCAGGGCCTCACCCCCAGCCTAACATGGCCATCCAGTGACTGCCTTTACATACATCTGACAAAGGGCTGAAAGCCCCTCTGCAGATTTGAGCTTGGTACACCCTCAGCACTTATCAAAAAGGCTTTTCCAGGCTGAAAAAAAATGGGAGGAAGGAGAAACAACAAACACTTGAGGTATGTGAACCCTTCCAGCCAAAGCCGCAGCCTGTAGATCAGCACATCTCTAGTTTTTGCCCTGCAAGAGTCTCAGCTGTTGCTCTTGCTGTTGCAGGAGAAAAGCAACAACAAAAAGAGAAGGATAAACAGAACAGTTTCTTGCAAGGTCTCCTAACACTAACCCCAGTAGATAATTATCATTCTTTGGCTTCTTTTGGAACAAAGGCACACAGAGCTGGATGCATTTCAGTAAAAAATGAGGCTACTTTAGCTTACATTAAAACAGAGACAGCATCATGATCTGTGCTGCTACTGACACAACCCTCGCCCTGTTGCTTTTTAACACCCGGTCAAACTTGGAAGGACAGAAAATGAAAGCAGGGATCGGAGTGAGCTTTTTGCTTGCTTGTTTCTTTCAAATATACTTTGTTTCTTCAAACTGACTGAGCAAATCAGCTGCTTTTTTTGGAAGAAGAGCAATTAGATTTGAAAAACTGTGAATATACATACAAAGTAACTCTGGTGTGTAAACAAAGTTGGTTTCAACCATTCCACTTGTTTCCTTTTCATTAGTTTGCAGAGATTATGTACAACTCTTTACTTTTTAATCACATTGGCAAGCATTAATTTTTTATCAACAGTCATGATTTCAAGTGCAAACAGTGCATCATTAGAACTGATGGGGAAATGATTTTAGGTCCTGTGGAAAATGGGTGTGCTTCAGATTAGTGGGGACTCGGCAGAGAGTGGGGGGAGAAGATGCAGCCTCTAAAGGCCTCAAGTTTGTGCAGACTAAGCTAGGAGGTTATTTAATCAAGAAAAACAGTTACTTAAGGAAGTCAAACAGCAAGTCATTCTGAATACAGAAAAATAGCCCAAGAAGTAATGGGAGCGTTGTGGGAGACATATCAATAAAGCTAACTCACCAAACAGCCACTCTGGTCGTTTGAGACCACATTACCACCACTTACCAGCCCAAATTACTGGCTGCTGTGCTAAATTGCTACTAGTGAAATGAATTGCCTTCCTGTGAATGCAGAGCTGCACGAGTGGCACAGTGAGCTGGTCACAAACACAACAGGAGTGGCAATAGGAGGGCAGCAGTGCCACAGTGGTTTATCTACCTTTAGGTACCAATGCCTGGCAGTTTCCTTCCCAAATTACACATCTCCTTCACTTTACCTTGTGTACTCAGCTACTGAATGAAGCCCTGAAGGACGACAGAGGTCTGTACCACATGCCTGAGCTCAGCACTACAAACATCTCCCCTTGGCATCCTTCCTTCAGGTTTCACAGCATCACTGGGAAAAAAAGTCTGTGCCACCCAAACTCTCACCAAAGCATCCTGGAGAAACAGAGGCTGTTCGACTTGGACCTCTGTATGCAGCACAGCACACCAACCTCTGCACAACAGGCTGATGTGCAGACAGAGAGGTGATCTTTGCTCCAAAATTCATAACCTATCTTAAGTTCTCAGCACTGGCCATTGCCTTCTGCCGTGTACTGTCAATTTGGGACACTCAAGGTATCTGAAGAGTACAAATAGAAGTGCACAAACACAGCTAACCTTCTCTTCTGCAAGTTTTCTGAAATGCAGAATTCGTACAGGTCAAAACAGAGCAACATTTCATCTTTTATTCATTTGACTATCTCTAAGTGCAAAAGAAATCTGAAAATGAAAATTAAAGTTCGGTCAGACCCAGGAAAGCAATTCAAATGCAAATATACCAGCAGCTTGGTGCAAGCACAAGGAAATTCAACACATGGACCTGATTAAAACAAAAACAAAATGATTAAAAGAGTTGTCAGGATAGACAAATAACCGAGCATCCTGCTTCAAAACAGTACATCAGAAGCTTCGATGAATCTGTTATACAAGACGAGCAGGAACTAAATGCTTCATACAAAACTTGGCACAAAGGTGAAGCTTAACACTCATGCCATGCAGTCTCTTTCTTGGGTCTTATCTAAGTTAGAAAACTCTTTCTGTGCACCTCTACAGAGATTTGCTATGCACCGCTACATGAGCTCTCTCTCACTGGGAACACTTCAGGCATTTAGCAAGGCAAGCTATCATTTTTCTCAAACAAAATAAGCCTGAATTGGTGAGATTTGCATCAGCATAATGCCTCCGCACTGCAGGAGTTCTCCATCTGGTTGCTTCTCTGCTCTCTCCTGCTTAGGGGTTATCAGTACCATTGCCAGGCTTCCTTCAGAGTGAAAATGCAATTCTGCAATGGTGGCTCCCTCCCTTCGCAAAGCCTCACTTGTCCTGGCACTTGATGAGGTCATTGTCTGAAGTGCTCTGAGAGTGCAGCACAGACTGATTCCCAGCCTTAGCTGCCCTGCCTGCAATGCTAACAGCTGTCTGGGGCAGGCACCATGCAAGCTCAAGTCCCAGGGAGCCCTGGGGATGAAAGAGGGGAGCTCCTCATATGCCTCATCCTCAGAAGTTTGGAAATGTTGAGGTTTCACAGCTAGGGCGTGGAATGTAAGATGACTTCACACGAGAGCTGTTATTTGCAGTGCTGTTATGATCTGAAACCCACATTTGTCATTCAGTTCCTCATGAGCACTTGGCACCAGTGCTCCAGAATGACTTCAGGTGATAAAAACGGTTCCTAACTGCAACAGGGCTCCTTACAACTCAGAGAAGCTGAGTGTAAACCAGAAGGTAACAGGGCTCCTCACCCGACTCTCATACACAGACCTGAACTTCAGCCCTAAGCAAATATTCTTCATATGACCAATCCAATGTACCCCCACCAATGACTTCAGCCCAAAGGCAGCTTTCTTTCTCCAAAGATGCTGCTCTCCCTCCAAAACTCAGTAAGTATTTCATCAAAACTGCAAGGTCTCAAACTCACTATCAGTCTGGTAAGACATGCTGTTCCCATCACAACACACACACATGCTGAAGCACAGTCTCAAGAGCACAAGGAGTGTTAGAGGTCTGAGATCTAGCTGCACTGATACACAGAGCTCCACTCACCAGAGGACAGTTCCTTGTAGACATACATCCAAGCCACGTGGGAAACTGAAGCTCATACAACCATTAAACACCTCTACAAATTACCTTGATCTCTAAGGAAAATAAAACATTTAAATGCCTGCCGGAATTGCCAAGGGATGTGGGATGAATCACAGCCAGACGCCAGCACTGTGGATAAAGAGCCACGACAATGTTTAGATGGAGGTATTGGATGCTGGGGAGTAATCACCCACCCATACCTGTTTCCCCACAGCTGCTGCTGAAAGCTTCTCAGGCCTCAGGATCATGTAGGTGATATTTAAGTAGCAAACTCCCCTTAAATCTTGGTTCATTTTTCTTTAAGTACCATCCAAAAGAGTAAACAAGGTTGCATAAAAGACCGCAGACAGGTTTTCTTTCTCACGTATAAAAGACAGAGACATTTTCAAGCCTTCCAATGTTTTCAGAGCCAACCTCCTGTATCACCTTCAAATTGCTGGAAGAAAATGCCTTCCGCACCTGTTTTCCCTCCCTAAAAAGGTTGTTTCCTGACCCACTCAAAAATGTGAAGCAGATAATGAATGACAGGAAAGAAAGCATTTTCAGGCTGACAAACAGCAACCCGGAGGGCAAAAGCAATGCCTGTGATGTGGGGATGGAAGGCTGGGGCAGAAATCACAGGGTGCGAGTACCCTCAGTTCCTGAAATGGCAATTATGGTATGTATTTCTGCGTGGCTTTTAGGTGACTGCAGAGAGGTGCTGGTGCAGAGCCTGTGGTTGTGGGGCAGCTGTTCCCTCTGATGACTGTTCTTGGGAAGAGCTGATCTGTGCTATCAGATGGGAGCACCAGCACCCACATGTACCGCAAACAGGCCTTGGCACATGGTCTGTCACATGGGAAAGGAAGCCAAGATAACGGAGTGCGAGTCTGAGGAAGAAAATGCTATTTCTTACTGATCAAAATACATCAAGAAGAACAATAAAATACTCAGCCATTTGGTGCTTCCACGGGGTTTGGTTAATAATCCTACCCCATGTGCTCACCTGCATCTCCTGGGGCATGTGGTTGTATTTCCTATTCAACTAAGGCTGACGTTAAGAGTCAGTACCTACACAGTCCAGACAGAACCCCATTCCCCAGATGCCCCTGATGTTCCAAATTGTATCAACATGAATTTTCTCTTCCTACAAACCTTCCCCTGTTTTGGGGCTATAGCACGTACAATGACTTGACTACCAACGCCAATCTGCCATTCAATTACAGCATTCAGTAAGACCTTAGTATCTTTCTTTGCCATTTTTCTGAACTGCTTCATCTGTTTAGGCATCTTCTTTTCCCCTGATCGTTCAGAGGACACATCTCACATGACATCATATCATTCTCCAGGCTCCCAAGATGCAAGAAATGATATCTTCTGAAAGACAGACTCAGAGTGCCTATTTCTGAAGTCCAAACTGCCTTCCCCTGTAAGCCTCAGCAGTATTGGCTGTGAATCAAAATCATTTTTGAGGTTATTAACCTGTGCTGGGGAGCTGATGAGAATTGTTCACATCTTATAAAATGGATTCCTCTGCTTCACACAGCAGCATAAACGGTTATCCACTGGCATGATTAATACACCTAACGTGGCAGCAATTGTTTCAGCTCTGCTTCTGTTTGGGGTTATGGAGTTCCTTTTGCTGAGGCTGTTCTTTAAATTAAGACAGTTGGAGATTGCCTTAAAATGCAAATTCTCAAGGCATCTTAGCAACAACAGCAAAAGGGAGAACAACTAGGATTATAAAAGGCAGAAAACGGGAACAAAAATCAACAACCTCCTGTGAGTTTTTTGCTAAAATCTATTAATGTTATCTGGCTGCTCTCATGCTGTATCAATTATGCTTTACTTGGTAAACACTACCGGGCAAGGGCAGGAAAGCTGGGGAGGATGTAATCATGCAAGAGCTCTTTTAATGCAGTTATGGATGATCCTGAAGTCCTCCAGCCAGCTTCAGAATAACACAGCTTAGGACACTCTAAACTTTGAGGCTTAGGGTGCAGAGGAGAGGAAAAAGAAATAGTTCAGTTCTACATTTAATACTTTGATTTCTGGATGAGAAGAGCCCTTTACAAGCTCACTCTGAAAGTCTCCATCACACCTGGAAGCTGGAGTATGAGATCAAGCAAAATCCCTCAGTAAGGACTTACTGGTAACTATCATCAGGGAGTCATTCAGGAAAGCAGAAAAAAGAAAAGAAAAAAAAAAAGATATGGATATCCTCAAGGATATGAGTTAGCTGAAGAGTAAGAAGAGCTAATACTGTTCCAATTCAGCCAGGTGCTTGTCATATTGAAGAGATTTAGAGATGGTTTTGGAGGCTTTGGGTTTTGCTTGTGTTGTGGCTGGATTTTTTTTGTTTTCTTTATGGAGTGGGGGTATGTAGTTTGGTTTTTTGTTTGTTTCTTTAGGATCAAAAGATGGATAAATTGCAAGGAAGTTCTAAAATGCTCTGCCTTTACAAGCAGACAGCGTTGTGTTACCACCCAAACAGACACACCTCTCCATCCCGAGCGGAACGTGAGGCTTAAGGACAGCAGGTTGGCGTGTTTCACTGATGCAACAGCAAGTCAAATGAAAACCCATATTACTTAATGCGTAGCCATGACAACAACTCCATTATGAAGGATTTTCACTTGGAGAGTCCCTCCAGTGGAACTTGCCGCATTAAGTCCTATTTTCTGGAAATGGGGTGGAAGACAAGTAGTGAGATCTTACTGTTCTTCAGCAAATGGGCTTTAAATTTGAAAAACTAAGTTGTAACCCCAAGTCCAATGCAACTTTTTCTTTTTTATTCCTTTGAAAAAAGAATGTCATAAACCATTTCTGTCCAACAAGATATCAGAATTCCTATCTTCTGTCATTAACATGGACTTTAAATGAACTTCTCTATTAAGCGAGACAAACTATTCCTTTAGATTCTTCCTTTGTGCTGATGAGCACTCCTAAATCTCACCTGATCACCCAACAAGGCACACAACTGCAAAGCAATTCAAACTAAGTGACTGCTTTTGCTTAGGCAGTTTCTTAAACCACAATGCCCATGTTTTCTCATGGAGAATTGTGGTTTTGGTATTATTTTTGCTCTCAAAATATTCCTAAATCATCTTCCTGTTCAAACATGAAGAATAAATGTCTGCTGCTAGAGCCATGGAGGAATTGCTGATGGGATGGTCCTAGAGGCGCATCCCTTCCCATGGCCAACTGCAAAGCCAACATGTGCTGGGGGAAACTGATGGTTGTCTTGTTAACAACCTGAGAATCAGACTTAAGCCTTGTATTCTCCCTATAATCAAAGAAGAAAGGGAAAGCAGTCTTCTTGTGATTGGAAGCATTGGAGAGGAGCCCAGTTGCATCTCACCAAAACCCTATGTAAAATCACCATTTTTTACATAACAGAGTGGGTGCAACTCACCTATTCACAAAGCAGATGGATGCCACACACTCAAAACATAGCAAGTTAATTCTGGTTGACCTGTAAAGCTGATAAAAGCCATGGTCTTCTGACAAGCAGCATTCCCTTCACCAGAAGAGACAGCTGCCAACTGAACTACTGAAGCTAACACAGAGCAGCAAGGAAGTATTTCAGAAAATCAGCTCAGTTTTCTTTATTCTAAGTCTGCTTAACTTCATGACATGGAGGACTTCGACATCTCCAGGAAAACCAGGGTGTTTTCATTTTTCTGACTGTATGACAGAACGATGTCAGAAATCAAAGCAGCCTAGAGAAAGCCAACAGTAATATTTCAGCACATCAGCAATCATCTGTCATCAGATTGCTAACATTTTTCCTCATCAAGCCCTGATACTAGGCTTAGATGTTGAACAGTTACGTCTGTGGCTGCTCTCAGACAATTCTGGCCATGTTTATTTGGTAATCACTAGGTTTCTTAAGGAGGATGGGAAGGAAATAGGGGAAAATATTGGTAACATGCTTCCTTCAAAAGAAACATAATACTTATTACAACATTCTCCTAAGTGAAGCTAGTTCACATATCCAAGCATCCCTCTCCCTACTACACATTGAGCTTTTACTGTACCTTTTTGATTCAGCATCAGCACTATGGAGATTTAACACAAGGACACGCCAAGCCTTACACCACGCAACAGCAATGTTGGAGATTCAGTCCTAAGAATTCACTGATAGCAACTGTGCTCAGCTTACACATACAAAAACTATTTACATACCGGCCAAATTAAGTAAAACTCAATCTGGGATCTTAAAAAAATAAAAGCTGTTAAAGACAGAAAAAGAAAAAGGCGGCTTCTGAGGTTGCAGAATCCAAGGTAGAATGGAGCCTGCTCCCAAGACTTACTGGAGCCAACAGTGCTGAGCTGGGTTGGCAAAGCAAACAGGTGACCTCAAAACATGCTTTGCAACAGTGCTCGTTACTGTTAACCAGCAAGCATGTAACTCCTCCACTAATACAAGATGCAACAAGTCGATACTCAGCATTCATTTGCTACGGTTGTGCCTCCTTTAGCCAGCCCTGCTATACGTAACAAAGTTTTCCTTTCTGTGATCATTTCCAAATCACAAGCACAGCCTTGAATAGCTGTTTTTTTCCTTATTAACTTTACTTGTAGAGGTGAGAGGGGTTTCTGGTGTGAACCATTAACTTCAATCCATAGAGTTGTTAATTAACTGACAGCAGAACTGAAATATGCTCTGTTTACCACAATGGAGCAGCAAAAATTAAAGCAAGATGATGCCATGCTTGAAGCACAGCTGTACCTTCCCCCAGGAGCTTATGGGAGAAAGAGCCTGCCTTCTTCCAAATCCATTCATATGAGGGAACACATCCCCACACTCTGACATTTGTTACCATAGATGCTGCAGCTTCCAAGGGGGACAGGATGGTAATTAAGGAAAAGTCATTTGCTAATCGAGTAACAGCGTGTATCTAATTCAGTTCACGGCAGCACACCTTAGAACAGTTCTGTTCCCAGACAGTCAGATTAAATTTATTAGCATATCTTATGTAGGGCTGACTTCATATGAGAAACGTACACACCGCATGCTTCCCTATTTTGGACACAACCCTTTGTACTAACAGGATTATTTCGGTGGATTTACAATGGCACATTCACCATTTCTTTTTATTTCTGCCTGCCTCACAACCCTTATTAACAGCTTCGGGATGTTATTCTTCAGTAAGTTTCTCTGCCCTTCCCGATGGCATTCTGAAAATCCCACAGCGGGCTGTCAAAGGACATGAGACAAACTCTCCTACACAAGGACAGAGGTGAAACTTTGTTCTCTACTTACTTTAGAGGGGGATTTCTTTGGTTTTAGGAAAACATAGAAATTTCTGGAAGAGCCTGCAGGTGAAGGTGCATTCACTGGAGGTCAAGTCTGCAAGGTCGGAGGGAAAATCCCTTCTCACCAACAGCTCTATAAAATGACATTTCAGGGAGCAACCTCCCAAACAACCTTAGCTGAAAATAACCAGGTCTTTGGTAGGGCTTGAAGAAAAAGTAAAACTGATATGACAGCCACAGTGCTCAAACACCACACAGACGTCTGTGGCAACCTTTTTATATATGAGGATTCTTTCTACTTCTTATGGAGCTCTTCAAAATCATTAATTTGTAATATTAGAGTGATTTCTATTTTCAGATCAGAGCAATTCTTCACTCAGATACTCCACAGTTTGACAGCTGATCTGCATAATGTTGTGAATACAGAGCATAACACATCTCAAGGCAGTGAAGTAAGCCTTCAGTACAGCACTCATGCATGCTGCAATACAATATAAGATTTATGGAAAAGGCCTCCTGAATGCTAGTTTGAAGTCACAGCTATTCAGAAACTAAAACTGTATATTTAAGATATATCATCCTTATAACTTAACAAGGGTTAATAAAGGCCCAGTTGAGAACTGTTAACCCACAGACTGTTTAGACATAAGTCACCTAGGTTACAGCATTTATCTCATTGCTTCATTTCTTACTGACCTAAGTAAGTCCCAGTATAAATACACTGTTCTGTTCCACATTTATTCCCATCCATATTTTCTTCCTATAAGCGTTTTATTTATTTCTTTATTTATTCTTGCTTTGGCATAACCTTTCATTCTCCATTCATAAGGGGCTCTGACCATCCATCCTCCAGCCCAGTTCATCACACACAGCTAAAAGTCTGAGAGGACACCAGCAACACACTCCCCAATGGAGAATCACAGAATCATAGGAAGGTTTGAGTTGGAAGGGACATTTAAAGGCCACATAGTCCAACTCCCCTACAATGAACAGAGATATCCACAGCTAGATCAGGCTGCTCAGAGCCCTGTCCAGACTGACCCTGAATGTCTCCAGTGATGGAGCATCCAACATCTCTCCACACAACCCACGCCAGTGCTTCAATACTCTCATCATAAAATACATTTTAATTATATTCCAACTAAATCTCCCTTCTTTTAGTTTTTCCCTTGGTCCTATCAGACAGACCGTGCTAAAGAGACTTTCCCCTTCCTTCTTATAGCCCCCCCGTCCCCCCCTGTAGCCTCCAGTGGAGCCTTCCAACTTCAGTCAGTCCATGTTTCAAATGCTCTCTTAGTTGTGCAGCAGTGGGGCACCCAGCCCCCTATGCCTATATTCCCCCACAAGGTTCTGCCCAGATGCTTGTGGACAGAGTGCTTGTTCACTCAATTAATTTATTGACACTGATGCACAGGCTGGACTGGTACACACTCTTGGTTCTTTGATTTGCCAGCTTTCTTCCCAGTAAGCTTGCAGTCAAAAAATGACCCCTTTGCTTGTTCAAAGGCGTTTATTTTGCGAAGGTAAGATGGAAAAATGAGATTACCACTAACACTTAATGAGTAAAGTAACAAGCAAATCTGCTGGGACATCTCAGCACTCCCCAATGCTTCAGTCCATCCAACCATCACCAAAAGCACCTAAGAAAATGAAAGTGTTTGAATTCCCTCACAAACTGTTCAAACAACAGAGCACAAAGCTAGGAAATAAATTACCCTCTGAGCAAGGTTAGCCCTGCAGTGTTAAATATTTCCAACCAAGTGGGGTCTGTGAAAAAGGCTTGTTTTTACCAAAAAGGAAAACAATGTACCGCAGATAGCTGACAACTGATAACAAGTGGGAGCTGCTGATGAAAAGCAGAAAATAAACTTCCTCTCTTTTCATTCATCATGCAGACACGAGGTCCAGTTGTTCCCTCCAGATGAACATTACCAAGGACACCACCTTCTCTTATCTCATACTGACTGGGAATAAACACATTCCTGGGTAAAAAATCTTCCATGGATTTAGTCCAGTCCTAATTTCAACAGAGGAAAACAGTGCTTACAGGAGACCTCTGGAGATAACTATCATTTTGGGGCATGCTCACTGCCCAGCAACAACCAAAGAATGTCTACTCCAAACTACAATGGATCACTGCAAAACTACATGGCTTAGGGACAAAAATCATCCCATGATCCATAGAAATCTTTTCAAAGGGTTGCCTGTGCCAAAATTCACTAGTTCTTCACCCCTCAGCAGGGTTAAAGGTATTAAGGCCTTACCACAGAACATTCTTCCAACTGAAGATCTTCTAGTGGTATTACAGTTTGGCTTTGCTTTTCCAATAGAGACAGCTGCCACGAGAGGACATTGCAAGGAACACAATTTTTTGGCCTAACAGCTCACTGCAGTAAGGTTTCATCTGCTTATGAACACAGGCCTTTCTGAAGCTCCCAGATGCCTCCATCCTCCCCTGAGCAATGGCAGAATTGGAAAGGCTGATGAACAAGCAGCAACACCAAACACAATTAGCTCAGAAAAACCTGGGAAGCCATACATCATTAGCAGAGAAAAGAATACCTCAACCCAGCCAGAAAAGAACTTCACATTTCCTTCTCGTTCAAGATAAGAGCAGATGATAAGCAGTCCCCTGTGGATCTCCACTGGAAGGATGCAACTGCATAACTACACCAGGATTATTGCTTTTCCAGATCTGCATCATCTCAAACCTCAGCTGCTGTTTATATTTTTAATATGAGAAAGCCTACCCAGAGCCATTTCATGTTCTAGTCGTTTCACAAAATAGCTGTTTTCAGTCAGGAGAGGTTATAAAAGTGTTTAGTAAAAGGATGGCAAGCATCTTGTTTTTATTAGTTTTTTGATCATAAATTCCTATATATTCAGATGGCATTTAATTACAATCTCTGTCTGGATGTGCTACGAACAGCAGCTGCTGGGAAACATTGTAATCTCCATTATTTTAGAAGAATACAGTGCAAAACATAAATCTTTTAGACAGCAAAACATCAGATCAGTTTCCTAAGAACAAAATCCTCCATTTTCCCCAAGAATATCAAGTTGGAGACCAGGACCAACACATTAAACCAGAAGAAAAACAAGGAAACTGAAGGCTACTCCTTCTGCTCCAATCTGTAACAGGGTACTTTCCAATCTGGGACCCTGGGTTTCTATAGAGCAGCAGTCCCTTTCTTTCCCAATTTCTTTGGTTTTACCCTCTTATTTTCCAGATTATTTGAAGAAGAACGTCCTACAAGGTAGAGATGACCTGATTTTCCAGTTTCCAAGAAGTCTCTCTGCTTTCCAATACTGTTAGTTCTGAGCTCCCTTTGTACTCAGCACAGTAAGAAACAGCACAGGACTATCAGGGTTTATATATATATATATGTGTGTGTGTGTGTGTATGTGTATATATATATATATATACACTTTTATATATACACATATATACATATATACATATATACATATATATATACACACACATACACACACACACACATAATTTTTTTCTTTGGTAGATCAGCTTTCAAAGTAAATAGGCATTTCAAAATGAATCAAACCTAACAGGAGAGAACAATTTTGCCTCTAACGTTCCTTTAGCAATAGTTTGGATCGTTAACACTGGTGTCTTTCTATCGGCATACCCAGTCTAAATTATACAGCCATGTACTTTAACGGGCAGAAACAAAGGTCAAAATCCAGACACTTTCATGTATACTATTACAATGAAAAGCCCTTTTATTTTACGTTTCAGTTGTGGGAGTTTCAGCAAAGGGGAATCATGGAACAGTGGAGGAGACAAATACATTTGTGCCTCCCTTTTCAGCTGCTATTAATAAAATGAATAGGGCTTTATCTAACCAATTTATTTTGTAAATAAAACCCTGCTTCAGGAAAAAAGCCTTTGCACAACCACCAAGAACACAGAGAAACAGAAAAACAGATAGTCCTTCAACAACTATGATCTAATGTGAGGGGAAAATGTTGGAAATCATTTTATCCATTTATTTTTTAAGGGGTTACACCTATGCATTCGCTGCCCTGGAAAGGAGAAATGAGCACTATGTTGTGAGCCTACAGATGAGCCAGGCTGTATGAATACGAATGCACTTACGGAGTAGTATATCTATTTGATAAACTCTGAATACTCTTCCCCAGTAATAAAGACTAAAGCTTGATCTGAATTTGCGCCAGCCTTGTTCAATACTACGCTGCAACACTACACTGGAAAACTAATTGTCAGTCTGCTCAGAATCTAATGATGAGCAAAGTGTCAAGAGCAGTAAATAACTATGTACATGAGCAGGTCACAAAAAAAACCCTGGACATTCATTTCTAAAATAGAAATATTTTCAGGTCATCTTGACACTAGAACTTCGAAAGCATTGCTTAAGAGCCTGCCAGCTGCTCTCTGCTGAATCTAAAGGCGAAGCTGATGCTGACAGCGTGATTTGAATGAGGACAGACACGTCAGGCTCAGTTAGTTGGGTGCATAGCAGCATTCACATAAAGGCATTAAACACCGTGCAGACTCTGCTAAACACCAACCAGTGTTTGTGAGTACCTTGAGACACAGGATGTGGTTTGATTATTATTATAACATAGCCACCAGGAAGCAATGGATGGGTCTGAAGTCCTTAGCTCCCAGACTTGATTGTACCTCCTCCACCCCTGCTACCAAATGCTAGTTTAACCTAATCACAGGTTAAGTTTTGATTACTGGGAAGAAGTCATTTAATCAAATAGCACCCTTTGAATTTAAGTGCAAACACATGCCAAAACTTAACACAAATTAAACAGAGTAGGGGTTTTGTTCATTCTTTATGAGGAGGTCAATATATAACCTGTGCTGATTAATCTACTCATCCCACGCAGCAACTTGGTTGAGCAGTGGAGCAGGATGCAGGGCACCAGTCACAGCACTGCATTGCTCCTGTCTGAGCTGTAGTTTTGCTCTGCAAGCTTGGGTTCTAATACCTGTGAGACTTATTCAGACTTTCTTTCCTAAGTCCTGGTTCAGGTGACAGTGAGTGTCCCCACTGTCTTTACAAAACACTATAATCTTCCTTTCACCAAAGCCTGGTTTGCTCTAATTCAGCAACACTGCTAACAAAGCCTATCAGTTTCATATGAGCTCTTATTGAGATACATACTAACCTGTAATTTTGTTGGAGACAGGATAAAAGAGAGCATCTCCTGTAGCCCCCTGCAGCGATATTTCAGTACTTTGTTTATATATCCCCATTGCTCATACTTTAAACGCAAAGTAAGTTTCATAGCCTTAAAGTAATTACCATATACAAGCTGTATCTAATAATGAGCACAATCACTGTCTACAAAACACCACCTCTGTGGACAGTCATAAGTTCATATCCTATTTGACCTCATGAACATTTCATTCAATAAGCACAAGAAACACTTCTGTCTGTCCAATATGAATAAGTCACTACATTTAGGAGAGACAGTCATTCAGACACTGTAAAATAAGAAACTGGGTGATAAAGGTGGAGCAGTTGCTTTTGTATGTATTATTTATGAAAACAGAAGTGCACAACGATCCCATTTCTCTAAGAGACCAGCCATGCACGAGGCTCTAACACAGTGAGCTCTGAACATTCAATATATCCCATCCTGGAGGAGTGCTAGAACCAAGTTTTAAGTTCATATATCAATCTGGAAAAACACAAGAACAAACCTCTGTAACGGTGCTCACACAGACTAGGTCACAAGAGTACAAAACCAAGCCATAGCAATGCAGCATCCACACCAGAGCCAGTGCTTCATCTACTTGTTTGAAAAGACTTGGTGATAATTAGTTGTGGGTTTTTTTAACCAATAAATGTGTTTTGTTTTGACTTTTGGGGAAAGAAAAAGGAAAATAAAGGAATGAAATTGCATGATGAATTGTAATAATTACAACTGGAAGCAGTTGGAATAATGTTCCACTTCAGTAAGATGTCCTCAGAAGTTAACAAACAGGTATTTGCATCATTAGTGACATGTTTTCTACTTTTATAATGCCCAGAAACCGATGAGGATGCATGACACTCCTAATGAAATGCTGAAGCAGATCTTAGTTTGAGACCCACACTACCACAGCAGTCATACAAGTGCTTCTCTGACTCGGTGCTTAAGTTACAGTGACCTTCTGAGAGCTCCAAATTTTCATGCTGCATTCATAAAAAGCATGCCTCAGACTGGGGCACGATGGTATTATGGACAACAGTACAAGAGCAGTTACTAAACAACAGCAAAACCAACAGAACTGCTTCCTTAAGGCGAGCAGAACTCAAAGAAACATTACCAAGTTTTTTTGCAGACATTCAGGCCAAACAATAAGCGGTCTCAAAAAGTCAACTGACTGCTAGAAACAAGCCTGATCTCCAAAGGAGGTGGTGGAGTGAACTCCACAGACATCCTCAAGTGAAATACCAACCAAAAGGTGAGTGTGTAATGACTGTGAGACACTTGAACAATCCTAAGATCTCAGCCCTTCACTCTGCCCTACAGACTCCTTCCTAGGGCTTTGTACTTGGAAGGATGAAGCATGAGATGTGAACACACACAATGATAGAACATATCATTGAAACCTGGTTGGCAAACTCCCTTGCTCCTTGGATCCATACTTAAATTCACATTGTGAGGAGCTTTAGTAGTACTCTTTCAATGCATCTGCATTGCCCAAGAGATGGTCTTCAAGTCTTACACTAACACTAGCTCCTTGAAAGACCAATTGAAGGCTTCTGAGATGCCTTACATGCTTGGAATGACAAGCAATATCTCTGCCTCTGCCCCCTCCAGAAGGTCCTAACACAGCTTGCTCTGCAGTGAGGTGATCTGAAATGTGAAGGCAGCAGTCCTAGCCAGTTTCTTAAGTTTGGAATGCCTTACAAAAAGATCCTGTGATGTCAGTACTGGACTGAATTTGGAGAGGAATCAAGGATGGGGGTATGAAAATTTCCCAAAGGAAAAAGAGCCACTAAGCCACGTATTTCCTTGGGAAAGAGACTTATCTCTTGAGAACCCACACAGGCTGCAGGATGCCAGAGAGGAGCGTCTCAGATGGCAAGAAAAAATATGATCTGACTCTACAACATGATGAAAAAGAAAAGGCAGAAAACATTGAGTAGATGAACAGAAAAAGAAACTGATGCCAGAGATGATTTTTACACAACTAGTGGAAAGAACTATGAGAGGCTGCTTCTTCAGAGACTACGGATTTGTTGGCATGCTGTGCAGAAAATCCCACTTAGTCACAAATACCTAATTGACTTCTTCCCACACAGTGCCCCTTATGGACACTGAGTAAATGTTCTCCAACTTCAAGAGCCATCTAACATCTGTGCTAGGAGATGCTATTTTTTACTGTTTGCTTGGAAAGGCAGATCCAACCCCTTGAGAAGAGCTTTAGAGGTTCAGGCAGAGTCTAAAACACTCATAGTGAAAGGCAGTGTAAGTTTTAAGTGCAAAAATACCTCAGTCATGTACAGTTTTCCTTGAGATGAACAATGACCACCTTCACTGCTGGAGAACACCAGCAGAGCCAGGAGAAGTTTGCACTGCTTGGTGACAGCAATAGTAGCAGGCCATTATAAAGTCAGGGACCTCTTGCAAACAAAATGTACAATAACACAATAATAAATGTGGTGAAGGTTAAAAGATACACCGCACTGAGGTGACTGCATTATTGTTCCCATTCTGTGCTTGTACTTGGGAACAAATCACAGAGCCTCCTTAAATCCAAAACTCATCTCTGTTCTCCCTCTCCTTTAGATAAAATAGCCCTACCAAATCCTCTGAGAAGGAGCTAACTCAGAAGACCCTGGGGCTAGAAGACCAATTACGTCCTATTAAATCAGATTCTTACTGAAAATAGTCCAAAAAAGAGACAAAAGAGGGGGCAGAGAGAGGGTGACACAAAGCCAGACTGAATGTCTGTTATGATCAAATAGGAGCCAAGAGCCTGCAGTGTTCATTTCCCAGTTAAAAACAAACAAAACAAACTGTAACTTCACAGTTGCCAAAAGCAAATGGGAGAGAAAAGGATGATGTGCTCCAGCACACCTTCAGAAATGAGAATGAAGATAAGAACGCTGGCCAACAGAATGATGATAAGACCTTACAGCATCACAAAAAATTAGGCAAAAACTACAATAAGCTCCAGGCAGCATCAAGATGATGTGTTGTGGAAGACAGACAGTATTTATAAGCCTTCTTTGGTTTTGATTAATTGGCAGAAATCCCAACAGACTGAAGAGCTGCTTTGAAATCCTGAGGATCTCATCTGAGACAGCTCTGCCACTTCTGCTGTGACATCTCCTACAACCTCCTGCATCCCTCTCTGTAGTTCACATGGCTACAGCGACTGTGCTCATATTCCTCTGTAAACAATGAGTCTGATATCCTTGCAAATCCTGCACTTTCTAGGCGTGTGGTCCTTCCCAAGACTTCTCTGACGTCCCAAAACCCATCCCCCCCATGGGAAGGCATAATTAGATGTTTCATCACTTTGGAGAAGCTATAGAGAGTAAAGCAAGGAACAAAGTCTCCCAGAGGAGAATCCTCTTGACTGAAGATGACAATAAAATTAAATTCACAGACATTTATGAGGAAAAACTACTAAAATAAGGGCTGAGGAAAGCCTAGACTGTTTTCAATATGGGCTCTTCTCAAAGCTGCTTCTTTCATTTCTATAGCTCCAGCACCAGGAGCATGACAGGTGCTGGTAGAGCTGATTCCCTCAGCTCAGCTTCTGGAGTTTTAGTGCAATCTCAATATTCATTTGTAGAAGAACAAAGAGCCAAGGAGGAGGATGCTACTGCACACAGCCAACACAAAATCAGCAGCTACAAAACAGTCATTTCAAGTATTTTAGGTTCCCTCTACTCCACTCACAGTGTTATATTCCTTCCATTTATTCATGGGAATAGAAACCAACATGAAAGAAGGACTCCTTACACCTGTTAATATAGTTTCTAAAATAAATCAGAACGTCTGTTTATAGTGGCATGACTGTTATTCACGAGAGCCTAAAACTTGCACAGTGTCACCTGATTTATCTGCAGCTCTGCTGACATATTTTCCTTTCATAATGCAGCCATCAAATGTGACATCTTGCAGCTGACAGGTTCAGACAGAGAGGGAGCAAAAGAGGAAACATTTGGTTTCAGATGTGAGATATCACATTTATCCTCATTAGCACAAGGTAACACCCACACATAACTCAAAGCTGTCAACACGGTACAGATCTAGATGCATCTCTCAAAGAGAGACCTTTCCAGGTTTCCAAATTCTTAAGCAATTTCTGAAAAGTAATTCCCAAAAAAAGGCTTTAAGTCAACCAAATGAAACCTCCGAAACTAGAGCTTGGACAACTTTTGTTTCTTAATTAAACTTAAAACGAGGGCGGTGGCAAACTGATTCTTTAGGCAGAATACAACTGACCAACAGAGAGATAATCCCTTTTTCACTCCGAAAGAAACCTCTATTTTATCACAAAAAGCTGATGAGGCACTCTTAGAGCAGCACACACACTAATAAGAAAGGTAGTATTTTTGGTAAGCTTATTTTATCCTCAAAACTGCTTGACTTGCATTCAGAGAGCCAGCAGAGACTAGTTCACATGCATAAGCCAAGGATCATTCAGCCTTCTTTTCACTCCCAGCTTCAACAGCCCGAAGGCGTGCTTTTGCTGTAGGTGGTCAGAGCTCTTTTCTCCAAAAATCTCAGCCCCAATAAATACAATAAATAAGACTCACCAAGCACACAAATTGCCACATAAGTAAGTATCTTCACATTCAAGACAAAGAACCCAAATGTTTAGGGATCATAATTATCATAGAGACTTCAGGCCTAATAAGCTTTATGAAGACAAGTGAAAATTTAAAATGGAGACTACTGCTGCTTCACAGTGATCAGGGAATGCAGCAAGCAACAGTGAAAGTGATGGATGTTTTCAAATCCATCTTACTTAAATTACGATTTATAATTAGTCTAAGGAAACATCTCCCATATATAACCCAGACTTCTGGTTAGAGGCTCTGTCTAAATGCTGAATCGTAAATTAGAAATTTGCATGATAGTATTGGTTATCAAACACTCAACATGACTAATTTGTATTCATATTCATCACAAGCAAGGAAGGAAAGAGGAATACATCGAAACAACATTTGCAATGCTTATGCAGTTTTTAAGAAAATAAAGTATCACTCACTAATATTCATATAGTTGTGTTTTTTTCAGTAGAACTCTATGAAGAATAAAGTTTATAGTTGATTGGTTGTAGGTTTTTTGTCTGTTTGTTTGAATAGCTGAAAGGATACAGTGATAAGCCAACAAGAGCAAATGAGCCCACACTAACAACCATAAACCAAGCCATTTGATAACATCATCTCTCATTTCCATTACTTCACCATCACTCATTGCATTACTTCTAAACATAGACCATAAACTCTACATAATTTTGTTTGTAAAGCATTATACATATTTACATAGCTGTCTAAATAATCTTAAATTAAATCACGAGACCAACCAAATCCTGGGGGTGAGCCAACCCTGCCCTCACACACAGAGACCTGCCAGAAGAGCAGGAACAAGCTGAAGAGCCCAAAAGCCATGAGGTTGTCTTTGACACAGAGTTGTTTTAGAAGATGAGAGTCAAGGGAATAATTAGAAACAGGAAAGCCACAGTAATAGTACAACAGCAGATATATCAAATAAAGGCCATATGAGTCGCAAGGAACATTCGGTGCTTCAAACAACAGCAGGAAGGGGTCTGGCCACAAATCCCCCAGAATTCCTCTCAAAGGACGCAACAGCACTGAACGGGAGATAAGTGCAACCTGTTGTTATGAGGTTTCATCAGAGGACAACAGGGGACATCATCCAAACCCAGACACACTGCAGAAATATACCTCCAACATGACGGCTTTTGGGAAACAGGGTTGTGCAATATGAAAACTTCTCTATTTAAAAAAACAGAAAAAGCTTCGCTTTAATCAGTTTGTTACTAATGCTAAGACAAATCTCGCACCTCAATAAAATAGTTTCTGTATTCTAAATGTGAGACTGAAAAACCCACACCTTTCCATGTAATGCTGGAGTGGGCATATCTGAATGAGGAAAATATGTAAATATTAAAAGCTGGAAGACTTAAAGCTGTGCCATGAGAAAGGATTTAACCTTAAAAGGGCAGAACCTGAAAGCTGTTTTGGGAAAGTAGCAAAGAGCATTTGCAACTATACAGCATTAAGAGTTTGGCAGGAAACCATGTTTAAAGGATGGCTTACTGCCTCCAAAATATTTTTGTTTGAAAGGCAATTTAAGAAATTAATTTGTGCATGTATAAATACACAGAAACCCGCAAGTTGTACATATTCTGGAGTTTTCTCATATTTGCTCAAAAGACACAGACAAGCAGGAAACCTCTGTTCTCCTTGGGTACCATCTGGACAAAATGCTTGCAGGTCTACTCCTTCCTAAGGAGTACCAAGAGATTTTATAACTGTATGTCTACATGTACCATATCAAATCAAGCTGGGAACTCATTTGTTGCATTAACTGAATTAAAACAGCAACATTTACCTCAGAACTCGCTATTAGACATTAGCCAAAGAGATAAGTGGACACTGCAGTCAGTGGACATCAGGTTTGATCGAGCCTAATAACTCCTACAGATGAAACACAAATCCCCTATTAAAAAAATATACCCAATTCAACACACAAAGCTAAAGAACAGAATAAGACACAAAATGCAATCAGCTGACATTCTGGAAAAGCGGAGTGCTGACAACACCCATCCAGCTATGAGGCTCTCAGAAACCCAACGGCTCCCAAAAACAGAACATTCACGGCTGCATTCATATCTCACCAAGAAGATAAAACCCTGCCACAACACATACTGTGACAAATTAGACATGCTAAACTGCAGATGCTATACTCATTTTGTGCACAGGGCAGAAAAATACCATTTTCTATTATGAAACACATTGCTTCTGCAGAGATGTCCATGTGCTTTATCAACATGTAAAAGCTCATTCTCACAACATTCTATAAGGTAGCAAGCTATTACCACAGTCTCCTCCTTTTAAAGTCACTTTCCATTTCCGCAACACCACCATTTCTGTTAAGCCAACCATTGATATAGCAAAGCATAGGTATTGACTTAAAGCACAAGAACTATATTTAGTGGGGGCTTATTCCAACAGATCTCAGTGCTGGGTTAAGAGCTTTAACCCTCTTTCTTTATATAGGAAGGCACACAATTCTAGCATGGAATTTTCCAAGCAAAAGTAGTCTGCACAAATTCTTCAAAAGCCGTATTTAGAAAATGTCCTTAGTCTCCTTCTTCAAAATGATTTTTCCCATGAAATAAAGTTCTCATCTGCATGAATGTTGGAAAACAAAGGAAAAAGGCACCAGCTTTTGAAACCATACCTTCCATGACATACACCAGGGAACCCACATCTCCCTCCTTGATGATGCAGCTGTCTTTGCCATACTCCACAGGATACATACAATCCACAATCTCCTGGATCTGAGACAGCTCCAGATTCTTCATGAAGTCATTGTCAAGGATTGCTTCCTTTATTAGCTCCTTGGACCTGCAGGACAGAAAAGAAAACCAAAAAAGCATGGTTTAGCCAAACATTCATCCACCACACTCAATAACGGCACAACCCCACAGTGCCTCAGTCACTATATCTTTGGGAGCAAAATAAATCCAGATTTTTTTCCCTAAAAATGTGATGGAATCAAAGATGATGAAAAAAAAATAATAACTTGCAATGATTTCTGTAAATAATTTTAGATACAGTTTCATAACGAAAATAGATGTCATGCAATTGCAAGATCCCTTTTTAGCTACACCAGTAATAACACTGAAGAATAACAGAGCTACCCAAAATATCTTCCATACACAAAAAGTGAAAGGAAACACAAACAAGAAGCCCAACGATTTACTGCATAGTTTATCATATTCCTATTAAATCACACAAACTGGATCACACAAGAGCGTGTGATGGTGCAGTGATTCCCTGAGTATTAATCAAATTCCAAACACCACAACATCCAGCAGAGAAGGCACCACTGTTGAACATCACCAATTAATTGCTTTGATGACTAATGGCAAAATTCAGTTGTTTTATTAGCATGCACAAAATTAGACACTCAGTTTTGGCTTGGCGTGCAACTGGTTTAACAGTCTGAAGTTCTACACTGTGCAAGGTTTAGAAAGGAAGAGGCTGTTTCTGACAACACAGGCTAAGCCTCCGATCTGACTGTAACCACCACATTATGACACTTTGCAAGACCTCTTAGAGCAACTTATGGAAAGGAACAAGGGAGGATACTACATCTGGGTTCAGACAAAGCTGGAGTGCACTCACTTCTCCAAAATGCTCTACTTTACACGACAGGCCATCGGCACTGAGCTACTGAAGCATTCAATGCAAAGTAGACTGGACTTCAAGCACTGTCTGCAAGGAGGAATGGACTGCTACAGAAAATTTGTTCTTGAGAAATTTAGTTTAACTTCACGTGCTATCATTCTAATTCCTTGCACAAGCAAATAAAAACCACCAGGAAGAAAACTGCGTTGTTCTTTCATTGCTTTCAGTAGCGTGAAGCTGATAATTTGAAGGTTGGTTATAAGGCAGATAACTTGCTTTCCTTATTTGTTCTACATAGTACAGCAAGAGCAGACTTTCTATGCTGTGCCTTGATGGCTCTTTTGGTCTCAGCCACCCCCACAGGTCCCCATAAGCCTCATAACAAAGACACTAATTACTAGCATTACTCAAGCAGCATGCTGAAGAAGAAAGCATAATAAAAGCTTTCACGGTAGTCATATCAGCCAGCATTCCAATTCCAGCTATTTGTTCCATTGCAAGGCTCAAAATGAGACTGTCTCCCCGATAAAATAAAGTCAGCCTTTCATGAAGGGTGCTTAGAAAAACAGTCACAAGAGATGCAAGGAATTCAGACACGGGTATGTTGGACCTCCTTGTTAATTTAGGGCCCACAGAAAGAAGCAATGCTGTGCTTGTAGGAATAAAGGGCAACAAAGGGTCTGCCTTATCTAAAGGGCAGCAAAGGGGCAGCAGAAGGACTAAGATATCTGCTACAAATCCATTCTGGGGAGAAGCAGCAAAATATATGCAAGATGAACAAAGTTTTGGAATTTGTGAGCTTAACAGTATTCTGAGTAAAGCCTCAGAGTAGCTCTAACCAACAGACTTGTGGCATCAAAAACCTCTTCTCTACAACATACATAGGTTGCTCCAAAAGTAATGCCTGTTATTTATTTCCATGGAAACTACAACAAAGAGCACAATAACACTCTTTGAGAGAGCAAATTCTCAGCTACAAAACACTATTTCTCAACATAATCACCACTATTAGCTGTGCATTTTCACCAGTAATAAACAAATGCCGGTATGTTGTGCTCAGAAAAATCTGCACCAACAGAGGTGGCCCATTGTATCTCACTGTTATGATTATGTTATTTCTTAGCATAGTTGCTAAGAAAATGTTGCCTACACAGTCCATCTTTCATCAGTCCAAACAGATGGAAGTCACAAAGCGACAAATCCAGACCACATGGTGAGTATGGTAGGACAGTCCAGCCAAGATTAGCAGTGTGTTGCACAGTCTTCAAACTGGTATGAGATCTGGCATTATCACACTGCGGGAGAAAGGCTGCCTTCTTCTCTGGCCTGATTCTGGAAGTTTGAGCTTTCAGCTTCGTCAGGGTTGTGATGTAGCAGTCAAAATTGATGGCTTTTCCAAGTTCTAGGAAACCCAGAAGGATCATCCCTTTCCTACACCAACAGACACTGTATATCACTTCAGCCACTGAGGGCTATGCCTTCAACTTTTTCTTTGATGGGGAATTCACATGTCACCACTCCATGAACTGCCACTTTGACTCATAGTGGTGACACTACGTCTCGTCACTGGTAATGATGCAATCCAGGCAACCTCCACCTGCAGACTCCTATTGGTTCAACAGGTCCTGACAAACCTGCAGCGTTCCTTCTGTTTCTGTGTGAGTATCTATGGGACCCGCGTGCTTCAAGCTTTGTGATATTCCAACACTACCACCATTGTTTCCAATTCACACCCACCGGTTGGTCTCCATAAACATTCAGTGAGCACTGATGAATGTGAGTGGGTGCCATTTATTCCCACGTGGAAGAACTCAGTCACACATCTTTGCTTCATACCCACTCCCATGGCAGACACCATTCTGTCAGACTGCCCCTCTGCTGCCATCTGTCACAAGGCAACAAAATGTAATGGGATATTGGTGGGAAGATTCAGCCACTACTGCCGTACCGCCAACATCAACCTCTGACATCACTGGCCAACATTACTTTGAAGAAATACTGGAGAAACTGAAGCTCAGAGGTCCACTAAGTCATTCAAATGCTCTTAACAGCAGAAGCGTGCTAGCAATAGAAGGGAAAGCACAGGGCACCAACAGCACATTCTGTAGCCTGTAAGCCACGCACCTTTTCATCTAGAAATATTCCATCCACCTCAAAAAAAAAAAAAAAAGAAATATAAAGCGAAGCTTAGCTTGACGTATTTGAAAATTAGTTGCTACTAAAAATACATTGTCATAGCTACAATAAGATTTACTCCGTTGTTCCCTGCAAGAGAGTATTCGTCAGTCTAATAATTTAAGAAATTATTCATGCAATGTAGATTACCGTTCCCACATACTTGTGCATACAGGGCCTTCAGCAATTTCCACATTATTTTATTACACAGCTTTCTTTCAATGTAATTCACAGATGAAGCTCCAGGTAAATAGATTTCTCTTCTTCTCTATTTGTTTTTATACGATGTGAAACTCAAAGCATATAAATTAGCTCATAATTCCCAATTAACCCGGAACCAATGCTTTTGTGAACCACACCATTCTTTAATCATCTCCATTACTATATGAAAACTGCATTCACTGCAGAAGTGTTAACACACAAGTCTGATAGAAAAGGAAAGGTACCTAAAATGGTCAAAAACACACTCCTCCAAGCGGCTTAAACAAGATACAGCTGTTTTAATACCTCTTACTGCTGAAGAGTACTCCGTCTGCATTTTTTAATTAAAGTTTCTAATAGAAACAACCTGCAAACAAAATAAACCTGCAGTATTTATAATGGAACAGACTTTTTCTGAGTGACCTCATTTCAGGAATGGGGCCCTATTTACTTAAGGCTCAACTGAACAACTCCTAATGCAGAGGGCCATTCAGAGCAGAGAGTGAAGCCCTCATCTTTACTTTCCAGAGCAGAAACCTGCAACTATGTTTACTGAGAAAATAGTGATCAAAAGCAATGGAAAATTAAAAAGTAAAAAGGGCATAATCATCTGTAATACATCCGTTCCCAAATGAGTTTAAGCCCATCACGCTAACTAATAAGGCATCAGTAGGAACAAGCTAATTGCATCCTCATTTGCAGAAGTCATGCAAAAAGCACCGTAAGAAGTTTGCTATAAATGCATTTCATCCACGAAAACATTAGTGCCAGGCTGTGAGAGCCCCTCAGAAGAACAGCATACAGAATGTATGTGACTTTGCACACCACCCAGTCCCAAGCAGGGGCAGAGCATTCACATGTACAATGCCACAGCTGCGTACCAAAACCATTTTAAATTGGAGATCACAGCCACGGCTGAACCTTGCAACGGGAAGAAAACAGTAAGAAAAGTTCAGTAAATAAGACATTTTAGAAGTTCTCTTTAAAGATGCCCACTGAGCACAAAAAAGCCCACATCCTCCAAAAACCAGTCATGTCCGGCACAAAAACCTTGCTGTACAATTGCTGGTGCTTACTGAGCGACTATTCAATCTACAGGCAGGCTGCACATCCCACACAGACACCTATTCATCCAGACACTTCATCTTCTGTTTACGAACACCGCTGCACGGCCAGTCAAATACACAGAGGTTTAAAAACAAGAGCCTAGAAATCAGAAAGCCTTCCGGGATATCAAAACAACTGTCAGCTACACAGCTGAAATCTCTTCCCTGTGCTGTTATTTAGCGTGGGTGTCTCTTCAGCTCCTGCAGAAGAGAGAGAAAGCAAGCATAACTTTCAGGGATGACTCTTCAATCCCTCAACCACCAACTTCAAGCTCCGCTGTCCTCGGGAAAGGTGGTTTTGAAACAAAAGCGTTTATGTTGTTAGGAGAATTATTTCTGACAGGTCAATTACAGAAAAGTGGAGGTCTGCCCCTGCAGTGCCCCAGGAGATCTGGCACTGCAGGCTGGCAGTGGGTACTTCTTGCATGATAGCAATGCAATAGAAACGCAAGCTGGCTGGCTTTAAAAACATAGCTTGCAGAAGGAGAAATGGATCCTCTTTTAAGACTCACGCACCATGTGGCAGCAGGACAGGACAGAAAAGACCTTTTGGTAAAGTCTCAGTGCTGCCCAACTGCAACACCGTTTCTAGCTGATAACGCTGAATTAGCTGTTTGTTTTGGCTACGGACAAAGATCACTTTAAACATTCCTTAAAGGGAAATGTAAATATAACTCAGGAGAGCTACTCTTGTCCCATTAACTGAAAATACAGCAGGACCCAAGTTCAGAACGGAGTAACACAGAGCCTTCACTATGTTTGCTGATGCTCATGACAGTGCTTGCCTTTCCCACCACAGACAGCAGTGGTGAGGCTTCAGGTCGCAAGAGAACATTCCTGGATGGGATCCGAAACATCTTGAGCCAAGGCCATTACTGCTTAGCTGGATGGAAGCACGTGTTCTTCGGAAGAGTACACGAAAAACAATCTAAGCCAACATTCTGTTTAGAGAGGCAACAGGGAGAGCAAATGTGCCCTGATCTAAACCTTTAAAAAAAGGCAAATAAACCCCACGTTTCCCTTTTGCTTATATGTAAATATGACCTGTAGTTGCGAATAGAGGAGCTTTGTAGAGAACGTGTTGATGAGAGAGCTCCACTTAGTACTTCTAAATATATCAGTAAAACATGCCGTTCATTTACACTGTTGCTCATTATATCACATTCTGGCATTCAACATTTAAGAAGTAAAACAATTTAAGAAAAAGAATGTTAATTTCTCCTTGAATTTCTCTCATTGAAAACTGTTGTTAGGATGCAAATGCTGTAGGCAAGGTTCCGTGGGGAAGTTTTTTTTTGTTAACTCCTGTATTCAAATATATCTCACCCCACAGATTTTCACCACCCTTTTCTAGTCTACTATTTTCCATCCTACAAAAACCCAGGTTTAGATACTGGAAATGTTTGGCACTGTCAGCAAGAAAATCATCTCCTCCCATCACAATTTGCCTACTTCTTAGATGCCTGACACCTCTGAACAACTCCCACACGAGCTTCATTTTGAGAAGCCATTACCAATACCTCCCCACAGGATCGAACAGCCACTTTATTAAATGAAGGAAGCAGCAGAAACTTTGGGCAGCTTGTCATAGGTGAGCACACATAGCAAATGAATGCCAAAGGACGAACCGAACAAGGTACATGCTACACACTTGGCTAAACAACATGGTCTTTGCAGGGGTGGTGTTCTTACACATCTCACAGTTTTTGTGCTCACATCCAGTGTAACTATGCTGGAGACTTTTTCACACCTACAGAAATAGCAAAGAAAACATATGTACCCATACGCTGCAACACCAAGGGATGCAGCAACACCCAAACTCCTCCAGCAAGGTTCAGTTTGCAAGACTAAGCCGTGGAGATCCAGGCAAAACATCTTGAAGGTCAAGGCAATGTATCTTGGAAAGAACCTCCTACTTTAAGGGCAAGAGTTTCTCCATCAATCAAACAATTATCCACATACACTTCCACTCCTGGCAGCTCCAAGCAGCAAGCTGACTGGAGGCAGGTATGAGGACAGCAGCTAAATGGCCACTAAAACAGTTTCCCAAAGTTTATTAGCATATTTTGAGGTCCGCATGGCTTCACAGTGATAAATGAACACTTAGAGAGAGAACTGCATTCAGATGCCCTGGAGAAGAAAGTCACAGATAGCTGCTGCAGAGATGGACTTCACCCTGGTGGAAAAAGCAGGAAATCTGCCAAGTGGATGATAACCTAATTTAAATAGATGCAGAAATCCAATTAGAGATCCTCTGAGCAGAGACAGCTCGCTCTTGTCTCTTGGATTAGAGGCTACAAACACATTGCAAGCTTTTCTAAATGTGCTGTTGTCCAGGCAAAATGAATGTGCTCTGCAAAAACACTTTGCTCCTCCTCAGCAGAAGAGCATCAGCAGGGAAAGATATCACGACAGTGCAAATATACAGCAGTAGGTTTAGCACGGGCCTTCACAGAAAATGTGATTTATGAAATAAAGGTGACAGATTTAACGCCAGTTACTGATTCACCTAACACTTCTGATGGATGGCACTGTCACCATCTACGCTGTTTCACTACTTCTGCTTTTCTGCTGCCTGGCAAAGACCCTGGTTTAAAGAATATAGGTGTTCAGGAGCAGAATGCAGACGAGCACTTGGAGCCTTAGTCCTTCAATAAATATCTCTAGGAATTGAAGAAGAAGTATTTCTTCCTTTCTTAAGGGTCAGTAAAAGGACTGACGTTAGCAGCCATGCTTTGAGAGACAAATACTGTAAGGAAGTATGGGATTACCTAAATAGCATCTTCAGCCAGGAGCCAAGGAGCAGACTGCAGGGATTTAGAGGCAAGCACTGACACTGGATCAGCTCTCAGAAAGGTCGCTTCGGGGACAGAACAGTCCTGAGCAGAGCTATGGGAGCACCATCATGAAGGCTCTGTCTAGTCTACTAATAAACCAGATTACATTCTGACAAGCACCTTTTGGCAGATGATATGAACTCTAAGGAACCAAGTCATATAACTTTATAACATTTAAATGGAGACAGAACAGCAGCAGGAAACTCATACGCTGCCTACAGAAAAGCAGGGAGGCTGGGGATCATACCAGGAGCCAACCACCAGCAGTTTCTCTCTATTCATCAGATCAGAGATAAACAGTCACATTCAAAGTACTACCTTCTAATCTGTATTTCCACTGTGTTGAGTACCAACCATCCCTCCAGCAGAGCTTTGAAGAACATCCTCACAGCAGCAATCTTTCCTCAAACTTATCTTAGGAAGTCTACCAAGAGTGCAGCACCCATAAAGTCCCAGACTGCCTATTGAAGGATAACCTTTACAGATGCAGGATAAATCCCCCTATTTCACACTTATACTATTCAGAGATAAACTCAACAGATTTTTGCAACTCCACCCCATCCAACCAAGAGAAAATGCAAGCCAGAAAGAAGTTAAAATAATTGTTTTGAAGAGCAATCGTACAAAAAAACTGACATCAGAAGGGTACCAAGTTTAAAGGGAAGGCAAGGAAAAGATGGATCGATTTCAAGGACTCTAGGAAATGGCTCCCCTTTGATCAAAATAACTGCCCTCCAGAGGATTTGAATGTTTCCAGGCACTTCGGCCTGAAAGCACACTGTCAAGGGAAACATCCTATTTCTTGTAAAGAAGAGGATATTTTTGCACTAGCAGCACACTGGTAACCTCACATTTTACGGCACCACTTGCCCTCAGGGAACGCTAACAGGAACGGACACATGCAAAAGGAGGCAGCAACATAAACGTGTACTGCCAAGGTAAGGCCAAGGAACAGCATGCTCACCTGGGACTTCATCCCTCTGAGCAAGTTTTGATGATTGCAGTGTAAGGCACCCTCCCCTACAAGCAACTGTAACCCACTGGCATTACAGCCTAGCAGAAGAGCAAGCCATAATCACAGCACGAGAAACACTGAGGTGCTCCCAAAGGAAAGCTCTGCTCTTTACAAGCAGGACCACTTCAGCAGGAAACAGCACTGCTTGCTTCTGGAGTATAGACTACAACACGCATTAAGTAGGTTGTTATTCTGCCTCCTCCAGAACCAAGAAAGCAATCCCTTTAATAAGACAGGAATGCTCAAGATTCATTCTGTCGAGATAGGAGTGATGGGAGACATAAATATTTGTCATCATAAGATGGGCTGAGTACAAAGCAACAAGGCTCCGCTCTCAAAGGCAGGGTGCATGAAATGTAGCTGGAGCTTGTTGCTGTCACAGCAGGGGGTGAGGAATTCCCTTACAAGCACTGCAGATGCAGACTAGGGGAACGCAGATGGGATGACAATAATGCAAGCACAACAGTAAAAAGGACAGATGTGTGCTGATGTGCTGATAGGTAAACAAAGAGCAACAAGAATCACACAAAAGGAAATACCAAAATACCTGAATCCCACTCAGAGGAATGCAAGACAGCTCCGACAGCTGCAGGAAAGATTATCTTTTTAATCCTCAAGCAGCAGACCCTGAAAAACCAACTCACTGTTACAAATGATGTCCCGCATCTAGGATTTGTTATATCAGATGAAATCCTAAGGAAGATGCTACTTGGCCATTGGTATCCCATAATTCAGCATGAAGTACTAACAATATCTCAGCGTTCACCGTTTCTCCCAAAATACTTACAATGTCTGACACATAGGAGATGGATGGGTTTATCATGCACCAATTTCAGAGCACCCACTGCAACATATGTTATAGCTGTGGGCAGTTATCAATGGCCCTGCTGCCCGTAATTTATAATGAAGAAGTGCTGCAGGTCTGCTGCCAAGGTCCTTAAGAGCAGACCATCTGGAAGGCTCTAAAGGGAGGGGAGAAACACCTCAAAATAGTGAAAAGACAGAAAAATTAAGCCAGAAAAGAGCACACAATCAAGTGATGCTTATCTGTACCATGTGAACAGAAAAGTAATTTGCTCATATGCCTACTGCGCATCATGCTTATTTTGTTTTCCTTGCATTACTATCCTGTATTTACTCTCCTCTTTCCCAGCAACCTTATGTCTTAGCACCCTCCTACACCACCTTCAAAACCAAAAATGCCTGCTCTGAGCACACTTTGGGTCGTCCTTCCTTCTCTTCTGAGTACCTCACTTGACACTCCCACTGCATCATGGTTTCCTTTTCTCTACCCTTCCACCACTCAGCTCCTTCGTCGGGCTTGAGAAAACCAGAGCTGGCATCACAAAGAGTTGGTGAGAGTGGTCCTCCCACATGCGGCTCTCTAGGGAAACAGTTAGCTTCCTCTGTCCCAAATATTGTACAGAACTAGGAATGCAGTTTTGTTCGCTCCTTGAAAAGCATCGCTGCAATTCTCTCACATTTCAGTTTGTTCCACAGAACGCAGGCTGCGTTTTGGAAATATTTACATGAAGGAATACACAGAGAGAGCTAACAAGAGATGGAGAGAATCTGCATGCCAAGGAGTTATTTTGGAATAGGAAACAGGAACTACTAGAGTGAGCCGAAATAATTCAGAAGACTTTAACCCTGATAGACCTGCAGAGCTTTACTTACAAGACATTTAACTGTTTTAAAGACATTCAGACAGTTCTTTGCCTCAAAGTCAAAAGAAAACGCAAGTCCTCAGAAAACACATAAATGCAACAGACATCCAAGAGCAGAAAGATCAGCATCCACAGAACTGCACTTGAAAGCTTGCCTTTGGAACGAGTTCCAAATGTTCTTTAGTTTTGAAGGACTTCAGCTTATTTGCCCTATCCCACGCAGTGTGCAGGTCACCCACGGGGTTGTGCAGGATTCACCTGTTCTAAATGAAATTCCTCTGCTCATCTAACATCTTTAAGCTGGCTTAGCTGCAGTACACAAACAGCTCTTTGGAAATGCACTTTAGTTTTACCTGCGTTCCTGTGAGGCAGATTCACTCCAGAAACATAAACCTTTGTAGTTTCTCCATGATGAAACACTGAGAAGAGCTACCCACGTCTTGCAATTGAAGTAACTACTCGGTTTTGCCTACTTGCTCAATTCTAAACCTTAATTATGATAATAAAATTATCAGTCACTTGCTCATCTTCAAACCTAAAGACAAAAGCTCCCTAAAGCACTATTTGTAATGTCCCTAAAAAGATGCTAAACACATTACTAAGACTTGGCTTCCACCATTCTTTGTTCTCTGCAGCGCATGATTTTAGCCATGAGTGGCATCAACACCTCAAGGTACCCAACATATCACATATTTCTTCCCTCCTGTACCATAACTCACAGAATTCAGCTAAAAACAAAGGCAAGAGGCCTTACAGACAGGATAGTCTTCACCTGTCGGTTTTATGTATACAAATCTGCTGGTTTTTGGCAGTGATCTGAGAGCTGGCACGCACTGTGCTGTTCTGTCCAATTTCCACTTGCACAACCTGCCGTTAAAGTCAAGGAATAAAATATAACAAGTCTTATATATGGTGAAGAGTAAATCCGCATGCTACTTTCTTTTATCGCAGTGGGGGGATACGATGCTGTTCTATTTATAAAGGTCAAGTAAATTGGTGCAGTCTGTGGAGCTCTAATGCCTCTGTATTATTAAAAAGGAATATTTAGACAGCGCCTTTCAGAGAGAGAGAAATCTCAGACTAATATTTGTCCCTCCAATCTGAGCTGACGTGTGCACACAGTTTTGTGTACACTGAGTAGAACATGACAATGAATGTTTATTTGTTCTTCGTTTGAATTATGACAACTGTTATATTTGAAACAGCCCATAACATTTTAACAGGTTGTTTGGATAAGCCACAGCTATAAATCCTGATCAGCTGTCAAGCAAGGAAAAACCTCTGTATTACCTTTTGGCATGAAAATAAACTGCTGGGAAGTGAGGAAACAGGGCTAAGAGGGAGTTAAAGCGCTTAGCAGTTTGCTTAACCTGGGTCCCCAGCACACAACAGTTGCCTTCTGCCATCTTCCTGTAAAGGAGCGATACCCAACCACAAACACTTCCATACAGATCACTGAGGATGTCACACAACTATCCAACAAGGCACTTTCCTCAGCCCTTCCCTGCTTTTGTTCAAAGCAGTTAGGAGGTGTTTTTTTCATCTCTGAATCACAACTTCAAATTAAACAGTTTTGACAATCACGTTGATGATTATGCCACAGCAGAAATGCAGAGCACAAGACCACTATAATTACACAGCTAATTGCACCTATGGAGATGCTAACACTGCAAAAAGCCCCCACAGGACTCTAGGAAAGGCAGCAAATGCATGAGGGAACAATGAAATCCTATCTATCTAAACAAATCCAATAACAGCACTTACAGTTAAATGCTGTGACTTGCTGCAAACCCACAACATCCAAGAAATTCCTCACCTGACCCAGGCTGGGAAACTGAATTTCTAGTGATGTTTTGGCTTTGATATTCTCCTACCACAGCCTCTGAGGTCCAGCGGATACTGAGTGCTCTGAGACAGCACAACAGTGCAATCCAAAACTTAGCTGCTGTCTCCCTGATATCTCCCTGAGCTTCAGTTTTATGGTTGTCATATTCCTTCCCCGAGCAGCTCAGAGAAGTCTGCAGAGTCAGGAGGGGTCGCAGAGAACAAAGAAGTGCCAGACAGAATCAGGATTCACAGGTGCTCTCATTTCAAGTTCTGGTCAGATCCACCCAGCACACACAGCTGGAAGTTAAGCAGCAGAAATCCCAAACAACAGCTATACCTTCCAAGAATTCAGCTGGGCTCCACGTAGCATTTGGGTTTAGGAATACACAGACCAAACTGAATTTTAGCTACTGAGAACTGTCAGCAGTTCACACACCAGGGACATCTCCAACAGCAAGAAGACATATATTTTCAGTATTGTTGTGCAATATGCTCTCTGGTTAATAAGAAAATGATAAACCACTTGTCAACCTACACCTGCACTCAGTTCTGTTATTTAGGTGGAAACATGGAGAAAGTTCATCCTCCTGTGTGTCACGGTTTGAACTAAAAATCCACCTGCGTCCGTGACAGGGGGCCGTAGGCCCCGGAGGGGCCCTAGGCCGAAAGGGAAAAAGTTAATTAGGAAAAGAAAACAGCGGCAACGATCTAAGGAGGCACACTTATTTACTAAATACTATATCGAAATACAGGATAACACAATATAATACAATATAATTGAAATTGAGCTAACGAATCAAGCAAAATAGGAGAGAGAATGAGTCCCGTAACCGAGAGGCCTACTGTGAATCTAGGCGAACGGCTGAAGGCTCCCACACACTCCCCTGAACGCCAGAACTCGAAAGACGTCAGTCTGTTCTGCGACAGAGTTAATATAGAGTCCAGGTCCCGTGACCTATCGTGTTGTTCCCTGGGAGATGTAGTCTTCTTCTGATAAGTTGCAGATTCAGTAAAATTATTCATGCTTTATATGATGTTATGATGTGGAATACTGATAGCAAAAATTACAAAATTATTAAACCATGACATTCCACCCCTTATTCTACATCATTACATTATATTTATACATACATACACACTCATATGTATAATTGTGAATAATCAGCAACCTTATTTTTTCTCAACAATCTATATTTATTCCATACAAATCCCTAAGTTGAGAACAAAACTCTATAACCTAATTTACTATTTATTAATTTTGAGAAAATGGCAAAACTGCCAGAAAAAGGAAAACATGTCAGCGGTAGAGGGGAAAGGCAGCGCTAGTAGGGCGTCCCCCACATCAAGGTGCACTCATCCTTTCCCAGCCACCACAGCAGATTTCCTTTTGACTTATACTTCTTTCCATGTGTGCTCTACACATGCATGGCCAGTGCAGGATATAGAGTCCAGATGGAAAACTTGCTTACAGAATGCCTAATTAAGGTATATAGAGAAAAAGTGTTTCCTTAACATTAATCCACTCTATCTTAAGTCCTATACCTAATTGAACTATTCTGTACCTAATTGAAATATTTTCTGAGACTCTACCTATATATCTACAGGAAAATCATTGGCTGCACTCCCCCAACATCAAATTCCCTTGTGGTACACATTGAACATTCCCATTTTTGTCCATCACCCACCATGTGCACCCAGGTCCCTGGGCAAAGACAGTACCCCGGAGAGGTTTGCCCTTTCCAGACGCTGGAAGGACCCAAACTGTTTTTCCCAACACACTCTTTATGTGTACTACAGGAACCTTATCTCCCTCCACGGTACGTAGGGAGCTGGATTGGTTAGGACCATTACGATTACTAGATCCTCGAGTGTTGACCAACCAGGTGGCTTCTGCTAAATGGTTCTCCCAATTTTTATACGTTCCGCCACCCATTGCTTTCAACATAGTTTTCAATAACCCATTGAATCGTTCAATCTTACCAGAAGCTGGTGCATGATAGGGAATATGGTAAATCCACTCAATGCCATGATTTTTGGCCCAAGTGGTTACAAGGGAATTTTTAAAATGGGTCCCATTATCTGATTCAATTCTTTCCGGAGTGCCATGCCGCCACAGGATTTGCTTTTCCAACCCTAATATGGTGTTTCGGGCGGTAGCATGGGGTACTGCGTATGTTTCGAGCCACCCAGTGGTTGCCTCCACCATGGTGAGTACATAACGCTTACCATTGCGAGATCGTGGCAAGGTGATATAATCAACCTGCCATGCCTCTCCATATTTATACTTTTGCCATCGCCCTTCCCCCCAAATAGGTTTCATCCTCTTGGCTTGTTTAATTATGGCGCATGTTTCACAATCATGAATAACTTGAGCAATAGCGTCCATAGTTAAATCCACCCCTCGGTCTCTGGCCCACTTATATGTTGCATCCCTTCCTTGATGACCTGAAGTCTCATGGGCCCACCGAGCTAGGAATAATTCACCCTTGTTCTGCCAGTCCAAGTCTATTTGAGCCACCTCAATTTTGGCAGCTCGATCAACCTGATGGTTATTTTTATGTTCTTCAGTAGCCTTACTTTTAGGCACATGAGCATCTACATGGCGCACCTTTACAACAATGTTCCTTATTCGGGCAGCAATGTCTTTCCACAGTTCAGCAGCCCAAACAGGTTTCCCCTTTCGTTGCCAATTATCATTTTCCCACTGTTGCAACCACCCCCATAAGGCATTTGCCACCATCCATGAATCAGTATAAAGATGAAGCATTGGCCACCTCTCCCGTTCAGCCACATCTAAAGCCAGCTGAACAGCCTTTACCTCTGCGAATTGACTTGATTCTCCTTTACCTTCGGTGGCTTCTGCAACTTGTCGTGTGGGGCTCCATACAGCAGCTTTCCATCTGCGATGCTTCCCTACAATACGACATGATCCGTCTGTGAACAGGGCAAATTTCTTTTCGTTTTCTGGTAGCTCATTGTATGGTGGTGCCTCTTTAGCACGTGATACCTCTTCTGTAGGTGGTGTTTCAATTTTTTTACTCTCAGGCCAGTCCATGATCACTTCTAGAATTCCAGGACGGCTGAGTTTTCCCATTCGAGCTCGTTGAGTAATTAATGAAATCCACTTACTCCAAGTGGCATCAGTAGCATGATGGGTGGAGGGAACCTGTCCTTTAAACATCCAGTTTATTACTGGCAAGCGAGGTGCTAGAAGAAGCTGAACCTCTGTCCCAACTACTTCAGAAGCAGCCCGAACCCCCTCATACACGGCTAAGATCTCCTTCTCAGTTGGAGTGTAGCGCTCCTCAGACCCTTTATATGCTCGACTCCAAAATCCTAGGGGTCGGCCTCGGGTCTCTCCTGAGGCTCTTTGCCACAAACTCCAGGTGGGACCTTTCTCTCCAGCAGCAGTGTAGAGGATGTTCTTCACATCCTGTCCCGTCCGTACTGGCCCCAAGGCCACGGCACGGGCTATTTCTTGTTTTATCTGCTCAAAAGCCTGCTGCTGCTCAGGACCCCATGAGAAATTATTCTTCTTCCGTGTTACCTGATAGAGAGGGCTCACTATGTGGCTGTAGTTTGGGACATGCATTCTCCAAAAGCCCACTACTCCCAGAAAAGATTGGGTCTCTGTTTTATTTGTGGGCGGAGACATAGCAGTGATTTTGTCAATCACATCTGCTGGGATGTGACGACGTCCATCTTGCCATTTTATGCCTAAGAACTGGATTTCCTGGGCAGGCCCCTTCACCTTGCTGCTCTTAATGGCAAAACCAGCTTTCAAAAGAATTTGGATTATCTGTTTCCCTTTCTTGAAAACCTCTGCTGCTGTATGGCCCCACACCACAATGTCATCAATATACTGCAAGTGCTCAGGAGCATTACCCTGTTCCAAAACAGCTTGGATCAATCCATGGCAAATTGTTGGGCTGTGCTTCCACCCCTGGGGTAAACGGTTCCAGGTATACTGAATACCTCTCCAGGTAAAAGCAAACTGTGGCCTACATTTTGCAGCCAATGGGATGGAAAAGAAGGCATTAGCAATATCAATGGTGGCATACCACCTAGCTTCTTTTGACTCCAATTCATACTGGAGTTCTAGCATGTCTGGTACAGCAGCACTTAATGGAGGTGTGACTTCATTCAGGCCACGGTAATCTACCGTCAGCCTCCATTCCCCACTGGTTTTACGCACTGGCCATATGGGGCTGTTAAAAGGCGAGTGCGTTTTGCTAATCACTCCCTGATTTTCTAATTGGCGAATTAGCTTTTGAATGGGGAGCAATGAGTCCCTATTGGTGCGGTACTGCCGTCTGTGAACCACTTTGGTGGCAATTGGTACCTCTTGGTCTTTTACCTGGAGCAACCCCACAGCAGAAGGATCATCTGACAGACCAGGTAAAGTTGACAGCTGCTTAACACCATTTGTGTTTACAGCAGCTATCCCAAAGGCCCATCGATACCCCTTGGGATCCTTGAAATATCCCATCCTAAGGTAATCGATTCCCAGTATACATGGAGCCTCTGGACCAGTCACAATAGGGTGCATTCGCCAGTTTTTACCAGTGAGGCTTATTTCGGCCTCCAACATAGTCAATTCTTGGGAACCCCCAGTCACTCCATGGATATATATTGGTTGTGTCCCTTGGTGACTTGAGGGCATTAGGGTGCATTGTGCACCAGTGTCCACCAAGGCTTTATATTTCTGTGGTCGAGATGTGCCAGGCCACTTAATCCACACAGTCCAGTATACTCTATTGTCCCTTTCCCCCCCCTGGCTGGGGGCAGGGCCCCTCTATTGTTTACCTCGGCGGCTTGCAGCAACTGGAACTTTCCCCCGTTTGGAAGAGTTCACCTTGGTGGTTGTTTTGGATTGTAATTCTTTCACTCGTGCCTGAAGTGCAGAAGTGGATGAGTTATACCACTTCTTTATATCCTCCCCATGATTACTCAAGAAATACAACAAAGCAAAACGTATGGTCTTATCATTGTCGTTTGCTTGAATACGAGGTGTCTTATCGTTGTCATTTGCTTGAATACGAGGACGTCTCTTTTTTATGGTTGAGATTTTCGATGATACAGGTCGAGAGGAACTCATGTTGTTTAGCTCTCTCAATAGGCGATCGTGGAAATCCTGGTTTCCATCATCTGGTACCACCGTGGATTCATCTACATCAGGCACATTAGCCAATTTGTCAATAATATCACTTTGTGTTTCCTCCACTTTGTCTAACCTTTCTACTATTTTTTTTCCCATTTGGACAATGGCTGAAGTATAAAGCTTAACTTCTGTAGCGCTTATAAATAACTCAAGCTCCTGAAGTCTGCTAATTAGCTCATTTACAAGGGGCTTTCTTTCCCCTTTGCCATATACCAATGCAAGTGCACTGGCATGCTTTTCTGGAGCTGCCTTTGTAAAGTCACGCCACATTTGTCGTGGAACGTGGACTGCTTCAGGATCATGTAATTGGTTTGGATTGTTACGATTGAACTGGGGGCTGTAGAGCATTTCCACCAGAGCCCTTTCTCTCAAAAATTGGATACCTTTCTCCATATCAGTCCATTTCTTTTTCTCAGGCTCCAAGTCCCGTTTAAAGGGGAATCTATCTCTTACCGCTATCAACATCCGCTTCCAGAGGGTGTAGGACTGATTTTGGCATGTGCCTATACCTCTGTCCACACGTGAGTCCCTGGAAATGCTACCCAGTTGGCGAGCTTCACTGCCATCGAGCCACGCACTGTTGGCACCATTGTCCCAGCAGCGAAGTAACCAAGTGACCATATTTTCTTTTGGCTGACGTGTGAAATCCTTTCTCAGATCTCGAATTTCACTCAGTTTAAAAGATCGATCAATAATGGTCGTAATACTTTGCTCACCTTTTGCTCTATCAGGAGTCCCAGGTGTTAATGTTGGCAGCTGTGTTGATGAGGCTGCCCCATCTATAAGTTTGGACTCGAGAAATTCTCGTAAAGAAAATTTAGCTTTTGGCTCCTCGTCTGACTCTGACCCTGACTCTGACGCTTGTGTTATTTCCTCCAGGCGACCTTCCTCCTTCTTCCTCTCTCTTAACTTTCTCTCTCCTAACTTCCTCTGCTCCTCTGACTTCTTCTCCTCCTCTAACATCTTCTTATACTGCTCTAACAACCTCTGCTCCGCCGACTTCCTCTGGTCTTCTGACTCCTCCTGCTCTCCTGAGTCCCCCTGACCTCCTGAGTCCCCCTGCTCTCCTGAGTCCCCCTGCTCTCCTGAGTCCTGCTCTCCTAACTCCCTCCGCTCTTCTAACTCCTTCTGCATTTTCTCTATCTGAGTTGAAACTCGTTTTGTTTTTCGCCCTCTTACAGGGGCAACCAACATTGTATCTGGTGCCCCCGGTGGTTGGTTAAGTTGGAGTACATACGGTTCAGACTTGAGGGTGTCGCATTCCGCCCTGAGGACGTTATAACTAGACTGGAGGGCGTCGTGCTCAGACTGGAGAGCGTCGTAGTCAGACAGGAGCTCGTCGTACACAGACCGGAGGGTGCTGCGACTGGCTTTGAGGGCGTTGTAGTCGGCCTTGAGGTCAGTGTACAACGAGTCAATAGAGTCATGTTTGACCTGGAGATCGACGCACTTACACAGGAGGGCGCTGTGCTCGGACTGGAGAGTGTCGTGCTCGGACCGGAGGGCATCGCGCTCAGTCTGGAGAGTGTCATGCTCGGACCGGAGGGCATCGCGCTCAGTCTGGAGAGTGTTGAGCTTGGTCTGGAGGGCATTGTGCTCGGTCTGAAGAGTGTTATGCTCGGACTGAAGAGTGTTGTGCTCGGTCCGAAGGGCATTGTGCTCAGTCTGAAGAGCGTTATGCTCGGACCGGAGGGCATTATGCTCGGACTGAAGAGTGTTGTGCTCGGTCTGGAGGGCATTGTGCTCAGTCTGAAGAGCGTTATGCTCGGACTGGAGGGCATTATGCACAGACTGAAGAGTGTTGTGCTCGGACTGGAGGGTGTCGCAGTTGGATTGGAAGGCATCATGCTCAGTCTGGAGAGTGTCATGCTCGGACCGGAGGGCATCGCGCTCAGTCTGGAGAGTGTCATGCTCGGACCGGAGGGCGCCGTGCTCGGACTGGAGAGCGTCGTGCTCGGACCGGAGGGCGCCGTGCTCGGACTGGAGAGCGTCGTGCTCGGACCGGAGGGCGCTGTACTCGGACTGGAGAGTGTTGAGTTGGGATTGCAGGGAGCTTTTCTCATCCCAAAGTTTTTCTGCGTCAGCTCTAAGACTCTCTTTCTCGTACCAGATTGAGTCTCGTTGGTACAGGAGATCTTTTCTCTCAGCTTCAAAAACTTTTTCTCTCTCTACCTTCTCATCCCAAAGTTTTACTGCGTCAGCTCTAAGACTCTCTCTCTCGTACCAGATTGAGTCTCGTTGGTACAGGAGATCTTTTCTCTCAGCTTCAAAAGCTTTTTCTCTCTCTACCTTCTCAGTCCAAAGTTTTTCTGCCTCAGCTCTAAGACTCTCTTTCTCGTACCAGATTGAGTCTCGTTGGTACAGGAGATCTTTTCTCTCAGCTTCAAAAGCTTTTTCTCTCTCTACCTTCTCAGTCCAAAGTTTTTCTGCCTCAGCTCTAAGACTCTCTCTCTCAGGAATGGTATTGACTAAGGCCCAATAAGCATTAGCTAGGCCCAAAATCATTTGTGCCTCCTGAGATCTGCCTGAGCCACAACATTCCTGCCTCAAATATGCAATCAAACTCTCAGGATTCTTCAAGTGTTCAGGAGTGAAGCTCCATAACACTGAAGATGTCTGTCCTTTGAGAATCTCTTCAATTCCCTGCCACTCAGTATTCTCTGGTTCTAGGGAAGACTTCCTCCGGATGTTATAAATCCAGATACTGAGTGAGATTATTACAATAATCAACAGTAAGATCAGGGAGATTAAGAGTGTGGCCCACTGATCATTCAAGAACTGCATAAAGGATTCATAGAAAGAAAGAGGAGCACGCTTAAAAATCACCATTTCTGTATAATTAGTTGCATTAGTTGCTCCCTCTGGAGCTGTATACAGATACGAAGTGAGCATTGCTAACCATGCTTTCAATTCATTATACAATTGTATAGCTCCATAAGAAAAAGTGGCTAGCTTAAACATGGCCCAATATGTTCGGAGCGTCTCAAAAAAGGAACCAATGGCACACAGTCCCTGGTAAAACAAATTTAGTAGAGAAAACATCTTTTTTCCTCCAATAGAGAGAGAAAAGTAAAAGAAAACAAAGCTCAGCAGTGTTTATAAAATATACCGGAGTATTGGCAGTCCGCCTGGACTTTCAAGGTCAAGCTCGCAGGTGCAGAATCCCAAACACGAGATAGCTCCTTAACAGGAAAAAAAACTCGTAGCTCTGTTAAAAGCTAAAAGAGCAACAGAAGAAAACACAGAAAAAACAGCAACTCAATTTGCCCGCATTCTCCACCAAAATCTGTCACGGTTTGAACTAAAAATCCACCTGCGTCCGTGACAGGGGGCCGTAGGCCCCGGAGGGGCCCTAGGCCGAAAGGGAAAAAGTTAATTAGGAAAAGAAAACAGCGGCAACGATCTAAGGAGGCACACTTATTTACTAAATACTATATCGAAATACAGGATAACACAATATAATACAATATAATTGAAATTGAGCTAACGAATCAAGCAAAATAGGAGAGAGAATGAGTCCCGTAACCGAGAGGCCTACTGTGAATCTAGGCGAACGGCTGAAGGCTCCCACACACTCCCCTGAACGCCAGAACTCGAAAGACGTCAGTCTGTTCTGCGACAGAGTTAATATAGAGTCCAGGTCCCGTGACCTATCGTGTTGTTCCCTGGGAGATGTAGTCTTCTTCTGATAAGTTGCAGATTCAGTAAAATTATTCATGCTTTATATGATGTTATGATGTGGAATACTGATAGCAAAAATTACAAAATTATTAAACCATGACACTGTGAAAATGAACACCCAATAAAGGAGAGCACAGGCATTTCAAGTGACCCTTTGTGAAAGGCTCTGCCTTGTCATTTGCTATTTAATTAGCTATGAAACCTAACTTCTAATCACCAAGTGTTAATGCTTATGAAGGAATTAGAGTTAACATACTCTCTGGGATATAAAAATTAGGAACTTACAAAGGCTTGTTAATCAGCATGGAAAGGCAGACAGAACAAAGTGGTGGGCAGACAGGAGCTCCTGCAGCCCGCTGCTTCCTCCAGCACAGGTGTGACATCTAATGCCTCACCTCTAATCCCAGATACATCATGAGGCAAAAACATATGGACAGATTAGTAGGTCTGGATCAAGCAGGTGACAGAGGACAGTTTAGAGGGGTTTTGTTTTAAGCATCGACTGTGTTGAAACTACAAGATGCCACAAATGCAGCACTCACTGGGGAGAGAGCAGTGTGGATGGACACAGGGGATGTACGCCTAAGAGCTTGCCTTGTTTTATTTTCAGCTGTAACAGATGTCCTCTCTCTGCTGCTCACAATTATTCTTTTTGCAGAGAACAGAAGCCACGAACAGCCAAGACATTTGCAGACAGTATAAAAAGCGGGTTTGGGGGTGTGAGGGGGAGGGTCAAAAGCAGAACTCTGTTTGTTCGGCACCTAAATATAGCCCACTTAACTCAGCAAATGTTTTTTTCCTCTACTATGCGCTATTCTGTTTGTATTTAGAGGCTGTAAGGAGCCAGCTTAGCATCATATTATATTATTATTATTTTTATATATATTTATATTTATATATATAATATTATATATTATATTCTCAGGTGGAGAATTTGCTTCTGTTCCTCGAAACCAATTTCTGCCACAAGTGGCCATGGTCACCCATCCGAGCCTTGGGTGCAAAAAAGGCAGCTTACAGCTGAAGCTCCAGCAGCAGGATGGGCTCTTACCCCTACCCAAATGTGCTCTGCTCAGACCTTCCTGCCTGGGAACCCAGCCTCTAACAACCCAATCAAACACATCACAAGGCGACAAAACTTTTTCCGGTTTCAGTGTTTTAAGATTGCTGGTCATAAAAGCATGAGACCCCCCCAGATGTTTGTTTCCAATGGAATCACACACACATGCACCTTTCTTGCAACAAAATCTACCACACCGTAGAGTTAGGCCTACACAGAATGTTTTCTATCCATTATCACTGAAACCAGTTTTTGCTTGCTGAAATTCAATCATATATTTCTCTGTCAATGCAGCATCTGATTTACCTTTTTAGTTGAGTGCCAAAGCACAGACAAGTCATTTCACTTCTCAGAAACCCTCACAGATACTTTTTGAAAAGCACAGGCAACAAGCAACAAAGGGCAATTTTTTACTCCTAAATAAAACCATACTCTACAATTTTTTTCCAATGCTTTCACGCTAATTTGCTGAGGTAGCTGCCCTTTATTCTCAATATATGTACTGCAGAAAAGTGCTTGAGAGAGAAAATACCAGAGAAAATGTTATCAAGGTATTCAATGGCCATGGCTGAGCAATCCCAGGATCACCAACACAAGCAGATAAAAAAAAAACAAGACTTTTAGGTCTTCCAAAAATCTGCAGAGTGCCTGGAAGGTTGAAAGCAAGCAGAAGTCATTGGTGCAAGGAAGCAAACCCATACAGGAGCATAAGTAAGACAGGCACTACACTGTTATTTCCCCTGTAGGTGCTACTCAGGAACTAGCATCTGAGCCTTATAAGGGTCTCCAATACACATAAAATTTGACTGTAATTCAACAGCTACCTTCCTTAATACTGGCCTTACAGACCAAATTTTTGCAGCCATTAAGTCCAGTGAGTTTAACAAACGACATGACTCTCATTTATAACGTGTTGTCCATCACAGACTGCATCAAGAGCCTCTTCCAGTGGATACAGGTTTTGGTTTTGTTTTTTTAAAGAAGGAACAGGTTCATTTTGGTTAAATCTATAATAGAAAGAGTCCTTTGTAGCTTGTGGATGGAACTGCTGATCAAAACGAAGGTAAGAAATAGAGCCAGTGCCTAATACATAACCAGTAGCAGTGGTACACTCCCATCCCACTGTCACCATTACTGGCTCTTGTGCTCCAGCGTTCAGGCTTGCCATGTTTGCAGAAAGCATCCCTTGATGGTGCATGCCCTCCTGCAGGGACTTCAATAAATCTAGCTAATGAATGGAGGGAAATAAAACAGATAGTTAGCATTCCCATGGGACTCCTCTAATGAAAGACTGCTGGGTTGCAACACAATATCCACACTGCAACAGATCCCTGCGCCACTGCCAACGAAAAGGCCGCATGAGCTCTTTATGCCAAGGCAAGCTGTAGCTCCGAGACACCACGTCAGAGTCAGTTAAGCAACAAAGTAAGTGAGCTGTACCACCTGTGCGTCTTCTCCATGCAGAACTGCTGTAAAAGTTCAAATATCTCCTTGCAGAAACAAGTCTAACTTCAAATGGTAACTACTCAATGGCTGCCTCCTCCTTTCAGAAACTGCACGCAAAGCTCTAACCAAGGGAACTTCGCATAAGATCAGAGTATCTGCCTTATTTAAGCTCCCCCAACATACTCATTATCGTAGTATCTGAGTACATCTGTGTTGGGTATACTGCTAATAGAGAAAAGCCGTCATCTCTCCACGCTTCATTTCTCCCGTGTGCCTTGCAGATCTGCACTTCTACTGGGAAAACAGAAAGCAATCAAGTATCTGATGAGCAGGAGATGTTTTCTCCCCTTTGTGCAATTGCTCTGTTAACAAGATTTAAAAGTGCAAAGACGTGTATGGAAGAAAATATGTATGTGCACATACACTTGGCTCAACTAGTTCTTAAATGCCCAGCAAGTCCTGATAAACAGCACCAGGAGAGCACTCAGCAGTGAATGATGTACGGGCATGAAGGCAGACAAACCCCATATCTAACTGAGGCATAGTCCGTGTTTTATCTGCACACTGCCCACGAGCAAGATATGACTGTTAGTCTATAGGAACTGCAAAGAGGACAAGTAACAACAGCTACCCTCAGCTTTACTTCGGTACTGGACCAAGACATATCGAGTAACAGCTGAATGACATCCTGCCATCATCCTGCATGCACCGCAACGTTTTGTCAATACAATTCAAAGCCATTGCCGCTGAATGCCCCGATGCAAAGTAAACAGGTCGCTGCTTGTCTGTTTTGGTGCTGGTTTTCATGGCAGCAATGTGAGCTATCAGTCTTTTGGCTGAGCTGAGCAAGGTCCAAGCACCCAACCTGATGGAAATGCTGTCTGCCCATAACAGGAGGCCCCTGGGACATCACATCTCATCAGCCACAAGACACTGATTTTGTGCAAGCTGACACAACAGAAAAGCTGGATTGTCAGGAAAATCAAGCTTCCCGCTCTATCTTATGTGACAGCCACTGGAAGCTCTCTGACTGCTGATGTAGAGAGGAAACGAGGGGGGTTTCTTAGGGAGATGGAAAGCCTAACAGACGGGACAGCTTAGCAGAATGAAGTGCTTTGGGGCTGAGAAGGAAAAGATAAGCAGACGTCTGTAGGAAGAGGGAAAAGGGGGAAAAGAAAGAGGTGCAGGAATGAAGAAGAGATCTGGGGAAGTAACTGAGGCTAAGGCTTGTCTTGCTTCAGCAAGTTCTTGCTGCTGCCAGCTCTTCATCTCTGTGCAGCTTCCCCAGCAGGTATCCAGCAGACTGGCCAAAGACAACAAAAGTGAGCTGTTAGCACAGCTGTCACCAAGACCACATCTGCAGTGATGAGCAACACGGCTCAGGACCATGCCATTCATCATGGGTCAAAACCATTCATCTATTTCACTTAATTAAAAAAGAACCATAAAACTACAGCAAAACATAGTAATTATAAAAAAACACATATCTCCTCTATGTGATCAGGTTTAGCTACCACTACAAGCTTTGCTCATAACCCATTACAGAAATTTACCAATGTAAATCATACTGAAACTGCACTGCAAACAATTGTATGTATTTGTGCACGTATTTCCAACTCAGGAAGACAATCTTCCATTTGAACTAAAGGAATTTCTCAGCTTCCTAGGGGACACGATTTTCAAAGCATATCAATAGCAATTAAGACAATTAAGGTTGTTTCAAACAAGCCTGAACTGGGAGCTGTGTGGCATTATTTGCATCACGTTTGGTTTAACTACACCACTGTTAACTTCCTGCCTATTGCCTCAACGTGCTGTTTGAGTCACGCAGTAATTGATTTCTTCTGTTTGTCAGAGTTATCACCCACCAAGAAAGTTATCTGCCTCATTTAGTCTGTGGATTACAAGAACACTTATGAATTCCCCTCACCCAGCGGATCTTTGTGTGAAGTTCACATCACACAGGCACTTTAAGTAGTAAGAAGCACTAAGAGATCCCAGGGACCAACCTGCACAGGGGGCACGGCTATGATAACATTTAGCAAACTACCTGGGCATCTACAAGGCACAGCTTCCCTTCTAGACAACCCAGACAGCGACATGAAGACTTCTCTGACTTGTTCTGATGACCCACCATCAGTAATGAAGAAAATGAGCTGGTGTGCCTAGAGAGTTTGCAGAGCCATTTCCAGCCTACAGCACAGAGCTGCTCCGTGGCTCTCCTAACACAGTTTGTGCACTGAACAGGAAACACCTCCGACAAATATGCTCACAAACCAAGTCAAAAAGGGGAATTCAGAGAACAAAACACAGATCCAGATAGGAAAAATGCAGCAGTACGAGTAGGGGCCCCATTTCAGGGATATCCTACTCCAAGATTGCTACTAACAAAAAAACAAAATAACCCTAACGCTACTTTGTAATGTTAAAGTCTGGGAGCCCATTTTCTGCTCCGAGACCATGCACCAGTGTTCAAGTTTGGCTATATGTGCTCAGGCACTAGTTTCCAAGGAAACCAGTGACTGCATGAACATTGCAAAATGCAAGTCCTATGCTCGCTGTTTCACAAGTACGCTCTAGCTATCTCTGTGACACAAACCCTCCCAGGTAGATGCTGTTCCACTGCTTCTCAGAGACCCCTAATACAATTTCAGACTTCAGGGTGTCAGCATACACAACACGTATCAAAACGGTGCTCACACTTGCAACCACACCACTTTCTGTATTTGTTCAGGAAAGGATAAAGGAACAATTGGAGAAAGGAGTTGTTTTAGGCTCCAGTGTAGCACACACTTCTGTGGGTTGTTTTTTTTTCCTGCTCTTTTAGATCTTCAAACAAAAACAAGCTGCACAAAACTGGCATGGACTGCCATACCCCCTGGAAATGTCAAAGCAGCAACTGAAAAACATCTATACAGATATTTATTCTTTAGCCAGCTACAAAAGCAAGCATTCTGGCACCACAAAAAGCCAGAGTCAAGAAATACCAGCAGTGCAGGCAGCAAGGGGTGTCATTTAAGACAGTAAATCAAAGCAGCTTCCTGGGAGCCCTTACCTTAAGATAAGGTGCACATTCCATGACTTCTTGGCATCCCACAGACCCCATTTCAAGCACTATAAGCAAAGAAACCGTTACATATCGAGCCACTGTGGGATGAGTTTTAGTTTGTTTTGTTGCGGCAGCAACCAGTCTGAAGCTTTGTGCTTTACTTTAGAACTATCTATCACCAACACTCAGTAACACAGAGAAGAGCAAAAAAAAAGTGAACTTACAGATATGTATTTCAATTAAAAAATAGTTTCTGTGTTAATGATAGCCTTTTGTTAGGAGCTATTAGCTTGCTTAAAGCTACTATGCTCGCCAAATAGTTTTGTTTTGCATAGAATCATCATTAAAATTTCAAAAGAGCTTCTGAGCAAAAGCGATTGTGCTTTAAAAACTTTGTGTATTACACTCTGCTGCTAAGATTAACATCCAAAAGTGGCAGCAATTCAGAGGAGCGTGTGCTGCTTACTGCTACTAAGCAAAGGCTACAGAAATGGCAGCAAAGTTTAATCCTACCCTCCCTAGTGAAATCAGCAGACAGGCAGAAAATCACAAAGCAAATGGATGGTGTTAATACCTTATTTTTGACCCTTCCTCTAACTAAAACATCTCTGGTCATTAGTTTGCATTCAGCATAAAGGTTACCTGCCTAAAGAAGCTTATTTCAGAGATGCCCCATACACTGCTTGCCGACAGAGATAAATCTTTGTCCCCTACCCAGGAACTAAATACAACAGTTATTTCTTACCACTGCTGGCCACCAAAGCCTCGGGAAGCTGACTCATAAGCAGAGGGAACCTATCAGCAACCTCACCATGCCGCTTTGCAAGGCATAAAGCCTGAGGTGTGAGTCACATGAGTGCTCCTATGCATAGGAAAGCCCCATCCACCACCAGCAGCACGTTGCTGCTGCCAAACCTGGCCTGTCAAAACAGAGGAAAGCAGCATTTGACTGACTCGCATTCTGCACTGTCCTTGACACACCGCATGTAAAACTGCTGTCAGGAAGCATATAATCCTCTGCAATGGAAACTCATCCCTGCAAAGCGTGACGCTCTGCTCTCCGAGCTGCTCTGGGAGGGGAAGACAAGCAGGTGGGATGCCAGAAGAGCCAGAAGAACAGACAACTCATGAGGCAGCTCTGCAGGGCTGCCCTGGCCCACCTCACAAGTAGGACCAGGTTGCTGGGTGGGCATCAGGCCCCACGTACCCAGAGCAGCAGCTTAAGCATGAAGCAGCAGAACCAGGCACACAGATTCCTCCTCAGAACAATGTTCAACTACTTTCAGATTGAATCAGCATTCTATCACGTAAGATGTAAAAGCAGTTCCAGCAGTTCATTACTTACTCATAAACGAATTTCAATTGGTGGCTGGACACATCACACGGAATTCCAGTTTCAAACAGAATTAAAATGAAAGGTTGCATCACCCTTGCCTGTTTACATCCATGGCTGCTGACAGCCTTTGCAGCACGATAGCAAAACCCCCTTGCGACATAACTAAAGAGGCCACCAGTCCTCTCCTGATCTCACAGCTCCTGCCCTACATTTCAGGAAGCAATCACTCCAGAGCGGTTGTCTCCCTTTCAGATCACAGGCCCCTTATCAATCTCTGGTTTGACCAGTTGGACGATGTTGCAACCATCGTCTGGATTATTTTAGAAAAAGGAAAGTGTGGGCTTTATGAAGAGGGGCTGCTGGTTCCTCTAGGGCCACTCCTAGGTACCACAGAATAGATACAATTTATAAGTATCAGCAAATTATTTTATGTTCTAAATAAACAGGAAAGCAAACAAAGGTTACATCTCACTGAACAGCTCGGCCGTTCCTCACTCAGAATGTAACTCTTCAGTCTGCAGCTTTGGAAAACCTTAATTGAAATAAGTCCTGATACAAACTTTGTCTCACGGCATTACTTCAATGCTGGCGGGCTGTTAGCAGGCAGAACATATCCCGTGAGAGGTCAAAGGTGTGGAAAAACAAACAGAGCAGCAATCCCAGGAGATGGAGGGGAGATAAAGATTTGTCATTGCATTTCTCAAGCAGAGAAAAACACCCAGACATCTCTGTGGTCTTTACCCACTTACTGCAGCCACTTCTGGCAACCTCTGGGATGGGAGAAATAAAAGCTACTTCAGACAACTTTTTTTCTAGTTACCCTGCAAACAAAGGCTGACAAAGGTGCCGCTCCTGATGCTGGGATTAGATGATCTTAGAGGTCTTTTCCAACCTTAATGATCCTGTGAAAGGTCAGATATGTCTCACTGGTCTCATAACTCAGAAGGAATCAGCAGAATGTGTCCTTCTGCATATTTGAGTCATAAACTCTCCATGTGAACACGTGCATAGAGGTGCAAGAAAACCCATTATTTAGGTATTAATGATCCCAATAAACTAGGCCAGGTGCAATTCCTCAGTCTCCCAAGCACAGACACCACTAACAGCAGCTCATCTGGATTCTCATCATAAGCACTCGTGGTGAGCGGAACATACAGCTTACTTTTAAACAGGGGTATCTTCCTTTCCATTTAGATGCTCCTACTGAAAACACTCAGCAGTGCCGTGCCCCATGGACTCAGTAAGTGGCTGAAACAACCACAGACCTAGCACTGCCTCACAGGTATCAGGCCATCTGATCCACCTCAACGATCCAGGTGTGCAGCAGCAACTTAGCTCAGAGCACTGGAAATGGCACAAGGGGACCACGCATCTAATACTGCCCATGGGAGGTTAAAACCAAGCACTGCTTCAGACAGTGCACTGCACTGGTTGGTGTGCACTGTGGCTGAGGAAGAGGCAGCCCCATCCCAAAGGCACACAGGTGTGCTGGCAGCACGGAGCAGCGCCTTACCCCGCCTCAGCTGCCCGGCACCGGGGAGGGGTACTCAGCCAGCCTCCCCCCCCCGGCTTCCTGGGGTGTCTGGGGGCATTTTGCGGGTCTACCACAGTTCCTCCCCGCCGCCGGGCTGAGCCGCAGCCGTTCGCCTTAAAAGGGCAAAATATCTGCGGAGAAACGGCGGCGGGAAGGGGGAGTCGGGAAGAGGGTCCCGGGGCGGCGGCGGGGCCGGGCGATGGCCGCCCTTCCCTCCCTCCCTCCCTCCCTCCCTCCCTCCCTCCCTCCATCCATCCCTCGCGGGGCGGTTGCCAGGAGACGGCGGGGCAGCGCAGGGCAGGGCAGGGCGGCCGGGTACCGCCGTGCCGGGGCAGCGATGGGGAGCGGCCGGAGCGCGACAGCGGCGCGGCTCCGCTGTGTTGGAGAGCAAAGGGTCCGGGGCCGCTCGGCGGCAGGAAGCGGCGCTCGCCAGGTGCCACACGTGGCCGCGTCCCGGAGCCGGGAACCGCTAAAGAGCTGCGGTACCGATGGAAAGAAGCCCCGAGGATGGCAGCCGCCCCGGCCCCTCCCGCAGCCCCGCCGCTCGCAACTTTCCCACCGGGCAGGCGGCCGGGCGCTGCTTACTGCGGGCTCTTGGGGTAGAAGGGGAGCGTGACGTGGCTGAGGTCCTGGATGTCGAAGGCGGTGGGCTCGGCCGAGATCGCCTGCCGCTTGGTCCGCTGCTCGCCCTGCAGGCTGCGGGCGCTCTGCTGCTGCGCCTGCCGCGTGGCGGGCCGGATCACCGAGCGGTACTTGTCCAGCTCGTTCTGCAGCTTCTGGATCAGCTCGTCCTTCTGGTCCAGCTCCAGCTCCAGCTCGTCGATCAGCGCATCCCGCTGCCGCAGCTCCTCGATCTTCTCCTGCAGCGCGTACTGTAAATCCCGCAACGTGCCCATGCTCCCGCTCAGCCCCGAGCCTCTCCCGGCAACTTTCCACCGGGAGCCGCCCGACGTTCGGCCCAACTTCCCCGCGCCCCTCCGGCCCGGGGCCCCTCGGCCGGCCCGCCCCCTCCCCCCCGGCGGCCCCGGAGCCGGCTGGCGCGGGGCGCTCCCGATCCGCCTGCGCCCGGCGAGGCTGCGAGGCTGCGGGAGGCAGCTCACACGCGCTGGCGGGCGGGCGGCGGGGCGGAGGGAGGCGGCGGGCGGGCGGGCAGGGGCGAGCGCGCCGAGGCTGTGCCGCCTGATGGGGCCGGGGGGCAGCTCCGGGGGCTGCGGGGGGAGCCCCCGCCGGGCCACCCCCCCCCTTCCCCTCCCCGGCCTCCGCTGGCAGGGGGAGGCAGCCCGGAGAGCCCGGCCCCGGGGCGGCAGCGGCTGGGCGGGTCCCCGCCTGGCGGCGGGCGCTCACCTCTAACCGAGCGTTGGGCTGACGCTGAGCCCTCCCCTCGTACTTTTCTTTATTAATAAACTGGTGAATCGGGGCTTTCTGCTCCCGGTGGCACGGCTCCCGCAGCCAGGATGTTTCAATGGGGATAGCGGCCAAGCGGCTGTGCTGGAACGAGCCCGGTCGGTGGGGCGTGTGAGGCTCAGTGCACTAAGACAAGTTGAAATCAGGGCAGGAGGTTCCACGTAGCCCCATTGCTTCAACAGAAGCTGCCTTCTGCCGTCCCAAACCCAGCAGGGTTTATTCAACCGCTGCGCTGCAGGGCTCTGCCCGTGCCGTGCTGTTTATGGGGCTGTCACACAAAAACAACAAATCGAGGAGCCACGTTGGTACCATTGCATGGAAGGAACGGAGCTGCGCACCACGACAGCACAGCTCTTAGCCCCCAGGCCTGGACGAGGAACGGCAGCTGCTCCATGTTCAGCTCTGCTGTTTGAAAGGGCCTGGGCTCTACTCACAAACCTGGAGCAGGGCTCTGCAGGTTTGCCAACATACTCGGTACCTCCTGCCTCTTGCAAGATGCGCGTGCAAAAATGCTGCTTCTTGACACTCCTGTGCCAGGCACAAAAGCAAATTTCCCTGTCTGTTTTCATGGGTTGCCACCCCGCTTTAAGTTCAGGCAGTGCTTTCTGTACAGCCCCTTCACTGCAACCTTCTGTAACTCCCCGGGAACAAAAGTACCAAATATCTTCTGAACGTTTCCATTTATAAATATGACCGGTGTTAAATAGATGCACATGTGCTGCCTGCAAACTAGAAGTCAATGATAAACAAAGATAATGTAATAGCATCGAGCCAATGTGCTTACAATCTTGCTGTTTTCCTCCCCCCAGAAGCGATTTGTCCCCCTGGACCAGGAAGATGTGATACAGTTTGCATGTGATACAGTTTGCTGAAGCCCACCAGGCTCCCGGAGAACAACAGCCCTAAGGGAATCTCATGCATAATTTCTCAATGACAAGCAGCAAAACCACGCTGCTCAGTTATTACTGGAGGTGCACAGCCTGCAACTGAGCCAACATTACAGAGATAAGAAAGGATGCAGAGGAAAAACATGAGACATTATGAGAAATAAAACTGGCACGGAATTTAAATATACGCGAAGGAAATCTTGGTTTACAGGTGGAAGACAAGTTTGCATAAGGCCTAGAGGAAAGACTGTAGGGCTCGATTTTAGATCTGTGCCTATAACCAATAAACTCATGTCTGGTCTTCCCTGGTTGCCAGAGAGTGAAGCACCCTATAGACCTTCTCAAGCTGCCAGCTGAGCTCTGCTACCCGAAGGCAGCAGCAGGTTGCCTGTTTTTGGCAAGGAACCCCTCAGGTAGGTGTTACCACCCCCCTCCAATAAACATAAATGTTCCTGTCCCAGTGCTCCCAACTCCATGTTCCCATCAAAAAATCTTTGGCTCTCCAAGCAGCCGCTTTGTCTTCCTGAGCCCCTGAATGGAAAGAAATGGCTTTGCAGAGAAGAATGGTAGGAATGCATCGACTGGCTCGGCTGCAGGAGAATGGGATGAGGCTGCGTGCAGTTTGTTAAGGGAGCAACCATCATCCTAAAAGCACATTTCTACCCAGTTGTAATGCTGTGCTCTGCTTTGCCCAAAGAAGCAAAACCAAATAGAGCATCTGCAGCCTACCTGTCCCAAAACACTCCAGCATGGCTCTCAGGCAGCCCCACAAAAGACAGCCGTGCCATCCATGCCACTGATGTACTCACATTAATTCCCTTCTGCACAGCTCCTGAGTTTTAATAGCTTTCACTTTCAAGGATCATCTGCCACCAAATGTACCCACTCAGCTGCCATTCTCCAAACAAAAAAGCTCCCCACTCTGCAAGCACTTCCCAGAGTTCACTACGTCAGGCTCAAGTAGCATGCAGGATGGCGAGCAGGCAAACACGTGCATAGAACTCATGTGTTGGGCAGCCAAGGTTATAATCTCCCTTATATTTAGAGTGAGGAGAGGGATGGCGTTCAATAGCAATGGGTACAGCTCCATATGTGAACAAGCTCCTCCTTTTTTACCTTCCCACGTTGCCAGGACAGTTGGCTATTCTTTGCACTTTTTACCTCAAACAAGTTGCCTGCAGAACCTCCTTCTGGAGCCATTGTGTCCTGTAGATTTGAAGGGGAGGGCTGGGAAGTAGTTCAGCCCCAAAGGATGATGATGAAGTTGGACCTACTGTATTAAAGAAGCCTTGCTAAGGCTACGGAGCAGGAATTAGCAGTATTTGGAAAGTATTTCAGCCCCACTTCTCTCTAAAAATAAGCCCTGCTTTCTCCTGGCATTGGACATTCCTCATTCTGGTTCTTTCTGGAGCCTTTAAAAGTGAGAGCCGGACCCACTTGTCCCTCCCCATCACAAGCATGGAGAGAACCCAGGGCTGGGAATTCTTGCAGCCCAGTGCTATGTCTTAAACCCCATTGAGTCCTAAGTGCTGGAAGTAACACCTCATATGGATCATCTCAAGGGTTTGGTCTTTTTTTTCCCGTTTAGTATGTAGATTTTTTCCATTATCAGTAAGAAGCACTAAGAAAAAGCTCTTGTAAGGAGAGTGCAACTGCTCCAGCCTGCCCTAGGAAATCTTCCCAGTATAAGGATCATTTGGAGCAAATAAAGTGCATGAGAAAAATGCCCCAAGGTCCAATAATGGTACCAAAAAAAGACATGCTGCAAAGAAAAGAAGGAATAATAATGTGCTGTACTGTAATTGGTAAAACGTTTAGCTTTTTATATCACATTAGGGGCATACCTAGTAATGCACAAATGAATGCTGGTGTCATGCACAGCAAATTGATGAGCCCTGATAAGAGTAAAACAGCACAGAATTACCCATGCAATACAGTGGGGCAGTTTCAGCCCTCCCTCCCTTTTCATGGGAGGGCTGGATGCCCAGTGAGGCCAGACCTAGGCACATCTCCCTACAGGCTGGGTTAAGCTTCAAAATGATTCAGCTTCCTTAAGAAGTCTTGTGTTAAGCTCATGTTAAACAGCAACTTGTTCCAAAAAACCACCAAAGTAAATACTTAGTGCTGCTTTGCATTTGTTACGATTAGACACTGGCTATGCCCCTGCTTTTCTCAGCAGTCCCAGTGTACCAACTATGTAGAGCAAAAGCAGCATTTAGGCAAGGAGAGCCCTGGAAATGTTGTTTTCTTGCTTTCAGCCTTAAGCTACCAGCAAATGATCCAAGGGACCAATTAAACTAACTGTAGGGGAAAAGATTCTTGGAGCCCTGATATACAGGATATAAAGGAAGAGAAGTTCATAGAAAACACTGACAGCTGGCAAAGCAGATTCACTCTGGTTAGAAGTTGCAGCCTTTGCAAGCAGGCAGAAACTGAGCATCAGAGCTGCTGCTGCTGCTTTGAAACTGCACGTGACCGTTCAATCATTACTATTCCCTATCCAGAAACCCTCCAGCTGCCAAACATATGCCCCATGACACTTTAGCATTATGTTGCTTTGGAAAGGCACATATACAGAACATGGGTCTGACCACTCTGCTCTATGTGATCCCAGCAATTGGGTGCTCAGTGGGGCATCTGGGGTCAGACCCCATCCTTCTGCACTCACCCCGCTGCTCCTGCTAACCTTTTCAGTGTGGGATCACACCTTCATCTCTCTGTGCACAGGCTCAGGGGCTCAGGCTAGCAGTAACAGCATCTCACGGTATGTTTAGGGATGGTGATTTTTGCATTGGCATTCAGCAGCATGCTGGTAAAAACTAGGGTTGATGAAAAGCGATGTTTGCCTTGTAGCCAGCCTGAGATGTTTAGTATACTTATAAAACCCCACAAAGACTCAGCTTTTAGCATCCAGCCACATCCTCCACCACTTCAACCCTCCATCACCTTTTCACTGATTTTTCTCCACCACAGGTCAAAATCAGAGCACTCAGAAAGGCATAAATGGTGACAGACTTACTTCCCCCCCAGCTATTATTGTTTTAGTCCATAGTGGCTCATTCCTACCATACGATTTTGAGGCTGCCTGATGCTGTTCCTTGCTCCCCAGCTGTAACCGTGGCAAAGCCCTGACAGCCCTGGGCACCCCCTTCTCCTCACCCTTCCCAGCCCAGTGGCATTTCTTATCTCCCTTAGCCAGTATTGTGCCAGTCACCTGCCGTAATTGCCTCAGCGCATTGTGCTGATCTATCCAGCCTTCAAAACAATTCATTTATATTCAAAACTGGGTTAGAAATAAACACGGATTGCACTGTGACCAGTATGAAAATAGCCAGTGTGTTATCATTATTTTATGACGGATGCATTGCGAGCAGCCGCACTGTCTCTTTAGGGAATCAAATTAATTCCTCTACTGATTATAAAATATCATTTGAATGTTTCAAGTATTTATAAAAACAAGCACAAAATAAACATTTAAACCTGTATTTTATGCAACTGGACAGACTGCTGTTTCTTACAGATAAATGTAAGTTGCACTCAAAGTTGTCTGCCTTTCTAGAAATGGATTCAACCCAGAAGTCTTTCTCTGACCCCAACACATCCTGAGCAATGAGGCATATTTTACCACAATACCAGACTGTTATTCATGTCTCTGGAAGCGTTTATGTCCACAACTCTTAGCAGCGCTAAACCTTCTCTTGCAGAATACATTTCCTAAAAGGCCTTGTGCTCCAAGTCGATGCTCGTGGTCATTTACGGCTCCAAATAAATGGCAGCATCCCACAGAGGACCCAGCTCATTAGGATACCAAGGAAATGTCTGTGAATCATCCAGGCAGATGTAAGCAGGGGCTCACATTGGGTTTCACAAAGGTTTTTCGGCGCTTCACTGACTTCTACGGCTATTTCTTATTCATGCTTGGGGAAACTTCATCAGGTTGGGCTCTCTAACTGTGTACAAAACCGTTTTGCTCACAGCATCCTCTCTGTCAGTTTGCTCAAACTGATTGCTCTACTCATCAGAGCATTAGAGGCCACCAACGCTTGATTTCCTACACACTGCCAACATCTTTTGACTGACTGCCTTGCTGCACTGTGTGTATCAGGGGATAGGCAGAACTTTACTCTCGTGTGCAAGTCCTGTTCCAAATCAGCACAGCCCTGTGACCACCCCTGTGCACACCACAGGTAAATGGGCTAGGAAAGCCCAGGACTCCCAGCCCCCTTCTCACTCCATCTCCGTCTTGTTCTGTCTGATTGTGACCATCTGTCTTGCACAGAAATAAGTCTGTGTTGAAATATGCTGGAAAGCTTCACCTTGGCAATTCCTCTCCACCATGAAACACTCTGGAAAGCTTCACTACTGAAACTCTTCTCCACCACCTCCTAATTTATGATCCAGGTGGAGAACAGCAGAAATTTCATGATGTTGACTCATGGGAGATCCCTCAATTCTGGGAGTAAAAATCCTTTCCAAGCAATGAGGCTGTAAAGGCAACATGCATTTGGGGGCTGCTTCTCTGCCCTAGGAAGCAATTCTAGGTTTGGCTATAATCTCTTACAACCTCTTGTTAGAAGGAAGTTCTGCTGAATCTTGATCCTTTTCTTGCACGGCTTAATCCAAATAACCTTAATATATGCAATCTGTCTGCGCAAAGCTCAATATACAAACTCATCTTCAAACCCTCTGACATGCTATGAGCATTTCTCATGCTGTTAGAATAGAAAGGCTCAATCCCAATACGCAGCATAAAAACCTGTGGCGTGGCACAGTCAACGCACTTTGTGCATCTGCTCTGCTACAAGAATGAAAACTCGCAACCAGTTTCCAAAATCCCCTTTGCAGACAAACAAAAGTCTATTTTACACAAGCAGCTCTTGCTCTTTTTATTTCTTTTGGCATAAAAGCCGTGGCTATCAGTACAACAACAGCCTTCAGCCCATGATTTGGGCATGACGTAGCACTGCATGCCCTCACCCTGCTCAGTGGGTACTTGGCCCCGCTCTGTTCCCTTACATGGCCTGCAGCTTTGGCAGGCGCAGCATTCTCCACATTCTTCTTCTTTTTCCCCCTGCTTTTTAATTCTCTTTTCTTTTTGGAGCATAGCACATGAGGAGTAATGCTGCCCTCTGCTGCACTGTGAGCTCACATCAAATAATACTGACGAATAGCCGCCAACAAGAAGTCAGCCAAAAGGCAATGCAGAAACAAAAATAAGTATGTATTTAAGAAAAGAAAAAGACAAAAAAGAAGAAGGCAGAGGGGCAGGAGTATTGATCACACCCAACTTTCAGCCCCCCTCTGATATGTTGCTTTCTCAGCAAGAGAGCATGGCTAATGCTGGAAGTTTTAAATGAGTTTACTGCTATAACACTGATGAAGTGATTGCATTTTGTGGGGCCTATTTCTACAAAAGAGGACATCCATGTAAACCACAGTGCAGCCCCTCCCTACATTCCTTGCAGTAATCAAACTCACAGCCTTCTCTCCTTATCATTCAGTTTACCCAATGGGCAAAGCCTTAACTATTCCCAAGGTACAGTAACTCTACACCCACAAACCTCACATTTTAGATGGGTTACACTTACCCACATGTGCATTCCCCTTGAAGAGATATGTAAGGTGGATTGTTGAACATTTGAATCCATGATTTGAATTACTAATAGGCCTGATACATGAGCCTTTAGGAGCTCATCAATTCACACTCATTACTGGCTCTCAGATCAAAACCCAATACTTGCTCTGATAACATGTAACAATTCTGGGCACACGCGTTAACTCAAAATGCATAAACGAAAGCATTTCTCTCTTAGACTGAGCAGAATAATGTGATTGCTAAACATGACCGATCTGAAAAAGGATTTATTTTCAACATATATCACAGCTAAACTCAACTCACGTTAATACCATTACACACATACAGCTATCCCTGCAAATGATATGGGATCCGCCACCTCAAAGAAACCTCCCAGACTCCAAAGTTTAACTTCCTCTGTACTCCTGAGCAGGGAAACTCTTGTTTAAACTTAATGTAATTTCCAGACAGAATTAGTATTGACAGGATAGCAGAACAGCAAATGCCAAGCACAGAAGACTAAATTATAGGGAAAGAATCGATACGGGAGCCCAACTAGAACAATAGATTTAAGCAGCTGCATTTTCCCTTCAAGCTTTTACGTATTTTGCAGGGCATTCTTAGGAGACAGGGTAGGTAATGTTTTTAAGAGGGAAATCAAATAGTTCACAGTAATGCACTTACCCTCAGACCAAAATGACACAGAACCGAATTCTTTTGTTGGCCAAGTAAGGGCAGCCTAGAATGCGGCCAAAAGTCATAGTACGTACCAGTTAATGTTGTAGGCAAAGATAATCCATTTCCTTGCCCAGCTCATGACACTGAAAGGGAGATCCTGAGGCTAAGCCACTAAACACCTCTGCAATACCTTCATTAACCTCCATGGACTTTGCAGATGTAGGAGCAAAACAAAACTGGAGTCCTCGGGGAATCTCCTTTAGACCCAAGCAGCCTTATGGAAAGGAGTCAGGGTGGCAGGTGCCTCCTCATTTAAATCAGAAGCAATAGATACATTTTTCAGCATGATGCCTTTAGGGAAAACACAATGTACACAAAAAGAGGCCCAAATCTGTACATATTCATTGGTATACCTCAGAAGCCAGAGTGCATACTTCCATCTGAAGGCGAAAATCAGTTACCTGTCTAGAACGCAGCTATTTCAAATCTTCTGGGGAAGAAATCTGCTTTCTGCAGGCTGAGCGTTGTTCATCCACTGGAGAGAGTAATGCAGACAGAGCTGAACATTTGGATAATGACTGTTTCCAGCTCTAAAATCTCAGTTAACACTAATTTGTTGAACTCAAAGCCTTGAATTAGCGCTGCGCTTTTCCTTTTTAACTACTAAGTGGTGGTTTATTTTCACTGGAAAAGCATTTCACTGTACATCTGGGTTTTGTTACCCACTGAGTGGCACGATGCTACTTACATATATTTGCAAAACTAGACCTTCAGTTTGCACATTGTTATTAGCACTCCTTCCATGATGCTAATGGATCTTCATGGAAATACTTTAATTGATTTTTTCCTCTCTTCATCTCCCTATTCATTGACATGTAGGAAAGAAACAGCATAAGTAAGCAGAAGTGGAACATCTAGAGAACAGCTTCTTGCATTGCGCTACTAATACTTGGAGAGAGCAGTAATGAAAGCTGTATAAACCAAACATACCTGCTTCCACCCCAAAGGGGAGAGGGCCAGCCTGCCATCTGAGCACAAAGCAGATGAAAGGCAACTGCCCTTTGCCTGTAGATCATTCAAATCATATCATTTAACTCAAAACTGTAACTGCAATTTATACCAGGGTGCCTTATTTCTCTTCCTAAACACCTAAGGCAGCCTAAAACATGAACTAATTGCAGCTCCTGCTAGCTACATGCTTTATGGGTTAATTAACATAATTACTCATTCTTATCGTGGTCAGCTTGCTAGATTCACGTACTGTATTTCCAGCTTGAATAATTTAGTGGGAATTAATTATTTATACCAGGGTGCCTTTCAGCTGAGCTGCTGGAGTCCATACCAGCCATCAGCTCAGCCAGCCCCACCTCAGCTGGGATCACGGCTGGGAAGCAGGAGGCTGCACTTAGCCACCAAAAGGGCCGTGCATTAAATCCCCCCAACATCCATGGTTTACAGGTGATGCAGTTTAAAGGAATCTGAAAAACTGCATCTCTCTACCAAACACTTCTTGTTTGTTTTTAAATCTCTCCTGCTTTGTCAATACAATGCACTTTAAGGGACAAGACTGTAGACAAGCAAACATCACCTCCCTGTTAACGTGTAACCATCTTCTCTCCTAGAAACCAGAACACTGCACTCAGAGCACTGGTTTCTCCCGAAGGAAGATCCACACAGCTGTGGCATGGTCCTCAGAGCACCCACCAGGAGCTTTATTCTCTTTTTCTACACTGATCTTGCTCTAAAACCTCCACTGTGTCCCTGAGAGGACTGGGAGTACATCACATCCACCCAACACCTCCTCCATTAGCAGCCATCCTCCCCCCCAACACCATGGAAAATATTCCATGCGGTTGTTTGGGAGCTTGGCAGCTCTGACCCAGGGGTTTGGCAGATATAAATACCTGTGTCTGAACAGTGCAGCCCTTCAGCTCCTCCGGTCCCTCTGGCTGCATCCTCCAGTTCCCCGGGGGGTGTGGTTACCCTCAGCACCCTGGAGCACTGCCTGCTGTGTACTTTACCTTATGCAAACCAGCTGCTAAAGGCCACTGCTCTATGAGTCCTTTTACAACAGCAGAGGGTTGGGGGCACAGGGCTGAAAGCATCTCTTATTCTGGAAAGCCTGGGGTCCCTGCAGCCCTCTAGCTTCTCCCTCCCTCCGCTTGCTGGCAGCTGAAATACTGTATTTTAGGTTGTTTTCAACCACTTCCACCACGTCATACATATGCACACACTGCTGTATCCCACGCACTCACCCCCACTGTTCTCCACTTGAAGAAAGCTTCACCCAATGTCAGAACTTCCTGCGGTGTGAGTCCTACACTGCCTGCACCGTGTCTTGCAATAAGCCTGCTGGCAGTGCAGTAATATCAAATGCGAAGTATACTAGAAGAGGAAAATCTGTGTTTAACCTTCATGTTGCTTAAAGATCAGTAACCTACCATTTACTTTTGTGCAACAGGACCTACTTTATCACACTGATAAACGCAACCATTACTTTATGCTGAATAAATATCATACAACTTTGAGCGTATACAAGTGAGAGCTATGTTTGTAAAGGCAGACATGGGAGACTGCCTGAAGGTTTTAAGGAGCAGCAGGCAATAGGACAACATTTCCTTTCCTTGGGAACAACCAGCTTGTAGTGAAAGCGGTGTCTAAGCACATGATTACATGATTATGGCTCATAATTATCCTATTATCATCATGTGGGGCTGAAGGCTAGACCAAGGTAATGCCTGGAAAATGTTCCCTACTCCCTGGGAAATTATTACCTCAATAGTTTCATTAGCAGAACATCAGGACCACCTCTGCTTACAGCACCAGGCATCAGATAGAGAAGAAAGGGGTCAGCATAAAATGAGAGAAATGAGAGCTTTTATAGCACAAATCAAAGCACTAGCACAGCTTTGCCAAGACATCAGAGGGCAGAGAGAATTGTCTCCTGCCCACCTGAGCACAACACTGGAATCTGCACTTCGTAGAACCATAGAATGGCTTGGGTTGGAAGGGACCTCAAGGATCATCAAGCTCCAACCCCCCCACCACAGGCAGGGCTGCCAATTTAATTTACAGCAATTAAACTCATCAATCATATCTTCATTTGGATGGCAAAATGTCACTGTTTGGCAAGTCCACAGAAAATCCTTGGAAAACAAAATGGTTCTATAGGTCATCGTCTTAACAGATAAAACATAGAGCAGCACATGGTCTACAGACAGACAAAATAAGATTCCTAGGATCATAGAATCATTTGGTTGGAAGGGACCTTTTTAAAGGCCATTTGGTACAACTCCTCCACACTGCACAGGGATATCTACATGGGTCTTGAATATCCCCATGGAAGGAGACTCCGCCACCTCCCTGGGCAGCCTGTTCCAGTGCTCTGTTACCATTACCATAAAGAATGGCAATTACCATAAAGAATGGCATTACCATAAATGCATGTTAGAATGAACTTCCTACGTTCAAGTTTTAGGCCATTACTACTTATCCTATTGCTACACCACCAAGAAGAGCCTGGCCTCACCCATTTGCCTCCTACCTCCATGTAGATATTTATAAACATTTATCAGATCCCCTCTCAGTCTTCTTTTCCCCAGGCTAAAATGACCCAGTTTACTCAGCCTTTCCTCAAAGAGGAGATGCTCCAGGCCCCTCATCAATTCTTAATACACTGAGATTTCAGATTTTTGAAAGAAAGGTGGACCAAGGAACCATGACATTTTCTCATCCTGGCACAGTGGTGGTTAAAGGCATGAGAGTGAACAGCTCACACCACAAGCAGCAGCGGCAGGAGTCAGCAGCGCCGTCAAGCCAGATGAACCCAGGCTTGAAACACAAAACAAATGTTTAAGGCACAGCTATTAGGGCAATCCATCTTCCCAAGGGATTGTGGTGTTCTCTTAGTCCCTAGCGAACTTTTCAACCATACTTTTTATGACTGCTATTATTTTTAAGGCAGAAATACACTGGAGAGGACAAAACTTCCACGACGGCTAACGGCCCATCTCCTCTAAGTCAGGCTAGATGATCACAGCTGGACTCACTGGCCTTATAACAGAAACACTTGTGAAAAATGAACTCATTTTCATTCATTCTTTGGCTACTCAATATCTTTCAGGCACGGTAAAAGGGCTCAAACGTGAATACAAATGCAATTGTAAAGCCTCTTTCTGTAAATCACAGTTACACGCTGAATTTACTAATGCTGTCAGTCCAACATCCTGCAGACTTCTTGGCCCGGAAGCCCAGACAGAATGCAGATGTACAGACTTTATCAGCTCCATATTATGCCTCACAATGTGAAAATGATTGCATGATGAGTAAATTCAACACCCACGCAAATAACTGCTGCTTCCAGTTCCTAATGAATCACAGGCCCGGGACGGGGTCAGAGGAACATTCGTGGTGGGAAAGAAGTAGCTCAAACAGACTGTTTCACATGCTGCCTAGGCAAAATGATTGCAGAAACATGACTCGGGGAGATTAATGACATAAGTTAAGCAGACAACTAACCACTAAAGTCATGTGATTTTTCTGTCCCTCTTCTCATGTTTTATTTAAATTTTGTTGAAAAACTCCTAAATTAAAGAGACTCGATTTTTATCAGCTTTATATTTAGCAACAGAATGAGAAAACTGTTTCCCCCAGCAGACTCCCATGCTAGCTGGTCAACCAACCTAACGCTCAAGGAGGAAACTGGCTTTACATAGGTCTTCATATTGGAGTAGCAATAGCACAGATGGGTCACTCCAATTGAAAAGGTGCAAGAGCTCCTAATGAGATGGGCAAGGGGAATGACAAAGTCCATGCAAGGAGCTGGTTATCTTCACCAGGACAGAGTTTACCACACAGACACAGATTAATCAAGAACCAATGCAACCCAACACAACATGAGCCATCTTTTCCTACCTCAAAAGAACGTCAACTTTAGCATAGAAATTTAAATAAGTATTTTAATGATTAACGTGGAGGGGAAGGACAACATGTAATTTTGGCTCAGCTCCCTCTGCTCTGCCATGGCTGAGTTGTGTGCGCCCAACAGGATAAAAAGGTCAGGGTTTCTGCAAGGGAGATGGGTTACCATGGTCTGTGTTTCCAGAAGGAAGCCCAGTCATTCCCAGAACTGGACATCAATAATAAAAAGTGCAGATCAAAGTAAAGCAAAGAGAGCCTGACTGCCAACACACCACGCTAATGCCCCAGCCACTCATTATGCAATGAAAGGGGATGGACAGATTTCTCCCTTTACCTTGAGACAGATTTCTTAATGGAGCATGAAGAAAAAAGAAAAAAAATCAATGAGTGAGGGGAAAAAAAAATAAAAGCCTTTAATGCTGCTTTGATATTAATTTTTTACATATTCAATAGTGCTTTTCTGAGCTGCAGAGAGAGCTGAAGTCAGATAGATATGCGACCGTGATTTTAAGATTACCACTCTGTACAGGGTCACCAGCTGAAGCTGGCAAAGGAGACGCATAAAAGAAGCAAAACATTGCGAGTATAGCTTGCACTACCCTAAATAATGCTTCTCTTTGAGCAGTCTCCACAAAGTTGCAGGGCACAAGGCTCCTTTCCTGACCCTGCTACCAGCCAGCACACCAACCACCAGTAGGTTATTCACGTTCCCATCATCCACAAAATGAGTGCAAAGGGACTCACTTCTAAAGGAAAACGCTTTCAAGTATACAGATAAAAATATCTTCTAACACCTGTAGTGTTTTTCTATAGGGAACTGTGAAAATGTTCCCTATAAAGCTGGTCACTCTAGCTGTTTTCCATTTGCACGAGCTCTATGGCTCCATCTTCACCCTCACCATTCCCATGGCTCTTTTTGATGGAGCTGGAGCCCCACCGTGACCTGGTACAGGTACGATATCAAGGAGAACCTCCTCACTCAGAGCTGATTTTGAGCCCCATCATGGAGAGCTCAATCTTTTTCAACCCCTAGACACCAAGGACATGAACAGCACGTGTATTTTTGCTATTCACAATGCAAACTCTAAGGATCTGAAAGGAATGCAGCAAAAGGAATGTGAAACTGTGGCTAGTTTTATGGGCAATTGCTTCAGGACTGTAACATCCTCCATCTTCCTCCTCACTGCACTGGAAACACTCATATAAATCATATCTGTAGCACACACAATGTAGCACAACCTCAGAGTCATAAAGCCCGTTTTCTTCCCCACTGTCACTGTGACCAATTAACCATCATCTCCTCTTTTCTACAATAAAACAGTCTGGTTCATTGCTGTCTGCCACGCTCAGACTTCACATTTCTCCCACTGCTCCATGTTTGTCCCCTATCTTCAGTGTGCTCTGTTGCAGACTTGGGCACTGAATTCTTTAATTGAAGGTTATGGTAGCTGGACAAAGCATCAACCTGCATAGAAGGGCTCTCCTGCTGCAAGCACAGCTAAGGCTCCTTGCTGCTTAGTGAATGCCATGAGTGCATCTACACCAGAAAAACACAAAGATCCAAGTGAGACATTCAGGAGACCCTTATCTTGAGGAGATAAATATCCCGCTATCTTCCTGTAAACAACTTTATTTCCATTCTATCAGCGATCTAATCATAAAAGAAAGCAGTACACAAAGGAAAGTTCTCGTGACACTGCTGACCTCCACACTGCGGTCATGAAAGGAACCTAAACTGAGACACATGCTTGTCTCTGCAAGATGTGATTCTGCAGTTAAAGCTTTTCTGTAAGGATAATATAGGGCAGAGTCAACTGTTTGTTTGTTTGTTGCATAAAGCACAAGGATTTTTACTTGTCTGTCCAAAGTAATCTGCTGTTTGAGGAACTGGAAAAATTAAAATATCCCTTGAATAGTTATAGGATGACTGTTGCTTTCCAAACAAAAGACAACAGGAAAAGAACAGGCAAAAAAAGAAAAGAAAATACACTCTCATTTTGTTGTTTTCCAAATCCCCATGGATTTCACTAGAGAAAGGCTTTCAAGTCTTGTTTGTAGCCCAAGATGTGACTATAAAAAACACAGTTCTTACTGCCTTTGGTGCTCATGTGAAAATGCTCAGGGTGTTTGCTGCAAGGGAATGCAAAAGACCCACCTTCCTGGTCTTTCACTGTCGCACTGGTGGAGCTGCCCCTCATTAGAGACTCCGTGACCCTGTAACTTTTGCATCTCTGCATAGTGAGCAGAACTAAAAGGAAACTGCAGAAAGAAGGGGCAAATCACACAGGGCAGAGCTGTGCAGCAAGGTATTTTTGTGCTGCATTTCCTTGTCCCAGCTCAGAAGTCTCATGAGTAGGAAGGAGACACTGCGGCACTGGTTTCTAGGCTAATCTCAAAGAACCCTAAAATCATAGAAATACAGGATATCCCCAATTAGAAGGGGCCCATAAGGGACCCATAAGGCTACCCAAATCAGCCCCTTCCCCTCTGCTGTGGAGAACAAGCTCAGGTCTTTCATGCAGAGTCTAAATTGCTCAGAAGGTCTTTCCATGTCAGTAAACTCTGAAATCCTCACTCTAATCCTGCAGTATGTGTTGTATTTGTCTTCCAGGAGCTGTGCCACGTTGTTTATCTGTGGTTTTCTTCCTCCAGTCATCTTCCCAGACACCACTGCCCTCCAGTGATAAGTGCTGGGAGATGAAAAGCAGGAATGCCTTCCTTGGAGACACGCTCACCTGGGGCCAATCTCCTGCATGTGAAACATTAAGGAGTTCAAAGAATTAGCAGCAAAATCACAGGCATAAATATCACCTAATGGGAAGTAGAATTACATGATTCTGAGCCAGATCCCTCATTGCAAACAGATATATACATATATATTTAATAGGGATTATACACGCACTGGCCACTTGAAATATTTAAAATATCAATGTGATTTTACCATGGGGGATTTTAGAGGAATTTCCAACACAAAGAACACAAAGCAGTATCACTCCAAATCACCAAACCAAATGTTAAACAACATATGATAAAGCTTAGCTACATCTTCAGCTCATACTTTGCTACCACATCTAACTCAAATTACACATCACTGTGCATCGGGAATGCTTGGATGTCACAGTCACCTGCTGTTACCTGTAACATACCTCCCTTACAAGTTCTTCATGCACTGCCCTGTAAAATGTATAAAGGTTTCCAAGTAGGGGAGGGATCAGAGAGCTGTGCTTCATTATTTAGCACGGAGTTTTGTACAGCACTTGGGTTTTGTCTCAAATGTGGGTTTAAGCCAGAAGATAAGCATCATTATTTGTGATGGCAAGCGCTGGCGGACAGGTTTGGAGAATCCAAGCTGCTGCACAACGTTCAACCCTGAGCACATCCACCCTCTCTCCAGCTCTTTCAGCATCTCCATTGTGCCTCCTGTGTGACTGCAGGGTTCTATTACTCACTGAACAACCGCGAGCCCTCCCTGCTCTATTTCTTTCCAGGACCTCCATCAGCCCCGCAGGCAGCTGAGCACATACCCTGGGAAGGCTTTTTCCCAAGTTTCTCATTAGGAAAGCTGCAAGGAGGGACTTGTAGGGTTATTTTAGTCCTTCTTCTCATTTCATATTGACGCACTTTGTCACCCTTGAGATTTTCGCTGCAGAATTACCTTTTCCATAGTATGGCCTGGAGTTCTGACAAAAAGTGACATTGCTGTGAGCAAAGAAAAGCCAAACAAAGAACTGCTGTGGCCAAGCAGTCTGCAATACTGAAATGAGACCCAGATCCTTTTCTCCTCAATACCCTGAGTGACCTCCAGCCATGAGACACAAGAAGAACAGCACAGCCCTTTTTGTATCTTTAAAACGAGCTCACATCAACAATCATCTCACCTGAGAGAGCAGCTCTGGTTTCACAGCTCTGGTTTCACAGCTCATATGCAATCCCATGTTGGGGATTTGTGACCAAAGCAGGAAAATCCTGCTGTAAGGTGTGCTGTAGGATTGTCTCCCATTGGCATGGCTTCATTAAAAAATACCCAGACAATTAAAACATGGGGCTCCATGGTTTTCAATCTGGCTACCCCTCCCCTCCCTTTGCCGACAGGAAGCAGTAGCTCGAAGTCCATTAAATATTAAACAACAGGAAATAGTTTCTATCGATTAGCTGTGAACACTTGCTTCTCGTACTCCCTCTCAAACTCTTCCGCCTCTTTCTCTCTCTTTGACCCCAGGCATCCCCAGGGACCTGATGCCTTGTGCCACCAAACCCCCCTGGATGGATGTGCCACCCCAGCACCTGGTGTGCTGTCAGACCAAGGGAAGGCTGCCCAAAGCCCAGCTCCAACCCCTGCCGCTCCTTCGCAATGCTATCTGGCTGTCTGCAGGTTAAACAATGGTTTGTCAAACTTTCCCCCTTTGGATTTTCCTCTCTTTGGGCCAACGATGAGCTAAGGATGCTAAAAGCAACAGGAGCATTAGCTCTCACTGGATATATGCTAATATCATTGAAACCAATAAAATTTCCTCAGATTCATCAAATAAACTCCTTCTCTGCCAATCAACCAGTGCTGAAACATCCCAGGAATGTGCTGCCACAGCACTCCGGATGGAAGCAGATTGGCAATGGATAAATGAGGGGAAAAGAGGCATTTTTTGGGTGGTTTAGATTAAACACACACTACAATTCCTCACCCCCACTGCTGCACAGTAACAGGAGGATACTCCAGTTACAGGAGCAACCTCAGCTGCTGTGTGGGACAGCCCTCGTGCTGCTGGTTCTGAGCTGTCCCACTCTTCCCTGCCATTACCATCCATGAAATGAGCTGATTGTGCCACAGCCACCACCAAGCTCCAGCTCACCGCGTGCTGCTGCCAAGGGGACCCACTCAACCTCCCTGTATGGTGAGAGATGTGCTCCGGCAGCAGCACACCGTCCTACACCTGCAGGAAAGGAGAAAGGGGCAGAAGCAAGAGATTCCTACCAGGATCACACCAAGAACAGACAGAGAGCTTTTGGGCTGTGAGCGCACCAAGTCCCAGCTTCTTACACAAAACCTTGGTCCCCACTGCCATCTTGTGGCAAATGCTTCCTGAAAGGAAGATAATTCCCAAAACCAAAGGAGGAAAAGTCCAGTCGTTGAAGGCAAAGTTTGCAGGCACAGCAAGTGGGAGTGTAAGAGTCACTGGGAGCAGGATGGGATCTGCTCCCTTCAGAGATGCCTTGAACTGATGCAGAAGGACAGACAGACAGCACTGTTCAACCTAAGGATGTGGGGCACAGACATGCACAATGGTGCCACAGCCCTGGCACACATGTACCCATGCACAGGGGCTTACTGGCTGCTTACAAATATGTAGTGGCTCCCAAAGCAGTGCAGCATTAGTTCAGATGGGGCTTATCAACTGCAACAAGCAGCAGTAAGCTGCAATTAAGCATTGCGTTTCCAAATTAGAGAACACCTTTTGAGGCATTTACACAGAGGACAGTTCTGAGGTCACACCCTTCTTTCATGCAGTACGAAGCATCTCCAGGTGCTGAGCACGCAGAGGAGCAGCCCTGGGCTCCCAGGAGCACCTCACTGCTCCTATCACACCTGCAGCTGCATCCATTGCTTGTGCCCAGAGCATTGCTGCTGGGTTCCCTCCTCACCACCAGCACCTGCCAGCAGCTGGCTTGGCGTGGTGCAAGCACTCAGCACACTCATACAGACAGAATCATTCACAGGGGTCTCCTCTCTATGCACACACCTCTCTGAGCGATAACGCAGCAAGAAAACAACAGGAAAGACCTGTATTCTGGAAAACAGGCACAACTCTGATTGTTATCAGAATTGTGCTGTACTCATGGTCAGAGAAACGCTCTGCTTTCTTCCATTAAAGCTCAGGCAATTTAGTGCTTGGGGGGAATAACAGCATGAGAGCACCCAGACAATAGACAGCCCCTCTTTCAGCACCTTCTGTTCTCGCTGCCCCTCCTTCAGCCCAGGTCTGTAGCACATAATGGGGACAGGCTGCAGGGTGCACTACTGCAGCTGCATAGACACAGGCATAGCTTCCCACTCCAGCCGGGATTTACCCCGTTTTTGGAGTTTCTGTGTCCCCTTTACCAGTTCCAACTTCTTGGGAGTATGAAGCACTGGTATGTGCTGCAGACCGTCTCGCCATAAATAGAATTTATCGCACTGCGGATCAATGTGTGTTTATCTTCAGAGATTACAAAGCACTTGGAGGCCGATGCCAGGCCAGGGTGAGAAGGTTTCTGCTGGCACCGCTCTGCAGTCAGTGCCCGAAAGGAGGAGATGGCTCCAGACACCGCGTCGGGGTGGGGACAGGAGAGCACTGCTGGGCTTCAGCAGCACACTGTGCTTCTCGAAGCTCCTGCAGATCTGAGCCAGGCAGGAGGCACGGGAGATGAGGGCAGGTTGTGCTCCAGTGTGCCCCATGTAACATCACACTGTAGCAATGCGATGGGAAAGGAATGAAGCAGACCTTTCCTGTCACTAATTCCACTTTAAACTTTTAACCCAAGTGCCATCCCAAGGAGGTGGGGTTGGTTCTGTGTGCATGGGTGCCTAGTGCGGTGCTGGGGGTGCCAACCTGGGAGTACTGCAGGGAGAGAATGGGGCAGGGACTGTGGGTGCTGCATGGCCAGATGCAGGGGTTGGATCTGGGGAGAGTGAAGGGAAGGGGGAAAGGGAATCTCTATCTGCTGCGGGACAGGATCTGTGCCTCGGGCAGAGGATGAGAAGGGATGCGCTTAGCTGGGGTAGAGGTGAGCAGAGTGCTTTGCTGGGTTTTACTCAGTTACACAGTCACACAGTTAGGGAAAAAAATAAAAGAAGAAGGGGAAAAAAAAGTCCAGCCCCAAACCAACCGCTCCTGATGCGTAGTTAAAGAAGCGCGTTGAGCCGGGGCACAGCTCTCTGCCCCACTTGTAGCGGGGGCACGGGCAGCGCGGCGGAGAGGGTTTGGCGGAACGGGCTTTGGCGGAGCGGGGACGCGGCCGGGGATGCTCGGGGCGCCGCAGGAAGGGCCGCGTTCCGCCCGCAACTTTCCCGCACGTCCCCGGGGATGCTGTCGGGCGCCGCTTCCCCTTTTTCCCACAGCACCGCGACGCTCAACCCGACCCTTCCCAGCCCCCCTCCAAAAAAGCTTCCTTAGGGGCGCGGGGCGCGTTTGGGAGCGGACGGGCGCGAGGAATGGGATCGGGGCGGTAGCCAAAGTTCTCCCCCAGCCCCGAGGGGTCCCGCAACCCCGCCCTACCTCTCGGCCTTGGTGAACTTGCGGAAGGCCTGGCGGAGGTCGTGGAAGGAGCGGTAGGTCTGCGGCTCGGCCGAGATGCCCTGAGCCCGCGTGGTGCGGGGCCCGATGTGCGGGCTGGGGGCCGGCAGCACCGAGTGGCATTTGTGCAGGCGGCGGCGGAGCTCCTGAATCTCTTCGTCCTTCTCGCCCAGGCGCCGCTCCAGCTCCCTGATGCGCTCTTCCTTGAGCAGCAGCAGCTTGGTGAAGTCCCCTTCCAGCTCGCTCATGGTGGGGCTGCGCCGCTCGCATGGAGGGGGCACGGGGGCGGCTCTGCCCGCCCCGCTCACGGCCGCCGGCCCCGCATCGCCCGGCACCGGGCGGGGAGCGGCAGGGAGAAGCGGAGGGAGAAGAAGGGGGACCCGAAAAAAAAGCGGAGAAAAGGGGAAAAAGCTTTTGTGCCACTCCGCGAGGCTGGGATCCTGGAAATAGCAACAATTACCATGTGATCGCGGGGTGACGCAGCTCCTTGTAACTGGAGCCGAAGACTTGGGATTCAAACAAGAACACTTCATAAATATTAAATCGCCGCCCGCTAATGAGCCACGTGGAGCCCCGGCACCGCCCTCCCGGCACCCCCTCGTCTCCTCCTGGGTACCCAGCACCGCGCCCGCAGCCCTTCCCCTCGGAGCCCCGGTGCCCCCTCTCCACCCCAGCCACCCCCATCCCACCCCCGACCCCACAAGTGTCCCCCTGTTACCACGAGGTACTTACATCCTTTCCCTCGGCCCCCCCTTCCCTCCGGGTACCCCCCATCCCACCCTTTGTGGGCACCCACGTCCCTCACCGACGGACACCCCGCGTCCCATCGGGGCTCCCCATGTCCCACCCCACGCCTCAAGGCGCGGAGCCCATCACAGAGAGCGGGGCCACGGCTGCGGGCAGCTCAGGAGCATGGGGGGGAACGGCTGCGCCCGACGAGCCCGAGGTCAGCGGAGAAGGCAATTAGAGGCCTCCCTGTTAATGAGCTGGGGCCGGGGGCTGTTTTCCTACATTAGGGTTTTGTTCCCTCAGCCTTCACGCGCGGTATATGCCCATCCCGGGGCTGCAGTGGCTCCTGGGTCCCATCCACAGCCCGGAGCATCCCTGGGTCGGGCCGGGCCGGGGTTTTGAGTCGGGGGGCAGTGTAGAAAAGGAACGAGAAAAGTTGAGCGCTTTTGGCTCATCGGAAGGCAGCCAGCGCCATCTGGTGCCGGGAAGCGCCGTGATGCGCGGGGCAGGCGGACCGACAGACAGAGCGAACCTTCCCACTGCTGCAGGGGGAGGGTGTTTAGGAGTGCAGGAACACCTCAAGGACTTGGCAAAAGTAACTGCTGCCGAGGAACAGGGAAGAGAAGGGCCCGAATGTGCGCACTGTCCTCAGCAGACACCAAAGTTACATCGCGCCGCTATCAGCCAATGCTTGTCAGGGCTGTGCTCTAAGCACAGCTTGATGCGACTTTCCAGTGCTGTCTACACACCTCGGCCTCAAGCAGAAACTTGATGAATGCTGGAATAACCATGGTGGAAAGAGAGGCCATAAGGCAGTTTTAATCAGAAATGGAGGTGGATGTTGTAGGAAAGGTCCCATTTACCTTTGCACATTGATGCAGAAGACACACAGCTGTGCCAAGCATGCTATGAATTAAGTGTCTGTATGTATTTACTGGCAATGATGGCAATGGCTAAGGCCTTGCCATTGCCACCACACACTGACAGGCTCACTTCTGCATTGCTGATCCCAAATCAACATTGCTTCAGTTAAAGAAGGACAGGGCAGCAAAGCAGGTCTTGTGTTCTCAGTTTCAAGTGTAGCACATGGTCAGTACTACTAATCCAGCCAGCTCTGCCTGCTTTGGAGCTGCAGAAGAGGAAGCACATATAGTGATCTACTTTGGACTATAAGGACTATACATACAATGTAGATACAGATTTAGGTATTTGCAGATGGTACCAAGAGCAGAGATTGAACTGAATCCATCAGCTCTTTCACCATGAGCCTTTGTAACACTCCATCCCTCCCCACCACCCAACGCTGCCCCATCCCAGCCCCTGCCTGGAAGCAGCCTGGCACCCAGCCACTCCTGAGCTACCCATAGACAGACAGCTTCCAAAAAGCACTGAGATAGCTCACAGCATGAGCCAAAGGCCAGGCCTCCTGCTTGGCTTCAGCCCTCCAACATTCCCGGCAGAGCCCAGGTGGGAGCCAGGGATGCCCGCAGTGCTGGAGCCTGATCCCATGGAAGAGCTTGGGTTCATGCTACCCCGTGTCCCCTGTTCCTTGCTGCAGGCAGCAGCACAGCCCCCTGGCAGCAGCTGTCAGCACACAGCAATGTGAGCACACCAGCCATTGAACAGGAAGGATCAGCTCCTTCATTTGTCACGCCAGGCCCCTTGACACAAGCAGATCACAGACATTACTCAGCCTGCAGCTGTAATTTCCCCACCATGGCTGTGCCAGCAGCCCTCAGTGAGCTCTGACAGGACACTGAGCTGCAGCCTGGATTCATCAGATCAATGGCTTTTATCCTCACCCTGCAGCCTCCGCTGGCTCCACGGCCCAGCCACTGCCTGAGCCCTGCAGCAAGGCTGGAGGTCATACAAAGCTGTATGGGGACAGCAGTGATTGCATTTCACATACACAAAAAGGAAAATTATATATAGAAAACAACAAAAGTATCTCCACAATGAAAAGCTCTGCTGCATGCTGCCCCAGCTGATGCTGCCTGGGCATTTCCATAGGGCTGCATGGATGTTTCTTCTGTTAAAGTCAAGCCATCACGCTTCCAGCAACACTGCTGCTCCCAGGGCCAGAGGAAGCCACCCAGGTCATCAAAATGCAGGATTTGGGCTATAACGTTTAATCTGCTCATAGTTTTGTTTTGCAGAAATCCATCATTTATATTTAGACACTCTGAGCACGTATACCTGCATTCCTGCGGGTTGTCCTGTGCTGTCCTAGAAAGGGTTCCCTCCCTGCAGCTGTGGCTCATTAGGCTGTACCGTTGCTCCTGTGCTGCACACAAGTGTCTGCAAAACTTTGGATGGGCAGAAAAATGAATGAATCACAAAAGGCACAGAGTTTTCTGAACTATATGAACAAAGAGTCTATAAATGTACATTTTAAAATGCATTAAAAAATTGAAAACAATGATTGGATTGATAACAAAAATCCCTTCACCTTGCAAGGAAGCATAGAATGGCTTGGGATGGAAGGAACCTTAAAGCCACCCAGATCTAACCTCTGCTGTGGGCTGCTTGCCCCCACCAGACCGGGCTGCTCATGGCCCTCACCTTGGCTGCTAGCAGATAAGTCAGAAATACCCCTGGTTCCTTGGAAGGCAGAGCATGTGCAGGGAGTTACTCTGTCAAAGAGAAGGACTGCAGCACTTCAAACCCAAGTATACACATTTTTCTGCCACAAGACTTCTCATGGTAGGAAAGTCCTTGCCATTACCTTTAAGTATTATTTGTTTTTTGAAAGAGAAGCAAATGATCCTCCGTGAAGCAAGCTGCCATACAGAGTAGATACATTTCCCCAGCATGAGAAATAAGGAGTTATTATTGTTATTACTACTGGCATTAGTACTGTGAAATGGGGTCTGACACAGGGAAATATTCCAGACTAACAGCTACAGATGCCAGGCTGTAACATCCTGATGGCTCATTCTTCAGAAAGAAAGCATCGCATTAAGAAGAATTAAGCTCTTGATAAAGCAGCTGCTCCAAGGTTGGTGACGGGAAATGACACGAGTGACCTGATTCCAACTTCTTGTAATGCTTCACTGTGCTGAGAACTCACAGTGTCCTTCATGAGTTAACCAGGGGGGTTCCAGACGAGCTCTGAGCCATTTTCCATCCTGCTTTATCAGAGGGGCTCTTTGCTTCTCTGAGAGTGTTATAGGAGAGGGATTCCCTGATCTAACATGAGCTACTATGAACCTGCTACATAGTTTCTTAATAAGATAAGCGGCTACAGACAGAAAACTCATGATTTCTGCTTAAAATATAATTGTGGATCCTTGTCCTCTCGTTGCATAGTGACACTCAAGACATAGTGGGGGGCAACCAGCCCACAGCAGGGGTTGAGACTGGATGGGCACTAAGGTCCCTTCCATGGCCTGTCATTCCATGATTCTGTGGTCTCATCGGTGACAAAAGTACACCCATCAAACAAGACAGGACAGACTGAAGGCCTTAGGATCTTTTCAGGGAAGTGGCTGTAGGCCCCCACCTCACAGCCCCGCAGTCCGAGGCCTGAGGCACTTCCAGACACACCACACAGCTGCCGGCAGCCTTTACAAATATATTAAGCCACTCAAGGTCTATTTGGAGATCAACATGTCTCTGTAAAATGCTCAGCATCTCATCTGTGACAAATCAAAAAGGCTTTCTGCTCCTTGCTGTCATTCTCAAGTGCCAAAATAAAAGCAGTGCGCTTAGCCCGACAACTGATGGTTATCTTGGGAAAATGACACCAGGCAAAGGGCTGCTCTTCTGAGCACCACTCCAAGTTTATATCCGGTTGGCTCCAAAAGCTGGCTGCATTATGGCTGGGGCTGTCTGGGGGAATCTGCTTTCAGGAGTAATCCATCTTTGCCTTTCTGAGTTCTGCTAATCCGCTGCCTTTGAGCGTAACACCAGAGATGACAACTCCAGCACAAACAGCAAGGAAATCACTCAAGACGTCAAAAATGTCACTTTAAATTCAGGTCTGAAGGGTCCTTCATCAATGAGGCCATTTGCAGCCCAACTGTGGGGCAGCGCTGTCATTAACTCCATTGCTGGTTATTATTATTCCTGTATTTCTTGGCGCTCAAACTACGCCTTTCCTAAAACACAATATGAATTTCAACCACTGCACCAAGAATATCTGACACGATGAGGCTGGCTGCTGCCCTGTAGCATCCATCACAGTTTATTTACTCTCAGCAAAACCTACACAGAACACCCTGTAGCTTCCTATTCTTAATCCGGATTTCTGCAATATTTTTAACAGCAACGCAACTTCCCAACAGAGCCGTCAATACCAGCTTCAGCCTGTGAGTACTTAGCACACTGAATCTCGCATATAGCCTGAGTACATTGTTGACATGATCTGCCAGCATTGTCTGGTTTTCACGTCAAGCCCAAAGCTATATTCATGGCTTCTTTTTTTTCTTATGCTTTCTGTTAAAGCTGAAAACAGAAATGCAGCAAGAGGCACCTTTAGCTATGGGAGCACTTGCAGTACAGACCAGCTCAGCGCATTGAGCAAGACCAACAAAATCAGATGTGCTTAATATAAATTAATATTTTTCCTCTGGTGGGTTTGTTCTGCATTTGAGCACTTAACGCATCACCAGTTTCTCACGTCAGAGCCCTAGAACAGCTAGGTAAGCACACTTCACTCCCACGGACAGCCTTGTTCATCAGAGAACAGTTAGTGCTGTTTTTCAAAGGAAAAGGACATCAGAAGTTTACTATTTGAAGTCACCATTTACCATCCAGATCAAGAACCTGTTTCTGCAAATATTAGGAAGAAAACTAAGGTGGTAGAACCCAGGGCGATGAATTCTCTCCATCCCACTCTCCAGCAAGATCAGAGCCCATTAAATACAATCTTGGGTTCACGCAGCTGGGTCACGCACTTAATGCCATCAGTCTTGCCAGCCCCTCTGCACTCACATTTTTAACATGATTTAGTGCCAACAGAATCTCAGCAGTGCTGCATATCCAGAAACAAACCACAATCTCTGCAGAGTTTTGTACTTACAGCTGATTTGTGCTGTGCGATTTACGCCCCACCTGACTGCATCCAACCAACAGCTCTAAACTCTTCATCATAACTTCTTATTTGAAAGGAATGCACTTGCAAGTATCCCATGTCTGAACAGCAAGGTCCCATTCTTCTTCCAGGTGGCTGCCCTGGAATAAATATCAAGAGAAATAACCACTGTTAAATATCATCTCCATAGAAAGCTACTCATTTTTTCTACTCTGTGCAGAATATATACTTTTCTATATAGAAGACTCACATGTGACCTTTGGGTTCAGCTTCTTGGGTTAGCAGCTCCAGCTAAAGGCAGAAAGCAAAAAGGCATTAGAATTGCTGATGGTATCAGGCAACAGGAAATTGGTCAAGTCACAGAATGCTGGGATGATGGTGGTTGAGCCATTCTGCAGCACAGAGGTACTGCACAGCTGATGGCAGGCAGGATTGCTGCTCTTTAGCTTTTTTCTTCCCCTTCCAAGATAAAACCCTTCAGAAACATCACTCAGCACAGGGCTAAGGGGAAAATATTCGGTCTAAGTTCTATAAATTCATAGGCAGTTAAAATTGGATCATTCCAATAGAAAATGAACAGTAGCTTTAGCACAGCCCGTTGTCATCCTCACATCTTGCAGTGCTTTGCTATGTGTATTTCCTGTTTCCATAACCAACATAGCGACTCTTCTGGGGTTTGAAATCTGTCTGTATCATGGTAAGTCGGAAGCCTAGGGGTAAATGCAGTATAGCCCAATGGTTCATTGAGGGCTGACACCAAAACACAGTTTCAGTGCTGACACACAGTAGGTGAAGTTATTGAATATCTTGGATATTTTTCCCATTTTGTGATTTGGGACATTCCTTCAGGGCCACTTTTAGAAACCCTGGGGACCTTCTGCAGTTTCAAGATAAACACATTTATTTTCCCTGCTCTGTTTTATATATCCTCTCCATAGTCAACAGCATTAAAACTTCCATCTGACTTGAACTGAATGAGCCTGCTTACGTATGAAAAACAGTGCTATTTCTGGAATAGTATTACTTGTTGATTCCAGAAAAGGTAATAAAAAGGGAAAAGAGTTGTGGAGTGAGAGGAACAGAGAGCCAGACCCAAAGGGAAGCACATCCCCTGCGCAAGGCAGGCTGGCTCGGCACAACTCAAAGCACTTGCAAGAAAATAAGCCTGGGGAGGGGAAAATAGAGATGTAACCCCCATGCTGCACAGTGGATCATCAGATTGTTTTTCAGTACCTGCAAGGAGCCATAGCTCAGGGGCCCCACTGAACACTCATGATGTTGGTACACTAACAGAAGTACAAGCAAACTCCAATATATGCACGTGCTGCTCTCTCATTCACATTGAAAAGATCTTAAGAAGTTGGCACAAGTGATATGAAAGCAATATCATCACTCTTTAGGTTGGTTACAGTTACTGGATTAATAAAAGCATTCATTGTGGCTCACTCCTCCTACTAAGATGTTATTTCATAGGGAAATGCAGACACGTTTCCAGCACAACAGAAATCCAGGTTGGTTCATCTGCACACTAGGAGGGGCACAGCAGAAGATATCTACCCCTTTAAGGCACCGTCGTGACAGCTCTCATCTGCAAGAGGTAGCAGTGAGCTTAAAAAATAAACCAAACTCAATAGGCAAAAACTTAACTCCAAGGTCAACTTACATCTCTGTTTAAAAAAAAACATACGTACCTGAGGACAGAACTCACAGTTTGGTGCTGAGGATAGGATTAAAATGACACCACAGCTCTTGAGCTCCAACTTCCTTCATCTCAGGTTTGATCACATCCTTCCAAAGCAGAGGACAACCCACAGCTCTTTCTGGACTGGTAGTGCTGCATTAATGGGGCAGTGAGGTCTTTAGGAGTACCTGGCTGGTGACAAGTGAATGCTATGTCTCTACTCCAATAACAATAAGATTTTGTGCTCAATGTGCAGGAAGACTGCATTAAAAAGTTAGACTTCATCACTACTACAAGCTGTGGAAGCTTTATTGATAAGCAAAAAGGAGAGGGGGAATGGGGAAAGAGGATTTATAATCAAACAGTTTTGACTAAGTGCAACATTTCATCTAGAAATAGTCCCAGTAGCTGAGTCAACCCAAAGGAATTCCAGGTTTCTTCATTCCACAAGGGGAATTTAAAAATTGAAATTAAAAGAAAAACCACCTAAGATACATACAATTATTCTAGCTGACCAAAAGTACATATTTCTTAGTTTGCTGGCTGAACCAAAGAGCAGAGTTTCCCACCCAGCTCTGTCCTCAAGCTACAGTCGCCAGAGCATAGCTCTGTGAGTGGAACCGCATTGAATTCTTTTCATGATGAGTAAAACAGAAGAGAGGCAAGCATGCTGCTGGCTGCCTTGGCTCTGCACTAACACCTTATAAAAACCTACACACGTCACCCAGAGTGCAGCAAATCCTAATACATTTTGGGACAAAGTCAGTAGAGTTGGCCGCAGTTGCTCTTTAAATGCAATTATTCCACTTGGAACTACACAAAATGTTCATGCTTCATCTACTTGTGAAAGGCCTGGTGATAACCCACACATTCACAGGGGTGGTCCAGGACCCCCTCCTCCTTAGAGGGGCCCCATAGTCCCAATCACTGATGGAAACTAGGAGCCATTTATCCTTAGACTTTCTTGTTGGATGTCAGGATGGTTCCAAGGCATATAGCAGTGACTGAGACTCCACAACTGATTTCAGCAATCCAAATGAACACTTCATTATCTGTGCAGGAGAAATTAAGTGCCTAAGCTACAGCAAAGAGACAGTGGTTACTGGACAACCGAGGAATCTATCAGGGACAGGGCATTTATTTACTCCCTGTGTACTGGCATATTTTGAGGAGTTGAATACCTTGTGCATCTCTCTTCTTCAAGAAAGAAATCCTTTTTTTTGTCCCCATTCACCATTTTTCTTTAGTTCCATGAGGTTTCTTCTGTGAAATAGCTCTTACAATACGGACACCTAGATGAATTAACATTCATCAGTACAACTAGAAGTCAATTACTGCTGATATTTTCTGATCATAAAACCATAGTTGCTGATGAGCAAGGCATCACCACATACATTTTCTATTTCCACCCACAAGCTGTTCAGAGCTCCTTGAGCAGTCCTACAGGTGACACAAGTTCCAACCATCACCATCAGCCTCCCCAAGAGACGTGGCACCTCTGTTCAAGATACATTGCTGTGGCAGCAGAAAATCTCTGGCAACATTAGAAAAGAAACCAAACTACAAAGCCGTGGTTTTGACTTACATGTCATCTTATCACAAAAATGGCTCATAGAGAACATATAAATGGTAGTAAACTTTGAGTTTACTTTGAGCAACAGATCTCTGGAAATCACTTTGAAAGCTATCACTTTACAACTCTAAAACCATGTTGTCCTCCAATGAGAGGCCCATCCTGCTTGGGGGGGGGGGGGGGAAAGCTGGTGCTGCCCTATCCTGCTCATCCCTACCACTGGCCCAGCTTCCCCATCTAATCTTTGCCCACCAATCCAACCAAAGTCTGTTGCCACTGCTATCCCAAAATTAAAATAATAATAATAATTAAGTAGTCCACTTGCAGGTTTTCAGCATGCATGGAGAACTTTGCCTTACTCCTTGCTTAGCAGGGGGCTGTACCAAACAAGTAGTAACAATAATAGTTTATTGCTGGGGATGGAGCATGGCTAAATCTGCACCCCTGTGACATCCAAGATATCTCAGTCGCTCCATAGAGCAGCTGAATGAATCCCCATTTAAATCTTTTTCTTTGTAAACTGCCAAAAGTTTATGGTCCCAGGGAGAATATTTGTTTATGATTCTGAATTTACACGCCTTGCTTGGCTGCACGGAATCCAAATATTTTTATCCCCAGACACACAAATTAGTAATTAAAATATCTGGAACATGCCATTTCTAAGCAATACCCAGGACTATGTGTTATCACAAAACTCTCATTTGTTACTGAGCAGTGGAAAGACTTCAGTAGTCTCCAGATGTGAAAAGTTTTTGTTTTTTTTTTTACAAGTTCAGCTGCTTTCAAAAGGGACCAAAAAAAGCATCACATGACATCAATATTACTGGCTAGCTTTGCCAGGAAGGGTATTTTGGCAACAGAAATCAGAAGGTAAATGAAGGCCAGAGTAACATCTCCTTGCTGGCAGCAGGTATTCAACTTCCATCATTCACAGCAACTGCAGCTTGCTGTTGAGCATCTCTGTACTCCTTCAACTACACAGGAGGAATGTCTCTGTGGTGACAGCTCCAGTGGAAAATCATCCTGGAGCTGCCCAAGGTGTTCTAGGAACTACAGTAGAGTTTAAAAGGCACTTTCTGCTAGGGATAGGCCAAGATTTTGAGCTATGGATTCACCTACTAGACCTTACTATATTCACCACCATGAGATCTCCATTAAAAAAACCTACCCAAAATACTTAAATTCCCACAGCTTTAAAATCCCCATGTGCAGGGATGGAATCAGGAAAGCCAAGGTGTAGATAGAATTTAACTCTGTGATGGATGTGGAAAACAAGAAGGGATTCTTTAGCTACATTAGGCAGGAAGGTCTGGCAAAGGAGAGTGTACTCCCCTCTGATAAATGGAAAGGGAGAGTAACCTTCCATTGTTACCTTCCAGTACCTGAAGGGAGCTTAGAAGCAGGAGGCAGAATCTACTTATTACATGGTCTGATAGTGCCAGAACAAGGGGAAACAGCTTTAAACTGAAGGAGGGGAGATTTAGGTTAGATGTTAGGAAGAACTGTTTTACTCACAGTACGGTCAGGCACTGGGACATCTTAGCCAGAGAGCTGTGATACCCCATCTCTGGAGGCATTCAGAACCAGGCTGGATGAGGCCCTAGGCAGCCTCATATAGTGGCTGGCCACCCCACCGATGGCAAGGGGTTTGGAATTAAATAATCTCTAAGGTTCCTTCCAACCTAAGCCATTCTATGATAGCTTTGTTCCACCTGCCCAAAGCAGCTCTTACCAGTAAAGTGATGTTTCACATTCCCAGATTACCTAAGCCCCAGATAGCTTCAGTGGCCACAACTCAGAAGAAGTCATCAGAATAGATTCCAGAGAAGTGTTGTTTTTATTTATTTAAAAGCAACACCGTTTCTCTGGGCAAGAAAACATTTGAAGGCTTAAACTTGGCCGTAGGTGAAAGAAGTTTGTTTAAAAACACCACTTCAAAATGAAGACATTTCCCATACATCATCAGGCAGGCGAGCTCTGGGGAAGGTGCTGGCAACCCATTAGCTGGTGGAGCTCTTTTTAAACAGCAAAGCAAACTGTGACACCCCAAAAGCTAACAAGGGCTCCAATTCATTTAAATAAAAAAATAAAATACGCTTCAAAGGAAAAAATAATCCTCACCCCTATGTTCTAGTGACACAGTCCTGCCTAAACTACTTGGATTAACCTATTTTTTCCATTCTTTTCTATTAAATATTTACTCTGCTAGTGGCTAGCAGTCACATATCCAAAAATAAATAGACCACCTTGCCACACAGCCCTGCTCTGTTCAGACTTGGCCCGTCACAGAAGAGCAGCCCAGCCACCCACCTGAGCCACCAGCCTGCTGCAGCCCCAGCCCTGTGAGGTCACATTTAGACCAGGTGGAAGGTCCAGGCCTCATGGTTTGGATCTGAGCTGCTCTTTGAATCCTCCCAGAGAAGAAAAAAAAACTATCTGCTTCCAACCTGAGACCTTCAGCTTCCTCAGGAGGGGCAGCAGCATTGATCTTTCATTGGTGACAGCAATGGAACCAGAAGGAATAGCATGGAGCTACATTGGGGGAAGGTCAGGCTATATATTAGGAGAAAGCTATTTACCAGAGAGAGATCAGGCACTGAACAGACTCTCCAGAGCAGTGGGCAGTGCCCCCAAGCTTGCTGGAGTTCAAGAAGCATCTGGACAACACTGTCAGACGTATGGTCTGATTTTTGTGTGGTCTGTGTGGTGCCAGAAGTTGGACTCTATGATCCTTAATGACTCTTATCCAACTCACGATACAGTATAATTCCACTGCCTAGGCTCAGATGATGTTTCAGAGCCAATGGGCAAATCCCATGTCACTCTGCATCTCCAGGAGCAAGAAAACCCAGTATGAAAACCACCCCCCTGGGTAACAAATCTCTTTCCTCCTGCTGCAGGGAAATAGCTGGGCCATGTTCACTCCACCTGGCACATGTTGTCAGGAATAAATACTGTCTGACTGCTTCATTTACCCACCACACCACAGTGCTTTGACCAGGGTGATTTCTATCCTTTATTCCTCTGTGAACTGCCAAAGTCTTACTAAATTCAAGTTAGGATGTCAGAGTCCTACAGTTATGAATTCACTCTTGAATCACTTGTAATTGATATGTGCCCACAGCATAAAGCTTTGTGCTTGTTGCCTGAACAATACCAGAATGCCTTTTTCTTCAGCATCACACCATCATAAAACAAGCTACAATTTTCTATGCCACACGAATGCTCTTTAAAAAAAAAAAAAAAAAAAAAGAAAGAAAGAAAAAAAAAACCAACAACAAAGCAAAACATTAAACATTAGAAAAGTACAAGTCACAGAGACACAACTCCTCTCTTCATGTGAGCTTGGAAATATTCTGCATGCCTGCGTTCTCCAGTTTGGCACAGAAGTTACAGAATAGTTCCTGAAGCAAAGCATAAGAGGGGAAAAAAGCAGAAGCCACAGGGAAGAGCAGAGCCGCCTCCCAGACAACTTGCTCTTGCCTCCCAAGTGGCTGAAGATCAGAAAGCTCTGCTTACAGGCTGTCAGGCTTACAACTGTTAGCGTGCTACTCAAAAACCTTATTTTCCTCAGCAGCCTTTCAATGTGAGACATCAAGCTTAAAACACATTACTATTAAAAAAATAATCATTTAATATCTAAATATTTTAAGTGCCATCTAGTCTCTCTTCTCCCTAGCCTCATCAAGTATTTTATGTCACTATCTCTTCTCAGTGTCCATACGTGCCAAGATCAATACTGCTTTTCCTACCTTCTCTTTGTTTCACATATAGTCACACATAATTCACTTCCTCTCTCCAGGAAATAAACCCAATGTCAGTGACCCCTTCTAGTTTCTGCTTGCACATAACTATGTAGGAAAATCCCACTCACTGCCAGGTTCCCCTTATTAGGTAGGATGTAGGATGGATGTCAATGTTACCTGCTAATCAGCACCTGGCTAATTCCTGCTGCTTTGTGCCTTGAGGGGACATGCTCCATCACTTGGGCTCACAGGAGGATCAGGAAACAGCTGTAAGATTTACTGACTCAGATCTCCCACTTCAACAAGCAGGACACCGTGGTGGTGACAGGGCACAAATAAGCTACAAAAAGTGCTGCAAAATAGCTGCATCTGGCCTTAGAGTCTGATTAATTGCTTCATGACTATGTATTTAATAGACTGAAATGTAAACAGAGAACCTTATGAGTTATGACACATGAAATATTTAAACAAGACCTAACACCAGATTATTTTCTGTCAAAGATTAGTGCAGTAAACCCAGTTATTTTTCTCTAATGTTTTAGTTACCAGTAGAACTGTTGCTATTAAAACATCATATTACTTTGGATAGAGAAAGGCAACAGCAGATATAGCTGCTTTAAAACTGAAAAGGTCACAATTCTTACCTTCTTTTTTAATTTGAAGAAGGAATCACTTATCTCCCTTCCAAGAATCAGAGCTTGCTAAACACTCCAAAGAATATCTCTAAGAAAAGAGCTCACCACTGCCAGCCTTTAAATGAGGTTGGGGGAGCTCTGGGTCCACCCTTTCTGATCACTCAGGTGAATTGATTCCACCTGTGCTCCCAGGGCTGGCTTAACCCCTTCACCAGGTGCTCCATCACTGGTTCAGGCCATGACCTAGCAGTTCCCATATGCTTTGGAATGAACATAAGGGTGAGATATGTACCTACTCCCTTGTGACAGGGAAATATTGACTCAGGTCTTCATTTTTATTGTCAGAGCTCTTCTATTTTACCTGCAAAGCACATGAACAGAAGGGAAAAAGTCAGTAAGAAGGCTGGGAAGTTTTCAGTGTAATTAAAGGTAGCTGAAAGAAACTTTCAATTGACTTGCTGAGAATTTGGGTCTAGTGACTTCTACTTCTTTTGAAGCATTATCTGCTAAGAGGAAATACATGCCAGTAGGTACAGAAGGAAAGTGTGCTTCTAAAAATGAAGAGATGAAAACATCTTCCTAATCAGTTTCACCACCAGTTCCTGTATTGGAAATCACTCTTTTTTGCAATTACTTTTTGACTTGGATTTTGGAAACTGATATTGAGCAGGCAAATTAGGAATGAGTCTGTTTCATTGGCTCAATAGCATATACTAACCTGCAGTCACATATCGGTCTCTGCTTCTGCATTATGATTACACTCACTAGTGTTGCACCATAAGCTGGGAGGAGGTTACAAAGCATTATTGATACTTTTGTCATGTCACTCACACAAAACCCACAGGAATGAAGCAGTTGTAGTAAGGCAGCAGGGTCACACACCTCATTGTGAGACACTGGACTTGCAAGCAGAATAGAGAAACCCTTACAGATCGGCATAGTGTCAATTTTTAATCAAAATCCAAGCGTTAGCCCTATACAAATGCAGCTCATATCATAACATCATAATATCATATATCAAGAGTGCTCAGATAAGAGCTTTATCTTGAGCCCATACAAACAGCTTTTATAATTTATTCTATTTTCTTTGGCAGCAGAGCAATCTGACACCCTCCTGGCACAAAGCAAAGTGCTCCTTGTTGGCAAATCACTACTTCATCCCTGTGGCATGATTAGACCTGAAAAATCTGAGCCAAAAACCGGGAAAAGCAACAGTTTGAGAAGATGAGGACACCCCAAGAAGAGGGGCAGGAACAAAGGAACTTCATTCAGTGCCCAAGGAAAGGCCAAGGATAAATTAATATCTTCCCTACTACAAAACCTGAGTGAGTGGAGACCAACAAGTGACTCCCTGATAGATCCCGGGTAGAGCACCCTGCTCCTTCTGAAATCAAAGATATTTTTAATGGCTTCATTACTATGCTAATGGGAAGCTTCTGATTTCAACCACAGCCAGCAGGACTCAGCAGTGGAGATTTGCCATTAACCTCTTGCTGGGCATCCCAGGAAATTTCTTGAAGCACTTCAAGGGGTAGCTGAAGATTGGGCTTAATTTAGGATTTTGATGGCAACAAGTAATTAACACCAAGGGATGATGTTTGCTCAAGTGTCATTTTTCTTGAGCTGGAAGTGCTTTTACTTAATTCCACCTGGCAAACCATGGGAAGCCCTCAAACTAGCAATCCACAGTGATTATGGAAAAGGAAGCAATTATGTCTGACTACTCTTGGGGTTTCTCAACTACATCTTGAGAGTCTTTCAAAAAAAGCATAAACAGATCACATCTATTCTTCTGAGCAAAGTCTGCCCTAGAGAGAGGAGAAAAGCATCACAGCTGTCCTTCCCACACACCCTCAGGGCCTTCCAAAAATTCAAGTTAAAATCCCACCTCCTTTAGCATCTGAGTGGCTGCATGTAATCTGCCTGCACTCATACATGTTTGTCACGCTTTCCCCATCCCTGTGGGTCAAACCAGTGGGAGCATGGACAGTTTTTACAAAAAATGGGGCTCAATGACCAGATTTTCATCCCAAACTCTTCTATTTATTTACATATATAACACCATTTGTTGTTTGCATTCTTCTTAACGAGCAGATGGTTTTTCCTTCCTAGTAATGCTGTCACAGTTACTTGTGGCTGCATGAGTTGTTTTTGTTATTGTTGTTATTGTTGTTTTTTGCCTTGGAAAAGCTCATCATTGAGAAAACACATGGAGAGAAAACTGTTCCCAGAGCAGGATCCCAAATTTGGGATGATTGCTTTGATGGGACATCAAACTTCTCAGACACAACTATAGATATTGCACTTTCCAGTTCTGCTCACATAATATCACTGAATTCAGCACACAGTTGGGTAATAGAGGGCAGACAGAGTTTGGGAGCAGCCTCATTTTTAGGCCAAGAAATGGGTTAGCACACCAGTGCCTCACTTGGACCATGGCTGAGGTACACATGCTGTTGGGCTGAGCAGCACCCTGACATCTCCCCACCACACAGGAATACTTCATGCTTTTATGGCTGGACAAACAGCACTGTGGCACTTTTCCAAACCCAGCAAAATCTCGGGAGTAGGAGAATGGCAGCTTTCACGAGGAGCTCTGCCACCTTGCAGCTCACGTGTAGACCTGTGGTGAAGCTGGCTGGCCTTCCTTTAGGCAGCCAATCCTTCCCTGTGTGCTGCACCCTGCCCCTTCCCACCAGAGCTCTGCAGTGAGCAGCAGCAGTGGGAATGAGTTGGCACAGAATGCATAAGCAATAGAAGGGCCTGGCCTCCACACCTGCCCCTAAGCCATGATCTGACTGCGGTCCTGTCTATTTATTTACAAAAATCAGCCTGCATAGGTGCTGTCTGAGTGGTGGTGACCCAACTATCTGGTCAAAGGCCTGTGGGGAGCTGGGAGATAGAGCAGGTTAACGTTTAACCTGCAGGGACTGTAAACCAGCCCGGGGCCACTGAACCTTTGGAGTTTGATATGACGATTGGGGAATAGCCGGAGTGACACGTCGCAAACTCCCCATAATCAAGGAGAGCTATTCCTGAGCGGTGATCTCCCAGATTGCTCAGGTAGGCTGCTGCCCTCGGGATTATCCTGCTGTGAGGTTTGGGGTACAAGGAGAGGGCTCAGAGAGCCAACCATGGAAGGGTCTTTTGGCTGGTCTCCTGCACCTGGGGTGGGGATGGGAAGGCTGCACCGTGCTCCTTTCCCCACCATGGGGTGCAAGCCACCAATGGGGCAGGACTGGAGTGCCCTGCAGTCCCCATGCTTGCCCCTGTAGCATCCGCCTGAACACTTCAATAAGCAGATAAAGATGTTTGGCATCATCCCTACAGCTTCTTCTTTGCACTTTCCTCATTCTCATAGCCTATGGGTGCTAAAAAATGAAGCCAGACCAGGCTAGGGGGAGGAGGGATCTTCCCTGCACTAATTCCATCTTGATATGTTGCACTTTAGCAGCTTCCAGGACTAATCATTAGAAACCGCTGCATCAGACTCGCTGTCTTCTTATCCCTCATTCCCTTTGCAGAAGATCAGTCTCATTTTCAAACGTGATTGCTGCTCCTAAAACTCTCAGTTTTCACTCATCTCTTCCAAATATCTGGCTTTCTGCCCACTTCTTGATGCTTCCCTCCTGCTGTTCTCCTTGGTGAAAGAGGAGGCAGAGGCTGGTGCAGGAGGAGGCTGGCTGCAAAGCATCTGACACATGGTGGTGTTGCAAGTCTAATGGGGTGAGGAAGGAGGCCAGGCTCAGTATCAACCACCTTCTCTGATTGTCTTTTTGGGGTGTACCACGTGCAATTAGTAATGCAGTTGTTCCCAAGAGAGCAGTCACCTTCTGAAGCAATATTAAAGGCAATTTTTAATCCCAAGACTTGCATACTGAAAACAGTGTAAGTGGCCAATGCTTTTCCATACCCCCAAGGCACACTGCACCTAGGGAATTTGTACCATTTGCTTTTAGATACCTAAAAAAAATCCTAATTTTTCTGTAAGATAACCTGGAAAAAACCTCCTCCCTGGAAAGAAGAGGGATTTCACCCTTGTTGCTTAATTGGACTCTGTCCTGTAACATGTCTGACACAAACAGAGCTGGTGCATCTCAAAGCTGCCCAGGAAACTTTAAGCAGTTGATTTGATGAAGAACATGGATATCATATATAGAGATATATATATATGATATATATATATATGGATATATATATATGGGAAGATTGCTTGGAGCCCCGAAGGAGAGAAAACTCCAAATCTGTAAAATGAAGGAAGATGAAAACCTAAACAGAATGTTTTTTGCAGTAACCACATACTTGGTTATTAGGGGTGAGTGGTGAATGCACTCATTTCCAAGGGCTGTCATCCACTGTCTGCATAGGGTTAACTGTTGTAGGACAGCCTTTGCTGGATGTATCCAAGCGGCTTGATACACTCAAACAAGAAGGCTCATCGATTGGCACAGGATAAACAGGGTTTTGTTATCTCATTCATGGAAACAGTAACCAGGTTTCTGAGAAGGGCTGCAAGTGGGCGCTGGGCAGAGCAGGGTCCAATCTTTCCTCCGCTGCAGGGACAGATGGACAGAGGGACGAAGTCTGAATGACTTGGCTGGCCAGGAAACGATGCATAAAAGTGCTTGTAGGGATGCAAGCTACACTGTGATGAGTTTGTTTCTCATTGATAAAAGGCATTGGTACACAAAAAAGTGCATTTTGTCATTATTAGCAGCAATTGTTCTAAGAGTTGAGCCCCTGGAAACTATTGAATTCCAGAACAGTTAACTCAATTTCATGTTTTTTGTTAAATAATGCTAAAAATATTGTCTTAATTTTCTGCATTTACACTTCCTAAGAGCAGCCATGAATGGGGAGTGTTTCTCCTGCCAGGGCAGATTTGCTAACTGATTAATGGAGCAGAGAATAATCTTGTTTCCTCTGTCCTGTGAAAGCAGCTCTCCTTGTGCCCACCAGAGTGGGCTGCAATAAGGGAAAATGGTTGCAATCCTTCTAAGATAAAGGATGGGAGGGTGCACTGGGTCAGCTGTGGGCAGATCCTAGCCCTAAATGCATAGCGTCATGCAACCACAGCTCCTATGCTCCTCTCAGACTTTAAATTGGGATTCCTCTCTACTGGAGTACACAGCTGTCTAGGCATGCTGCTCTCAAATAGGCTAAAATCTACAGGATGCCTAACAAGAAGCGATTGTCTGGTCTTACCAACTCAGGCAGAAGTTCAAGAGGAATATTGCTCCTGATACAAACATATCAACAAGGAGATGTGTTATTCTCATTCATCACTATGGCTTGCTTTCTCTACTCAACAAGAAACCATACCATGGACTGAATGTTGCTGGAAATGGTGTCAAGGTTTGGGATGGATATGACATGCCTACTCAGATGACAGGTGTGGACATGCATGGCACCTAAGGCACCACAGGCAAATGCATTTGGAGCAGCCAGCCAAGCCATTCAGGAGCAAGGGAAAATGCTCTGAGGCTGCCCATCTACCTAGGATGCTGCTTGAGACAGAACTGAGAACCTCAGCTGTTATGGAAACCCACAAAGACTTGGCTGGTCACTTCCCAGCATGGTGGAGAGATGTACCAGTGGCTTTGCTTGGCCTTAGTACCAGAGGAAGCCATGCCTTGTGCCATGCCAAACCCAGCTCTGCAGCAGACAGCAGGCATGGGAACTGTGAGCATCAGAGGGGTTCGGTGCTGCTCTTGACAAAAGCAAAGGTGCAATGGGGTCATGGTTGAGTCCCTATGCTCACTGTGTTTTCCTAGGTGTTAAGGAAGCCCTTCTAATCTGAACAACATGAAAAAATAATCAAACACAGTTAAATATGGTCTTGATTCTATGAAAGATAAAACAATAATCAGATTCCAGTTGCTGTGGACTACATTCATTTTGCAATTAGAGATGGTAGACAGCTATTGTGTGGTGCAGATGCAGCCCAGCTCCCAGCACCTGCACACTGGTACTAATTAAAACACCAGAGATGATTGGAACAGGGCAAAAACAGAGACCAAGCAACCCATGAACCCAAGAATAAATAGCTCCAAAATCATTCAGCAGATGTCCTCGAGCTGAGCACTACATCTGCAGACCCATGATGCTTGCATACACTCAAAGCTCACCCTTCAGTGCAACCTGAAATTGTAAGCTGTGAGTTCTCAGAAATCCCCGTGCCAGCATGTGTGGCCCAATTCAATTGCAGATTTCAGCTTTATGGTACTTATGACCCCAAAAAATAAACTTCAAAACAAAAATCTTCAATTAGATATGATTTAAAACTGCAGTTCTGAATCAAAACATCTGAACACACGGTTGTCTCCACCTTGAACCTAGATACAGGTCTGAGCACTCCTGTGTTCCTGAGTTTTCAAAAACAGGCCACATCTGATCCCATATCTCACACGTATCACAGAGCACTGGGCATGGCTTGTAACAGACTCCTTTCCTGCACCAGAAAGGTGCTGTGGCATGGAGAACACACTGACATGTGGTTAAAATAAGGGCAAGCACCCTGCACTCGTTTCCCTCCATACACACATGTGTGCAGTCTCACTGGACAAAATCTGTTTGTGGGTTTAAATGCTGTTTATTTGCATGCACTGGGGAAGAAGGGGATATTTTTCCTTATTACATGGTCTGTAGTTGGTTTTCTTTTTTGTTTTATTTCAAGCTGACTGACTTAGGAAGAATTATCCTTTTAGCTTTCTCAGGAGAGCGGACTTTCTCCTCCTAGCCATAGTAATCTATTTAATTTATCTTAAATTTGATTGCAGTGAGCACCCCTAATTAACCTGATTTTTTGCTGATAATCACTCACAATGGAATCAAATCACAAATCCGGGGATGGATTGACCGGCACACAGAAAGAAGCCGCCCTCCGTGCATTAATTCAGCGAACAGGATATAATTTGATCCAGGTAGGAACTCACAGTCACATCCTTCCATGTGCAGTGTCTGGTTTCATCATGAATCACCAGGGGTTTGCACAGTGAATCTGCACATATGAAGCGTTCCTTGCTTCTTCCTCTGTCTCTGCCTTTCTCTAATACACATATTACACAGGGTTGTGTATAATAGGGGCTGTCTTTTATGCAGCAGCATTGGATTCCTCCTGACAAACTATTTTAGGGGTGAAATAACAACAGAGCACAGCCATGTTTTGGGAGTGGTTGGTATAGCTGTCTACATGCTGTGTCTGCAGTGTCAGTGGATCAAAGCAAACCTGCTAAGCAAAGATTCAGGAGAGCCTGGGTCTAGATTTGGTCATGGTAAGTCCAGTGTGTGAGCCCCAGATCTACCTTTGCATGCATAAAAGTACAGGCGCCTTACCTGCCTGAAGCCAAAGGCTGGCACTCAGAATGGCCTTCAGGGTCTCTAAGCACAAAGCCTCCTCTCGTTATAGCACATGGAGGATGGGCAGGTCCTTCAAAATCATTTCAAGAAGTCTTCCTTAGTCAGCACGACCAAAACAAACTCATTTTTCAAAAGCATTTGGTAGTAGAATGACTGACCTTGCATCCTGGAAGAAGTAACTGAAAATGGTAAATTTTAGGCTGGTGATTGCCATGAACTTGGCCTCAGTTTGCATAGCACTAGATGGCACAAAAACCCAAAGCAAAAGCTGAGACTCCTGGGAAACCCTTCATCCTATGCATGCCCTAAGACCAGGCTGACAGCTGGGATTGCTGCACTCAATCCTAAACCACAGATCAGATTTCTGCCTACTCGCCCTCTCAGAACCATCTTCTTTCTTCCTCCCTCTTCCCTTTCTTTCAAACATAACTTTTATTTATTTATTTGTTTGTTTGTTTATTCATTTCTGCTTCTCTTTGGCATTTGTTTCCAGCCCTGCTATCGTAGCCAAATACCTTTGAATTCAGTATATCCCAGGATCCCATATCTTCACAGAGGGAACAGTGAAATTCTCCTTTCCTTCATCCTCACCAAAATGAGTTTGGTGAGATGCTGCCTTGAAGCCACAATTGAAGCCACTGTGGACTGAGAATAGACTTCTTCTTTCTCTCCTAGCACATGAGATCCCACATATTTTGGCAATATGAAACATGTTAACCATTTGTCTCTCACTCAGCTTAAAACGGGATGCTAAAATTACACAGCCCTTTTCAGATTGTTACTGATGAGTATTTAGATGACCAAGAGCCCCTTCCAGCCAACCTGTCAGTGAAGAGCACAGTCGATCATAACAAAATATACAACTGCCACTTCCAACAAATGGCTCAAGATACAGAACATCCCGTGCCAGCACTGTGCTCAGTTCAGTAAACTGAGTTCAGAGAAATAGCCATAAACGTCATCATCTTCTCATTAGTTTTGCTTTGAGAATTTGTTTGTAATTTCAAATAGCTCCATCAATATGCTGGACCTATTTGCAAAACAGAAATGAGCATGGATAATTTAGGGCTGGTTATAGACCACAGTGCTAGCCCTCCAGGCACAAGGCATCACTGCAGGAGGAGAGCAGGTATGGGAAGGAGAGAAGGGGAAAAGATAGGAGGAAGGAGGAAAGAAATAGAGAAAGGGGGACAGAAAGAAAGAAAAAGAAAGTGCAGAAATGAAGGAAAAGAGGAGAACAAGAAGTACAGGAAAAGTGGTTTAAAATAGGAGAGTATAACAGAGACACTAGCCTAGGACAAACGTAGACTAAGTGAAAATACTGGCTTGTCATGTCTTCAGGTATTTTTGGGTGCCAAGACCTGCTCCTTGCATAAAGAAATCCCTGGCTAGCCAGGTGTCTCCTTTGCCCCAGCACTGTCCAAAAAGCTTTTTGTCTTCACTTCAGACATCTGAGTTGTGACAGCAATCTCTCACTCAAGGTACTGATGCATGTTTCTTAGAAAAACTCAGCTAGGTACAAATCAGATCCCTCACCAGCACAGTGACTTTGGGTACTCTAGGCACAGATGTGACAGTGGGACAGACAATGCACACTTGTGTTCTCTTTTATTGACTCCATGAAGGTTGCGTCTTGAGAGGAAGGAGGGTGTTTGCTTCAAGCACTCTTAACAGAGTGTGTGATGAATTTCATTCCTCATTAGGGGTTGATCATCTCCATGTTTGAAGTCCGCATTTAAACAATTCTTTTTCTTTTTTCCATGGTAGGAAAATGGGCAGAGGAAATACGGTGGTCCACCCCCTGGCTGGGACGGCCCTCCGCCAGAGAGGGGGTGTGAAATCTTCATTGGAAAACTGCCTCGAGACCTTTTTGAGGATGAACTTATACCCCTGTGTGAAAAAGTAAGACTTTTTAGCACGTAGTTACTGAGCAGAGACGCTCATTTCTGCCTTTCCAGCCTCAACTACAAGCCATCAGTCCTAGCCTGCCCTTGGCTTAGTGGAAGTCCTTCTGACCTCCTGCCACGGTGCCTTCTCACCATGACCAGGGCTGATCTAACACTAGAGTTGGTCCTGCTTAGAGTTTGAGGGAGGCTGTTCCCCCTAAATTCGTTTATGCCTCCCTCCACCTAGGGAATGGACACACCCGTCCAACTGCTGCACACAATCCTGAGCAGGTGATACCATTCAGACAGCAATGGCCATGCAATCTTATTGTTGCACCTCAGCCTTACAGTTTCTAGCCCTTTTTTTAACCTGATTTCTCTATCTCAAAACTAGATGGGGAAAGAACAGAAATCCTGGGGCTGCTGGGGTAAACGCCAAACTCCTTCTTAACTCCTCCCTCCCACAACTCTTCTCACTTGTATACTTTCTGCCTTTATTTATGAATGTTTTAATTTATCAGAAAAAGGCAAGAAAGTAGAATTGTTACTCATCATATTAATCATTCATTATTATATAGATTATTATCTGTAGACAGAAGAATCCAAAAAGTTCTGGCAAGATATAGTCAAGGAAGTATCTAGTCTTGTTGAAATACCTCCCACCTTTCTGGCAAGCACCTCTTTAGGAATGACTTTTCTTTTGATTTGCAGATTGGCAAAATCTATGAAATGAGAATGATGATGGACTTCAATGGCAACAATAGGGGCTATGCATTTGTAACCTTCTCGAATAAACAGGAGGCAAGGAATGCAATAAAGCAACTCAATAATTATGAAATTAGGTAAGCGTGGCAAACACTTCTGCATCAACTTTAAATCATATTTTCTCCCTACAGCCTAAAGGAAGCTTCTTTAGTTACCTAAACTTTGTAGGAAGTCACTGTTTCTTTGCATGTGTAGTCACTGCATCATGCTGTAGTCCAAAGGCAGCATATAGCACTCAGCCTCAAAACCTTTTGCAGGAAATTTCTTCCTTACAGATAAACTAAATAAAAATTCTACTCAAACACTGGAAAAAAATACTTTGCTTTGGATCAAATTAGCAGATGTTGAGCCATGGCTGTTATGTATCCATCTGGGCTTTTTGCTGATATATTCCTATTCATGGTGTACTGCAGATATGTCCAGGGAGAAAGAGCAATAAAGAAAAGAAGAAAGGAAAGAAAGGAAAGAAAAGAAAGAAAGAAAAGAAAGGAAAGGAAGGAAAGAAAGGAAAGAAAGGGAGACAAAATATGATAAAAACCAATTGCCAAATGTGACATTTCCTAATAGGTGGAAACAGAAAAATCCCTCCTGTTTGTGACTAAAAACGGGGAACAAAACACACAGAAATCAACAACATATGGGTCTATCGATATGTTTTGTTTTGATTTCTTCCCCAGTTAATTTTTTTTTCCAGTTTGAAGTGGGATGAGTAGATGTCTCTGCTTAGAGGCATTTGGAGATCAACCAATTTTAAGGTTCTCATTTTATTTGTTCTAAATTATCATCACGTTTGCTTTACTAGCAGTGCTAAGGATGAGCGAGTTGCAAGGCACAAAAGGGAGCATGGAAATAAGTTATTTATCAGAGGCTGGAGAGTCTGAATTATCAGACTTCAGCCACTTCTACTTCCTCCTCTTATTCCATTTGTTCCAAAGACTCCTCTGAAGAAGTTAAATTCAAGGTTTTTAAATTCTCAGGACCTGCAGGAGGTACTTGGAACACAAAGTGGTGAACAAAGTGCCCATAAGTAAATATTCCCTTGCGGTCTGCACAGCGATGGGTATCAGTAAACTCTGAAATAGAGTGTGCTCATCAGAAGGGATTTTCTTTTCCCCAAAATCCCAGCTGTGAGGCACACTAGGAAGCTGTGAGTCACTGGTGAACATAACAAATACACTGATGGCAAATCAAGAGTCCCTGCAATGTCCTGGTTGGTCTGTGTAATTGCCTGACAGCAGCTCTTTTTGGAATTAGTAGAAGGGAGAATCCAAGGAGTCAAAAGGAAAATTTTCTCAGGTTTCTTCTTGATCTCAATTCCCCACATTCCTTTGATGTCAAATCTAGCAGAGCCTTAACTTTGGATCTAACCCCTTGCACTGAGCAAGACTACCCGAGCTTCTAATCCAAATGCCTTCTGTTTTGCGACAATAAGGAGCTTCTTTTCCCCTCTCTCGAAGTGCTCCTGATTAGCCAGCAATGTCATTTATCCACAGGAATGGGCGTCTACTCGGAGTCTGTGCCAGCGTGGACAACTGCCGTCTGTTTGTGGGGGGGATCCCCAAAACGAAGAAAAGAGAGGAAATCTTAGCAGAGATGAAGAAAGTGACAGACGGAGTTGTGGATGTAATCGTCTACCCCAGCGCAGCTGATAAGACCAAAAACAGAGGTTTTGCTTTTGTGGAATATGAAAGCCACCGGGCAGCAGCAATGGCCAGGCGAAAATTGCTCCCAGGTTTGTATGGACGGTGAGGATCATAGGGGCAGCTTCAGCTTAGCAGATGCATGTGTACACCTTGCAGTACAGAAATCTCCAACTATGTATCCGAGGAAGCAAACGCTGCTTGGTTTCTCATCTTGGCCGCCAGTGATTCATTTTAACCAGGCTGGCAGGTGGAGATGCCCTGACTCTGGGGTGTGGTGACTCTGCAGACCCTGATTTGCTGCCATGCTCATTAGCCAGGCACCTCATTTGGTATTTTGGAAGCTGAAATGGTTAAAATACAGCTGGATGGATCTGGCTGTGTGTATCCATACAGCCGTGTTATAGGATATATATTATCTTGTGTTTACCCTAGTTTCCAAATAAAACATCCACAATCATTTGGGAAGCATCACTTGGGGAAGGATCTAGGAACATATTCAGCTTTGGCAATGTACTGAGAATGCTCCTGAAAACTATTATTTTCCATCAGGGAAAGAAAACTCAAAAGAGGAATTGCTCTAGAATACAAATAATATCAATAATAATTCTATATCATTTAGTGTTGGGGCTGTTGTGAAGCAGAGAGAGGATTGATAGGTGATAAACAAAGGAAACACTTAATTGCATTTGCATTGATTTCACTGTTGGCTTTTTTTCTCACGCTTTTGGTTGCTCAGTAGCTCTGGTACTGCTTTGTCAAAGCCAGTACACTTGCTGATAAAAGAATTAAATAAACCTTCTGCTTTGAGACTTGTCCCTCTCTCAACAAGCTCACCAATCTTTCCTTCTTTCTATTTGATGGTCCATTAAAATCATGTCATTTAAGTCATCTTGTTGTCAAAAATGAGCAGGATTTCAAGTGTTATTGTGTATTAGCTATAGAGGGATATCTCACATTGACTCTTTGTATTCTGGGCTTTCTGCATCATATTAACATGCTCCTAGTTAGAAGAATGCTTTCTGTTAGCTTTTGCTTCAGCACAGCTTTTTCATGGATTCTATATTGAGAAGGAAGGAAGGAGCAAGCACAGGCCTCTCTACCAATGGCAGCCTTGAGGGAGCAAAACACTTGAAATCCTGAGCAGAGACGGTGAAACAGATGGGAATGAGCATGTAGCCCCGAACAGCCCTGTGCAGCGTGCTAGTGATTTCCAATTTAGGGACATCTTGGTAAACAGTCTGTAGAATTTCAAAGTCCTGAGCAGGAGCCAGAGTCTTCTGATGTTGCAAACATATGGGAGGAACTTGGAAAAGGTTTCAAGCCAGGACTGAATGTGTCTCCAGCTGATGCATTCGATGAACATGAAATAGAATGTAATTATCAGGTTATTTCTTTGACTTTGAAACTCTCTTCTTTCTGAGGGAGCATGCAGAAAAGGTATAAAACTCAAGAAGTAAAATGCTATTTATGAAAATGTTGTCTCCTGCTTAAATAAGAAGAAAATTGTCACAGAAAAAGCAGGCCACAGAGGATACCAAATGTACAGCTCTGGGCGTTGAGGAGTGGCCATATTTCAGGCACTCCTATTTCAGAGGAGCAGGAAAAAAGGTCTCCTTGCAGGAGACAGAAAGGACTGGGAAGTAAAGCTCATTGCAGCATCACATGGCTTTGAGGTGAAGCTGTAGCCTTAAGTTTTCATTATGTATTATATATCACAAATTGGCTAATCAGTTACTTAATGGGTTAGGTATCTCAATGCAAATGATGGACATCAATGTGATAGCGTGATGACAACATAGTTTTTAACTATCTCTTCATTTGCTCTTTTCATTTCCTGCCCCTCAACAGCTCAGTCCCCTGTGTATAAAACCCATACACTTCTCCATACCCTCATTATCTTTGTTTCCCCTCTTCCTACTGCTTCTGTTGCAACTTTACCCAATTGTACTGGCCCATGCAACTTCAAATACTTGCAAATCTTTACTTCCACTATTTCACTTCATCCACTGGGACTTCTGGATCCCTTTTCAATTATCTAGGGAATTAAACAGCTGAAGCCAACAGGGATCTTTAGTAGAGAAGTATATTTGTTAAAGTATTTCCCTTTCGAGAACGTCTCAGGGAATGCAGGTCTAGCAAGTCATGCCATATTTTCACTTTAAAAATTCTGGCTGCTGCATTTCTGCAGCATCTAAGGCATTAGTGGGAGTATGTTGAAAGTGGAAATGAGTTAACTAAAAGGCAGTACTTTGCGCTAGAAAGAATCATCCTCCTCTACTGTTCACACTGCATATGAAATAGTCTGTGAGCAGAAGTGAGACGAACAAAGCCTGTCTGGCACTGATGATGTCAATCTCTTTAAAGGAAGGATTCAACTGTGGGGACACCCTATTGCTGTCGACTGGGCAGAACCAGAAGTGGAGGTGGATGAAGACACGATGTCATCAGTAAAAATCCTCTACGTGAGGAACCTCATGCTCTCAACCACTGAAGAGACCATAGAAAAGGAGTTCAACAACATCAAACAAGGTAGGAACTCACTGACATAGTAGCCCTCAAGTAAGTATGGCTACTGCAAATGGAAATAATTTTTCATTCATAAAATGCCAAGAGACAAGAATAACAGTTTTTCCCCTATAAAATGTTTGTGTGTAATGTCACAAAACTTGTCCTTAGCCTGAACGCTCCTATCCAACATGCACATCATGTCATTCCACTAAGGGCTGATAAATTTCCAGTTGCCGACGCTATTAACCTTTGTATGACAACTGGCAAATGGAAGAGATCCAAAGTGATGCACCAGATGTTAGGAAGAAAATCTTTATGTGAAGGTGGTGAGATTGGAACAAGTTGCCCATAGAAGTTGTGGATACCCCCTCAGTGGAAGCATTCAAGGCTGGATGGGGCTGTGAGCAACCTGGGATAGAGGGAGGTGTCTCTGCCTACAGCAGGAGGTTGGAATGAGATGATCTCAAAGGTCCCTTTCAACAGGAACCAGGCTGTGATTCTATGATTTAATGAAGGAAATTAGGTATTCCTTCATGATATATACATACATATATATTTATATGCTGTCAGGTTGAGATTTTCGAAAATCAAGTCTTTTTTGTGTGAACACTTCAGTGTTTCAAATTCACTTCACTGGCTTTCAAATGAGATTCTACTTATGAGTTACTCCAGCTTCAGAAAATTCCACCCAAAAACAACAAAGTAAAAATAACACATTTCTGCAGCTCTCCAAGCCACGCAGTCCATTAGGCATTAGTAACTTACGCTTGGCAATGTAAAATTGCCTTTCATCTCATTCCTGCTAGCTTCCTTCTATTAATTTTTAAAAATACACTTCAGAGCTTTTTTTTTTTCTTCTCTAATTTCTCATTTCTGCTCTGTACATTTTTTATTTTAAGTAGGCTGCAGTGCAAAGTCAGTATGAGATCTCCTTGAGACTTTTCTGTCCTTCTAATGATACCAGCTAATAATACCCAAAGTAACCACTAAGTTGTTCCCCCCAAATTAAATGCCATCCCATCCTCTTAACTATATCCTCCTTTGTTTATTCAGTTATGTTTCTGATCACTGAACTGCTCACACTCCCCAGAAAAACAATTATATCTGTTCGAAACTTTGGTGACAGTCATCTGCTTTGCTCTTAAGAGAAATATTCTAGTGGTATAGCTTGGTTTGTTTAGCAATAGGGATTAGTACAACATGCCGGTGTACTACATATGTATGTCTTAACTGTTCAAATGTAGGACCTGAACTCTGAAAGAGCACACTTGCTTGTTCAGTTGCCCAGTATGTACCATGACGAATAAAGGAATGCTACTATCTAACACCACATTGGAGTTAGAGAGTTTTCCTCCTGGGTTTTGAATGACACTAGTACAACAGAGGACTTGCTTCTCCTTCAGTTCACCTTTTTGTCACTTAATTATTTTACTTCTTATTCTGGAAATTGTATTGTTCTCTTAAGGACAGCTTTACTTGTTGTGGATGTAACCAGCTCTTAAAGCTGTGCCATGCTTTCAAAGGGAAATAGCCTGCCTAAGAGAAGTAGGTTTCTTAGCTTTGAGGAGAATAGATGCAGTTGAAGTTATGGCTGAGAATACAATCAAACAAGTCAGCTAGAGGCTGCAGTGATTCACCTTTTGCTTTTGTTATCTGTCCTCTTTGCTTCGTCCCACTTCACTACCACTCTACTGACGTACACAACTGATCCAAGGAATTTGGGTGCTGTTTGGATAACAACAAACTATCCAACCAAAAGCTGTGATCCAGAGGTCCCCATTGCAGAGCAATTGTCACCTCACCTCATCACCACACACACCACCAGGAACACTACTTACATATCCCGAGTTGTAATACCTTAGAAGTAACCCTTAAATCTGTGCCAGATCCAGAGCTGAAGGGCTTCTGTATAAACAGGCATCACTGAAAAGCCCTGCCCTCATTCCCTAGAGATCTTGGCAAAAATTCCCTTCCCTGGAAAATTTTCCATTCAGTTAAATGGTCTCCAGCCCTCACAGCTGAAGTGGGGTGATGCTAAAAGCAGGGTTCAATAATACAGCATGCTCTCAGGAGAGGAAGGGGGATTTTCAAAACCGAGGGAGTTAATTAAAACCTTGACTTGTAAACAAGGCATCAGGATACAATGCCTGTAATTTTGGGCTTAGAAAATAACTGTTCGATCCCAGGGGGACAGAAAGGGCTGCTTACTGTCTCGGTGCCATTTTGCAGAGATGCAGGCTGCTCTGGCTGTGGGCTGGGACAGACTTCATTCATCCCCCTGGAGCTCCTGATGCTTCCCTCTAAACTCCAAAGAAATATTTTCTCTTCTGCAGTTATTTAAATGAGCACTTTCTTGCAGCAATAACATATTTCCCTGTGCACCGGTTCGGCTTTAAAAGGGAAGAAATCAACAGAAGAGTCATTCTGCATTCATTAACAATATTTCCAAGATATGTTTGGGGGTGTATGTACATACAAAGTGTGTGTGAAAACACAGAGATGGCGATCACACACAGTGCCATTACTTGTAACTAACCATGTCCCAGGTGCTTTGCTCAGCCCTTCAGGTCCTATTTTACTTGAAATAATACAATCATTGCCTTCATTTTTCCATGGTATATACATTGTAAGAGGTATGAAGAAACTATATACTCTTCCGCTTAGTCAGCTTTTGCTATCCAAGGGCTCACAGCCCAACTCAATTGCTCATTCTGATCTATACATTCCCACAAACACCTATTTTCAACTGACATTCCAATGTTTTCCATAGGTGCAGTAGAGAGAGTAAAGAAAATCAGAGACTATGCCTTTGTGCACTTTAACAAAAGAGAAGATGCGGTCCATGCTATGAAAGCCTTGAATGGGAAGGTAAAACTGTTGTAAATGTGAATTTGTGGGACCTATTTATACAACAATACATATAACGCAGCTAAAACAAAGCTGCCTGCCTCATTAGCTACAAGAAATAGCTAGAAGGTCCTCACTTTTTTCATTCCACAGGTTGATTTTAGTGTGGAGGAGGGGGAGGGGGGAAAAAAAAGACAAAACAGTGCCAAAATAAGATCTAGAAAAAGAAAGGTTTCGAGTGCTCTCAGCTTGTGCTCTCATACTTAGTTCACATTTGCCAACAGAAACACTGGAAGGGAAGCACGTGAATGGCAGAGGGACAAACAAGGTCAACTTTTAAACATCTGCTCCAAATTTGGAGTCAGACTTGCAAGGAGCTTCCTGTGCTTTTTTGCACTGCATGCAATTCACAGTGCTGTAATGCAAGAGTTTTTCCCAAAGAGGTCCTATTACTAGGAACGGGATTAACACCTCATGCTGAGCCCCATAGGAGGACATATAATCTGGCTAACCTACATACTGCTTTGGAGGGAAGGGAGACTTTTCAAAAGATTTCACAACATCCAAGGGCTGGATGCTCTCTACAGGTTGAATATTCATTTACCCAATGCCTTCTTCCACCCATGGGTGGGAGATTTGTTCTGATTCAGGTGGTTTTCCTTATTTTCCTTTTCTATTAATAAACCACTTGGGGAAGCTGCCTTCTTAGGATAATCCTCTTGAATTTTGGATGCTGCCTCACCCTTGTGCTTCCTCTGGTGTGCAGGTGCTGGATGGGTCCCCCATTGAGGTTACATTAGCCAAACCTGTTGACAAGGACAGCTATGTTCGATATACCCGGGGCACAGGTGGCAGAGGAGCTGTGCTGCAGGGAGAATATACCTATGCCTTTGGCCATGTCTACGACCCCGCTGCCACGTACTTGGGTGCCCCAGTGTTCTATGCACCCCAAGCCTATGCAGCCATACCCAACCTCCACTTCCCAGCCACCAAAGGCCTCAGCAGGAGCATCATCCGGCCCCCATCCATCAGAGGTAACTCCAGTCTTGACAATACTCAGCTCTAGCAAACTAACTCTTCCTGCATTTGGGTGCTATTACCTTGTTCATTTCTGGACTTAGGCCTTGCCCTGGATCCTGCATCCCTTTGAGAGAGGGATAGAAAAGAGTTTGTAGTTGCTGTCCTTCCCAAAAGGCATGGTCACATTCCAGCAGACTAATCAGGGAATGAAAAAATAACCATTCCCCAGAGCAAGCTTGAAACAGCTTCCAGATCTCTCTCCTTCCACGGTAAATAAGCTGAGAATCCTCCTGGTTTTGCCCCAGCAGGGAAAACCAAATAAGACAACTTCCCTTGCCCTTCAAAGCCAGCTCCCTCAACCAGCCACAGGCAGTGCCCTTTGTGGTGGATCCCCTTCACTCTGAAACCCACAAGGAAACTTTTACCAGTCCTAGATTTTTTTTACCCAAAGCTGCTGCATTTTCCAGGGAGTTTAAAATTGTTATGATGTCTTCAGCTCCATAGCCAAAGGGATCTCAGTGTGCTAAGGTGCCAGCCCACCAGCCCTGCAGTCTTTTGTACTCCCCAGACTCCCAAGCAGGGTTCCTTAAACAAAAATGTAATGGGGGTTGAAAAATAGGCTTTGTTTCATATAGAGGGGAGTAGATGTCAACTATCCAAGTTCCTCAAGAAAGTGAAATTATACTGGTGGGTAGTGAGCAATGCTTAAATCTTGATTACAAAACTGACTTGTGCATGAGCTGGGTGGAAAGTTGTACCTCCCTTGGCTGCTTAGGGCAGAGGAGATGGAACTGGGTCAAGAGGAAGCAGGGTTCCCCCAGCAAGTCACACCTCCACCCAGTCCAGATGCAGAAGATGCAGCAATGATGCTGAACCACAGCAATAGGCTGCTGGGGGCACCTGCCTACCTCCTTCCCAAACTCCAGCTTCCCAAGACAAAAGTTAGTGAGCCTAACTTTTCCATTGCAGGGACAATCAGGGTAACTTTTCCGGTGATTTGATTCAGTTTAATGCCTTCTTACATTCCTAGAAATTTACATGAATGTACCTGTAGGGGCTGCGGGAGTTAGAGGACTGGGAGGTCGCGGCTATCTGGTGTACACGGGCCTGGGGCGTGGATACCAGCTCAAAGGAGAAAAGAGGGGAGAGGATAAACTCTACGACCTCTTGCCAGGAATGGAGCTCACGCCGATGAACCACGTCACACTAAAGCCTCAAGGCATCAAACTTGCTCCTCAGGTATGTGCAGGAAAGGTAGGCCAGGGAGCTTAGCTTAACTTGCTACCAGAAAAACAGCCCCTGCTTGAATTTGCATTGGTGATTGAAAACTACATCCATTCATAAATCTTTAAATACATGGGAAAAAAAAGAAAAGATAATAGCACTATTTGCATCCTTCAGTGTGCATTTGCCTTGCTGGAGGACACTTCCTGCTCTCCTTTGAGGGAAATCCTTATGAGCTCCCATGGGTAACAGATGAAATCCAATTATGATTCTCCATCCTTAAAAACACTGTGGAGTAAAGAAATTCTCACCCAAAATGGACACGATAAATAAAATGCATCACTTGGGACTTCAACAAAGAATGATTTCACGCAAACAGAAAAGTAATAATGTCTTTGCTGGGAAAAAAATAGAATCGTCTGTTTTCCAAACTGGCCATGGCATTGCACAGAGCTCTGCTGCCACAGTGCTATTACTCCAATGCAGTACAATGAAGGAATCATAGAATCACAGACTCACTCAGGTTGAAAAACACCTTAAGGATCATTGAGTCCAACCGTGACTTAACCATACTACTCTAACTAACAACCCTCTACTAAATCATGTCCCTGAGCACCACGTCCAAACTGTTTTTAAACACATCCAGGGATGGCGACTCAACCACCCCCCTGGGCAGCCCATTCCAGTTCTTTAACAACCCTTTCTGTAAAGAAGATTTTCCTGTTATCCAACCTAAACTTACCCTGGCACAACTTGAGGCCATTTCACCTTGTCCTGTCACCTGTCAGCAGTGAGAAGAAACCAGCCCTGTTCTCACTGTAAGCACCTTTCAGATATTGGAAGAGTGCAATATGGTCTCCCATCAGCCTCCATTTCCCCAGACTGAACAGCCCCAGTTCATTCAGTCTCTCCTCATAGGCCATATTATTCAAGCCCTTCCCCAGCCTTCTTGCCTTCTCTGGACCTGCTCCAGCACCTCCATGTCCTTTCTGTACTGAGGTGCCCAAAACTGAACACAATACTCAAGGTGAGGTCTCACCTGCTGAGTATAGGGGCAGAATGACTTCCCTAGTCCTGCTCATCATACCATTCCTGACACAAGCCAGGATGCCATTGGCCTTCTTGGCCACGCTGCTGGCTCATATTCAGCTGACCATCCACCAATGAAAAAATAATGGAGTGCATTATCTAGGTGCATATATGCACATAAGTTCATGCTATATCCCTACAGAGACTTTGGGACAGCAAGGAACAATTGTCACTGGAGCCAAGAAATCTGGTGAACTGGGTTGGGTACATGCACAGAGCAGCAAACTTCAGAGCTATAGCTACAAGATGTAAAGCAGCATTAACATTTACATTTTAAATGTAGTTTTAAAGTAAGGTGTGCTGCAGGAAGGCTTAGACTGTAGATACTGTGGGTCTCGAGTCCAACCCAGTTCTCAGCTTCATGCTTGGGGATATTCCTATTTCAATAGACAATCAGAACTTTTGATCTTCCATCCTGCTTTGGGGTGCCAAATTGCCTTCCTGTGTCACTGAGATGTAGATCCTTCTGGCACTGAAAAATGGCTGGGGGGACCCCACCTTCTGCTCAAGCAGGAAAAGCCTCGAGACATAGCAACTCCTCAGCTGAGCACTGAGCCTGGTAGTTACCCCCACAGCTGGTGGGGAGCACAGGAACATGGCGTGGCATCAGACCCAAATGGGACAGAGAGCCTGTGGGTTAAAAATAAGAATACAAAGCAGAACCAAGAGCATTTCCAGAGAGTGATTCCTAATTACAGTGGAATAAGCTGTGCTAAAGTCCAAGGGCAATGCGATTCAGCATTTCTCTTTCAAACGAGGAACAGAAATCATGTATTGAAGCCTGAATAATTAATTGGATGGAAACGCAGCCTTTTCTTCTTTCTTTACACTGTACCCATTGAGGGAGGGAGGCACCAGAGCAGTGAAGATAGCAACTGTGGTACTTTCAGAGCATTAAAAGACATGCATAGATGGAGCTTCTGGGGAGAATTCAGAGAAAACCGTGCAGATAATAGAAACAGCAAAATGAAGCAGCTAATCAGCAAAATGACTCCCAACTTAATGGGGCAACAATTAGCTTCTAGAACTGAGGCATTTTTAAGGCGGAGAATGTTCAGATGAATCTTGTATTTCAAGGTGAGCTGTAATATCCTATCTGCTGTTTATTTTTACATTGAGACCTGAGGAAACTGTCTCAGAACCCTGGAAAACCCTCTGTCAGGGAGGAGGTTGAGCAGCACAGGGGCTGGAGCTGGGACAAGAGGTGACGTGCAGCAATTAACCTGAGCAAATCCTTTCTTCCTCCTAGATCTTGGAAGAAATCTGCCAGAAAAATAATTGGGGACAGCCTGTTTACCAGCTCCACTCTGCAATTGGCCAAGACCAGAGACAGCTTTTCCTGTACAAAATCACCATCCCTGCCCTTGCCAGCCAGAACCCCACCATGTACGTAACTATCTGAGTTTTCCGAATTAAAAAAAGCACATTCCAACATCTGTCTGCAAAATACAATGGCACAAGTCTCTATTTCCAGGGCTTTTTGTTTGTCTCCTTTGTGTTTGTTTTGTTTGATATTAGGGAGAAAATCATCCATAAGCTAAAATAATAATGATGATTTCTGCCATGCTTAGTGGGCTTCTTATGGTGGTTCAAGAATTACAGAAAGCTAGAAATTAGCAGACAAAGGGGTGCATATTAGAAGGAAAATGAAACATACAATAGTCCACAAAGGAAAAAGAAAACAGCTGGTAGGAACATGATGCTAATTAGGCTCCAAATATGATCTTAAGCACTTCTGATCTGAAATATTGTTTGTGGTATATTTTAATGAGAACAAAAGACTGCAGCAGGTTTGGTTGGTGTATTTTCTTTTGATTGAAAATAGGCAACACGCTCTGAAAAGATGCTGTGATCAAAATCAACACGGGACTGATAATCTCAGTGAATAAGCCAGGCTGCTACAAGGAGGGAGATAGTGTTAATGCATTGGTACAACAACACAACGTTTCTATTTGATGTGTGGTATCATGCCAACTACGATTGGATTAAAATATTGTGAAGGAAAGGCCTAGAGAGAAAAAAAAACAAAAGCAAGCTAATAGGTTGTTGTGTTCACAGCCATCCCTTCACACCTCCCAAGCTCAGCGCCTATATCGATGAAGCCAAAACCTACGCTGCAGAGTACACCCTGCAGACACTGGGGATTCCCACTGAAGGAGCAGAGGTACCTCCTGCAGCACCAGCTTTTCCAGGTATATGAATATCTGTACAGCAGAGGTCTCCTACAGTGTTATTTTTCCTACATTATTCCCTATATGTGTCAGGAATTAACACACACATAGCTGCTGAGGACAGAGTTGGTCATGCTCTGGTTTGCAGATGCCTCCCTTCAATTGGAGTGCCAAAGACACAGGACCAGATGTTTTCCACATCTGTGATGCATCACCTCTATGGACCTGGTGGCTGTGCCCAAGCCAATGCCACTCTAGTTGACTGATCTATGGTCAGTCATCCTCCCCTAGCATTCCAGCTCCCTTTGAATCAACACACCAAGTTTCACTTGCCAAAACAACGGCACAGCCATGGACACCAGATCTGATTCCTTCTCTCTCCCACCTCTACAGGGAGATTTATTGCTCCAGTTTGTTGGGAGCTTGTTCCCAACAACTCTTGTAACGACCCAAAAGAGCTTGGGAAATCACGAAAAACATAAGCCAGGAGCAGGAATCCAGCTTGCAGGCATTGCACTGCGCTCCCCCGCATAATGGATATTCTGATGTAGTGGGAATAGCATTCGCCAAGCTGCACATGAGGAATGCATTAGTCAGTACTACTGAATTGTTTGGAGTGTCTCAAGGATGGATTAAAAAAAAAAAATCTATCCGTCTTCCTGCCACAGGAGTCCACAAAAGCCACAGAAAAATCAATTTGTCTGGGTTTGTGCAAGCTTCCGCAGTGTGGAAACCAAATGGGCTCTTTATTGAATCCAGTCCCCACTTATTGCTTAATTATAATCTCTCATTTTTCTTTCATCCACCCTTATTTATTTGTCTTGGAAATTCAACAAATAGACACACATTAATATATCTGCCAGCAGCACACACCGGTGCTTGGCCTGCACTCACTGGAGCCCCACACAGCTCAGGCCATGCCCAGGTAGCAGCTCATTTCTCTTAGGATTGTGCCAGATAATTTAAACAACATATTTCTTAATTCCCAACCAAATTGCGCCTCACTTCGCTAATGGAAAGAATACACTTTAAGCTACAACATTCAAATCAACATGAATTTCTCATGCTTTCCACCAAGGTACCACCTTTAGTGAGGCAACATACTCCTTGCATTGCCCAATATCTCTGTACCAATGTCTTCTCTATGAAAGATGATCAGGTTTTCTCTGCAGTGCTTCATTTCCTTTGTCACGTGCGGGAAGCTGTGTGCAGGACACCTCTCTTCCCTTTAAGAAGTTGCTTCCTACAAGATTCCTATAGACAGCAGGCTTCCCATCAAAAAACAAAATAACACCAGGCAATGGTGGCTTTTTAATGCCTTTTCATGAATCCACGTTTCTTTGTTTCCCCTCACAGGGTACACCATCGCTAACGCGGCCACAACAGTCACAGCCACTCAGCTCAAACAGGCGGTGACGATGGGACAGGATCTGGCCACATATGCAGCATATGAAGCCTACCCTGCCTTTGCAGTTGCTGCACGCAATGATGGCTATGGAGCATTTTAGCCCCGTCTTTGTGAGTTTCCTTAAATCAGACGTGGGTAGGAAAATTCTCAGTCTGGTAATTCTTACACCCTCATGATTTTCATCTAATCTGTAGCCTGAAGTTAATTTTTAGTCAGAGTTTCCTTCTGTTAGTTCTTTAGTTTCATAGTAGGACATTAAGGGAAAAGGAGAATTAAAAGAAATTACTCAAAATCAGATTTCACATTAGAAAGCAAAATCTCAGTCCAGGAAGCCAGTGGTTCTCAGGTGTGCGTATGTATATGTGTATGTATGCATATGAATATAAACACAATTGTGTGTGTGTTTACAAGCCACAAACCATGCTGAAATCAGCCTTTCCCCTGGAGGTTTTGATGTGGGACCAGGGAAGAGAGGGCGTCCCAGCAATCCCCAGTACACAGCAAGACTATTCTCTGTTCACCCCAAACCATCAGCCAGGCGTACCCCAGAATTTCTCCAACTAAGCAGAAAACAATCAAAGGAAAGAGCCAAGACTTACAAGCTTCTTTGTACTCTCCTTAACGTTAATCTGATTTTAAGCAATGGAAAAGCATTAGGAAGAGTTTTGTCTCTGGCTTTGCTACTTCCCAGCTGTACCTACAATCACAACACCACAAATAAGGGCTTCCCCCACCTCCTATCCAGCGACATACTCAGTGAAAAACAGGAACACTTCAACTATTATGGCCGAGGACCAGAGAAGTGTTATTTATTCAGGCCAGATCCCTACTTAATTAGGCCATGAGAGCACAGCCATTGCCTGGTAATAAGAGGCACCGCTACATAAATAAATGAAATACAAGCAACTTTTCCAGCAGAGTAGAAATAGCCCTGTCTGGTTGATAACATTGCTTTATGCGTTAAAGCAAAGTCACTGTGATTCTTGCAAAAGTTAATTCAGCTGAATGGGCTTCACTGGGGCAGCTCATGTCTGTCAGCAGTGCACTTTGTGTTCCGCTAAGTGGTGTGTTCATATGCCTCGGGGATGCTGAGAGTTCTCTCTGGTTTATGGCAGGAGGGAACTATCCTTTGTTTTAGCCATAGGAAGAAGGAATAACGATGCCTTATGATACAGGATAAAGCTGCTGTTAGATACCATCCCTAAAGCTGTACCAGCTATGACGGTCTGGGGCAAGGTGCTGATGAGCAGGCTCCAAGTGTTTTGCATTCTCATACTTGGGCTGATTTGATTTTGCTTAGGAATGGAACAAAGCTATATAAACTGTATAGTTTGCGGCACTATGAGACTATTTCTATTTATAAAGTAGCTCATTAGGGTGGTCCAAAAGGTATTACAGCCCTCTGTGGTTACTGTTCAACACACTTTGATTTGCAGACAATGACAATCCCGTTCACAGAGGCTGAAATAACCAAGAGTGTTACTAGTACCGTGGCTTTACTTTCTCTTCTGCCTACTTTGTGTTTGAGAAAACTGCCAAGGAATAATATATACACGTGTGTCTCTAAGAAAAAATAATACTAAGATTGGCAGAAAACATTTCTTGCTTTTCATGTTCAGTAACTTCTGTCTGCTTTTTCAGTTATTTATATAAGTTCAGAAAGATGTCAAAGGAAAGGACAAGAAACAGTATTAAAGCGTGTGCATGAAGCACTTATTTTTGTACACTTAGTACAATGTTTGTATAGAGTTTTAACACTATGAAGTGTAGAAAAATCACATCATCCATTTACTGGAGGAAAATCATGTATGTTTATAGAGAATGAAGTGGCAATAGCATCTCGATCATCCATTATGAGAAAATGATAACTGGGATTAAATTCTGTGAAGCAAATCTGTAATTCTGGAGTAATCAAAGGGTATTAACTGGACTTTGAAATCTCATTAAAACTTTTAAAACCACTATGAATGCCTCAGTTTTTTTATACCTTAAGTTCTACCTGAAAGAGTCATCCTGTACAATGCAAATAAGAGCACACTTAACAGTGCAGGAAAACCTATTGCTAGCATACAACATGTAACTCTGTAGGCATCCCTAGCAAACCAAACAGGATTTCTCCAAAGTAGTCTGACATTGCTTTAAACGCTTACAAAGAGGTCAGCTGTATTCTGGTCTTTAGCAAGAGCAGCAGCTCTGCCAGTTCTGTTATTTTACCTCATTAAATGTTCCTGCTGTCCTGCTTTCGTTTGTTTGAAATCAGGGCAATGGCAGGATTCACTTTTGCGCTGTAACACTTCCCCTCCTGCTTTTCAGAGAACACAGAATCCCTCTTTGCTCTACAGTTGTCTGATGAATTTTGGAGAGTGTAACGTTATAATGGGATGATAATAGCAGGGTCTTTGGCTACAGCAAATGAGAACAAGCCCAAACACAGCAGCCACGGATACATAAACAAATGAAAAGAGCTGCTTACCTTTAGAAGATCCCAGGGAGGTGGGGATCTCTAACAAGAAGTAGCCTCAGCTCCACTCCCAGCCTTTCAGTGAGGTTTGGGAAGAGGTTGATCCTGGCTTCACCCCTTGCAGTCATTCCCCTGCATTGCTTACACCTGAGCTCCCCTGGGTTGGCCCTGCCTTCCCTCCAGGTGCTCAGTCACTGCTTCAGGCCACAACTCAGCACTTCCACTACAGAGTGTAAGGAGGATTTTCAAGAAAACTGGAACTCACATTCTAACTTGAAGTGAAAACAGTATTTCTGATTTGTAAAGGTACAGGTTCCTACTGGATAGCAAGACAGAGCCAAAAACCATGTACATCCTCCAACAAAGAAGTCCCAGATATGTTTCAGCTATGAGCAAATGGTGAGAAATCAGCAGACTTTACTGGAGCTGGATAAACCCTGAAACATCCCACTTGGAAAGTATCTTTCATGTCCCACTGTAACCTCTTCTAGAAGCCTATGGGATAGAGTCTTCAGGGAGTCTGAAAGTGATTGCTTTATTGTTGAGTTTGCATGGCTCCCATAGATAATCTCATCTCCCAGTCACACACGTACCTGCATCTCCCCTATTCTGGGAAAAATACTCTCAAATATGACATTCAAGTTGGGGACAAGCAGCCTGGGGTCACTCTTATGGGATGATCCTTTCCTTTAAGGAGTGGAAATTATTGTCCCTGTCAGTACTGAGATCCACCACCTTGGACACCTCTCCAGACCCGGATCCTTGCCATAGCTGCTGGCTGGTTGACCTGCAAAGGTCTTCTGTGCATCATGCAAACACTCAAAAGCCCACAAGAAAACCAAGAGGCTGCAGAGAGAGATTCTCCTCTTTCTCTCCCAAGCCTTGGGTCAGATCCTAATTTATCATCTACTACAGAACCAAATACTGTTGGTGACTTGGGAGGGACGTGATCGAGCTTTGCAAAGCAGGTCAGCAGAGCCAAGATTAGCACAGACGTGTGCACCTCCTGGATAAGTTTCTGAAGTTCATATTAGTTTATGTTCTGTGATAAAAAAAGGTGGAACTTCTGCTCTCCTTTCTAGCACGTACGCAAGGCACAAATGGCTCCATATCAGAGGAGAGCAGCCCTGTCGAGCAACTGTGATGCGTAAAGCTAAATTTAGCAACTGGCACGTTGCCTAAATTCTTAAATTTGTATGTGCTTTGGCTCTGTTCAATAGAGAACTTGTTCTCATGTAAAACTGCACTGGCACCTAGTGGCTTCTGAGTTCATCACAGCCCCTTAGAGTGGTGTGAAATACTCCAAAAGGACCATTTTTGTTGTATTTTGTTGTAACAATGGCAGAGTCATTTTGCAGACAGAACTGGGGTGGATGGACCTGTAGGACGAGCTGTTTGAAAAGGACATTAAGAAAACCTCTGAGGATTTAATTCCCTGCCTTGTTCCAAAACTCTCTCTTCTCTGATTCAAAATTGCAATTGCTTTGAGCTCCTCCACATAGGAGTCTCTGAGACTCACTGCAGATGGTTTAAAATGAATAATTCATTTTCTCCTACTGATTTTAAAGAGAGGCAAAATTATCTGACTGACAATTCTCTGAAGAATTAAATAGATCACATACAAAATTAATATACATTGTTGGAGCTTATTAAACATTTACAATTGTTTAGCCATGAGACACTACAAGAATCAGAGAATCCAGCTTGAGCTGGAAAGGACCTCAGAGTTCATCTATTTCCAATCTGCTGGCTGTGCTGGATGGGTTGCCATCCATCAGAACAGGCTGCGGTGAGTCAGTTGTCCTAGTCCTGTCCCAGCTGCAACTAAGACATCTTTTCTGATGTCTTCTGAATTCAGCAGTTCTTCCCTACTATGTGGACTGGGCTCCATTTTATGGACTGTTTTATTGCCTCAATTATGTCTCATTATGCATTAGTTCTCTCTGAGAGCCTGTTCACAATCAATAAGCATTTATTTAGTGAGTAAAGAAAAACAGAGCATTTCGTAGTACAGTGAGAATCAATGAGATCCATCTGGGACTGGTACTATTTGAATGAAAATATGGCAAACTAAGGGGGCTGAATTGCAAGTAAAAGTCAAAACTTTGCAGCAGGCTGAGCTTTGCATAGCAAAGGACAACAAGAAGCACATAAGGGACAACACTTTTCCTACAGAGGAAGAATGCCACAGGAAACCTCCCAGGTGTTCATATGAACGTCACAGGTATCAAATCTACTGTTTGAAGGCAACAGTTCTTTTAATGAAAATGGTTGGCTACAGATTTGTAATTTCAAATGCTGCGGATGTGCCTTTAAAGGGATGGAATTGCTTGAACAGCCTCCTGTAGTGCCCGAAGTACTGGATCCT